>NC_071466.1:9610830-10210830 GCF_028500815.1 Rissa tridactyla | reverse complement strand
AGTGCACCCAGGAGATGGCCAGGCAGTGCTGTGAGATGCTGAAGGTGCTGCAGGCCCGTTGGCAAGGGGCAGCGGGAGCCTGTGACCAGAACCTCCCCGGGGAGCCCCTCCATCCCCTGGGCACGATGGCGGCGCAGGAGCAGCTGTGGGCCACAGTGAAGCCCCGGCACCTGGGAGTGGAGTGGCCGTGAGTGGATGCAAACACGGATAAGGCTGAGGATGGGGACATGGACAAGGAGAAGGACACGGGAGCAGACATAAGTGTGAAGGAGAAGGAAAGGAGCAGCCCTGTGGAGCTCGGCAGGGGGAGCCTGGCAGAAGTGTAGAGAAAAAGCAACGTGGGGCCGGGCGAGAACAACTCCATGGGGCCAAGCACCAGCAGCCCCCCAGGCTCAGGCAGGAGCACCCCCATGGATGCGGAAGGGAGGAGGGACAGGGCGCAGAGCCCCATGATTGTGCTTCCGCCGCCCAGCAGCCCCCCAGCCAAGGCCACGGACGAGAGGGAGCTCTTCTTGGAGCTCTTGGACACTGTCAAGACCTTGGAGGAGGAGAGGCAGCAGCATGGCAAGCCTTTGAATAGGGAGTGTGACCAGGCGTCCCCAGGGCTGTGCCCACTAGGACGGTGCCTGTGTCACTGCTGCACCCGGCTCTGGCACCGCCTGAAGGACTGCTGGAGACGCTGCTGCTGGCCGCGCCGTGTCTGCTTCAGCAATTTCCCCCAATGGGTGGGAAGTGTGGGGCCAGGAACCCCCTGGGGTGCCCCTCTTCTGAACCAATAAAAAAGTCAATATTTTCTCTATCCCTGTGACTGTCAGCAGATCAGTTTTGTCCCTTGACAGGAGCAGAGAATCAGTTTTGGGTAACGACAACAGTAGATGCTACAGTAATGCCCACTCTCCCGTGGAGATGGGGGGGCCCTTGAGCATTACACCCCACCCAGAGAGATAGACAACTTCTATTACCGTTAGAAGATGTCGTACCCTCAGCTCATGCCATGATCTTACTTGACATATTGGAAATTATCCCCGGTACGAGAGTAGATCCAAAGACAATTTCTAGAAAGCTTTGCAGATCCCGGCTGTTCCTTGGAAGCTCTGCAGCGCAACAGAACCTAAAGAGCGCTGTCAGCAACCATCAGGCCGTGTGCTTCCCTCAGGCGTGCAAAGACCTGATGCTCATTGACGCGGGTCAAGGCTGTCGCACACCTTTGGTGGCACATCCTGCGTGACACCACAGGGCTGTGACATGGGCACCACTTAATTTACATCCGCTCTAGACGTTTGTGTGTTGCCAAAAGGGAGCAGAACAACGAGTGCAGGCTGACGCAGGCTACAGCTCTGCAAGCAAACAGGGCGCACGGACTCCTCTCCTCATGAGCACATTTCCCTGCAAAAGGGTGGGGTTCAGAAAAATCGGAAAGGATAAGAAAGTTCCCAGTTACTAAACGCCTAAAAAAACCCCAACAAAACAACCAAAACCAGCCCAATGAGTGAAAAAGAATCACGGTACAAGCACAGGCCACATCCTTTAACTTTTTGGCCTTCGGTCTAGCTAAACAGTGAAATGGTCTCTGCTGCTGAAGTTCAAGTGCCAAGTCTGGGCAGGGCTGGGAGTGCTCAGCCTGGAGAAGAGGCGGCTCAGGGGGATCTCCTCCACGCACATCAATACCTGCAGGGAGGGTGCCAAGAGGACGGAGGCTGGAGCTGGTCATCACCGCCGTGAGCAGTGGCAGCAGCTCGGGGCGCTGCTGAGTTCATGGGAGGTTTTGGGATGGTGTGAGACCCGTGAAGGGGTAATGCCAAGTCCTCCTGTCCCTTTGCTGAACATCTCCTTCTCTCCCTTTGGGGCGCACAGGCCTCAGACTTGTGCTCCCACACTTTTCTGTGGGCCCAGAAGGCAAATGTGTGGAGCCTCTGAAAGCATTTTGCCTGGAAGGGATCGACTCAAAGGTGTGTCTTCTCAGGGATGCCCGCACCTCCCCTTCTATCCCTTGCTGACCCTCCACCCCCTTCCCTTTCTGTCCGCAAGCCTTCCCTCTTGTGTCTGCTCTTCCCCAGGCTGCTCCTGCCTGCTCCTGTGTCCGTGTCCCTGTCCTTGTTCACGTCTGCATCTGCGTCCATGTCCCTGTCTGCCCCCAGCCCCAGTTGCTCCCTCCCAAGGCACTGGGGTGTCACGCTTTCGGCTGGGGTGGGGATGACTTCCTTGCGAGCAGGTGGTGTAGCGCTGTGTTTTGGATTTGGGATGAAAACAGTGTTGGTAGCGCACTGGTGGTTTTAGCTGTTGCTGAGCTCTCAAGGCCTTTTCTGCTCCTCACGCTGCCCGACCGACAGTGGCCTGGGGGGCACAGGGAGTTGGGAGGGGACAGAGCCAGGACAGCTGACCCCGACTGAGCAAAGGGACATTCCGTGCCATTTGACGTCACGCTCAGTATATAAAGCCGGGGAAAGAAGAAGGAAGGGCTGATGTTCAGAGTGATGGCGTTTGTCTTCCCAAGTCACCGTCACGCTGCCGGAGCCCGGCTTTCCTGGAGACGGCTGAACCCCCGCCTGCAATGGGAAGCAGCCAACGGGTTCCTTGTTTGGCTTTGCTTGTGCGCGCGGCTTTTGCTTTGCGTATTAAACTGCCTTTCTCTCACGCCACGACTTTCCTCCCTTTCCCACTTCCCATTCTGTGTGTCCAGAGAAGGGCAAGGGAGCTGCTGAGGGCTCTGGAGCACAGGCCACGGCGCCGGGCCCTCAGCCGCCCCACAGCCGGCCGCAGCCCCGCCCCAGGCCCCGGCCCCGGCCCCGGCCCCGGCCCCGGCCCGGCCCGGCCCGGCCCACAGCGGCGGCCGATGGCGGCGCTCGGGGGTTCCCTCCGAGGAGGCGGCGGTGTTCCCCCCGCATATCCCTGCAACGTGATCAGGAACTAGTGCTGAAGGGCCGTCTGTGTCTTCTCGCGAATTCTCACTCGCCAAGGGACAGCTTCGGGGCAGGTACGTCCGCAAGGGAGCGGGGGTTGGTGGCGAAAAAAGGCAAAAAAGGGGCTATTCCGGAGCTGCCCGGGGCCGGGGAAAGGCCGGGAGGGCGCAGGCCGGCCGCGAGGGCCGGCAGCTGGCGGGGGGGCGCTGACGGGCCGGGCCGGGGCGAGCAGGAACGGCGCTCAATTTAAACGGGGTGTAACGGCCCCCACCGGTCGCTTCCCGAGGGACAGCTTCGGGGCAGGTACGTCCGCAAGGGAGCGGGGGTTGGTGGCGAAAAAAGGCAAAACAGGGGCTTTTCCGGAGCTGGGGAAAGGCCGGGAGAGCGCAGGCCGCCCAGCAGAGCCAGCAGCTCCCAGGGGGGCTGCTGACAAGATGGGGGACACAGCAGATTCCCCGCCCTCCCTCTGCCTAGCTGAAGAAGGTAACTAAGAGGACAGGGGGCTGTGGGAACATGTTCCTGCCCGGCGAAGCAGGCGTGTCTCCCCAGTAACTCCCTGGCCTTCCAGGTACCCTGAAAAACCAGGTACGAGGCTCTGCAAGGGGAACCTAATGCTGACGAGGAAGATAATGCAGTGTCCACAGAGGTGTTGCCAAGGTTAAGCCAAACCACACCTCGCATCAAAACGTCTTCAGTTAAGAAGAAAAGACGGGTCACTGTTGTAGGCGACTCCATCCTGAAGGGAGCGCAAGGCCCGATATGCAGACCAGACCCACTTCTCAGGGAAGTGTGCTCAGGGAAGGGGCCCGGGTTAAAGATACCAGAAGAAAACTTCTCTCCCTGGTAAGCCCCTCAGATTATTAACCGCTCCTCATTTTTCAGACAGGCAGAGATGATCTGTTACCGAGAATCCCAAGGGAGATCAAGAGAGACTTCTGGGCCTTGGGATGACTAGGAAAGGGCTCAGGAGCGCAAGTCGTGTTCTCCTCTGTCGTTGCAGGCCCAGGGAAGGATGAGGAAAGCAACAGGAAGAGCCAGCAGATCAATACCTGGCTGCGAGCCTGGTGTCAGCGGCAGGACTTTGGGGTTTTTGATCACAGCATGGTTTGACAGGACAGCAGGCCTGTTGGAGACAGATGGGATACACCTGCCTCAAAAGGGGAAACGGATCCTTGCACAGGAGTTGGCAGGGCTCATCAAAGGGGCTTTCAAGTAGATTTGAAGGGGGAAAGGGATGAATCCGGCAGCAGAGACACAAGGGTCGTTGATGGGTTAGAAGCTACGGCTGCTCCTGGGAATGGTCAGGTAGGAGTGAAGCCTTCTTCCAGCAAAAAGGTGTCAGGATCAGCAGGCCAGCTGAAGTGCTTCCACACTCATGCCTGCAGCATGGGCAACAAAGAGGAGGAGCTGGAAGCCATTGTGCAGCAGGACAGCTATGACGTAGTCACCGTCACGGAAACGTGGTGGGCTGACTTGCACACCCTGCGGGAGCACAGCACTCGTTCCCTGTGCACCTTGAATATCAAATGTCATATCCACGACCCTCATGGGCAAGTGGTCAGGGGAACGTCGTGGGCCAACTTGGCCAAGAGAGCCCCAAAACTGCGCGTGAACCTCTTCTTTGAAAGAGTCACGAAGCACGATCACCTAGCCAGGATCCTGCTAGCGGAGATGCCAGTCAGCAGCATAAGAGTCTGCGGAGCTACAGTTTCAGAGACCCAGGCTGGAGAATGAGACGCACCCTCACCAACCTCCTCCCAGCCTCCTGGTGTGTTCTGCAGGTACGGGAACCCAGAGTGACATCTCACCGCGGTATCACAAAGCTAAGCAAAGTGATCCTCCGGGCCTTCTGCATAGCAGCGCTCAGCAGGAGGAATTCCTGACCACTTCAGTGTTATGGCCAGAGGGTCATTTTCATAAGCGAGCCACTGCGGTGTTCCACTCTAGCCTGGTTGAGGTTGTTGTCCTTGTCCAGTTGCGATGCCCGTTATGCCAGTCTTCACTGTCAGGCTGATGTCAGGTTGCCCTCATAAAAAGCTGAAACACCCAAAATACTGGTGCTGGGATGTCAGCTGTGAGCAAAAAGAGCTTTTCAGGCAGGAAAACCTCAATTTTGTGAAAAAGCTTTAGGCTTGTTCTAGTAACTGACAACTTTCTTATCCTTTCCGATTTTTCTGAACCCCACCCTTTTGCAGGGCAATCTGCTCATGAGGAGAGGAGTCCGTGCACCCTGTTTGCTTGCAGAGCTGTAGCCTGCGTCAGCCTGCATTCATGGTTCTGCTCCCTTTTGGCAAAACACAAACGTCTAGAGCAGATGTAAATTAACTGGTGCCCATGTCAGAGCCCTTTGGTGTCACGGAGGATGTGTGTTCCTGGACCCACATTTCCCAGCCATTAGGGGAAATTGCTGAAGCAGATGCGGCGCGGCCGGCAGCAGCGTCTCCACCAGTCCTTCAGGCGGTGGCAGAGCCGGGTGCAGCAGTGACACAGGCACCGTCCTAGCGGGCACAGCCCTGGGGATGCCTGGTCACACTCCCTGTCCACGGGCTCGCTGTGGTGCTGCCCCTCCTCCTCCAAGGTCTTGAAAGCGTCCAAGAGCTCCAAGTAGAGCTCCCTCTCGTCTGTGGCCTTGGCTGGGGGGCGGCTGGGGGGCAGCTGCACGTTCACGGGGCTCTGCGCCCTGTCCGTCCTCCCTTCCACATCCATGGGGGTGCTCCTGCCTGAGCCTGGGGGGCTGCTGGTGCTTGGCCCCATGGAGTTGTTCTCGCCCGGCCCCATCTTGCTGTTTCTCTTCACTTCTGCCAGGCTCCCCCTGCCGAGCTCCACAGGGCTGCTCATTTCCTTCTCCTTCACACTTGTGTCTGGTCCCGTGTCCTTCTCCTTGTCCATGTCCCCATCCTCAGTCTTATCCGTGTTTGCAGCCACCCACGGCTGCTCCGCTCCCAGGTGCCGGGGCTTCACTGTGGCCCCCAGCTGCTCCTGCACCACCATGGATGGAAGGGCTCCCCGGGGAGGTTCTGGTCACAGGCTCCCGCCCTTGCCAACGGGCCTGCAGCACCTTCAGCATCTCACAGCACTGCCTGGCCATCTCCTGGGTGGACTCAAAAGAGTGGAGGAGCCCCATGATCAGCTGCCCTTGGTCCGTGGCCATGGCTGGGGGGCTGCAGGGTGAAGGCTGTGTGTGCACAGGGCTCTGCGCCCTGTCCCTGCTTTCCTGGGGACCACTCTTGCTTAGTCCTTGTTGGCAGTTCCAGTGGGGACTCCTGGCAGAGGGCTGGCCCTGGCTCCTCCACCCTCCCCTTCACAGCCCTGGGGGGATGGCGGGGTCCTGAGTGGTTGAGCGCTGCCAGCTCCACCATCACACCAGGCCAGGGCTCTGGGAAGGAGTAGAGGGAGCTGAAGGAAGAGGAGCCTCTGTCTGTCAGAGAGTCCATGGTGGCCAGCGGGGCCCGTGGGGAGAGGGGCTTCCTGTTCAAGGCCTCCGCACTCGCCCTGCAGAGGAGGAGAAAGAGACCCCGCTGCACCCCGGAGCCCAGCGGGACCCGCGGGCAGCACCCCTCCTTGGCCGGTGGGCAGGGCTGCCCAGCGCAGGCAGGGGCAGGGCACGGGGTGAGGGTCTGGGGCAGCATCTGGGGTCTCCCCCACACTCACCACTTCTCCTGCTTGGGCCGGGATTTCCTAACTCCTCTATCCACTGGCTGAGAAGCTGTGGAGGGAGGAGACAGAGTGAGCGGCCAGCAGCTGCCGGCACAGCCCCGGCTCAGGGCTGCCGTGGGGTGTAGGACATTTGCAGGGTGCTCGGTGCTGGGGCCACTCACCGCTCTGCTTCTCTGTCCGGGCTCTTGTCTTCCTTGTCTGACGCTTTTTCTTCTTCTTCTTCTTCTTCTTCTTAAACCACTTCTGCAAGGTTCCGAGGAGCTGGGTGAGACGGGAGCACCTCCCAGTCCCACACCACAGCCCCCCACGGCACCCCACACCACCCCACGCCATTCCTCGCCACTCCACGCCGCAGCACAGTGTGGTGCAGCACAGTGTGGTGCAACAGTCACCTACCTGAAGCCGCTTGCTCTGCAGCACAGATGAGAATATGCTGAGCCCCATCACAATCAGGAGGAGATGGCCTAGGGGAGACACGGCGTCAGAGCGCCCCATGGCACCGACTCCGGTGTCGCTGCGGTGCTCCCAGTCACCAGCACAGAACCGCAATGCGGCTCCCCAGTGTCCTCCTGGGTCCCCAGTGACGGGACCCGCAAGACTGCTGGGGTGTCAGAGGCCGAGGCTGCAGTCTGCCCAGACAATGCCAGACTGCGGTGCCCAGCATCCGCTGACGGCTCCAGTGGGGACCGCGTCCCTCTTTTGTAGTGTGGCAGGGGGGCACATCCCCCCTTTTTGACATCGTGGGGCAGTCAAAGCCCCCCTTGGTGACACTCAGCAGGGGATGAGGAAGAGTAAGAGAAGGAGGGCTCTTGCCCCAAGCTGCCAACAGGACTATTTCATAGCATGAACATCACGTTCAATATAAATTATAAAGTCTGCTGTGTAGTTCGACTCTCCCTTGATGGCGGTGGTCCAGAGAACTCCTTGCTGTAGTCTCGGAGCCCTGAGCCCTTCCCTTCCTCGTGAAGCCGCAGCGCTCGCAGTGTCCCCCATTGGCTGTCCCCTGCTGGGAGTGCACGGCTTCCTGCTGATGGAATGGGCTGGGTGTAGTCCTTGGGTATTTTATATTGATATCGGGATCGACACTGCTTCTTTAGCATTATTAATGTTAATTCTTTAGTTTTATCCTAGTAAATCTATTTCTATTGCAACCCTCCTGTTTCCTTGTTTTTCCCCAATTCCCCTTCCCGGGTGGGGAGGGGTCATCAGGTGAGAGAGTAATTGTCTAAAGGATAAGAAATTGTGGTGGGTTTCTCAAACCATAACAAGAAGGGAGGGAGAAGGAGAAGGGGAAAAGGAGAAGGAGAAGGGCCCCACCCTTTCAGGGCATGGTTTCGGTGGGAAGGGACCTCTAAAGCCCACCCAGTGCCACCCCCTGCCCTGGGCAGGGACACCTCCCACCAGCCCACCTTGCTCCAAGCCCCGTCCAACCTGGCCTTGATCCCCTCCAGGGATGGGGCAGCCACAGCTTCTCTGGGCAACCTGGGCCAGGGGCTCACCGCCCTCACAGCCAAGAATTTCTGCCCGAGATCTCAGTTCAATCTCCCCTCTTGCAGTGGATACCCCTTCCCCCTCGTCCCATGGCTCCCCTCCCTCATCCAGAGTCCCTCCCCAGCTTTCCTTGAACCCCCTGACGGACTGGAAGGGGCTCCAAGGTCTCCGCAGAGCCTTCTCTTCTCCAGACTGAACTTTTATAGATATTATTCAGTATTCCTGCTGAAAAATGAGAACCCCTGTCTGACCGTCTGGTTTCATTTCAGTCAGTATCTGGGAATGATTTCCCACAAAAGTGCTTTGACCATTCCTGGGGGATCAGCTTTCCTGGTAGGAAAAGCTTCTACTCCTCCTGAGGGTTGATCCATGATTACCAGCAGGTGCTTAACACCTTCCACAGGAGGCATGTCAGCATAAACGATCTGCAGCCTTTGGAATGTGTTTCTTTCCCATCTACAAGAAGGGTCGGAAGGAGGATCCGGGGAACCACAGGCCTGTGAGCCTGACGTCGGTACCAGGGAAGATCGTGGAGAGGATCATCTTGAGTGAGCTCTCACGGCAAGTGCAGGGCAGCCACGGAATCAGGGCCAGCCAGCATGGGTTTAGGAAAGGGAGGTCCTGCTTAACCAACCTGATCTCTTTCTATGACCATGTGAGCCGCCTGCTGGATGCGGGGAAGGCTGTGGACGTTGTCTCTCTGGACTTTGGTAAGGCCTTTGACACCGTCCCCCACAGCATTGTCCTGGAGAAGCTGGCGAATCCTGGCATAGACAAGTGTACTCTTTGCTGGGTTAAAAACTGGCTGGATGGCCGTGCCCAGAGAGTTGTGATTAGTGGGGTGAAATCCTCTTGGCGGCCGGTCACCAGTGGTGTCCCTCAGGGCTCAGTTTTGGGGCCAGTTTTGTTTAAAATCTTTATCAATGATCTGGATGAGGGGATTGAGTGCACCCTCGGTAGGTTTGCAGATGACACCAAGCTAGGTGGGAGTGTTGATCTGCTTGAGGGAAGGAAGGCTCTCCAGAGGGCCCTGGACAGGCTGGATGGATGGGCCAAGGCCAATTGGATGAGGTTTAATAAGGCCAAGGGCCGGGTCCTGCATTTCGGTCACAACAACCCCAAGCAACGCTAGGGGCTTGGGGAAGAGTGGCTGGAAAGCTGCCCCGCAGAAAAGGACCTGGGGGTGCTGGTGGCCGGCCAGCTTACCATGAGCCAGCAGTGTGCCCAGGTGGCCAAGAAGGCCAACAGCATTCTGGCTTGTATGAGGAATAGCGTGGCCAGCAGGAGCAGGGAAGTGACCGTGCCTCTGTACTCGGCACTGGTGAGGCCTCACCTGGAGTGCTGTGTTCAGTTCTGGGCCCCTCTGTACAAGAGGGACCTTGAAGTGCTGGAGCGTGTCCAGAGGAGAGCTACCAGGCTGGTGAGGGGTCTGGAGACCAAGTCCTATGAGGAGAGGCTGAGGGAGCTGGGCATGTTTAGCTTGGAGAAGAGGAGGCTGAGGGGAGACCTCATTGCCCTCCACAAGTCCCTGAAAGGAGGTTGGAGAGAGGTGGGTGTTGGCCTCTTCTCCCAGGTGAATAATGACAGGACCAGAGGAAATGGTCTGAAGCTGCGGCAGGGGAGGTTTAGATTAGATAGTAGGAAGAATTACTTCACTGAAAGAGTGGTCAGGCACTGGAATGACCTGCCCAGGGAGGTGGTGGAGTCACCATCCCTAGAGGTGTTTAAAAAACATCTAGATTTGGCACTTCAGGGCATGCTCTAGTGGCAGAGATTGCAGGTTGTTTGTTTGTGGGTTTTTTGGTTGTTTGGTTTTGGTTTTGGGTTTTTTTGGTGCGTGTATGGTTGGACTCGATGATCTCAAAGGTCCTTTCCAGCCATGAAGAGTCTCTGATTCTATGATTCCCAGTTAGGCTTACTTCCGCCTCCAGTACAGTCAACTCTTGGGATCCCCCTGTGACCCCAGAAATACAAATGGGTTCTGACCCTCTATAGCTTGACGGTATTAGAGTGCACTGTGCACCTGTGTCCACTAGAGCCTTATACTCCTGAGGGTCTGATGTGCCAGGCCATCGAGCCCACACCGTCCAATAAACCCGGTTGTCCCTTTCTTCCACCTGGCCGGAGGCAGGGCCCCTCTAATACCAGTCATAGTATCCATTACTCACTCACTTCTTGCAGAAATGACTTGGAAGTTCCTTCAAGAGGATCAGAAGCAAGATCAGGCCTTCTGCTCTGTCTGGGGAACTGCCCGCTGGAAAGTGGGGCGGCACTTTTCCTGGAGGGATCCCCTTTTGTGGTTGTCCTTCCTTGCAACTCCTGTACCCGTGTCCGCAGGATCCAAGTAGGTTGTTGTCGTGGTTTAGCCTCAGACGGCAACAAAGAACCACGTGCCGCTCGCTCGTGCCTTCCAAATACAGGAAGAATCGTAAGAAAAGGCAAGACTCTTGGGTTGAGACAAAGGCAGTTTAACAGAACAGCAAAGGGAACAGGCAAACAACAACAACACGGATAGGGGAATATACAAATGCGATTACGGAACCACCGTTCCCTCGCTGCTCGCCGGCCAGACCCAGGCCGCCCCAGCCCGCTTTTAAGCAGCAACTTCCTGCCCCCTCCCCCGGCAGCTCAGGGTGGGCGTGGCTCACATGGCATGGAATACCAGGAAAAGTTAACCCTATCCCCACCGGAACCAGGACATTATCCACCCCTTATTCCATACCATCTATGCCATGCCCAGCAGGTTCCAATGAATTGCCACCACTTTCCCCTGTTATATATATATATATACACACACATATAATGCCCTTAGTTTATGGGTCATCCCTCCAAAGTGTCCGTTGAGTTCTTTTAATCCACGGCTTTGGGCTCCATCTGTTAGAACAGTCTGTCAGGGCAGGTGAGATGCTGGGTGGTGCTGGTCTGTTGCATGCTGTATTTTTTTTCGGAGCTTGTGACTGGTGCACCTGGTGTGGCTCATGCACGCAGTCCATGGGCTGAAGATGTAGATCTTTAGGAAACTGCTGGGCGCCAGCTGCTGAGATCAGTTCTTATCCCATCATCCCTGTGCCTTACTTGTAGTACAACTGATAGCAATTATAGCAATGAGGACATACAGTGACGGTGTTACTTAGCAATTAACAGCACACAATCTGATTTATTGGCTATTCTCACCCAAAATCAGATCTCCATGAGGTACACATTGGACTTCCCCATCCTTCCGCATCACCCACCAAGTGCACCCAGGTCCTTGGGCAAAAGCAATCCCACGGATGGGTTTGCCTTTGCCTGAGGCAGGACTAACCCAGACTGTCTTCCCTAGCATATTCTTCATGTGCACTACGGGGACTTTATCCCCTTCTACAGTACGTGGAAGTTTTGATTGGGCAGGGCCAGCCCGATTGTTAGATCCCCTGGTGTTAACTAGCCAGGTAGCTTTTGCTAAATGCGTATCCCAGTGTTTGAAAGTCCCACCACCCATTGCTCTCAGTGTAGTTTTTAACAGTCCATTGTATCGTTCTATCTTCCCAGAGGCTGGGGCGTGATAGGGGATGTGATACACCCACTCGATACCATGCTCTTTGGCCCAGGTGTCTATGAGGCTGTTTCGGAAATGAGTCCCATTGTCCGACTCAATTCTCTCTGGGGTACCATGTCGCCACAGGACTTGCTTTTCAAGGCCCAGGATAGTGTTCCGGGCAGTGGCATGGGGCACAGGGTATGTTTCCAGCCATCCAGTGGTTGCTTCCACCATTGTGAGCACATAGCGCTTGCCTTGACGGGTTTGTGGCAGCGTGATATAATCAATCTGCCAGGCCTCCCCATATTTGTATTTCAGCCATCGCCCTCCATACCAAAGAGGCTTCAAACGCTTGGCTTGTTTGATCGCAGCGCATGTCTCACATTCATGGATGACCTGTGCAATAGTGTCCATGGTCAAGTCCACCCCTCGGTCACGAGCCCATCTATATGTCGCATCTCTCCCTTGATGGCCTGAGGAGTCATGGGCCCACCGAGCTATGAATAGTTCACCCTTATGTTGCCAGTCCAGATCCACCTGAGCCACTTCAATCCTAGCGGCCCGATCCACCTGCTGGTTGTTCTGATGTTCCTCCGTGGCCCGATTCTTCGGTACGTGGGCATCTACATGGCGTACTTTCACAACCAGATTCTCTATCCGGGCAGCAATATCTTGCCATAGGTCAGCAGCCCAGATGGGTTTGCCTCTGCGCTGCCAGTTGCCCTGCTTCCACTGCTGTAACCACCCCCACAGAGCATTTGCCACCATCCATGAGTCAGTGTAGAGATAAAGTACTGGCCATTTTTCTCGCTCAGCAATGTCCAAAGCCAGCTGAATAGCCTTCACCTCTGCAAACTGGCTCGATTCACCCTGTCCCTCACTGGCTTCTGCAACCTGTCGTGTAGGACTCCACACAGCAGCCTTCCACTTTCGATGCTTTCCCACAATACGGCAGGACCCATCAGTGAACAGGGCATATTTCTTCTCATTTTCTGGCAGTTTATTATATGGTGGGGCCTCTTCTGCACGCGTCACCTCCTCCTCTGGTGACATTCCGAAATCCTTGCCCTCTGGCCAGTCCATGATCACTTCCAGAATTCCTGGGCGACTGGGGTTTCCCATTCGAGTTCGCTGCGTGATCAGTGCAATCCACTTACTCCATGTAGCATCGGTTGCATGATGTGTGGTGGGGACACTTTCTTTGAACATCCAACCCAGCACCGGCAGTCGAGGTGCTAAGAGGAGCTGTGCTTCTGTACCAACTACTTCCGAAGCAGCTCGAACCCCTTCATATGCTGCCAATATCTCTTTTTCTGTTGGAGTGTAGCGGGCTTCGGATCCTCTGTATCCACGACTCCAAAACCCTAGGGGTCAACCTCGAGTCTCCCCTGGTGCTTTCTGCCAGAGGCTCCAGGTAGGGCCGTTCTCCCCGGCTGCGGTGTAGAGCACATTTTTAACATCTTGTCCTGCCCGGACTGGCCCCAGGGCCACTGCATGGACTATTTCCTGTTTGATTTGTTCAAAAGCTTGTCGTTGCTCAGGACCCCATTTAAAATCATTCTTCTTCCGGGTTACTTGATACAGAGGGCTTACAATTTGACTGTAATCTGGGATATGCATTCTCCAAAAACCCACAATACCTAAGAAAGCCTGTGTTTCCTTTTTACTAGTTGGTGGAGACATAGCTGCTATTTTGTTGATCACATCCATTGGAATCTGACGGCGTCCATCTTGCCATTTTATTCCTAAAAACTGGATCTCCTGCGCAGGTCCCTTGACCTTACTTCGCTTTATAGCAAAACCAGCGTTCAGAAGGATTTGGACTATTTTACTCCCTTTCTCAAAAACTTCTTCTGCTGTGTTTCCCCATACAATGATGTCATCAATGTACTGCAGATGTTCTGGAGCTTCACCCTGTTCCAGTGCAGTCTGGATCAGTCCATGGCAAATGGTGGGGCTGTGTTTCCACCCCTGGGGCAGTCGATTCCAGGTGTATTGGATGCCCCTCCAAGTGAAAGCAAACTGTGGCCTGCACTCTGCTGCCAAAGGGATTGAGAAGAATGCATTCGCTATATCAATCGTGGCATACCACTTGGCTGCCTTGGACTCCAGTTCGTACTGGAGTTCTAGCATGTCCGGCACAGCAGCACTCAACGGTGGCGTGACTTCATTCAGACCACGATAGTCTACAGTTAGCCTCCACTCTCCATTAGATTTTCGCACCGGCCATATGGGACTGTTAAAGGGTGAGCGAGTCTTGCTGATCACTCCTTGAACCTCTAGTTGACGAATCAGCTCATGGATGGGAATCAGAGAGTCTCGGTTAGTGCGATACTGCCGCCGATGCACCGTTGTGGTAGCAATCGGCACCTGTTGTTCTTTGACCCTCAACAACCCCACAACAGAAGAATCCTCCGAGAGACCAGGCAAGGCAGACAACTGTTTAACTTCCTCTGTCTCCAAAGCAGCTATGCCAAAGGCCCAGCGGTACCCTTTTGGGTCCTTAAAATACCCTCTCCTGAGGTAATCTATACCAAGGATGCATGGAGCCTCTGGGCCAGTCACAATGGGATGCTTTTGCCACTCATTCCCAGTTAGGCTCACTTCTGCCTCCAGTACAGTCAACTCTTGGGATCCCCCTGTCACCCCAGAAATACAAATGGGTTCTGCCCCTCTATAGCTTGATGGTATTAAAGTACACTGCGCACCCGTGTCCACTAGAGCCTTATACTCCTGTGGGTCTGATGTGCCAGGCCATCGAATCCACACCGTCCAATAAACCCGGTTGTCCCTTTCCTCCACCTGGCCGGAGGCAGGGCCCCCCTAATACTGGTCATAGTATCCATTACTCACTTCTTGCATAAATGACTTGGAAGTTCCTTCAAGAGGATCAGAAGCAAGATCAGGCCTTCTGCTTTGTCTGGGGAACGGCCCACTGGAAACTGGGGCGGCACTTTTCCTGGAGGGATCCCCTTTTGTGGTTGTCCTTCCTTGCAACTCCTGTACCCGTGTCCGGCGGATCGAAGTAGGTTGTCCATCCCACTTCCTCATGTCCTCTCCGTGGTCCCGCAGGTAGAACCACAGGGTGCCTCGTGGTGTGTACCCTCCGTACTCTCTCTCTTGAGTGGGGAAGTGCCTGCTTCTAATAGCTGAGATGCTGGCCCGTGCAGGTGGGGAGTAGGACATATTCTCTTCAAGTTGCTGGACCTTCCGCGACAGTTTCTCCACAGCTGAGACAAGGGGGGAAGAGAGACTTTCTTCATATCGCCGGAGCCGGCCAGCCACCTCATCCACCGTTGGTCCCTCTTCACCTTTCCATTCCATTACTGCCAGGGAGTTGGCATATGACGATGGTGCGCTCCGTACAAACTTCCGCCATATGGGCCTTGTGCATCGCACCTCATCAGGGTCTGTGGGTAAGTCTGCATTGTCCAAGTCATAATAAATCATCTCCCGCACGGCTAATTCTCTCAGGTACTGGATACCTCTTTCCATGGTAGTCCACTTGCTTGGCTGACATACAACATCCTCGCTGAAGGGGTACCTCTCCCTCACGCCTAACAGGAGTCGTTTCCAGAGGCTGAGGGCTTGGGTCTTTTTCCTGATCGCCTTGTCAATGCCGCCTTCCCTAGACAGGGATCCCAGCTGCCTGGCTTCCCTACCCTCTAATTCCAGGCTACTGGCCCCATTATCCCAGCACCGGAGCAGCCAGGTGACAATGTGCTCGCCTGAAAGTCGGCTAAAATCTTTTCGCATATCCCGCAGCTCACTCAAGGATAGGGATCGAGTAATTATCTCTGGTTCTGCCTCTTCCTCCTGCTCTCGTGATGGCCCTGGTTCATCATCATCTCTTACTAAGCGAACTGATTTCTTTGTGTACTTCTTCTTCTGTATGGGGGCAACTGATACTGGCATGGGTTGGTTCCCTGGTTCAGTGGCAGTGGCTACCACGGGGGTTGCAGTAGCCGCAGTGTCTGTCGCAAGGATTGCAGTAGCCGCAGTGTCCGTCGCAAGGATTGCAGTAGCCGCAGGGGCTGCCGCAGGGGCTGCAGCAGCCGCAGGGGCTGCAGCAGCCGCAGGGGCCGCCGCAGGGGCTGCAGCAGCCACAGGGGCCGCCGCAGGTCTGGTTTCCATCTCTTCCCCTTGAGGGTGCTGCATAATTCTGAGCAGTGCCTGGTAGATACTGGCCAGGGCCCAGCACAGCGCGGTGAGTTGTGCCTCTCTAGAATAGCCACAGCATTTTCCCTTCAAATATTCTACCACTTTATCAGGGTCCTGTAATTGTTCAGGGGTGAAGTCCCAGACCATTG
Organism: Rissa tridactyla; assembly: GCF_028500815.1. Taxonomy (NCBI): domain Eukaryota; kingdom Metazoa; phylum Chordata; class Aves; order Charadriiformes; family Laridae; genus Rissa; species Rissa tridactyla. The sequence goes on along the minus strand of NC_071466.1, from coordinate 10,194,952 downwards.
GAGGTGAGTAGTTCTCTAGGTACCTGCCCATGCTCTCCCACATGCCATGCCACCCCTGACTATCCAGCCTCGGAGCAGATCTCCGGGTGGTAGTCTTAAATAGTCGCTTAACCCTAAACAAGACCTGGAACGTATTCAGGAGACATAGCACTACGAACACGCTAGTTTGAGTATCCCAAGGATATTCGAAATTCTCAAAAGCTGTCATACCTGACCCGAAGGAGAAAAGGGAGGCAAAAGGGCTGGGGAAATTATTAACAAATTCTGAGAGACGGTGTCCAATGTACGGACAGGACAGCAAAACCACATAAACACCCCAAAATAGCCGTCTGAACAGTGATGTTATCATATCATAAACAGATATCGCACAGGACAGCAGAATGATAATCCTCATCCCTGTTCCAGACATGGTAAACAGCATCGCAGGGAGTACATAAGCCATATAGGAATTTATGTAACACAGCCATGAGAACAAACCAAGCAACATGATGACCAGTGACTACTTACCTAATAAAATAAATGCATACAAAAAAAAACCCAAAACCGTTTTTTCCACGTTCTAGTTGGATTCTGTCGTTATCTCAACCCTTCGAGCCCCACGTTGGGCGCCAAAAAAGGACTGTCGTGGTTTAGCCTCAGACGGCAACAAAGAACCACGTGCCGCTCGCTCGTGCCTTCCAAATACAGGAAGAATCGTAAGAAAAGGCAAGACTCTTGGGTTGAGACAAAGGCAGTTTAACAGAACAGCAAAGGGAACAGGCAAACAACAACAACAACAACAACAACACGGATAGGGGAATATACAAACGCAATTACGGAACTGCCGCTCCCCCGCTGCTCGCTGCTCGCCGGCCGGACCGGGCCGCCCCAGCCCGCTTTTAAGCAGCTACTTCCTGCCCCCTCCCCCGGCAGCTCAGGGTGGGCGTGGCTCACATGGCATGGAATACCAGGAAAAGTTAACCCTATCCCCACCGGAACCAGGACAGTTGTCCATCCCACTTCCTCATGTCCTCCCCGTGGTCACGCAGGTAGAAGCACCACAGGGTGCCTCGTGGTGTGTACCTGAGATGCTGGCCCGTATAGGTGGGGAGTAGGACATATTCTCTTCAAGTTGCTGGACCTTTCGGGACAGTTTCTCCACAGCTGGGACAAGGCGGGAAGAGAGACTTTCTTCATATCGCCGGAGCCGGCCAGCCACCTCATCCACCGTTGGTCCCTCTTCGCCTTTCCATTCCGTTACTGCCAGTGAGTTGGCATATGACGATGGTGCGCTTCGTACAAACTTCCGCCACATGGGCCTTGTGCATTGCACCTCATCAGGGTCTGTGGGTAAGTCTGCATTGTCCGAGTCATAATAAATCATCTCCCGCACGGCTAATTCTCTCAGGTACTGGATACCTCTTTCCATGGTAGTCCTCTTGCTTGGTTGACATACAACATCTTCACTGAAGGGGTACCTCTCCCTCACGCCTGACAGGAGTCGTTGGCAGAGGCTGAGGGCTTGGGTCTTCTTTCCAATTGCCTTGTCAATGCCGCCTTCCCTAGACAGGGATCCCAGCTGCCTGGCTTCCCTACCCTCTAATTCCAGGCTACTGGCCCCGTTATCCCAACACCGAAGCAGCCAGGTGACAATGTGCTCGCCTGAAAGTGGGCTAAAATCTTCTCGCATATCCCACGGCTCACTCAAGGATAGGGATCAGGTAATTATCTCTGGTTCTGCCCCTTCCTCCTCTTCTCATGATGGCCCTGGTTCATCATCATCTCTTACTAAGCGAACTGATTTCTTCGTGTACTTCTTCTGTATGGGGGCAACTGATACTGGCACGGGTTGGTTCCCTGGTTCAGTGGCAGTGTCTGCCACAGGGCTTGCAGTAGCCGCAGTGTCTGTCACGGAATCACGGAATCTTCAGAGTTGGAAGGGACCTCTAGAGATCATCTAGTCCAACTCCCCTGCTAGAGCAGGATTGCCTAAAGCACATCCCTCAGGGCTGCATCCAGGCGGGTCTTGAAAATCTCCAGAGAAGGGGACTCCACAACCTCCCTGGGCAGCCTGTTCCAGTGCTCTGTCACCCTCACCATAAAGAAGTTTTTCCGTGTATTTGAACGGAACTTCCTATGTTCTAGCTTGTGCCCATTGCCCCTTGTCCTGTCACTGGGAACCATTGAAAAGAGCCTGGCTCCGTCCTCCTTAAACCCACCCTTTAGGTACTTGTAAACATTAATCAGGTCCCCCCTCAACCTTCTCTTCTCCAGGCTAAAGAGTCCCAGCTCTTTCAGCCTTTCCTCGTAAGGGAGATGCTCCAGTCCCATAATCATCTTGGTTGCCCTTCGCTGGACTCGCTCCGGTAGTTCCCTGTCCCTCTTGAACTGGGGAGCCCAAAACTGGACACAATACTCCAGTTGTGGCCTCCCCAGTGCAGAGTAGAGGGGGAGAATGACCTCCCTCGACCTACTGGCCACAGTCTTCAATATGCAGCCCAGGATGCCATTGGCCTTCTTGGCGACAAGGGCACACTGCTGGCTCATGGATAGTTTGCTGTCTACTAGGACCCCCAGGTCCTTCTCCTCAGAGCTGCTTCCCAGCATGTCCGCCCCTAACCTATACTGGTGCTGTCGGTCTGGTCTCCATCTCTTTCCCCTGAGGGTGCTGCATAACACTGAGCAGTGCCTGGTAGATAGTGGCCAGGGCCCAGCACAGTGCGGTGAGTTGTGCCTCTCTGGAAGAGCCCCAGTATTTCCCCTGCAGATATTCTACTCCTCTCTCAGGGTCCTGTAATTGTTCAGGGGTGAAGTCCCAGAGCATTGGAGGCGAGAAGTTCTCTAGGTACCTGCCCCTGTTCTCCCACATGCCATGCCACCCCTGCCTGTCCAGCCTCAGAGCCTCAGAGCTGGGGAGGGACTCTGGATGAGGGAGGGGAGCCATGGGACGAGGGGGAAGGGGTTTCCACTGCAAGAGGGGAGATTGAGCTGAGGTCTGAGGCAGAAATTCTTGGCTGTGAGGGCGGTGAGCCCCTGGCCCAGGTTGCCCAGAGAAGCTGTGGCTGCCCCATCCCTGGAGGGGTTCAAGGCCAGGTTGGCCGGGGCTTGGAGCAAGCTGGGCTGGTGGGAGGTGTGCCTGCCCAGGGCAGGGGGGTGGAATGAGATGATCTTTAAGGTCCCTTCCCACCCAAACCATTCTGTGGTTCTGTGATTCTATATCTATATTTCTCTACGTCACAACCCAGACAACTGCTTGGGGGGCCGTGACCCCTCAACCCTGCAGCTTTGGCAGCCCCGGCCGAGTCAGGTTCCCGCTCTCAGGCTCCTCTTCCCTGGCGCTGGTGGATCTTCCACCCTGCAGGTCCATGAAGGGCCAAGGGGGGCTCAGGACGAGCCACCCTCATGGGGCACCCGTGGCCACCACTGTCCCTGGGGGCAGTGAGTCCACAGGGCCATCAGGCAGCATTGCCCAGGACCAGCACACTCATGAGGAAGACCATGAGGAAGAAGACCCACATGAAGAAGCGGTCCATCACCTTGGCCACCTTCTTCCACTCGCCGGTCCGGCGCTGGGAGGCTTGGTGATGCCGGCAGCAGCCGGCGACGTAGCCCACGTTCCTCAGCAGGCCATCGTGGTGGCACAGGCAGCGGTCCCGGGGACAGCCCCCTGCCTCGGCACCCACCTCCCCCTCCATGGGGCTCTCCCCCGGCCCCCCAGTGTCCTCCCTGCCCGCCCGCCTGCCTGGCACCCGCCGGGGGCTCTTGCAGCTCTCGCCCACCTCGTAGACACAGCAGAGCCAGGCCATGTGGTGGAGGATGAGCCACCTGGCCCAGGGGGGCACGGGCCGGGCCCCCGGGCCGCAGTGGTGGACGTTCATGATGAAGATGGTCAGCGCGGTGGAGGCCGTGATCATGGTCATGGTGGCGATGTAGTACTTCCCTGCGTGGGTAATGGGTGGTGATGCCGCAGCGGGGTGGGGAGAGACCTGTGCCCACCTCCCCCCATCGAAACCCCCCCTGGCATGGGGGGGTGCCCACCACCCCGGTGCAGACGCCCTGGTCCCATGGGAGGGTCCTGGGTGCCATCAAGGCTCACCGATGAGCGGGACGCTCTCCGAGGGCTGCATGCTCTCCGCCACCAGCAGCTGGAAGACGGTGAGGGCCAGCAGCACTGTCACCCCCAGTGAGACCTTCTCCCCGGAGTCGGCCGGCAGGTAGAAGCCAAGGGGTGCCAGGAAGGAGACCATGATGCAGGGCAGGAGCAGGCTGAAGATGTGAACATAGTGACCAAGGATGAGGAAAAGGCTGAGGTACTTAATGCAGTCTTTGCCTCAGTCTTCAGCAGTAGGACCAGTTGTTCCCTGAGTACCCAGACCCCTGAGCTAGAAGACAGGGATGGGGAGCAGAATGAAGCCCCTGTAATCCAAAGGGAAACGGTGAGGGACCTGCTTCAGCACCTGGAGCTGCACAAATCTATGGGGCTGGATGGGATCCACCCAAGGGTATTGAAAGAGCTGGCGGAAGTGCTTGCCAGGCCACTTTGCATCATTTATGAGCAGTCCTGGACAACCGGGGAGGTCCCAGCTGACTGGAGGTTAGCAAATGTGACACCCATCCACAAGAAGGGTCGGAAGGAGGATCCGGGGAACTACAGGCCAGTCAGTCTGACCTCGGTGCCTGGGAAGGTCATGGAACAGATCCTCCTCAGTGCCATTACACGGCACATGCAGGAGAACAGGGTGATCAGGCCCAGTCAGCATGGGTTTGTGAAGGGCAGGTCATGCCTATCAAACCTAAGATCCTTCTACGATAAGGTGACCCACTTAGTGGATGAGGGAAAAGCTGTGGATGTTATCTACTTGGATTTTTGCAAAGCTTTTGACACCGTTTCCCACAGCATTCTCCTGGAGAAACTGGCTGCTCATGGCCTGGACAGGTGTACTCTTCGCTGGGTAAAAAACTGGCTGGATGGCCGTGCCCAGAGAGTGGTGGTAAATGGAGTTAAATCCAGTTGGTGTCCGGTCACAAGTGGTGTCCCCCAGGGCTCGGTGCTGGGGCCGGTTCTCCTTAATATCTTTATCAATGATCTGGATGAGGGGATCGAATGCACCCTCCGTAAGTTTGCAGATGACACTAAGCTGGGCGGGCGTGTTGATCTGCTTGAGGGGAGGTTGGCTCTGCAGAGGGATGTGGACAGGCTGGACCGATGGGCTGAGACCAATGGTATGAGGTTCAACAAGGCCAAGTGCCGGGTCCTGCACTTGGGTCACAACAACCCCATGCAGCGCTACAGGATTGGGGCAGAGTGGCTCGAAAGCAGCCCGTCAAAAAAGGACCTGGGGGTGTTGGTTGACAGCCGGTTGAATAGGAGCCAGCAGTGTGCCCAGGTGGCCAAGAAGGCCAACAGCATCCTAGCCTGTATCAGGAATAGCGTGGTGAGCCGGACTAGGGAAGTGATCATCCCCCTGTACTCGGCACTGGTGAGGCCCCACCTCGAGTACTGCGTTCAGTTTTGGGCCCCTCGCTACAAGAGGGACATTGAGGTGTTGGAGCGTGTCCAGAGAAGGGCTACAAAGCTGGTGAGGGGTCTGGAGGACAAACCTTATGAAGAACGACTGAGGGAGCTGGGGTTGTTTAGCCTGGAGAAGAGGAGGCTGAGGGGAGACCTTCTCGCTCTCTGCAACTCCCTGAAAGGAGGTTGGAGAGAGATGGGGGCTGACCTCTTCTCCCTGGTGACAAGTGATAGGGTGAGAGGAAACGGGTTCAAGTTATGTCAGGGGAGGTTTAGATTGGATATTAGGAAACATTTTTTCACTGAAAGGGTTATTAAACATTGGAATAGGCTGCCCAGGGAGGTGGTGGATTCACCATCCCAGGAGGTGTTTAAAAAAAAGGGTAGATGGGGCACTTAGGGACATGTTTAGAAGTGGCTTTTGTCAGGGTAGGTTAAAGGTTGGACTTGATGATCTTAAAGGTCCCTTCCAACCTCAGCGATTCTATGATTCTATGTAGAAGGAGGCGCGGCGGCGGAGGAGCAGCGTGTAGGTGACATCAGGGTAGGGCTCAGAGCAGCAGCCATAGGTGATGACGTTCCTCGTGGCCGGTGTTATAGATTGTGGCCCAATAATTGACAGGAACCAGTCCGATTAATCAAATTAGTTTATTAAGCAAGCGGCAGCAAGCAAAACAGCGCTGGGCGGCCGGGGAGTCTTTGCTCCGCCAACGGCGCACACCCACTTCCCGAAAGTAGTTGATTATATACCCTTCTGGTTCCCGTATATGTGTCAATCCTGGTATATTCTGTGTCTGAGCGACGTGTTGCTAGGGGGTCGGTCTTGTCCCGCCTCCTGATGGTGGTGGGGCTGAAGGCTCCTCATCTTTATCAGTGTCCTTGGGGAGACTCTTTTCAGCTTATCTCACAACTTAGCTCTTCCCTTTGAAGTGTTAAAACACACCAGATGCCTGTGATTTAGGCCTTGAGGTGTCAAAGTGCACCAGATAGCACGCTGGATGCCTGCGATTTAAGTATGTGAAGAGTCGAAACAGTGTAAGTTTTCACCAGCCTTTAAGAAAGCCTGATTTGATTAACAAACATGATTCTATTTATTACAATCCCCCCCCCTCTTTTTTTTTTTTTTTTTTATTTACCATTTTGTTCATCAAATCTTTGGAGTTCAGCGTGACTTAAAGCTAATGTTTCTTCTATTGCTGGTTCCTGATCTAATGACTCGTATTTAGCCCTGAGAAGCATTAAATGGGCAGCTTCCAGTCTGCCCTTTACAATTTCAATTACTCTGTTCAATATACAAGGGCCAAATGTTAATCCCAAAATTAATAGTAGCATAGGTCCCGCAATGGTAGACAATAGCGTAGTCATCCATGGGGAATAATTGAACCAGGATTCATACCAACTTTGCTGTGCTTCTCTTTCTTTCTTTCTTTTTTCTAATCCTTCTCGTAGTTTTGTCATGGTGTCTCTAACTACTCCAGTGTGATCTGCATATACGCAGCATTCCTCATCCAGAGCAACACACAACCCCCCTTGCTGTGCAAACAATAAGACACCTACAAGATTTAGTAAAATTAAAATTAGAGTGTGGCGAGAAGGGTGGAAACCCGGCCGGCTAATAAGTTTAGTTTGAACACTCACTCCAATTACCCAGTCCTTTTCAGTGCTATCACTCCTCCCGGGGCATTTCGTGCGATTCCCTTGGTTAACACTGAGGCAGTCCTCCCAGTGTCTTTGTACAGTCCCACTCTTTGGGTTCTGTTCTCCACAGCTTTGTACTCCTCTGCCTCGCTCGTCAACTCGGTTGCTTTGAGCCACGAGGGGTATCATCTTCTCGGCAGCAGGGGTAGTCTTCAGGGACTGCATCGATTCCAAAATCCTTCCAACACTCATAACATGGGAATTCGTCTGATTCCTTTCCACAAGTTATAGAGTCCTCCCGAGTTCTTTTAGTCTGGATCACCATTAATGCCGCTCTTTTTCCTTCTTGATCAGCAAGATTGTTTCCTCTGACTAATGGGCTTAATCCTTTTTGGTGTCCTTTTAAATGTACTACGGCTATTCCCGCTGGTCCTCGTAATGCTTGTAAGACCTGGATTATTAATTCCTGGTGTATTAATCCTTTTCCTTGAGAATTTATTAAACCCCTTTCTTCCCAAATTTTTCCAAAAGTATGCACTACGCCAAAGGCATATTTTGAATCCGTATATATGGTTCCAATTTTACCTTTTAAAAGTTGCAAGGCTCTTAATACAGCATGTAGTTCACAAGCCTGTGCAGACCAACTAGGACTCAGAGGTCCTGATTCTATTACACTAAATGTTTTCCCATCAATGATTGCAAATGCTGATTTTCTCTTTCCTTCAACTACCTGGGATGATCCATCTACAAATAGCTTTTCTCCTTCTCCAAGTTCTTCCTCATCTAAATCTGGTCTGATTTTTGTTTGCTCCTCAATGTTGTAAAGACAATCATGATTTATTTTGTCACTCGGCTCCCCATACAAAAACTGTGCTGGATTCTGCACGCTTGTTACCTCGAGTTCCAGTTTGGGAGAGGAAATTAGGATGCCTTTATATTTTAGGAGCCGGGGCATCTGTTATCCATTTGTCAGCTTTTTGTTGCAAAATTCCCCTGATGTTGTGAGGTGATAATACCCTCAATTCTCCTCCAAAGGTAATTTTATGGGCTTCCTCTACCAAAAGGGCTGCGGCTACTACCACTTGAAGGCAGGTAGGCCAACCCCTACTTACAGGGTCCAGGAGTTTAGATAAGTATCCCACAGGTTTCTTTCTTCCTGCCCATTCTTGTGCTAATACCCCAAATGCGGTCCCTTCATCAACATTGATAAATAGATAAAATGGTTTCTTTACATCTGGCAGGCTCAAAACTGGGGCATTTACTAAATCAGTTTTTAGTGTTTCTAATTGTTTATCATCATCCTCCGACCATTTCAATAATCCATCCTTAGTTAATTTGGTATAGAGGAACTTCACCTTTTTGCTATAGTTCTCAATCCATTGCCTGCAATAGCCAAAGAGACCTAATAATTGCCTAACCTGTCTTTTAGTTCTAGGAGCCGGTAATGACAATATGCCATTCACCCTTTCGGGGTCTAATTTCTTAGTTCCCTTGCTTAGTCTGTGTCCCAGATATTTTACTTCTTTCTCAACAAATTGTAGTTTTGATTTTGATACCTTCAATCCTTGTAAACTCAAAAAATTTAGTAACTTAATACTTTCCTGCCTCACTTTTTCTTCGCTATCACCAGCTAGGAGCAAATCATCCACAGATTGGACCAGTGTGACTCCTTCACTTAACTCATACCCCTTCAGGATTTGTTCTAAGGCTTGTCCGAACAAGTTCGGAGATTCGGTAAACCCTTGGGGCAATACCGTCCGCCGTAATTGTTTCCGATGGTTATCTGGGTCTTCCCATTCAAAAGCAAAGTAATCTCGGCAATCTTCTTTGAGAGGGCATGCCCAGAATGCATCCTTCAGATCTATTACACTATACCATTGATTATCGGGCCCTATTTGACTCAGGAGGGTGTGTGGATTCGCCACCACCGGGAATCTAGCTATTGTTCTCTGGTTAATTTCTCATAAGTCATGTACTAACCTATATTTTCCATCCGGCTTTTTTTTTTTGTTTTTTTTTTTTGTTTTTTTTTTTTTTTCAGGCAGGATGGGGGTATTAAAAGGAGACATACAGGGTTCTAGCAACCCCTTTTCAAGTAATCTTTGGATCTCAGGTTTCAAACCTAGCCTCCCTTCTCTAGGAAGGGGGTATTGTTTTATTCTGACTGGTATTTCTGGGTTCCTTATTGTTACTGAAAAGGGTTCAATATCTAACTTACCTACTGTTTCCGGGGTGTACCAGACTTCAGGATTTATTTTCTCTTCATCTATTACTTGTAAGGGACACAGTTTAATTTTTTTTAGTGTTTCATTTTTTACTTCTAAGCCAATTCCTAATTCAATCATCAAATCTCGGCCCAATAAATTATAGTCTGCTTCAGGCATGAGTAGCAGGGACCCCACCCCTACCTTAGAATGGGTTTCAAAAAACACATCCTTTATTACGGGTATTCCAAAAGGTTCTCCTTTTGCTCCAATAACCTGTGTAGTCGCCGAGGATATTTTACATCCTTGGGGCAATTTTTGAACGGTAGATCTTTCTGCTCCCGAGTCCACTAGGAACTCAATTTCTTGTTGCTGGGGACCCACTTTTAGTTTTATCAAGGGCTCTCGTGTTTTTTTTTTTTGTTTTTTTTGTTTTTTTTTCCTCGGGTTCCCAGCAAATAGAGCCCCTGACACCCCTAGTCTTTGAACATTTTCTCATCCATCATTCTCTTTCTGCAGTCCTTTTTAACATGCCCTTTTCCTCCACAATAAAAACAAACCACAGTTCCCCATTCTCTCCCTCTTAAAGGTTTTCGGGTCTCCTGTCTTATCTGGCGAGCTTCAAACCCTTTTCCAGGGGTTGACGTCCTTTGCCCTTCTCTGACTGCAGCTACCAACATTCTGGCTTGTTTCTTATGTATTTCCTCCTCCCTGCGGACATACACTTTCTGGCTTCCCTTAACAATTCATCCAAACCCCTATCCTGCCAATCCTCCACTTTCTCCAGCTTCTTTCTAATGTCCGTCCATGATTTAGCTACAAATTGGTTTTTTTCCTACCCCCCTGTTTCTTCTCTCTCAAGTGATATAGATTTACTCTAGTCTCTGACCTTATCCACAAGTGTGCATATTCACTCTCCTCCAGGCTAAAGGGTTCCTTAGAATTAACATAAATATGTAAAGCCTGGCATATCCAATCTTCAAAGGACCCAAAACCGGGCCAATACAGGTGGTCACTTCTAATTTGTTTCCCACCCCAAACTTCCATACAATAACGTATCATTTTTGCTTTATCCTTACCCTGCCTAGAAGGGTAATCATCCCAATATTTAATCATTAATCCTAACAAACTGTCTGGCGGTATCTGGGGTAACCTAACCTTAGGCACCGACCCACCCATGGGATCAGAAGGCTTGCTTTTCTTCTGTCCCATCTTCCGGAGTGCCTTCACACACGCACACAATCTTTTCCCCCTGTTCGTGGCCCAGTCCCTCGCGGGAGATGGGAACCGCACTACTAAGGGGTCCGCACTTGCTTCGTCCTCAAGTGGACGTCTCACACAGGCACACTCCAGGATACCCAACCCCAACTGAACGGATCACCGGCCTATACTTACTCACTCCTGAGTCTTCGTTCGGGTCTTCGTGCACAAAGTTTACAGGGTTGCCGGCTTTTATTTGCTTGCTGCCGAATTTCGAGTTCGTCGGTAGAGGTTTTGGGTGTAAAAACCCCCAACAGGGGCCGCTTACTCAGCGGGGCGCCCCCCTGTGAGGTTTACAGCCAAATTGCCTCTATCCAAGTTACGGCACCAAATTTGTTATAGATTGTGGCCCAATAATTGACAGGAACCAGTCCAATTAATCAAATTAGTTTATTAAGCAAGCGGCAGCAAGCAAAACAGCGCTGGGCGGCCGGGGAGTCTTTGCTCCGCCAACGGCGCACAGCCACTTCCCGAAAGTAGTTGATTATATACTCTTCTGGTTCCCGTATATGTGTCAATCCTGGTATATTCTGTGTCTGAGCGACGTGTTGCTAGGGGGTCGGTCTTGTCCCGCCTCCTGATGGTGGTGGGGCTGAAGGCTCCTCATCTTTATCAGTGTCCTTGGGGAGACTCTTTTCAGCTTATCTCACAACTTAGCTCTTCCCTTTGAAGTGTTAAAACACACCAGATGCCTGTGATTTAGGCCTTGAGGTATCAAAGTGCACCAGATAGCACGCTGGATGCCTGCGATTTAAGTATGTGAAGAGTCGAAACAGTGTAAGTTTTCACCAGCCTTTAAGAAAGCCTGATTTGATTAACAAACATGATTCTATTTATTACAGCCGGCATGCCCTGCGCCTCCCACTCCACGTTCTCCACGAAGTCCGTCAGGTCCCCGGTGTCCAGCCGGTTGCGGAGGTCGATCTGGTTCCCGTTGTAGGTCCAGGAGCCGAAGGTGAGGCGGCACCGCTGCCCATCGAAGGGGAAGTAGGAGACATCCACCTTGCAGGAGCTCTTGGTGATGGCGGGCGAGTCCCATGTGATGTGCCCCTCGGAGCGCAGCACCACGTTGGTCTCCACCGAGCCGCCAAAGCCGTCGTCGGTGCTGGGGGAGGGATCGCTGTGGGGCCAGGATGGCCCCGAGCCCCACGTGGGGCAAGGGTCTGCGGGGCCGGGGCCGAGCACTGGTCCCCAACCCCGTGTCCCCTCCCCACGTCACCCCCAGGAAGAGGGGGCTCGCTGCCCCTGGTCACCCCCGTGGTGGCACATCCCAGCTGCCAGGTGGGTGGCACACCAGGCTGATGCCAGCACCTCCTGCCGCCGCCTTCTCACCCAGTCGAGGTGACCGTCTCCCCACATCCCCCACACCAGGACCCCCCTGCTCCCCGTTGGCAACACCCCCAGCCCCAGCCTCAGCCCCCCCAGCTCCGGGAGCAGCCGGGGGGTGGGGGAGGGCGAGCAGCACCCACTCGTTGTAGAGGATGATGATGTGCGGCCGCCAGACGTAGCTGCTGGGGATGCGGATGCTGTCGATGACGCCGTAAGCGTCCTTGTCCCAGGCGAGGTGGGCGTCCAGCCAGGCCTGACGGACCCACAGGTAGGAGGTGAGGACCTGGTTCACCTTGTCCTGCCGAGGGCAGAGGGTGGGGGACGGGGACAGGGACAGACCTCGCTGCCCCCCTGTGGAATAAATACTACATTGGCTAAAAACACAAAAGTACAGCATTGTTCACACAGGAAGGAAAAGTAGAAAATCAAGAGGCTTCTGAGGGAGAAAACAGCTGCAGCTGGCATGAAGAATACAACACCTGTGGTTCCCTGATAAGCTACATGAGGTACGGGACGGGATGCAATTATTCCGCGGCTTTACCTTAGGATGTATAGCGGATACGGGAATGGGATGATACCAGGAAACAGATAAGCTGCCAATTAGCAAAACACATCTCCACCCCGAAGGCTACCCGCCTGCAAGGTGCAACCGCTCCTTCTTGAGCCTGCGCCCTGAGCTTCTCGTAAACTAGACCTTTAATTGTGAAGCGAGAAAAATTTACACCACTCATGATAAAAGTATGTATGACTAAAGTCACTCAAACTCCACCTCGAAGATAACAAATAGTAGAAAAATAGCCCGAGAGAGGGGGGATACCCAGGGAAGACACCATCGCAAAGAATTCCATCACTGGCTTCTGGGAGCAGGCGACGGGCTGAGCCTCTCTTCCCCCCCATAGGGACGCCTTTGGGTAAGACCTAGATTATACCGAGGGCTTCCTCGGGAAACTTAGAAATTTCTCTAGAGACTCTCTTTTCTGCATGTATAGCCAGGCTGTATCGTTAGAACTTTGTCCCGCGTTTTGTAGATGTAACAATACTTTCATTTGCACGTGCTTTGCAGACAGTGTATTTATCACCGGCTGCCCTAAGAACCTATCTATCTGTTGCTTAAATAAACTGCACTTTTTGAAGTAGCTTGTCCTTTTGGTTTCTCACTGAACGCGACCAAAGACTCGAGAGTGGCCGTGCTAGTTCATGAGCACGACTGGACTGAAGGTGCAGTCCAGTAGTAGTGTATCCATCCAGCCAGCCAGCCAGCCTGTCCAGGGCCCTCTGTAGAGCCTTCCTTCCCTCAAGCCAATCAACACTCCCACCTAGTTTGGTGTCGTCTGCAAACTTACTGAAGGTGCACACAATCCGCTCATCCAGATCATTGATAAAGATATTAAACAAAACTGGCCCCAAAACTGAGCCCTGAGGGACACCACTGGTGACCGGCTGCCAAGAGGATTTCACCCCACTAATCACAACTCTCTGGGCACGGCCATCCAGCCAGTTTTTAACCCAGCAAAGAGTACACTTGTCTATGCCACGATTCGCCAGCTTCTCCAGGAGAATGCTGTGGGGGACGGTGTCAAAGGCCTTACCAAAGTCCAGAGAGACAACGTCCACAGCCTTCCCCGCATCCAGCAGGCGGCTCACATGGTCATAGAGAGAGATCAGGTTGTTAAGCAGGACCTCCCTTTCCTAAACCCATGCTGGCTGGCCCTGATTCCGTGGCTGCCCCGCACTTGCCGTGAGAGCTCACTCAAGATGATCCTCTCCATGATCTTCCCTGGTACCGACGTCAGGCTCACAGGCCCATAGTTCCCCGGATCCTCCTTCCGACCCTTCTTGTAGATGGGCGTCACATTAGCCACCCTCCAGTCATCTGGTACCTGCCCTGTTGACCAGGATTGTTGATAAATGATGGAGAGAGGCGTGGTGAGCTCTCTCGCCAGCTCCCTGAGTACTCTTGGGTGAATCAGTCGGGACGGACAAACGACAAGACTCTCCTTGAAGAGTTAAGTTAAGCTCTCTCTTTATTACAAACTTGGCTTTCTTATATATCTAATCTTTTGTTCATGTGTTCTTTCTACGCATTAGCGTAGCTTCCTCAAATAATGTCTGCCCTAGGTTTGTCCATTGCGTTACACTAAATGCCGTAACCGACGTTACTTCTACTCCCTCTTCCTTTCCCCACAATAGCATTTTTCGCAAGGTCACTTCAGGGAGGATTACGCCCTGCCGCTTTAACAGCAGCGTCCATGTGGAGAGTACAGTCTGCTCTTCCTTAGTTAACTTCTCTCCCATGTCCCCGGTGGCTCACCTACTACAGGTGTCTTCTGAAATATGATCCGGATCCGTCAACAGCTCTGCCCGCTGTCTTCAGCTTCACTGGGCTCCGTCCCCACGACTATTTCCAGTCGTCTTCTTCCTCAGTATCACGTCGGGGTCACCAATTGTCGTTTCAGTCGGGACGGACAAACGACAAGACTCTCCTTGAAAAGTTAAGTTAAGCTCTCTCTTTATTACAAACTTGGCTTTCTTATATATCTAATCTTTTGTTGACACTCCGTTCACGTGTTCTTTCTACGCTTTCAATTGGTTAGGTTACATAGCACACGCGCTCGTAGCTACAATACGATTGGTTATTGAAATCCTGTTCGCATTGCTCAAAATCTGGCTTCCTCACAGCCTAACTCTCCTTCTTCTCTGAAGCGATCTTCTTCTTTCTCCTTTTTGTTACTTTGCCCTTATATGACGCAACTCGCGGCCTTCTTACGGCTACACTGCAATCTCTATCTCTTCTGTCAAAGGGTCTACGGGCCCGCCGCATCCCCCAACATGTATGTTATTGCATGCCTTAGTAGACTGCTCTGTGTTATGCCCTGCGAGACTAAAATGAACCCAGCAGAAGCGGTCTCCTGAGCAAGGGGGTGGAATATGGGAAAGCAACGGCAGATCGGCGAGGAGGATTGTAAATACACTCAAGGGACTCGCACCTGGGTGCTGGAAAACACATATATCACACCAATCGTTATTCAGTCTCGGGTGCTGGCAAGAAAAACGTTTGGATGACATAAGCCTGTGATGGACTCACAGACACCTCATCTAGCTGCTTGAGAATCTTGGCCTGTTGTGGAAGAAGATCAAAGCACAGTACCAGCAAGAACAGGGAGTCCGCATGCGCTCCTGCTAACGAGGACTCTTTTGCTGCCAAGGATTCGTGATAACAAGGACTCTCTTGCTGCCAAGGATAAGTTTAACAATGCTACTAGTACCGCTATTTCTGAGTTGTTGCTGGATGTAGATAGTATTCGATATGCGATGTTGCAAAACAGAACTGCTACTGATTTTTTGCTTTCAGCTCACAGACATGGTTGTCAAGATTTTAAAGGACTGCATTGTATGAATCTAAGTGACCACTCCAAATCCATCCATGCCCAGTTGCAGGAACTGCACCGACCGAACCAGCAACTTGTGGAGACCACTGGGTGAAATCTCTTTGCTGGCTGGACTTGGGGGTGGGGTTGGTTGAAGCAAATTATACTCATTGCCTGTGTGGAAGGAATTTGTCTGTTATGTTTAGTATGCTGTTTGCCGTGTGTAATAAGCATTATACGATCAGTTGTAAATGCCGCTTTGCATCGTACCCTCGTACGAGTTGTAGAATATGTTGCTCTAAAAACTATGTGTGTATCCATGAGAACCCGACCTTCACAGAAGAAGCTAAGACGGGATTACAACAATGTAGTCACGTATCAGACAGCCGCTGTTAGCAAAGCTGGATCATGAGTTTGGTGAGACTCGCTGCATACGCTGGCCACGCGTGCAGCGACTCT
Source organism: Rissa tridactyla (assembly GCF_028500815.1). NCBI lineage: Eukaryota > Metazoa > Chordata > Aves > Charadriiformes > Laridae > Rissa > Rissa tridactyla. The sequence continues at coordinate 10,179,203 of NC_071466.1, read as the reverse complement.
GGCCTGTACTTTTCTACTCAGTCCAGTGCAGGAGAGTCTGGTGGGACTTGCTGCGTGCACTGGCCACGCGTGCAGTGACTCTAGCCTGTACTTCTCCACTCAATCCAGTGCAGGATATAAGGGGGCTGTCTCGGGTCAGAGACGGGGAGAGAGACATGAGCGAGGGGGAGAGAGACATGAGCGCACTTTGAAGATACAGGGGATGCCCTGAAGCACTGTGTCTGCCCCCGCCCCCCCCCCCATAAGTTCTATGTTCATTAACCCCAACAGCTCCGAAGGCATTACAGCATGTTGCAAGATAAGATATAGTCTACTACTGCTGCAAGACGCATTGAACACCTTCCTACGCAAAGAGCCTGACTGCACTAGAGTGGGTATTTTTGCCACATACCTTTTCAAAACCAGTAACTACGATGATTGAAATGTTACCGCGATTGTTTTTCCAGGGTCGTTTGTGCTGTCAGCAGCTTTCTGGAATGGATCCAAGCCACATACATGTCCCCACCAAAAAGGATGACCTTGACCCTTGGTTAGCACAAAGTCTTAACCTCCTTAGTACATTATATTGGGCAAATAAATTATTCTTTCCCCTGGCACAGACTATTACAGTCACTTTCACAAATTCCTTTACAGCCGCGCATCCTGCTAGCACCAAAGCCTCTTGATGGCACCTGTTCGGTGTTTGCAGATGGTTCAGGGACACAGTAAAGGCTTTGGACTTATTTCAACAGGAACTGCTAAATGTAGGCAGAATCTCAATGTGTTACTGGTATTGTTCAAAGACTTGAAGGAGCATTTCTAAAACAAGTAGAGAACCAATGGTTATTTAGTCTCTTACTGCAATTACTGTTGCTTTTATGAAAAAGACTGTTTCCTTATTTTATTGTCCAGATACGCTCTCATAGCTGTTTACTTGGCCCGTTAACTGAGGGAAACACAGTTGCGGATTATCACACTGTTGGTAACAACTCCCAACATTATGCAGCAAGCTAAAATGTCGCATGATTTTTTTTCATCAAAATGCGAAGGCATTGAGGAAGCAATTTTCTTTGACACAACAACAAGCACGTGATACTGTGTGAACATGTGCCGGTTGTCAGCAGCTGGCTCCTCTGCCATCCTTTGCGGGGGTTAACCCGCGAGGGCTTACACCTGATGAACTTTGGCAATCCGATGTTACGCGCATTATGGAATTTGGACATGTTTCAGTTGATTTGTTTTCTCACTTTGTTGTAGCTACTGCTCATACAGGAGAGAAGGCTTGTGATGTTATTCGACGTTGGTTGCAATGCATCGCAGTCGTGGGAGTACCGAAAACTATAAAAACTGATAATGAACCAGCTTATGTGTCCGCTAAAGTACAGGTCTTTTTTTTTTTACAGATATGAGGTATTAAACATGTCACCAGTATTCCTCATTCCCCGACTGGGCAAGCAATTGTGGAGCGTATGCATCATACTTTAAAAACCATGCTTGCTAAACAAAAAAGGGGGAATCCCGTAGGTATGACACCTCAAGAGTGAGTGTATAAAGCAACTCATGTTTTAAGTTTTCTAAACATGTCTTCTTTGTCATCCACAGCAGTAGAGCGACATTTTGTAAGAAGTGTTGAATGGCCTGAACAACCAAAGGTGTATTATAAGCACCCTAAATCGGGGTGCATGCTAACCACAGATAATACTGCAACAAATAGAAGTTGCGAGCAAGACAATTCTGTAATGATTTGTACTTCTCATCCGTCTCTTTGCTTCGGCTCAAAATGCAAGTATACAAGAATGTAATCAATCTTATTGTGTAAAGTTAACGCGAGTAAGGTATAAAACAGCAGTAATATGGATAGGGAATCGGCAAAACGCATTAAAAACACGTCTTTCTCTGTATTGTGATTGGGAGTACAACTCTCGAAGACTTTGTGTTACATCTCTCCCCTGGAATACGTTGCTACATGGCTGAGAAATGGTTAAACACCATCTTCAAGGTGCTTTTGACATGTCGTTGCAAGAAAATATTCGTCCTTTACATGACCAGCTAAAAGCTCAAATACTAAACATTCAAGACTTAATGAACCGCAATGTATTTGAAATATTACAAAAGGATTTCTCGTGGGTAAATCCAAAGAAATTGGCTTTCTGGGCTAAGTTTAGGAATCTGGGTATTTATTGCCTTAGCAGGGTTCTTCTTGATTCTGTTTTTAATTGTGTTTAGTATGATATATAACCTGCTAAGAGCGTCACAACGAGTAGAAGCACGAGTCATGGCCACCTTGTTAATAAATGGTCTGGTGTTAAACAAAAAAGGGGGAGATGGGGCAGATCTACGAGCAGAGGCCTGCGTACGGCCAAAGACACAGTGAGCAGAGCACACAGTAAACACAGAGCCAAGAGAACAGTTCGTACCTTCACTCCATCCTGTGACGACCATATAACGTTCCCGAATCTCGGACAAAGAATAGGGCTAAGTATTCTTCCTTCGCTGGGAACAGCCATGGCATTGAATATGTTGAATAAGATAGGGTGTTGGGCAAGTAAACAGATAAACCTTACAACTGAAATCATATCTAGCTTGCTCACTGATGTTGATAGCATTCGGCATGCTACGTTGCAAAATCGAGCGGCTATTGATTTTTTGCTGTTAGCTCAGGGTCATGGATGTGAAGATTTTGAAGGTATGTGTTGCATGAACCTTTCCAACCACTCATCATCCATTCATAAGCAGTTGCGGGATCTGAAGGATAACATGTCCAAATTAAAAGTGGTCAAAAAGGTTTCGATGATTGGTTAAGCTCATGGGGTATAACGGGATGGTTATCAGATTTACTAAAGCAAGGGCTCATGCTATTGTTGGTTATATTACTATTGGTTATGGTAGCCTCGTGTGTTCTCCGCAAAGTGACTGACATGATAGAAAATGCCATGCATAAGGTCTGGCTGGCTCAAGAAGAAAAAGGGGGGATTGTAGGAATGTGTCTGAGAGAAAATGGTCACGTGAGCCAGCCTCCCTACTATGAGAGATTAGAGCAAGAGCAAAACAGGTGGTAGAAGATGGAATCAGTACATGGCAAAAACGGGAACTGAGAAGGCAGAAAACATGTTGTGCTAATGACTAAGCAATTTACTATGCGAATTCTTGTAACCAATCTGCTGTGTGAACGAACTGCATGGACAGCGCGTGGACAGCGTAACTAGCTAATCAGAAATAAGCGAGTCGCGTGTACGGCGACAACACAGGGTATAAAAGGTGATGATCTGTGCTTAATAAACGGCTTCTGTTGGTTCACATTGGATCGTCTGGAGGCCAGTTATTTCTCCTCACCTAGCCAGCCTCGGAGCAGATCTCTGGGCGGTAGTCTTAAATAGTCGTTTAGCCCTAAAAAAGACCTGCAACGTATTCAAGAGACATAACACTAGGAACATGCTGGTTTGAGCATCCCAAGGATATTCAAAATTCTCAAAAGCTGTCATGCCTGACCCGAAGGAGAAAAGCCGTTTCCATCAGAGGTGACACGATAAGGGAATGACTGAGACAAAGAGGCTCCAGCAAAGGCTTGTAGAACATCTCTTATCACACAGACAAAAGGACAAAGTGATTCCTACTGGATTAGCGTCTGGAAGGGTAGTCATACATTTAACCAGGGCTAATGACATTGAGCAATTTTTTTACCAAAAAGGAAAGAAATCAACCAGTCAGATAATCCCTTTAGGTGTAGCATAAAGAGAAGCAAACAGCGGCAGGACATGCGGCAAGAATTTTAGGCGCCTCGCACAGACTGTAAACCCTGGAGTACCCAACCAACGGGAAAGAGGGGAGGGAAAAATTGGGCCGGGATTAGGAAATAAAAAGGTGTGGTGTTTCAAGAACGGAAAGTGTGCCTACTTGCTAGGTCACCCGCTCTTGCAAGAGCGTGAATAAAAATGTGCCTCCCAGAGGATTCTGCCTGAGCCTATTTCATTCGGACCGGAACTTATTTCTCCCACCATTCTGTGTGTCCAGAGAAGGGCAAGGGAGCTGCTGAGGGCTCTGGAGCACAGGCCACGGCGCCGGGCCCTCAGCCGCCCCACAGCCGGGCGCAGCCCCGCCCCAGGCCCCGGCCCCGGCACCGGCCCGGCCCACAGCGGCGGCTGATGGCGGCGCTCGGGGGTTCCCTCACAGGACGCGGCGGTGTTCCCCCGCCTCCGATTATTAACTGCTCCTAATTTTTCAGACAGGCAGAGATGATCTGTTACCGAGAATCCCAAGGGAGATCAAGAGAGACTTCTGGGCCTTGGGATGACTAGGAAAGGGCTCAGGAGCGCAAGTCGTGTTCTCCTCTGTCGTTGCAGGCCCAGGGAAGGATGAGGAAAGCAACAGGAAGAGCCAGCAGATCAATACCTGGCTGCGAGCCTGGTGTCAGTGGCAGGACTTTGGGGTTTTTGATCACAGCATGGTTTGACAGGACAGCAGGCCTGTTGGAGACAGATGGGATACACCTGCCTCAAAAGGGGAAAAGGATCCTTGCACAGGAGTTGGCAGGGCTCATCAAAGGGGCTTTCAAGTAGATTTGAAGGGGGAAAGGGATGAATCCGGCAGCAGAGACACAAGGGTCGTTGATGGGTTAGAAGCTACAGCTGCTCCTGGGAATGGTCAGGTAGGAGTGAAGCCTTCTTCCAGCAAAAAGGTGTCAGGACCAGTAGGCCAGCTGAAGTGCTTCCACACCAATGCCTGCAGCATGGGCAAGAAAGAGGAGGAGCTGGAAGCCATTGTGCAGCAGGACAGCTATGACGTAGTCGCTGTCACGGAAACGTGGTGGGCTGACTCGCACGACTGGAGTGCTGCATTAGATGGCTACAAACCCTTCAGAAGGGACAGGCAAGGAAGGAGAGGAGGTGGGGTGGCCCTGTATGTTGGGGAGTGTTGTGAACATCGAGACCTTAATGATGGTAAACACTGGGGTTGAGTGTTTCTGGGTAAGAATGAGGGGGAGGGCCAACAAGGCTGATATGATGGTCTGTTATAGACTGCCCAACCAGGACAGAGAGGCAGGTGAAATATTCTGTAAGCAGGTGGGAGAAATCTCACGATTGCTGGCCCTTGCCCTGGTGGGAGACTTCAACCTACCAGATATCAGCTGGGAACACCATACAGCTGAGAGGGAAGAGTCTTGGAGGTTTCTGGGGTGTGTGGGGATAAATTCCTGACACAGCTGGTGGGGGAACGCACTAGGGAAGGAGCCCTGCTGGACCTGCTGTTTGTGAACAGAGAAGGACTTGTGGGGGATGTGATGTTGGAGGCCGTCTTGGGCACAGTGACCATGAAATGACAGAGTTTTTGATTCTTAGGGAAGCAAGGAAGGGTGCCAGCAGAACTGCCACCATGGGCTTCTGGAGGGGGGACTTTGGTCTTTTCAGGAGCCTGCTGGAGAGAGTCTTCCTCTAGGTTTGGCTCAACACCCAGAGGAGAAGTGAAAAACTGTCTTCTCAATGGAAGACGACAGCGAAGCTGAGCAGAATCGCTGGGCTCACCTACCTGATGTCTGTCTGAGACGTGTCTTCCATTGGTCAGACGACAGGGACAGATGTAACGCTGCCTTGCTCTGTAAAAATGGAATTGGGCCCTGCACTCGGGATCCCTCCCTCCTCCACGAAAGATGAAACTGGAATTTGGACTACTGGGGGAAGCCCCGTCTTACCAAGAAAATACTCAATGGCTTTGGCTAGGCGGTTTTGTGATAAAACACATGGACGCGTGTGCGACGAGCGAGGGAAACAAGCAGTCGACTCAATATGAGTGATAAAGCAAGCTTCAGCTTTATTGCAGCTTCATCAGACTTTTATACTCTTATACTTAGATATGCCTATTTGTCTTACAACTATTGGCTGTGCGCTAAAGATTACATTATTCATACTCCTCCTACATGCAGTTTCTTGGGTCCAGGTTTGTTCCTGTTCTCTCACAGTCTACTTTCTCAAAGTTGTTTATCTGACTTAAGGAAGGTCAGCACGGCCTTCAGCATCTTTCTTATCAGCGTGACTCGGAATTCTCCATGCAGGCAGGCATAGCTTACTTCTGACAATCCTGCATGGCGCCGTGTCCGTTCTCATATAGCCATTCCTCAACACGGGTGACAATTTTTAACCAGATTGAGAAAAGGTGGACAGTCCCCGGAAGACATATGGCAGTAAAGGGGATTGTGAGTTCTTGGCCCACAGGTTGGAAGTTTTCCGGTGCAAAACCCAAGCAGGAGGCTGGAGGGCAACCGTGGTCATACTTCCCATTCCAAAGGCTGCAGATGGGTTATGCTGACGTGCCTCCTGTGGAAGGTGTTAAGCACCCGCTGGTAATCATGGATCAACCCTCAGGAGGAGTAGAAGCTTTTCCTACCAGGAAAGCTGATCCCCCAGGAATGGTCAAAGCACTTTTGTGGGAAATCATTCCCAGATACTGACTAAAATGAAACCAGAGGATCAGACAGGGGTTCTCATTTTTCAGCAGGAATACTAAATAATATCTATAAAAGTTCAGCCTGGAGAAGATTGCGGGGAGACCTTGGAGCCCGTTCCAGCCCCTCAGGGGGCTCCAGGAAAGCTGGGGAGGGAGTCTGGATGAGGGAGGGGAGCCATGGGACGAGGGGGAAGGGGTATCCACTGCAAGAGGGGAGATTGAACTGAGATCTCGGGCAGAAATTCTTGGCTGTGAGGGCGGTGAGCCCCTGGCCCAGGTTGCCGAGAGAAGCTGTGGCTGCCCCATCCCTGGAGGGGTTCAAGGCCAGGTTGGCCGGGGCTTGGAGCAAGCTGGGCTGGTGGGAGGTGTCCCTGCCCAGGGCAGGGGGTGGCACTGGGTGGCCTTTAGAGGTCCCTTCCCACCGAAACCATGCCCTGAAAGGGTGGGGCCCTTCTCCTTCTCCTTTTCCCCTTCTCCTTCTCCCTCCCTTCTTGTTATGGTTTGAGAAACCCACCACAATTTCTTGTCCTTTAGACAACTACTCTCTCACCCGATGACCCCTCCCCACCCGGGAAGGGGAATTGGGGAAAAACAAGGAAACAGGAGGGTTGCAATAGAAATCGATTTAATAGGATAAAAATAAAGAATTAACATTAATAATGCTAAAGAAGCAGTGTCAATCCCGATAACGATATAAAATACCCAAGGACTACACCCAGCCCCTTCCATCAGCAGGAAGCCGTGCACTCCCAGCAGGGGACAGCCAATGGGGGACACTGCGAGCGCTGCGGCTTCGGGAGGAAGGGAAGGGCTCAGGGCTCCGAGACTACGGCATGGAGTTCTCTGGACCACCGCCATCAAGGGAGAGTCGAACTACACAGCAGACTTTATAATTTATATCGAACGTGATGTTCATGCTATGAAATAGTCCTGTTGGCAGCTTGGGGCAAGTACCCTCCTTCTCTTGCTCTTCCTCATCCCTTGCTGAGTGTCGCCAAGGGGGGCTTTGACTGCCTGTCCTGGTTCCGGTGGGGATAGGGTTAACTTTTCCTGGTATTCCATGCCATGTGAGCCACGCCCACCCTGAGCTGCCGGGGGAGGGGGCAGGAAGTTGCTGCTTAAAAGCGGGCTGGGGCGGCCCGGGTCCGGCCGGCGAGCGGCGAGCGGCGGGGGGAGCGGCGGTTCCGTAATCGCGTTTGTATATTCCCCTATCCGTGTTGTTGTTGTTGTTTGCCTGTTCCCTTTGCTGTTCTATTAAACTGCCTTTGTCTCAACCCAAGAGTCTTGCCTTTTCTTACGATTCTTCCTGTATTTGGAAGGCACGAGCGAGCGGCACGTGGTTCTTTGTTGCCGTCTGAGGCTAAACCACGACAGTCCTTTTTTGGCGCCCAACGTGGGGCTCGAAGGGTTGAGATAACGACAGAATCCAACTAGAACGTGGAAAAAACGGTTTTGGGTTTTTTTTTGTATGCATTTATTTTATTAGGTAAGTAGTCACTGGTCATCATGTTGCTTGGTTTGTTCTCATGGCTGTGTTACATAAATTCCTATATGGCTTATGTACTCCCTGCGATGCTGTTTACCATGTCTGGAACAGGGATGAGGATTATCATTCTGCTGTCCTGTGCGATATCTGTTTATGATATGATAACATCACTGTTCAGACGGCTATTTTGGGGTGTTTATGTGGTTTTGCTGTCCTGTCCGTACATTGGACACCGTCTCTCAGAATTTGTTAATAATTTCCCCAGCCCTTTTGCCTCCCTTTTCTCCTTCGGGTCAGGTATGACAGCTTTTGAGAATTTTGAATATCCTTGGGATACTCAAACTAGCGTGTTCCTAGTGCTATGTCTCCTGAATACGTTCCAGGTCTTGTTTAGGGTTAAGCGACTATTTAAGACTACCACCCGGAGATCTGCTCCGAGGCTGGATAGTCAGGGGTGGCATGGCATGTGGGAGAGCATGGGCAGGTACCTAGAGAACTACTCACCTCCAATGGTCTGGGACTTCACCCCTGAACAATTACAGGACCCTGATAAAGTGGTAGAATATTTGAAGGGAAAATGCTGTGGCTATTCTAGAGAGGCACAACTCACCGCGCTGTGCTGGGCCCTGGCCAGTATCTACCAGGCACTGCTCAGAATTATGCAGCACCCTCAAGGGGAAGAGATGGAAACCAGACCTGCGGCGGCCCCTGCGGCTGCTGCAGCCCCTGCGGCGGCCCCTGCGGCGGCCCCTGCGGCTGCTGCAGCCCCTGCTGCAGCCCCTGCGGCGGCCCCTGCAGCTGCTGCAGCCCCTGCTGCAGCCCCTGCGGCGGCCCCTGCGGCTGCGGCGGCCCCTGCGGCTGCTGCAATCCTTGCGACGGACACTGCGGCTACTGCAATCCTTGCGACAGACACTGCGGCTACTGCAACCCCCGTGGTAGCCACTGCCACTGAACCAGGGAACCAACCCATGCCAGTATCAGTTGCCCCCATACAGAAGAAGAAGTACACAAAGAAATCAGTTCGCTTAGTAAGAGATGATGATGAACCAGGGCCATCACGAGAGCAGGAGGAAGAGGCAGAACCAGAGATAATTACTCGATCCCTATCCTTGAGTGAGCTGCGGGATATGCGAAAAGATTTTAGCCGACTTTCAGGCGAGCACATTGTCACCTGGCTGCTCCGGTGCTGGGATAATGGGGCCAGTAGCCTGGAATTAGAGGGTAGGGAGGCCAGGCAGCTGGGATCCCTGTCTAGGGAAGGCGGCATTGACAAGGCGATCGGGAAAAAGACCCAAGCCCTCAGCCTCTGGAAACGACTCCTGTTAGGCGTGAGGGAGAGGTACCCCTTCAGCGAGGATGTTGTATGTCAGCCAAGCAAGTGGACTACCATGGAAAGAGGTATCCAGTACCTGAGAGAATTAGCCGTGCGGGAGATGATTTATTATGACTTGGACAATGCAGACTTACCCACAGACCCTGATGAGGTGCGATGCACAAGGCCCATGTGGCGGAAGTTTGTACGGAGCGCACCATCGTCATATGCCAACTCCCTGGCAGTAATGGAATGGAAAGGTGAAGAGGGACCAACGGTGGATGAGGTAGCTGGCCGGCTCCGGCGATATGAAGAAAGTCTCTCTTCCCCCCTTGTCTCAGCTGTGGAGAAACTGTCGCGGAAGGTCCAGCAACTTGAAGAGAATATGTCCTACTCCCCACCTGCACGGGCCAGCATCTCAGCTATTAGAAGCAGGCATTTCCCCACTCAAGAGAGAGAGTACAGAGGGTACACACCACGAGGCACCCTGTGGTTCTACCTGCGGGACCACGGAGAGGACATGAGGAAGTGGGACGGACAACCTACTTCGATCCTGCGGACACGGGTACAGGAGTTGCAAGGAAGGACAACCACAAAAGGGGATCCCTCCAGGAAAAGTGCCGCCCCAGTTTCCAGTGGGCCGTTCCCCAGACAAAGCAGAAGGCTTGATCTTGCTTCTGATCCTCTTGAAGGAACTTCCAAGTCATTTCTGCAAGAAGTGAGTAATGGATACTATGACCAGTATTAGGGGGGCCCTGCCTCCGGCCAGGTGGAGGAAAGGGACAACCGGGTTTATTGGACGGTGTGGATTCGATGGCCTGGCACATCAGACCCACAGGAGTATAAGGCTCTAGTGGACACGGGTGCGCAGTGTACTTTAATACCATCAAGCTATAGAGGGGCAGAACCCATTTGTATTTCTGGGGTGACAGGGGGATCCCAAGAGTTGACTGTACTGGAGGCAGAAGTGAGCCTAACTGGGAATGAGTGGCAAAAGCATCCCATTGTGACTGGCCCAGAGGCTCCATGCATCCTTGGTATAGATTACCTCAGGAGAGGGTATTTTAAGGACCCAAAAGGGTACCGCTGGGCCTTTGGCATAGCTGCTTTGGAGACAGAGGAAGTTAAACAGTTGTCTGCCTTGCCTGGTCTCTCGGAGGATTCTTCTGTTGTGGGGTTGTTGAGGGTCAAAGAACAACAGGTGCCGATTGCTACCACAACGGTGCATCGGCGGCAGTATCGCACTAACCGAGACTCTCTGATTCCCATCCATGAGCTGATTCGTCAACTAGAGGTTCAAGGAGTGATCAGCAAGACTCGCTCACCCTTTAACAGTCCCATATGGCCGGTGCGAAAATCTAATGGAGAGTGGAGGCTAACTGTAGACTATCGTGGTCTGAATGAAGTCACGCCACCGCTGAGTGCTGCTGTGCCGGACATGCTAGAACTCCAGTACGAACTGGAGTCCAAGGCAGCCAAGTGGTATGCCACGATTGATATAGCGAATGCATTTTTCTCAATCCCTTTGGCAGCAGAGTGCAGGCCACAGTTTGCTTTCACTTGGAGGGGCATCCAATACACCTGGAATCGACTGCCCCAGGGGTGGAAACACAGCCCCACCATTTGCCATGGACTGATCCAGACTGCACTGGAACAGGGTGAAGCTCCAGAACATCTGCAGTACATTGATGACATCATTGTATGGGGAAACACAGCAGAAGAAGTTTTTGAGAAAGGGAGTAAAATAGTCCAAATCCTTCTGAACGCTGGTTTTGCTATAAAGCGAAGTAAGGTCAAGGGACCTGCGCAGGAGATCCAGTTTTTAGGAATAAAATGGCAAGATGGACGCCGTCAGATTCCAATGGATGTGATCAACAAAATAGCAGCTATGTCTCCACCAACTAGTAAAAAGGAAACACAGGCTTTCTTAGGTATTGTGGGTTTTTGGAGAATGCATATCCCAGATTACAGTCAAATTGTAAGCCCTCTGTATCAAGTAACCTGGAAGAAGAATGATTTTAAATGGGGTCCTGAGCAACGACAAGCTTTTGAACAAATCAAACAGGAAATAGTCCATGCAGTGGCCCTGGGGCCAGTCCGGGCAGGACAAGATGTTAAAAATGTGCTCTACACTGCAGCCGGGGAGAACGGCCCTACCTGGAGCCTCTGGCAGAAAGCACCAGGGGAGACTCGAGGTCGACCCCTAGGGTTTTGGAGTCGTGGATACAGAGGATCCAAAGCCCGCTACACTCCAACAGAAAAAGAGATATTGGCAGCATATGAAGGGGTTCGAGCTGCTTCGGAAGTAGTTGGTACAGAAGCACAGCTCCTCTTAGCACCTCGACTGCCGGTGCTGGGTTGGATGTTCAAAGAAAGGGTCCCCACCACACATCATGCAACCGATGCTACATGGAGTAAGTGGATTGCACTGATCACGCAGCGAACTCGAATGGGAAACCCCAGTCGCCCGGGAATTCTGGAAGTGATCATGGACTGGCCAGAAGGCAAGGATTTCGGAATGTCACCAGAGGAGGAGGTGACGCGTGCAGAAGAGGCCCCACCATATAATAAACTGCCAGAAAATGAGAAGAAATATGCCCTGTTCACTGATGGGTCCTGCCGTATTGTGGGAAAGCATCGAAAGTGGAAGGCTGCTGTGTGGAGTCCTACACGACAGGTTGCAGAAGCCAGTGAGGGACAGGGTGAATCGAGCCAGTTTGCAGAGGTGAAGGCTATTCAGCTGGCTTTGGACATTGCTGAGCGAGAAAAATGGCCAGTACTTTATCTCTACACTGACTCATGGATGGTGGCAAATGCTCTGTGGGGGTGGTTACAGCAGTGGAAGCAGGGCAACTGGCAGCGCAGAGGCAAACCCATCTGGGCTGCTGACCTATGGCAAGATATTGCTGCCCGGATAGAGAATCTGGTTGTGAAAGTACGCCATGTAGATGCCCACGTACCGAAGAATCGGGCCACGGAGGAACATCAGAACAACCAGCAGGTGGATCGGGCCGCTAGGATTGAAGTGGCTCAGGTGGATCTGGACTGGCAACATAAGGGTGAACTATTCATAGCTCGGTGGGCCCATGACTCCTCAGGCCATCAAGGGAGAGATGCGACATATAGATGGGCTCGTGACCGAGGGGTGGACTTGACCATGGACACTATTGCACAGGTCATCCATGAATGTGAGACATGCGCTGCGATCAAACAAGCCAAGCGTTTGAAGCCTCTTTGGTATGGAGGGCGATGGCTGAAATACAAATATGGGGAGGCCTGGCAGATTGATTATATCACGCTGCCACAAACCCGTCAAGGCAAGCGCTATGTGCTCACAATGGTGGAAGCAACCACTGGATGGCTGGAAACATACCCTGTGCCCCATGCCACTGCCCGGAACACTATCCTGGGCCTTGAAAAGCAAGTCCTGTGGCGACATGGTACCCCAGAGAGAATTGAGTCGGACAATGGGACTCATTTCCGAAACAGCCTCATAGACACCTGGGCCAAAGAGCATGGTATCGAGTGGGTGTATCACATCCCCTATCACGCCCCAGCCTCTGGGAAGATAGAACGATACAATGGACTGTTAAAAACTACACTGAGAGCAATGGGTGGTGGGACTTTCAAACACTGGGATACGCATTTAGCAAAAGCTACCTGGCTAGTTAACACCAGGGGATCTAACAATCGGGCTGGCCCTGCCCAATCAAAACTTCCACGTACTGTAGAAGGGGATAAAGTCCCCGTAGTGCACATGAAGAATATGCTAGGGAAGACAGTCTGGGTTAGTCCTGCCTCAGGCAAAGGCAAACCCATCCGTGGGATTGCTTTTGCCCAAGGACCTGGGTGCACTTGGTGGGTGATGCGGAAGGATGGGGAAGTCCAATGTGTACCTCATGGAGATCTGATTTTGGGTGAGAATAGCCAATGAATCAGATTGTGTGCTGTTAATTGCTAAGTAACACCGTCACTGTATGTCCTCATTGCTATCAGTTGTACTACAAGTAAGGCACAGGGATGATGGGATAAGAACTGATCTCAGCAGCCGGCGCCCAGCAGTTTCCTCAAGATCTACATCTTCAGCCCACGGACTGCGTGCATGAGCCACACCAGGTGCACCAGTCACAAGCTCCGAAAAAAAATACAGCATGCAACAGACCAGCACCACCCAGCATCTCACCTGCCCTGAGAGACTGTTCTAACAGATGGAGCCCAAAGCCGTGGATTAAAAGAACTCAACGGACACTTTGGAGGGATGACCCATAAACTAAGGGTATTATATGTGTGTATATATATATATATATAACAGGGGAAAGTGGTGGCAATTCATTGGAACCTGCTGGGCATGGCATAGATGGTATGGAATAAGGGGTGGATAATGTCCTGGTTCCGGTGGGGATAGGGTTAACTTTTCCTGGTATTCCATGCCATGTGAGCCACGCCCACCCTGAGCTGCCGGGGGAGGGGGCAGGAAGTTGCTGCTTAAAAGCGGGCTGGGGCGGCCCGGGTCCGGCCGGCGAGCGGCGAGCGGCGGGGGGAGCGGCGGTTCCGTAATCGCGTTTGTATATTCCCCTATCCGTGTTGTTGTTGTTGTTGTTTGCCTGTTCCCTTTGCTGTTCTGTTAAACTGCCTTTGTCTCAACCCAAGAGTCTTGCCTTTTCTTACGATTCTTCCTGTGTTTGGAACGCACGAGCGAGCGGCACGTGGTTCTTTGTTGCCGTCTGAGGCTAAACCACGACACTGCCCCACGATGTCACAAAGCGGGCACGTAAACCCCGGCCACACTATAAATGGGGGACGCGGTCCCCACTGGAGCTGTCAGCGGATGCTGGGCACCGCAGTCTGTCATTGTCTGGGCAGACTGCAGCCTCGGCCTCTGACACCCCAGCAGTCTTGCGGGTCCCGTCACTGGGGACCCAGGAGGACACTGGGGAGCCGCATCGCGGTTCTGTGCTGGTGACTCGGAGCACCGCAGCCACACCGGAGTCGGTGCCATGGGGCGCTCTGACGCCGTGTCTCCCCTGGGCCCTCTCCTCCTGATTGTGATGGGGCTCAGCGTGTTCTCATCTGTGCTGCAGAGCAAGCGGCTTCAGGTAGGTGACTGTTGCACCACACTGTGCTGCGGCGTGGGGTGGCGAGGAATGGCGTGGGGTGGTGTGGGGTGCCGTGGGGGGCTGTGGTGTGGGACTGGGAGGTGCTCCCGTCTCACCCAGCTCCTCGGAACCTTGCAGAAGTGGTTTAAGAAGAAGAAGAAGAAGCGTCGGACAAGGAAGACAAGAGCCCGGACAGAGAAGCAGAGCGGTGAGTGGCCCCAGCACCGAGAACCCTGCAAATGGCCTACACACCACGGCAGCCCTGAGCCGGGGCTGTGCCGGCAGCTGCTGGCCGCTCACTCTGTCTCCTCCCTCCGCAGCTTCTCAGCCAGTGGATGGAGGAGTGGAGAAATCCCGGCCCAAGCAGGAGAAGCGGCGAGTGTGGGGGAGACCCCAGATGCTGCCCCAGACCCTCACCCCGTGCCCTGCCCCTGCCTGCGCTGGGCAGCCCTGCCCACCGGCCAAGGAGGGGTGCTGCCCGCGGGTCCCGCTGGGGTCTGGGGTGCAGCGGGGTCTCTTTCTCCTCCTCTGCAGGGCGAGTGCGGAGGCCTTGAACAGGAAGCCCCTCTCCCCATGGGCCCCAATGGCCACCATGAACACAATGACAGACAGAGGCTGCTCTTCCTTCAGCTCCCTCTACACCTTCCCGGAGCCCTGGCCTGGTGCGATGGCGGAGCTGGCAGCACTCGACCGCTCAGGACCGTGCCATCCCCCCAGGGCTGTCAAGGGGAGGGTGGAGGAGCCAGGGCCAGCCTTCTGCCAGGAGCCCCCCTGGAAATGCCTACAAGGACCAAGCAAGAGCCGGTCCCCAGGGAAAGCAGGGACAGGGCGCAGAGCCCTGTGCACACGCAGCCTTCACCCTGCAGCCCCCCAGCCATGGCCACGGACCAAGGGGAGCTGATCATGGAGCTCCTCCGCTGTTTCGAGTGCACCCAGGAGATGGCCAGGCAGTGCTGTGAGATGCTGAAGGTGCTGCAGGCCCGTTGGCAAGGGGCAGCGGGAGCCTGTGACCAGAACCTCCCCGGGGAGCCCTTCCATCCCCTGGGCAGGATGGCGGCGCAGGAGCAGCTGGGGGCCACAGTGAAGCCCCGGCACCTGGGAGTGGAGTGGCCGTGAGTGGATGCAAACACGGATAAGGCTGAGGATGGGGACATGGACAAGGAGAAGGACACGGGAGCAGACACAAGTGTGAAGGAGAAGGAAAGGAGCAGCCCTGTGGAGCTCGGCAGGGGGAGCCTGGCAGAAGTGTAGAGAAAAAGCAACGTGGGGCCGGGCGAGAACAACTCCATGGGGCCAAGCACCAGCAGCCCCCCAGGCTCAGGCAGGAACACCCCCATGGATGCGGAAGGGAGGAGGGACAGGGCGCAGAGCCCCATGACTGTGCTTCCGCCGCCCAGCAGCCCCCTAGCCAAGGCCACGGACGAGAGGGAGCTCTTCTTGGAGCTCTTGGACACTGTCAAGACCTTGGAGGAGGAGAGGCAGCAGCATGGCAAGCCTTTGAATAGGGAGTGTGACCAGGCTTCCCCAGGGCTGTGCCCACTAGGACGGTGCCTGTGTCACTGCTGCACCCGGCTCTGGCACCGCCTGAAGGACTGCTGGAGACGCTGCTGCCGGCCACGCCGTGTCTGCTTCAGCAATTTCCCCCAGTGGGTGGGAAGTGTGGGGCTGGGAACCCCCTGGGGTACCCCTCTTCTGAACCAATAAAAAAGTCAGTATTTTCTCTATCCCTGTGAATGTCAGTAGATCAGTTTTGTCCCTTGACAGGAGCAGAGAATCAGTTTTGGGTAACGACAACAGTAGATGCTACAGTAATGCCCACTCTCCCGTGGAGATGGGGGGGCCCTTGAGCATTACACCCCACCCAGAGAGATAGACAACTTCTATTACCGTTAGAAGATGTCGTACCCTCAGCTCATGCCATGATCTTACTTGACATATTGGAAATTATCCCCGGTACGAGAGTAGATCCAAAGACAATTTCTAGAAAGCTTTGCAGATCCCGGCTGTTCATTGGAAGCTCTGCAGCGCAACAGAACCTAAAGAGCGCTGTCAGCAACCATCAGGCCGTGTGCTTCCCTCAGGCGTGCAAAGACCTGATGCTCATTGACGCGGGTCAAGGCTGTCGCACACCTTTGGTGGCACATCCTGCGTGACACCACAGGGCTGTGACATGGGCACCACTTAATTTACATCCGCTCTAGACGTTTGTGTATTGCCAAAAGGGAGCAGAACCACGAGTGCAGGCTGACGCAGGCTACAGCTCTGCAAGCAAACAGGGCGCACGGACTCCTCTCCTCATGAGCACATTTCCCTGCAAAAGGGTGGGGTTCAGAAAAATCGGAAAGGATAAGAAAGTTCCCAGTTACTAAACGCCTAAAAAAACCCCAACAAAACAACCAAAACCAGCCCAATGAGTGAAAAAGAATCACGGTACAAGCACAGGCCACATCCTTTAACTTTTTGGCCTTCGGTCTAGCTAAACAGTGAAATGGTCTCTGCTGCTGAAGTTCAAGTGCCAAGTCTGGGCAGGGCTGGGAGTGCTCAGCCTGGAGAAGAGGCGGCTCAGGGGGATCTCCTCCACGCACATCAATACCTGCAGGGAGGGTGCCAAGAGGACGGAGGCTGGAGCTGGTCATCACCGCCGTGAGCAGTGGCAGCAGCTCGGGGCGCTGCTGAGTTCATGGGAGGTTTTGGGATGGTGTGAGACCCGTGAAGGGGTAATGCCAAGTCCTCCTGTCCCTTTGCTGAACATCTCCTTCTCTCCCTTTGGGGCGCACAGGCCTCAGACTTGTGCTCCCACACTTTTCTGTGGACCCAGAAGGCAAATATGTGGAGCCTCTGAAAGCATTTTGCCTGGAAGGGATCGACTCAAAGGTGTGTCTTCTCAGGGATGCCCGCACCTCCCCTTCTATCCCTTGCTGACCCTCCACCCCCTTCCCTTTCTGTCCACAAGCCTTCCCTCTTGTGTCTGCTCTTCCCCAGGCTGCTCCTGCCTGCTCCTGTGTCCGTGTCCCTGTCCTTGTTCACGTCTGCATCTGCGTCCATGTCCCTGTCTGCCCCCAGCCCCAGTTGCTCCCTCCCAAGGCACTGGGGTGTCACGCTTTCGGCTGGGGTGGGGATGACTTCCTTGCGAGCAGGTGGTGTAGCGTTGTGTTTTGGATTTGGGATGAAAACAGTGTTGGTAGCGCACTGGTGGTTTTAGCTGTTGCTGAGCTCTCAAGGCCTTTTCTGCTCCTCACGCTGCCCGACCGACAGTGGCCTGGGGGGCACAGGGAGTTGGGAGGGGACAGAGCCAGGACAGCTGACCCCGACTGAGCAAAGGGACATTCCGTGCCATTTGACGTCACGCTCAGTATATAAAGCCGGGGAAAGAAGAAGGAAGGGCTGATGTTCAGAGTGATGGCGTTTGTCTTCCCAAGTCACCGTCACGCTGCCGGAGCCCGGCTTTCCTGGAGACGGCTGAACCCCCGCCTGCAATGGGAAGCAGCCAACGGGTTCCTTGTTTGGCTTTGCTTGTGCGCGCGGCTTTTGCTTTGCGTATTAAACTGCCTTTCTCTCACGCCACGACTTTCCTCCCTTTCCCACTTCCCATTCTGTGTGTCCAGAGAAGGGCAAGGGAGCTGCTGAGGGCTCTGGAGCACAGGCCACGGCGCCGGGCCCTCAGCCGCCCCACAGCCGGCCGCAGCCCCGCCCCAGGCCCCGGCCCCGGCCCCGGCCCCGGCCCCGGCCCGGCCCGGCCCGGCCCACAGCGGCGGCCGATGGCGGCGCTCGGGGGTTCCCTCCGAGGAGGCGGCGGTGTTCCCCCCGCATATCCCTGCAACGTGATCAGGAACTAGTGCTGAAGGGCCGTCTGTGTCTTCTCGCGAATTCTCACTCGCCAAGGGACAGCTTCGGGGCAGGTACGTCCGCAAGGGAGCGGGTGTTGGTGGCGAAAAAAGGCAAAAAAGGGGCTATTCCGGAGCTGCCCGGGGCCGGGGAAAGGCCGGGAGGGCGCAGGCCGGCCGCGAGGGCCGGCAGCTGGCGGGGGGGCGCTGACGGGCCGGGCCGGGGCGAGCAGGAACGGCGCTCAATTTAAACGGGGTGTAACGGCCCCCACCGGTCGCTTCCCGAGGGACAGCTTCGGGGCAGGTACGTCCGCAAGGGAGCGGGGGTTGGTGGCGAAAAAAGGCAAAACAGGGGCTTTTCCGGAGCTGGGGAAAGGCCGGGAGAGCGCAGGCCGCCCAGCAGAGCCAGCAGCTCCCAGGGGGGCTGCTGACAAGATGGGGGACACAGCAGATTCCCCGCCCTCCCTCTGCCTAGCTGAAGAAGGTAACTAAGAGGACAGGGGGCTGTGGGAACATGTTCCTGCCCGGCGAAGCAGGCGTGTCTCCCCAGTAACTCCCTGGCCTTCCAGGTACCCTGAAAAACCAGGTACGAGGCTCTGCAAGGGGAACCTAATGCTGACGAGGAAGATAATGCAGTGTCCACAGAGGTGTTGCCAAGGTTAAGCCAAACCACACCTCGCATCAAAACGTCTTCAGTTAAGAAGAAAAGACGGGTCACTGTTGTAGGCGACTCCATCCTGAAGGGAGCGCAAGGCCCGATATGCAGACCAGACCCACTTCTCAGGGAAGTGTGCTCAGGGAAGGGGCCCGGGTTAAAGATACCAGAAGAAAACTTCTCTCCCTGGTAAGCCCCTCAGATTATTAACCGCTCCTCATTTTTCAGACAGGCAGAGATGATCTGTTACCGAGAATCCCAAGGGAGATCAAGAGAGACTTCTGGGCCTTGGGATGACTAGGAAAGGGCTCAGGAGCGCAAGTCGTGTTCTCCTCTGTCGTTGCAGGCCCAGGGAAGGATGAGGCAAGCAACAGGAAGAGCCAGCAGATCAATACCTGGCTGCGAGCCTGGTGTCAGTGGCAGGACTTTGGGGTTTTTGATCACAGCATGGTTTGACAGGACAGCAGGCCTGTTGGAGACAGACGGGATACACCTGCCTCAAAAGGGGAAAAGGATCCTTGCACAGGAGTTGGCAGGGCTCATCAAAGGGGCTTTCAAGTAGATTTGAAGGGGGAAAGGGATGAATCCGGCAGCAGAGACACAAGGGTCGTTGATGGGTTAGAAGCTACAGCTGCGCCTGGGAATGGTCAGGTAGGAGTGAAGCCTTCTTCCAGCAAAAAGGTGTCAGGATCAGCAGGCCAGCTGAAGTGCTTCCACACTCATGCCTGCAGCATGGGCAAGAAAGAGGAGGAGCTGGAAGCCATTGTGCAGCAGGACAGCTATGACGTAGTCACCGTCACGGAAACGTGGTGGGCTGACTTGCACACCCTGCGGGAGCACAGCACTCGTTCCCTGTGCACCTTGAATATCCAATGTCATATCCACGACCCTCATGGGCAAGTGGTCAGGGGAACGTCGTGGGCCAACTTGGCCAAGAGAGCCCCAAAACTGCGCGTGAACCTCTTCTTTGAAAGAGTCACGAAGCACGATCACCTAGCCAGGATCCTGCTAGCGGAGATGCCAGTCAGCAGCATAAGAGTCTGCGGAGCTACAGTTTCAGAGACCCAGGCTGGAGAATGAGACGCACCCTCACCAACCTCCTCCCAGCCTCCTGGTGTGTTCTGCAGGTACGGGAACCCAGAGTGACATCTCACCGCGGTATCACAAAGCTAAGCAAAGTGATCCTCCAGGCCTTCTGCATAGCAGCGCTCAGCAGGAGGAATTCCTGACCACTTCAGTGTTATGGCCAGAGGGTCATTTTCATAAGCGAGCCACTGCGGTGTTCCACTCTAGCCTGGTTGAGGTTGTTGTCCTTGTCCAGTTGCGATGCCCGTTATGCCAGTCTTCACTGTCAGGCTGATGTCAGGTTGCCCTCATAAAAAGCTGAAACGCCCAAAATACTGGTGCTGGGATGTCAGCTGTGAGCAAAAAGAGCTTTTCAGGCAGGAAAACCTCAATTTTGTGAAAAAGCTTTAGGCTTGTTCTAGTAACTGACAACTTTCTTATCCTTTCCGATTTTTCTGAACCCCACCCTTTTGCAGGGCAATCTGCTCATGAGGAGAGGAGTCCGTGCACCCTGTTTGCTTGCAGAGCTGTAGCCTGCGTCAGCCTGCACTCATGGTTCTGCTCCCTTTTGGCAAAACACAAACGTCTAGAGCAGATGTAAATTAAGTGGTGCCCATGTCAGAGCCCTTTGGTGTCACGGGGGATGTGTGTTCCTGGACCCACATTTCCCAGCCATTAGGGGAAATTGCTGAAGCAGATGCGGCGCGGCCGGCAGCAGCGTCTCCACCAGTCCTTCAGGCGGTGGCAGAGCCGGGTGCAGCAGTGACACAGGCACCGTCCTAGCGGGCACAGCCCTGGGGACGCCTGGTCACACTCCCTGTCCACGGGCTCGCTGTGGTGCTGCCCCTCCTCCTCCAAGGTCTTGAAAGCGTCCAAGAGCTCCAAGTAGAGCTCCCTCTCGTCTGTGGCCTTGGCTGGGGGGCGGCTGGGGGGCAGCTGCACGTTCACGGGGCTCTGCGCCCTGTCCGTCCTCCCTTCCACATCCATGGGGGTGCTCCTGCCTGAGCCTGGGGGGCTGCTGGTGCTTGGCCCCATGGAGTTGTTCTCGCCCGGCCCCATCTTGCTGTTTCTCTTCACTTCTGCCAGGCTCCCCCTGCCGAGCTCCACAGGGCTGCTCATTTCCTTCTCCTTCACACTTGTGTCTGGTCCCGTGTCCTTCTCCTTGTCCATGTCCCCATCCTCAGCCTTATCCGTGTTTGCAGCCACCCACGGCTGCTTTGCTCCCACGTGCTGGGACTTCACTGTGGCCCCCAGCTGCTCCTGCACCACCATGGATGGAAGGGCTCCCCGGGGAGGTTCTGGTCACAGGCTCCCGCCCTTGCCAACGGGCCTGCAGCACCTTCAGCATCTCACAGCACTGCCTGGCCATCTCCTGGGTGGACTCAAAAGAGTGGAGGAGCCCCATGATCAGCTGCCCTTGGTCCGTGGCCATGGCTGGGGGGCTGCAGGGTGAAGGCTGTGTGTGCACAGGGCTCTGCGCCCTGTCCCTGCTTTCCTGGGGACCACTCTTGCTTAGTCCTTGTTGGCAGTTCCAGTGGGGACTCCTGGCAGAGGGCTGGCCCTGGCTCCTCCACCCTCCCCTTCACAGCCCTGGGGGGATGGCGGGGTCCTGAGTGGTTGAGCGCTGCCAGCTCCGCCATTGCACCAGGCCAGGGCTCTGGGAAGGAGTAGAGGGAGCTGAAGGAAGAGGAGCCTCTGTCTGTCAGAGAGTCCATGGTGGCCAGCGGGGCCCGTGGGGAGAGGGGCTTCCTGTTCAAGGCCTCCGCACTCGCCCTGCAGAGGAGGAGAAAGAGACCCCGCTGCACCCCGGAGCCCAGCGGGACCCGCGGGCAGCACCCCTCCTTGGCCGGTGGGCAGGGCTGCCCAGCGCAGGCAGGGGCAGGGCACGGGGTGAGGGTCTGGGGCAGCATCTGGGGTCTCCCCCACACTCACCACTTCTCCTGCTTGGGCCGGGATTTCCTAACTCCTCTATCCACTGGCTGAGAAGCTGTGGAGGGAGGAGACAGAGTGAGCGGCCAGCAGCTGCCGGCACAGCCCCGGCTCAGGGCTGCCGTGGGGTGTAGGCCGTTTGCAGGGTGCTCGGTGCTGGGGCCACTCACCGCTCTGCTTCTCTGGCCGGGCTCTTGTCTTCCTTGTCCGACGCTTCTTCTTCTTCTTCTTCTTCTTCTTAAACCACTTCTGCAAGGTTCCGAGGAGCTGGGTGAGACGGGAGCACCTCCCAGTCCTACACCACAGCCCCCCACGGCACCCCACACCACCCCACGCCATTCCTCGCCACCCCACGCCGCAGCACAGTGTGGTGCAGCACAGTGTGGTGCAACAGTCACCTACCTGAAGCCGCTTGCTCTGCAGCACAGATGAGAATATGCTGAGCCCCATCACAATCAGGAGGAGATGGCCTAGGGGAGACACGGCGTCAGAGCGCCCCATGGCACCGACTCTGGTGTGGCTGCGGTGCTCCGAGTCACCAGCACAGAACCGCGATGCGGCTCCCCAGTGTCCTCCTGGGTCCCCAGTGACGGGACCCGCAAGACTGCTGGGGTGTCAGAGGCCGAGGCTGCAGTCTGCCCAGACAATGCCAGACTGCGGTGCCCAGCATCCGCTGACGGCTCCAGTGGGGACCGCGTCCCTCTTTTGTAGTGTGGCAGGGGGGCACATCCCCCCTTTTTGACATCGTGGGGCAGTCAAAGCCCCCCTTGGTGACACTCAGCAGGGGATGAGGAAGAGCAAGAGAAGGAGGGTACTTGCCCCAAGCTGCCAACAGGACTATTTCATAGCATGAACATCACGTTCAATATAAATTATAAAGTCTGCTGTGTAGTTCGACTCTCCCTTGATGGCGGTGGTCCAGAGAACTCCTTGCCGTAGTCTCGGAGCCCTGAGCCCTTCCCTTCCTCGTGAAGCTGCAGCGCTCGCAGTGTCCCCCATTGGCTGTCCCCTGCTGGGAGTGCACGGCTTCCTGCTGATGGAATGGGCTGGGTGTAGTCCTTGGGTATTTTATATTGATATCGGGATCGACACTGCTTCTTTAGCATTATTAAGGTTAATTCTTTAGTTTTATCCTATTAAATCTATTTCTATTGCAACCCTCCTGTTTCCTTGTTTTTCCCCAATTCCCCTTCCCGGGTGGGGAGGGGTCATCGGGTGAGAGAGTAATTGTCTAAAGGACAAGAAATTGTGGTGGGTTTCTCAAACCATAACAAGAAGGGAGGGAGAAGGAGAAGGGGAAAAGGAGAAGGAGAAGGGCCCCACCCCTTCCGGGCATGGTTTGGGTAGGAATGGACCTTAAAGGCCACCCAGTGCCACCCCCTGCCCTGGGCAGGGACACCTCCCACCAGCCCAGCTTGCTCCAAGCCCCGTCCAACCTGGCCTTGATCCCCTCCAGGGATGGGGCAGCCACAGCTTCTCTGGGCAACCTGGGCCAGGGGCTCACCGCCCTCACAGCCAAGAATTTCTGCCCAAGATCTCAGCTCAATCTCCCCTCTTGCAGTGGAAACCCCTTCCCCCTCGTCCCATGGCTCCCCTCCCTCATCCAGAGTCCCTCCCCAGCTTTCCTTGAGCCCCCTGATGGACTGGAAGGGGCTGGAAGGTCTCCGCAGAGCCTTCTCTTCTCCAGGCTGAACTTTTATAGATATTATTCAGTATTCCTGCTGAAAAATGAAACCCCTGTCTGGCCGTCTGGTTTCATTTCAGTCAGTATCTGGGAATGATTTCCCACAAAAGTGCTTTGACCACTCCTGGGGGATCAGCTTTCCTGGTAGGAAAAGCTTCTACTCCTCCTGAGGGTGGATCCATGATTACCAGCAGGTGCTTAACACCTTCCACAGGAGGCATGTCAGCATAAACGATCTGCAGCCTTTGGAATGTGTTTCTTTCCCATCTACAAGAAGGGTCGGAAGGAGGATCCGGGGAACCACAGGCCTGTGAGCCCGACGTCGGTACCAGGGAAGATCGTGGAGAGGATCATCTTGAGTGAGCTCTCACGGCAAGTGCAGGGCAGCCATGGAATCAGGGCCAGCCAGCATGGGTTTAGGAAAGGGAGGTCCTGCTTAACCAACCTGATCTCTTTCTATGACCATGTGAGCCGCCTGCTGGATGCGGGGAAGGCTGTGGACGTTGTCTCTCTGGACTTTGGTAAGGCCTTTGACACCGTCCCCCACAGCATTCTCCTGGAGAAGCTGGCGAATCCTGGCATAGACAAGTGTACTCTTTGCTGGGTTAAAAACTGGCTGGATGGCCGTGCCCAGAGAGTTGTGATTAGTGGGGTGAAATCCTCTTGGCGGCCGGTCACCAGTGGTGTCCCTCAGGGCTCAGTTTTGGGGCCAGTTTTGTTTAAAATCTTTATCAATGATCTGGATGAGGGGATTGAGTGCACCCTCGGTAGGTTTGCAGATGACACCAAGCTAGGTGGGAGTGTTGATCTGCTTGAGGGAAGGAAGGCTCTACAGAGGGCCCTGGACAGGCTGGATGGATGGGCCAAGGCCAATTGGATGAGGTTTAATAAGGCCAAGGGCCGGGTCCTGCATTTCGGTCACAACAACCCCAAGCAACGCCAGGGGCTTGGGGAAGAGTGGCTGGAAAGCTGCCCCGCAGAAAAGGACCTGGGGGTGCTGGTGGCCAGCCAGCTTACCATGAGCCAGCAGTGTGCCCAGGTGGCCAAGAAGGCCAACAGCATTCTGGCTTGTATGAGGAATAGCGTGGCCAGTAGGAGTAGGGAAGTGACCGTGCCTCTGTACTCGGCACTGGTGAGGCCTCACCTGGAGTGCTGTGTTCAGTTCTGGGCCCCTCTGTACAAGAGGGACCTTGAAGTGCTGGAGCGTGTCCAGAGGAGAGCTACCAGGCTGGTGAGGGGTCTGGAGACCAAGTCCTATGAGGAGAGGCTGAGGGAGCTGGGCATTTTTAGTTTGGAGAAGAGGAGGCTGAGGGGAGACCTCATTGCCCTCCACAACTCCCTGAAAGGAGGTTGGAGAGAGGTGGGTGTTGGCCTCTTCTCCCAGGTGAATAATGACAGGACCAGAGGAAATGGTCTGAAGCTGCGGCAGGGGAGGTTTAGATTAGATAGTAGGAAGAATTACTTCACTGAAAGAGTGGTCAGGCACTGGAATGACCTGCCCAGGGAGGTGGTGGAGTCACCATCCCTAGAGGTGTTTAAGAAACATCTAGATGTGGCACTTCAGGGCATGCTCTAGTGGCAGAAATTGCAGGTTGTTTGTTTGTGGGTTTTTTGGTTGTTTGGTTTTGGTTTTGGGTTTTTTTGGTGCGTGTATGGTTGGACTCGATGATCTCAAAGGTCCTTTCTAGCCATGAAGAGTCTCTGATTCTATGATTCCCAGTTAGGCTTACTTCCGCCTCCAGTACAGTCAACTCTTGGGATCCCCCTGTGACCCCAGAAATACAAATGGGTTCTGATCCTCTATAGCTTGATGGTATTAGAGTGCACTGTGCACCTGTGTCCGCTAGAGCCTTATACTCCTGAGGGTCTGATGTGCCAGGCCATCGAGCCCACACCGTCCAATAAACCCGGTTGTCCCTTTCTTCCACCTGGCCGGAGGCAGGGCCCCTCTAATACCAGTCATAGTATCCGTTACTCACTCACTTCTTGCAGAAATGACTTGGAAGTTCCTTCAAGAGGATCAGAAGCAAGATCAGGCCTTCTGCTCTGTCTGGGGAACTGCCCGCTGGAAAGTGGGGCGGCACTTTTCCTGGAGGGATCCCCTTTTGTGGTTGTCCTTCCTTGCAACTCCTGTACCCGTGTCCGCAGGATCCAAGTAGGTTGTCCATCCCACTTCCTCATGTCCTCCCCGTGGTCACGCAGGTAGAAGAACCACAGGGTGCCTCGTGGTGTGTACCTGAGATGCTGGCCCGTATAGGTGGGGAGTAGGACATATTCTCTTCAAGTTGCTGGACCTTTCGGGACAGTTTCTCCACAGCTGGGACAAGGCGGGAAGAGAGACTTTCTTCATATCGCCGGAGCCGGCCAGCCACCTCATCCACCGTTGGTCCCTCTTCGCCTTTCCATTCCGTTACTGCCAGTGAGTTGGCATATGACGATGGTGCGCTTCGTACAAACTTCCGCCACATGGGCCTTGTGCATTGCACCTCATCAGGGTCTGTGGGTAAGTCTGCATTGTCCAAGTCATAATAAATCATCTCCCGCACGGCTAATTCTCTCAGGTACTGGATACCTCTTTCCATTGTAGTCCTCTTGCTTGGCTGACATACAACATCTTCACTGAAGGGGTACCTCTCCCTCACGCCTGACAGGAGTCGTTGCCAGAGGCTGAGGGCTTGGGTCTTCTTTCCAATTGCCTTGTCAATGCCGCCTTCCCTAGACAGGGATCCCAGCTGCCTGGCTTCCCTACCCTCTAATTCCAGGCTACTGGCCCCGTTATCCCAACACCGAAGCAGCCAGGTGACAATGTGCTCGCCTGAAAGTGGGCTAAAATCTTCTCGCATATCCCACGGCTCACTCAAGGATAGGGATCAGGTAATTATCTCTGGTTCTGCCCCTTCCTCCTCTTCTCATGATGGCCCTGGTTCATCATCATGTCTTACTAAGCGAACTGATTTCTTCGTGTACTTCTTCTGTATGGGGGCAACTGATACTGGCACGGGTTGGTTCCCTGGTTCAGCGGCAGTGTCTGCCACAGGGCTTGCAGTAGCCGCAGTGTCTGTCACGGAATCACGGAATCTTCAGAGTTGGAAGGGACCTCTAGAGATCATCTAGTCCAACTCCCCTGCTAGAGCAGGATTGCCTAAAGCACATCCCTCAGGGCTGCATCCAGGCGGGTCTTGAAAATCTCCAGAGAAGGGGACTCCACAACCTCCCTGGGCAGCCTGTTCCAGTGCTCTGTCACCCTCACCGTGAAGAAGTTTTTCCGTGTATTCGAACGGAACTTCCTATGTTCTAGCTTGTGCCCATTGCCCCTTGTCCTGTCACTGGGAACCATTGAAAAGAGCCTGGCTCCGTCCTCCTTAAACCCACCCTTTAGGTACTTGTAAACATTAATCAGGTCCCCCCTCAACCTTCTCTTCTCCAGGCTAAAGAGTCCCAGCTCTTTCAGCCTTTCCTCGTAAGGGAGATGCTCCAGTCCCATAATCATCTTGGTTGCCCTTCGCTGGACTCGCTCCGGTAGTTCCCTGTCCCTCTTGAACTGGGGAGCCCAAAACTGGACACAATACTCCAGTTGTGGCCTCCCCAGTGCAGAGTAGAGGGGGAGAATGACCTCCCTCGACCTACTGGCCACAGTCTTCAATATGCAGCCCAGGATGCCATTGGCCTTCTTGGCGACAAGGGCACACTGCTGGCTCATGGATAGTTTGCTGTCTACTAGGACCCCCAGGTCCTTCTCCTCAGAGCTGCTTCCCAGCATGTCCGCCCCTAACCTATACTGGTGCTGTCGGTCTGGTCTCCATCTCTTTCCCCTGAGGGTGCTGCATAACACTGAGCAGTGCCTGGTAGATAGTGGCCAGGGCCCAGCACAGTGCGGTGAGTTGTGCCTCTCTAGAAGAGCCCCAGTATTTCCCCTGCAGATATTCTACTCCTCTCTCAGGGTCCTGTAATTGTTCAGGGGTGAAGTCCCAGAGCATTGGAGGCGAGAAGTTCTCTAGGTACCTGCCCCTGTTCTCCCACATGCCATGCCACCCCTGCCTGTCCAGCCTCAGAGCCTCAGAGCTGGGGAGGGACTCTGGATGAGGGAGGGGAGCCATGGGACGAGGGGGAAGGGGTTTCCACTGCAAGAGGAGAGATTGAGCTGAGGTCTGAGGCAGAAATTCTTGGCTGTGAGGGTGGTGAGCCCCTGGCCCAGGTTGCCCAGAGAAGCTGTGGCTGCCCCATCCCTGGAGGGGTTCAAGGCCAGGTTGGCCGGGGCTTGGAGCAAGCTGGGCTGGTGGGTGTCCCTGCCCAGGGCAGGGGGGTGGAATGAGATGATCTTTAAGGTCCCTTCCCACCCAAACCATTCTGTGGTTCTGTGATTCTATATCTATATTTCTCTACGTCACAACCCAGACAACTGCTCGGGGGGCCGTGACCCCTCAACCCTGCAGCTTTGGCAGCCCCGGCCGAGTCAGGTTCCCGCTCTCAGGCTCCTCTTCCCTGGCGCTGGTGGAGCTTCCACCCTGCAGGTCCATGAAGGGCCAAGGGGGGCTCAGGACGAGCCACCCTCATGGGGCACCCGTGGCCACCACTGTCCCTGGGGGCAGTGAGTCCACAGGGCCATCAGGCAGCATTGCCCAGGACCAGCACACTCATGAGGAAGACCATGAGGAAGAAGACCCACATGAAGAAGCGGTCCATCACCTTGGCCACCTTCTTCCACTCGCCGGTCCGGCACTGGGAGGCTTGGTGATGCCGGCAGCAGCCGGCGACGTAGCCCACGTTCCTCAGCAGGCCATCGTGGTGGCACTGGCAGCAGTCCCGGGGACAGCCCTCTGCCTCGGCACCCACCTCCCCCTCCATGGGGCTCTCCCCCGGCCCCCCAGTGTCCTCCCTGCCCGCCCGCCTGCCTGGCACCCGCCGGGGGCTCTTGCAGCTCTCGCCCACCTCGTAGACACAGCAGAGCCAGGCCATGTGGTGGAGGATGAGCCACCTGGCCCAGGGGGGCACGGGCCGGGCCCCCGGGCCGCAGTGGTGGACGTTCATGATGAAGATGGTCAGCGCGGTGGAGGCCGTGATCATGGTCATGGTGGCGATGTAGTACTTCCCTGCGTGGGTAATGGGTGGTGATGCCGCAGCGGGGTGGGGAGAGACCTGTGCCCACCTCCCCCCATCAAAACCCCCCCTGGCATGGGGGGGTGCCCACCACCCCGGTGCAGACGCCCTGGTCCCATGGGAGGGTCCTGGGTGCCATCAAGGCTCACCAATGAGCGGGACGCTCTCCGAGGGCTGCATGCTCTCCGCCACCAGCAGCTGGAAGACGGTGAGGGCCAGCAGCACTGTCACCCCCAGTGAGACCTTCTCCCCGGAGTCGGCCGGCAGGTAGAAGCCAAGGGGTGCCAGGAAGGAGACCATGATGCAGGGCAGGAGCAGGCTGAAGATGTGAACATAGTGACCAAGGATGAGGAAAAGGCTGAGGTACTTAATGCAGTCTTTGCCTCAGTCTTCAGCAGTAGGACCAGTTGTTCCCTGAGTACCCAGACCCCTGAGCTAGAAGACAGGGATGGGGAGCAGAATGAAGCCCCTGTAATCCAAAGGGAAACGGTGAGGGACCTGCTTCAGCACCTGGAGCTGCACAAATCTATGGGGCCGGATGGGATCCACCCAAGGGTATTGAAAGAGCTGGCGGAAGTGCTTGCCAGGCCACTTTGCATCATTTATGAGCAGTCCTGGACAACCGGGGAGGTCCCAGCTGACTGGAGGTTAGCAAATGTGACACCCATCCACAAGAAGGGTCGGAAGGAGGATCCGGGGAACTACAGGCCAGTCAGTCTGACCTCGGTGCCTGGGAAGGTCATGGAACAGATCCTCCTCAGTGCCATTACACGGCACATGCAGGAGAACAGGGTGATCAGGCCCAGTCAGCATGGGTTTGTGAAGGGCAGGTCATGCCTATCAAACCTAATATCCTTCTACGATAAGGTGACCCACTTAGTGGATGAGGGAAAAGCTGTGGATGTTATCTACTTGGATTTTTGCAAAGCTTTTGACACCGTTTCCCACAGCATTCTCCTGGAGAAACTGGCTGCTCATGGCCTGGACAGGTGTACTCTTCGCTGGGTAAAAAACTGGCTGGATGGCCGTGCCCAGAGAGTGGTGGTAAATGGAGTTAAATCCAGTTGGTGTCCGGTCACAAGTGGTGTCCCCCAGGGCTCGGTGCTGGGGCCGGTTCTCTTTAATATCTTTATCAATGATCTGGATGAGGGGATCGAATGCACCCTCCGTAAGTTTGCAGATGACACTAAGCTGGGCGGGCGTGTTGATCTGCTTGAGGGGAGGTTGGCTCTGCAGAGGGATGTGGACAGGCTGGACCGATGGGCTGAGACCAATGGTATGAGGTTCAACAAGGCCAAGTGCCGGGTCCTGCACTTGGGTCACAACAACCCCATGCAGCGCTACAGGATTGGGGCAGAGTGGCTCGAAAGCAGCCCGTCAAAAAAGGACCTGGGGGTGTTGGTTGACAGCCGGTTGAATAGGAGCCAGCAGTGTGCCCAGGTGGCCAAGAAGGCCAACAGCATCCTAGCCTGTATCAGGAATAGCGTGGTGAGCCGGACTAGGGAAGTGATCATCCCCCTGTACTCGGCACTGGTGAGGCCCCACCTCGAGTACTGCGTTCAGTTTTGGGCCCCTCGCTACAAGAGGGACATTGAGGTGTTGGAGCGTGTCCAGAGAAGGGCTACAAAGCTGGTGAGGGGTCTGGAGGACAAACCTTATGAAGAACGACTGAGGGAGCTGGGGTTGTTTAGCCTGGAGAAGAGGAGGCTGAGGGGAGACCTTCTCGCTCTCTGCAACTCCCTGAAAGGAGGTTGGAGAGAGATGGGGGCTGACCTCTTCTCCCTGGTGACAAGTGATAGGGTGAGAGGAAACGGGTTCAAGTTATGTCAGGGGAGGTTTAGATTGGATATTAGGAAACATTTTTTCACTGAAAGGGTTATTAAACATTGGAATAGGCTGCCCAGGGAGGTGGTGGATTCACCATCCCAGGAGGTGTTTAAAAAAAAGGGTAGATGGGGCACTTAGGGACATGTTTAGAAGTGGCTTTTGTCAGGGTAGGTTAAAGGTTGGACTTGATGATCTTAAAGGTCCCTTCCAACCTCAGCGATTCTATGATTCTATGTAGAAGGAGGCGCGGCGGCGGAGGAGCAGCGTGTAGGTGACATCAGGGTAGGGCTCAGAGCAGCAGCCATAGGTGATGACGTTCCTCGTGGCCGGTGTTATAGATTGTGGCCCAATAATTGACAGGAACCAGTCCGATTAATCAAATTAGTTTATTAAGCAAGCGGCAGCAAGCAAAACAGCGCTGGGCGGCCGGGGAGTCTTTGCTCCGCCAACGGCGCACAGCCACTTCCCGAAAGTAGTTGATTATATACTCTTCTGGTTCCCGTATATGTGTCAATCCTGGTATATTCTGTGTCTGAGCGACGTGTTGCTAGGGGGTCGGTCTTGTCCCGCCTCCTGATGGTGGTGGGGCTGAAGGCTCCTCATCTTTATCAGTGTCCTTGGGGAGACTCTTTTCAGCTTATCTCACAATTTAGCTCTTCCCTTTGAAGTGTTAAAACACACCAGATGCCTGTGATTTAGGCCTTGAGGTGTCAAAGTGCACCAGATAGCACGCTGGATGCCTGGGATTTAAGTATGTGAAGAGTCGAAACAGTGTAAGTTTTCACCAGCCTTTAAGAAAGCCTGATTTGATTAACAAACATGATTCTATTTATTACAATCCCCCCCCCCCTTTTTTTTTTTTTTTTTTATTTACCATTTTGTTCATCAAATCTTTGGAGTTCAGCGTGACTTAAAGCTAATGTTTCTTCTATTGCTGGTTCCTGATCTAATGACTCGTATTTAGCCCTGAGAAGCATTAAATGGGCAGCTTCCAGTCTGCCCTTTACAATTTCAATTACTCTGTTCAATATACAAGGGCCAAATGTTAATCCCAAAATTAATAGTAGCATAGGTCCCGCAATGGTAGACAATAGCGTAGTCATCCATGGGGAATAATTGAACCAGGATTCATACCAACTTTGCTGTGCTTCTCTTTCTTTCTTTCTTTTTTCTAATCCTTCTCGTAGTTTTGTCATGGTGTCTCTAACTACTCCAGTGTGATCTGCATATACGCAGCATTCCTCATCCAGAGCAACACACAACCCCCCTTGCTGTGCAAACAATAAGACACCTACAAGATTTAGTAAAATTAAAATTAGAGTGTGGCGAGAAGGGTGGAAACCCGGCCGGCTAATAAGTTTAGTTTGAACACTCACTCCAATTACCCAGTCCTTTTCAGTGCTATCACTCCTCCCGGGGCATTTCGTGCGATTCCCTTGGTTAACACTGAGGCAGTCCTCCCAGTGTCTTTGTACAGTCCCACTCTTTGGGTTCTGTTCTCCAC
Source organism: Rissa tridactyla (assembly GCF_028500815.1). Classification (NCBI taxonomy): domain Eukaryota; kingdom Metazoa; phylum Chordata; class Aves; order Charadriiformes; family Laridae; genus Rissa; species Rissa tridactyla. The sequence goes on along the minus strand of NC_071466.1, from coordinate 10,147,307 downwards.
AGCTTTGTACTCCTCTGCCTCGCTCGTCAACTCGGTTGCTTTGAGCCACGAGGGGTATCATCTTCTCGGCAGCAGGGGTAGTCTTCAGGGACTGCATCGATTCCAAAATCCTTCCAACACTCATAACATGGGAATTCGTCTGATTCCTTTCCACAAGTTATACAGTCCTCCCGAGTTCTTTTAGTCTGGATCACCATTAATGCCGCTCTTTTTGCTTCTTGATCAGCAAGATTGTTTCCTCTGACTAATGGGCTTAATCCTTTTTGGTGTCCTTTTAAATGTACTACGGCTATTCCCGCTGGTCCTCGTAATGCTTGTAAGACCTGGATTATTAATTCCTGGTGTATTAATCCTTTTCCTTGAGAATTTATTAAACCCCTTTCTTCCCAAATTTTTCCAAAAGTATGCACTACGCCAAAGGCATATTTTGAATCCGTATATATGGTTCCAATTTTACCTTTTAAAAGTTGCAAGGCTCTTAATACAGCATGTAGTTCACAAGCCTGTGCAGACCAACTAGGACTCAGAGGTCCTGATTCTATTACACTAAATGTTTTCCCATCAATGATTGCAAATGCTGATTTTCTCTTTCCTTCAACTACCTGGGATGATCCATCTACAAATAGCTTTTCTCCTTCTCCAAGTTCTTCCTCATCTAAATCTGGTCTGATTTTTGTTTGCTCCTCAATGTTGTAAAGACAATCATGATTTATTTTGTCACTCGGCTCCCCATACAAAAACTGTGCTGGATTCTGCACGCTTGTTACCTCGAGTTCCAGTTTGGGAGAGGAAATTAGGATGCCTTTATATTTTAGGAGCCGGGGCATCTGTTATCCATTTGTCAGCTTTTTGTTGCAAAATTCCCCTGATGTTGTGAGGTGATAATACCCTCAATTCTCCTCCAAAGGTAATTTTATGGGCTTCCTCTACCAAAAGGGCTGCGGCTACTACCACTTGAAGGCAGGTAGGCCAACCCCTACTTACAGGGTCCAGGAGTTTAGATAAGTATCCCACAGGTTTCTTTCTTCCTGCCCATTCTTGTGCTAATACCCCAAATGCGGTCCCTTCATCAACATTGATAAATAGATAAAATGGTTTCTTTACATCTGGCAGGCTCAAAACTGGGGCATTTACTAAATCAGTTTTTAGTGTTTCTAATTGTTTATCATCATCCTCCGACCATTTCAATAATCCATCCTTAGTTAATTTGGTATAGAGGAACTTCACCTTTTTGCTATAGTTCTCAATCCATTGCCTGCAATAGCCAAAGAGACCTAATAATTGCCTAACCTGTCTTTTAGTTCTAGGAGCCGGTAATGACAATATGCCATTCACCCTTTCGGGGTCTAATTTCTTAGTTCCCTTGCTTAGTCTGTGTCCCAGATATTGTACTTCTTTCTCAACAAATTGTAGTTTTGATTTTGATACCTTCAATCCTTGTAAACTCAAAAAATTTAGTAACTTAATACTTTCCTGCCTCACTTTTTCTTCGCTATCACCAGCTAGGAGCAAGATTGGACATCCACAGATTGGACCAGTGTGACTCCTTCACTTAACTCATACCCCTTCAGGATTTGTTCTAAGGCTTGTCCGAACAAGTTCGGAGATTCGGTAAACCCTTGGGGCAATACCGTCCGCCGTAATTGTTTCCGATGGTTATCTGGGTCTTCCCATTCAAAAGCAAAGTAATCTCGGCAATCTTCTTTGAGAGGGCATGCCCAGAATGCATCCTTCAGATCTATTACACTATACCATTGATTATCGGGCCCTATTTGACTCAGGAGGGTGTGTGGATTCGCCACCACCGGGAATCTAGCTATTGTTCTCTGGTTAATTTCTCATAAGTCATGTACTAACCTATATTTTCCATCCGGCTTTTTTTTTTTGTTTTTTTTTTTTGTTTTTTTTTTTTTTTCAGGCAGGATGGGAGTATTAAAAGGAGACATACAGGGTTCTAGCAACCCCTTTTCAAGTAATCTTTGGATCTCAGGTTTCAAACCTAGCCTCCCTTCTCTAGGAAGGGGGTATTGTTTTATTCTGACTGGTATTTCTGGGTTCCTTATTGTTACTGAAAAGGGTTCAATATCTAACTTACCTACTGTTTCCGGGGTGTACCAGACTTCAGGATTTATTTTCTCTTCATCTATTACTTGTAAGGGACACAGTTTAATTTTTTTTAGTGTTTCATTTTTTACTTCTAAGCCAATTCCTAATTCAATCATCAAATCTCGGCCCAATAAATTATAGTCTGCTTCAGGCATGAGTAGCAGGGACCCCACCCCTACCTTAGAATGGGTTTCAAAAAACACATCCTTTATTACGGGTATTCCAAAAGGTTCTCCTTTTGCTCCAATAACCTGTGTAGTCGCCGAGGATATTTTACATCCTTGGGGCAATTTTTGAACGGTAGATCTTTCTGCTCCCGAGTCCACTAGGAACTCAATTTCTTGTTGCTGGGGACCCACTTTTAGTTTTATCAAGGGCTCTCGTGTTTTTTTTTTTTGTTTTTTTTGTTTTTTTTTTCCTCGGGTTCCCAGCAAATAGAGCCCCTGACACCCCTAGTCTTTGAACATTTTCTCATCCATCATTCTCTTTCTGCAGTCCTTTTTAACATGCCCTTTTCCTCCACAATAAAAACAAACCACAGTTCCCCATTCTCTCCCTCTTAAAGGTTTTCGGGTCTCCTGTCTTATCTGGCGAGCTTCAAACCCTTTTCCAGGGGTTGACGTCCTTTGCCCTTCTCTGACTGCAGCTACCAACATTCTGGCTTGTTTCTTATGTATTTCCTCCTCCCTGCGGACATACACTTTCTGGCTTCCCTTAACAATTCATCCAAACCCCTATCCTGCCAATCCTCCACTTTCTCCAGCTTCTTTCTAATGTCCGTCCATGATTTAGCTACAAATTGGTTTTTTTCCTACCCCCCTGTTTCTTCTCTCTCAAGTGATATAGATTTACTCTAGTCTCTGACCTTATCCACAAGTGTGCATATTCACTCTCCTCCAGGCTAAAGGGTTCCTTAGAATTAACATAAATATGTAAAGCCTGGCATATCCAATCTTCAAAGGACCCAAAACCGGGCCAATACAGGTGGTCACTTCTAATTTGTTTCCCACCCCAAACTTCCATACAATAACGTATCATTTTTGCTTTATCCTTACCCTGCCTAGAAGGGTAATCATCCCAATATTTAATCATTAATCCTAACAAACTGTCTGGCGGTATCTGGGGTAACCTAACCTTAGGCACCGACCCACCCATGGGATCAGAAGGCTTGCTTTTCTTCTGTCCCATCTTCCGGAGTGCCTTCACACACGCACACAATCTTTTCCCCCTGTTCGTGGCCCAGTCCCTCGCGGGAGATGGGAACCGCACTACTAAGGGGTCCGCACTTGCTTCGTCCTCAAGTGGACGTCTCACACAGGCACACTCCAGGATACCCAACCCCAACTGAACGGATCACCGGCCTATACTTACTCACTCCTGAGTCTTCGTTCGGGTCTTCGTGCACAAAGTTTACAGGGTTGCCGGCTTTTATTTGCTTGCTGCCGAATTTCGAGTTCGTCGGTAGAGGTTTTGGGTGTAAAAACCCCCAACAGGGGCCGCTTACTCAGCGGGGCGCCCCCCTGTGAGGTTTACAGCCAAATTGCCTCTATCCGAGTTACGGCACCAAATTTGTTATAGATTGTGGCCCAATAATTGACAGGAACCAGTCCAATTAATCAAATTAGTTTATTAAGCAAGCGGCAGCAAGCAAAACAGCGCTGGGCGGCCGGGGAGTCTTTGCTCCGCCAACGGCGCACAGCCACTTCCCGAAAGTAGTTGATTATATACTCTTCTGGTTCCCGTATATGTGTCAATCCTGGTATATTCTGTGTCTGAGCGACGTGTTGCTAGGGGGTCGGTCTTGTCCCGCCTCCTGATGGTGGTGGGGCTGAAGGCTCCTCATCTTTATCAGTGTCCTTGGGGAGACTCTTTTCAGCTTATCTCACAATTTAGCTCTTCCCTTTGAAGTGTTAAAACACACCAGATGCCTGTGATTTAGGCCTTGAGGTATCAAAGTGCACCAGATAGCACGCTGGATGCCTGCGATTTAAGTATGTGAAGAGTCGAAACAGTGTAAGTTTTCACCAGCCTTTAAGAAAGCCTGATTTGATTAACAAACATGATTCTATTTATTACAGCCGGCATGCCCAGCGCCTCCCACTCCACGTTCTCCACGAAGTCCGTCAGGTCCCCGGTGTCCAGCCGGTTGCGGAGGTCGATCTGGTTCCCGTTGTAGGTCCAGGAGCCGAAGGTGAGGCGGCACCACTGCCCGTCAAAGGGGAAGTAGGAGACATCCACCTTGCAGGAGCTCTTGGTGATGGCGGGTGAGTCCCACGTGATGTGCCCGTCGGAGCGCAGCACCACGTTGGTCTCCACCGAGCCGCCAAAGCCGTCGTCGGTGCTAGGGGAGGGATCGCTGTGGGGCCAGGATGGCCCCGAGCCCCACGTGGGGCAAGGGTCTGCGGGGCCGGGGCCGAGCACTGGTCCCCAACCCCGTGTCCCCTCCCCACGTCACCCCCAGGAAGAGGGGGCTCGCTGCCCCTGGTCACCCCCGTGGTGGCACATCCCAGCTGCCAGGTGGGTGGCACACCAGGCTGATGCCAGCACCTCCTGCCGCCGCCTTCTCACCCAGTCGAGGTGACCGTCTCCCCACATCCCCCACACCAGGACCCCCCTGCTCCCCGTTGGCAACACCCCCAGCCCCAGCCTCAGCCCCCCCAGCTCCGGGAGCAGCCGGGGGGTGGGGGAGGGCGAGCAGCACCCACTCGTTGTAGAGGATGATGATGTGCGGCCGCCAGACGTAGCTGCTGGGGATGCGGATGCTGTCGATGCCGCCGTAAGCGTCCTTGTCCCAGGCGAGGTGGGCGTCCAGCCAGGCCTGACGGACCCACAGGTAGGAGGTGAGGACCTGGTTCACCTTGTCCTGCCGAGGGCAGAGGGTGGGGGACGGGGACAGGGACAGACCTCGCTGCCCCCCTGTGGAATAAATACTACATTGGCTAAAACCACAAAAGTACAGCATTGTTCACACAGGAAGGAAAAGTAGAAAATCAAGAGGCTTCTGAGGGAGAAAACAGCTGCAGCTGGCATGAAGAATACAACACCTGTGGTTCCCTGATAAGCTACATGAGGTACGGGACGGGATGCAATTATTCCGCGGCTTTACCTTAGGATGTATAGCGGATACGGGAATGGGATGATACCAGGAAACAGATAAGCTGCCAATTAGCTGCCCGCTCCATACTTGGAGCCAACATTTTGCCAAATTTTGATGAAATGCTGTCCTTTGTGCGAACTTTGCTCATTAGAATGTCATTATAATACCAAAACACACCTCCACCCCGAAGGCTACCCGCCTCCAAGGTGCGACCGCTCCTTCTTGAGCCTGCGCCCTGAGCTTCTCGTAAACTAGACCTTTAATTGTGAAGCGAGAAAAATTTACACCACTCATGGTAAAAGTATGTATGACTAAAGTCACTCAAACTCCACCTCGAAGATAACAAATAGTAGAAAAATAGCCCGAGAGAGGGGGGATACCCAGGGAAGACACCATCGCAAAGAATTCCATCACTGACTTCTGGGAGCAGGCGACGGGCTGAGCCTCTCTTCCCCCCATAGGGACGCCTTTGGGTAAGACTTAGATTATACCGAGGGCTTCCTCGGGAAACTCAGAAATTTCTCTAGAGACTCTCTTTTCTACATGTATAGCCAGGCTGTATCGTTAGAACTTTGTCCCGCGTTTTGTAGATGTAACAATACTTTCATTTGCACGTGCTTTGCAGACAGTGTATTTATCACCGGCTGCCCTAAGAACCTATCTATCTGTTGCTTAAATAAACTGCACTTTTTGAAGTAGCTTGTCCTTTTAGTTTCTCACCGAACGCGACCAAAGACTCGAGAGTGGCCGTGCTAGTTCATGAGCACGACTGGACTGAAGGTGCAGTCCAGTAGTAGTGTATCCATCCAGCCAGCCAGCCAGCCTGTCCAGGGCCCTCTGTAGAGCCTTCCTTCCTCAAGCAGATCAACACTCCCACCTAGTTTGGTGTCGTCTGCGAACTTACTGAAGGTGCACACAATCCGCTCATCCAGATCATTGATAAAGATATTAAACAAAACTGGCCCCAAAACTGAGCCCTGAGGGACACCACTGGTGACCGGCTGCCAAGAGGATTTCACCCCACTAATCACAACTCTCTGGGCACGGCCATCCAGCCAGTTTTTAACCCAGCAAAAAGTACACTTGTCTATGCCACGATTCGCCAGCTTCTCCAGGACAATGCTGTGGGGGACGGTGTCAAAGGCCTTACCAAAGTCCAGAGAGACAACGTCCACAGCCTTCCCCGCATCCAGCAGGCGGCTCACATGGTCATAGAGAGAGATCAGGTTGTTAAGCAGGACCTCCCTTTCCTAAACCCATGCTGGCTGGCCCTGATTCCGTGGCTGCCCTGCACTTGCCGTGAGAGCTCACTCAAGATGATCCTCTCCATGATCTTCCCTGGTACCGACGTCAGGCTCACAGGCCCGTAGTTCCCCGGATCCTCCTTCCGACCCTTCTTGTAGATGGGCGTCACATTAGTCACTCTCCAGTCATCTGGTACCTGCCCTGTTGACCAGGATTGTTGATAAATGATGGAGAGAGGCGTGGTGAGCTCTCTCGCCAGCTCCCTGAGTACTCTTGGGTGAATCAGTCAGGACGGACAAACGACAAGACTCTCCTTGAAGAGTTAAGTTAAGCTCTCTCTTTATTACAAACTTGGCTTTCTTATATATCTAATCTTTTGTTCATGTGTTCTTTCTACGCATTAGCGTAGCTTCCTCAAATAATGTCTGCCCTAGGTTTGTCCATTGCGTTACACTAAATGCCGTAACCGACGTTACTTCTACTCCCTCTTCCTTTCCCCACAATAGCATTTTTCGCAAGGTCACTTCAGGGAGGATTACGCCCTGCCGCTTTAACAGCAGCGTCCATGTGGAGAGTACAGTCTGCTCTTCCTTAGTTAACTTCTCTCCCATGTCCCCAGTGGCTCACCTACTACAGGTGTCTTCTGAAATATGATCCGGATCCGTCAACAGCTCTGCCCGCTGTCTTCAGCTTCACTGGGCTCCGTCCCCACGACTATTTCCAGTCGTCTTCTTCCTCAGTATCACGTCGGGGTCACCAATTGTCGTTTCAGTCGGGACGGACAAACGACAAGACTCTCCTTGAAAAGTTAAGTTAAGCTCTCTCTTTATTACAAACTTGGCTTTCTTATATATCTAATCTTTTGTTGACACTCCGTTCACGTGTTCTTTCTACGCTTTCAATTGGTTAGGTTACATAGCACACGCGCTCGTAGCTACAATACGATTGGTTATTGAAATCCTGTTCGCATTGCTCAAAATCTGGCTTCCTCACAGCCTAACTCTCCTTCTTCTCTGAAGCGATCTTCTTCTTTCTCCTTTTTGTTACTTTGCCCTTATATGACGCAACTCGCGGCCTTCTTACGGCTACACTGCAATCTCTATCTCTTCTGTCAAAGGGTCTACGGGCCCGCCGCATCCCCCAACATGTATGTTATTGCATGCCTTAGTAGATTGCTCTGTGTTATGCCCTGCGAGACTAAAATGAACCCAGCAGAAGCGGTCTCCTGAGCAAGGGGGTGGAATATGGGAAAGCAACGGCAGATCGGCGAGGAGGATTGTAAATACACTCAAGGGACTCGCACCTGGGTGCTGGAAAACACATATATCACACCAATCGTTATTCAGTCTCGGGTGCTGGCAAGAAAAACGTTTGGATGACATAAGCCTGTGATGGACTCACAGACACCTCATCTAGCTGCTTGAGAATCTTGGCCTGTTGTGGAAGAAGATCAAAGCACAGTACCAGCAAGAACAGGGAGTCCGCATGCGCTCCTGCTAACGAGGACTCTTTTGCTGCCAAGGATTCGTGATAACAAGGACTCTCTTGCTGCCAAGGATAAGTTTAACAATGCTACTAGTACCGCTATTTCTGAGTTGTTGCTGGATGTAGATAGTATTCGATATGCGATGTTGCAAAACAGAACTGCTACTGATTTTTTGCTTTCAGCTCACAGACATGGTTGTCAAGATTTTAAAGGACTGCATTGTATGAATCTAAGTGACCACTCCAAATCCATCCATGCCCAGTTGCAGGAACTGCACCGACCGAACCAGCAACTTGTGGAGACCACTGGGTGAAATCTCTTTGCTGGCTGGACTTGGGGGTGGGGTTGGTTGAAGCAAATTATACTCATTGCCTGTGTGGAAGGAATTTGTCTGTTATGTTTAGTATGCTGTTTGCCGTGTGTAATAAGCATTATACGATCAGTTGTAAATGCCGCTTTGCATCGTACCCTCGTACGAGTTGTAGAATATGTTGCTCTAAAAACTATGTGTGTATCCATGAGAACCCGACCTTCACAGAAGAAGCTAAGACGGGATTACAACAATGTAGTCACGTATCAGACAGCCGCTGTTAGCAAAGCTGGATCATGAGTTTGGTGAGACTCGCTGCATACGCTGGCCACGCGTGCAGCGACTCTGGCCTGTACTTTTCTACTCAGTCCAGTGCAGGAGAGTCTGGTGGGACTTGCTGCGTGCACTGGCCACGCGTGCAGTGACTCTAGCCTGTACTTCTCCACTCAGTCCAGTGCAGGATATAAGGGGGCTGTCTCGGGTCAGAGACGGGGAGAGAGACATGAGCGAGGGGGAGAGAGACATGAGCGCACTTTGAAGATACAGGGGATGCCCTGAAGCACTGTGTCTGCCCCCGCCCCCCCCCCCATAAGTTCTATGTTCATTAACCCCAACAGCTCCGAAGGCATTACAGCATGTTGCAAGATAAGATATAGTCTACTACTGCTGCAAGACGCATTGAACACCTTCCTACAAGAATTTCAACTTTATGCCCTGATAGGACAGTGGGATGATGCACTCGCAAAGAGCCTGACTGCACTAGAGTGGGTATTTTTGCCACATACCTTTTCAAAACCAGTAACTACGATGATTGAAATGTTACCGCGATTGTTTTTCCAGGGTCGTTTGTGCTGTCAGCAGCTTTCTGGAATGGATCCAAGCCACATACATGTCCCCACCAAAAAGGATGACCTTGACCCTTGGTTAGCACAAAGTCTTAACCTCCTTAGTACATTATATTGGGCAAATAAATTATTCTTTCCCCTGGCACAGACTATTACAGTCACTTTCACAAATTCCTTTACAGCCGCGCATCCTGCTAGCACCAAAGCCTCTTGATGGCACCTGTTCGGTGTTTGCAGATGGTTCAGGGACACAGTAAAGGCTTTGGACTTATTTCAACAGGAACTGCTAAATGTAGGCAGAATCTCAATGTGTTACTGGTATTGTTCAAAGACTTGAAGGAGCATTTCTAAAACAAGTAGAGAACCAATGGTTATTTAGTCTCTTACTGCAATTACTGTTGCTTTTATGAAAAAGACTGTTTCCTTATTTTATTGTCCAGATACGCTCTCATAGCTGTTTACTTGGCCCGTTAACTGAGGGAAACACAGTTGCGGATTATCACACTGTTGGTAACAACTCCCAACATTATGCAGCAAGCTAAAATGTCGCATGATTTTTTTTCATCAAAATGCGAAGGCATTGAGGAAGCAATTTTCTTTTGACACAACAACAAGCACGTGATACTGTGTGAACGTGTGCCGGTTGTCAGCAGCTGGCTCCTCTGCCATCCTTTGCGGGGGTTAACCCACGAGGGCTTACGCCTGATGAACTTTGGCAATCCGATGTTACGCGCATTATGGAATTTGGACATGTTTCAGTTGATTTGTTTTCTCACTTTGTTGTAGCTACTGCTCATACAGGAGAGAAGGCTTGTGATGTTATTCGACGTTGGTTGCAATGCATCGCAGTCGTGGGAGTACCGAAAACTATAAAAACTGATAATGAACCAGCTTATGTGTCCGCTAAAGTACAGGTCTTTTTTTTTTTACAGATATGAGGTATTAAACATGTCACCAGTATTCCTCATTCCCCGACTGGGCAAGCAATTGTGGAGCGTATGCATCATACTTTAAAAACCATGCTTGCTAAACAAAAAAGGGGGAATCCCGTAGGTATGACACCTCAAGAGTGAGTGTATAAAGCAACTCATGTTTTAAGTTTTCTAAACATGTCTTCTTTGTCATCCACAGCAGTAGAGCGACATTTTGTAAGAAGTGTTGAATGGCCTGAACAACCAAAGGTGTATTATAAGCACCCTAAATCGGGGTGCATGCTAACCACAGATAATACTGCAACAAATAGAAGTTGCGAGCAAGACAATTCTGTAATGATTTGTACTTCTCATCCGTCTCTTTGCTTCAGCTCAAAATGCAAGTATACAAGAATGTAATCAATCTTATTGTGTAAAGTTAATGCTAGTAAGGTATAAAACAGCAGTAATATGGATAGGGAATCGGCAAAACGCATTAAAAACACGTCTTTCTCTGTATTGTGATTGGGAGTACAACTCTCGAAGACTTTGTGTTACATCTCTCCCCTGGAATACGTTGCTACATGGCTGAGAAATGGTTAAACACCATCTTCAAGGTGCTTTTGACATGTCGTTGCAAGAAAATATTCGTCCTTTACATGACCAGCTAAAAGCTCAAATACTAAACATTCAAGACTTAATGAACCGCAATGTATTTGAAATATTACAAAAGGATTTCTCGTGGGTAAATCCAAAGAAATTGGCTTTCTGGGCTAAATTTAGGAATCTGGGTATTTATTGCCTTAGCAGGGTTCTTCTTGATTCTGTTTTTAATTGTGTTTAGTATGATATATAACCTGCTAAGAGCGTCACAACGAGTAGAAGCACGAGTCATGGCCACCTTGTTAATAAATGGTCTGGTGTTAAACAAAAAAGGGGGAGATGGGGCAGATCTACGAGCAGAGGCCTGCGTACGGCCAAAGACACAGTGAGCAGAGCACACAGTAAACACAGAGCCAAGAGAACAGTTCGTACCTTCACTCCATCCTGTGACGACCATATAACGTTCCCGAATCTCGGACAAAGAATAGGGCTAAGTATTCTTCCTTCGCTGGGAACAGCCATGGCATTGAATATGTTGAATAAGATAGGGTGTTGGGCAAGTAAACAGATAAACCTTACAACTGAAATCATATCTAGCTTGCTCACTGATGTTGATAGCATTCAGCATGCTACGTTGCAAAATCGAGCGGCTATTGATTTTTTGCTGTTAGCTCAGGGTCATGGATGTGAAGATTTTGAAGGTATGTGTTGCATGAACCTTTCCAACCACTCATCATCCATTCATAAGCAGTTGCGGGATCTGAAGGATAACATGTCCAAATTAAAAGTGGTCAAAAAGGTTTCAATGATTGGTTAAGCTCATGGGGTATAACGGGATGGTTATCAGATTTACTAAAGCAAGGGCTCATGCTATTGTTGGTTATATTACTATTGGTTATGGTAGCCTCGTGTGTTCTCCGCAAAGTGACTGACATGATAGAAAATGCCATGCATAAGGTCTGGCTGGCTCAAGAAGAAAAAGGGGGGATTGTAGGAATGTGTCTGAGAGAAAATGGTCATGTGAGCCAGCCTCCCTACTATGAGAGATTAGAGCAAGAGCAAAACAGGTGGTAGAAGATGGAATCAGTACATGGCAAAAACGGGAACTGAGAAGGCAGAAAACATGTTGTGCTAATGACTAAGCAATTTACTATGCGAATTCTTGTAACCAATCTGCTGTGTGAACGAACTGCATGGACAGCGCGTGGACAGCGTAACTAGCTAATCAGAAATAAGCGAGTCGCGTGTACGGCGACAACACAGGGTATAAAAGGTGATGATCTGTGCTTAATAAACGGCTTCTGTTGGTTCACATTGGATCGTCTGGAGGCCAGTTATTTCTCCTCACCTAGCCAGCCTCGGAGCAGATCTCTGGGCGGTAGTCTTAAATAGTCGTTTAGCCCTAAACAAGACCTGCAACGTATTCAGGAGACATAACACTAGGAACATGCTGGTTTGAGCATCCCAAGGATATTCAAAATTCTCAAAAGCTGTCATGCCTGACCCGAAGGAGAAAAGCCGTTTCCATCAGAGGTGACACGATAAGGGAATGACTGAGACAAAGAGGCTCCAGCAAAGGCTTGTAGAACATCTCTTATCACACAGACAAAAGGACAAAGTGATTCCTACTGGATTAGCGTCTGGAAGGGTAGTCATACATTTAACCAGGGCTAATGACATGGAGCAATTTTTTTACCAAAAAGGAAAGAAATCAACCAGTCAGATAATCCCTTTAGGTGTAGCATAAAGAGAAGCAAACAGCGGCAGGACATGCGGGAAGAATTTTAGGCGCCTCGCACAGACTGTAAACCCTGGAGTACCCAACCAACAGGAAAGAGGGGAGGGAAAAATTGGGCCGGGATTAGGAAATAAAAAGGTGTGGTGTTTCAAGAACGGAAAGTGTGCCTACTTGCTAGGTCACCCGCTCTTGCAAGAGCGTGAATGAAAATGTGCCTCCCAGAGGATTCTGCCTGAGCCTATTTCATTCGGACCGGAACTTATTTCTCCCACCATTCTGTGTGTCCAGAGAAGGGCAAGGGAGCTGCTGAGGGCTCTGGAGCACAGGCCACGGCGCCGGGCCCTCAGCCGCCCCACAGCCGGGCGCAGCCCCGCCGCAGGCCCCGGCCCCGGCACCGGCCCGGCCCACAGCGGCGGCTGATGGCGGCGCTCGGGGGTTCCCTCACAGGACGCGGCGGTGTTCCCCCGCCTCCGATTATTAACTGCTCCTAATTTTTCAGACAGGCAGAGATGATCTGTTACCGAGCATCCCAAGGGAGATCAAGAGAGACTTCTGGGCCTTGGGATGACTAGGAAAGGGCTCAGGAGCGCAAGTCGTGTTCTCCTCTGTCGTTGCAGGCCCAGGGAAGGATGAGGAAAGCAACAGGAAGAGCCCGCAGATCAATACCTGGCTGCGAGCCTGGTGTCAGCGGCAGGACTTTGGGGTTTTTGATCACAGCATGGTTTGACAGGACAGCAGGCCTGTTGGAGACAGATGGGATACACCTGCCTCAAAAGGGGAAAAGGATCCTTGCACAGGAGTTGGCAGGGCTCATCAAAGGGGCTTTCAAGTAGATTTGAAGGGGGAAAGGGATGAATCCGGCAGCAGAGACACAAGGGTCGTTGATGGGTTAGAAGCTACAGCTGCGCCTGGGAATGGTCAGGTAGGAGTGAAGCCTTCTTCCAGCAAAAAGGTGTCAGGACCAGTAGGCCAGCTGAAGTGCTTCCACACCAATGCCTGCAGCATGGGCAAGAAAGAGGAGGAGCTGGAAGCCATTGTGCAGCAGGACAGCTATGACGTAGTCGCTGTCACGGAAACGTGGTGGGCTGACTCGCACGACTGGAGTGCTGCATTAGATGGCTACAAACCCTTCAGAAGGGACAGGCAAGGAAGGAGAGGAGGTGGGGTGGCCCTGTATGTTGGGGAGTGTTGTGAACATCGAGACCTTAATGATGGTAAACACTGGGGTTGAGTGTTTCTGGGTAAGAATGAGGGGGAGGGCCAACAAGGCTGATATGATGGTCTGTTATAGACTGCCCAACCAGGACAGAGAGGCAGGTGAAATATTCTGTAAGCAGGTGGGAGAAATCTCATGATTGCTGGCCCTTGCCCTGGTGGGAGACTTCAACCTACCAGATATCAGCTGGGAACACCATACAGCTGAGAGGGAAGAGTCTTGGAGGTTTCTGGGGTGTGTGGGGATAAATTCCTGACACAGCTGGTGGGGGAACGCACTAGGGAAGGAGCCCTGCTGGACCTGCTGTTTGTGAACAGAGAAGGACTTGTGGGGGATGTGATGTTGGAGGCCGTCTTGGGCACAGTGACCATGAAATGACAGAGTTTTTGATTCTTAGGGAAGCAAGGAAGGGTGCCAGCAGAACTGCCACCATGGGCTTCTGGAGGGGGGACTTTGGTCTTTTCAGGAGCCTGCTGGAGAGAGTCTTCCTCTAGGTTTGGCTCAACACCCAGAGGAGAAGTGAAAAACTGTCTTCTCAATGGAAGACGACAGCGAAGCTGAGCAGAATCGCTGGGCTCACCTACCTGATGTCTGTCTGAGACGTGTCTTCCATTGGTCAGACGACAGGGACAGATGTAACGCTGCCTTGCTCTGTAAAAATGGAATTGGGCCCTGCACTCGGGATCCCTCCCTCCTCCACAAAAGATGAAACTGGAATTTGGACTACTGGGGGAAGCCCCGTCTTACCAAGAAAATACTCAATGGCTTTGGCTAGGCGGTTTTGTGATAAAACACATGGACGCGTGTGCGACGAGCGAGGGAAACAGGCAGTCGACTCAATATGAGTGATAAAGCAAGCTTCAGCTTTATTGCAGCTTCATCAGACTTTTATACTCTTATACTTAGATATGCCTATTTGTCTTACAACTATTGGCTGTGCGCTAAAGATTACATTATTCATACTCCTCCTACATGCAGTTTCTTGGGTCCAGGTTTGTTCCTGTTCTCTCACAGTCTACTTTCTCAAAGTTGTTTATCTGACTTAAGGAAGGTCAGCACGGCCTTCAGCATCTTTCTTATCAGCGTGACTCGGAATTCTCCATGCAGGCAGGCATAGCTTACTTCTGACAATCCTGCATGGCGCCGTGTCCGTTCTCATATAGCCATTCCTCAACACGGGTGACAATTTTTAACCAGATTGAGAAAAGGTGGACAGTCCCCGGAAGACATATGGCAGTAAAGGGGATTGTGAGTTCTTGGCCCACAGGTTGGAAGTTTTCCGGTGCAAAACCCAAGCAGGAGGCTGGAGGGCAACTGTGGTCATACTTCCCATTCCAAAGGCTGCAGATGGGTTATGCTGACGTGCCTCCTGTGGAAGGCGTTAAGCACCCGCTGGTAATCATGGATCAACCCTCAGGAGGAGTAGAAGCTTTTCCTACCAGGAAAGCTGATCCCCCAGGAATGGTCAAAGCACTTTTGTGGGAAATCATTCCCAGATACTGACTGAAATGAAACCAGAGGATCAGACAGGGGTTCTCATTTTTCAGCAGGAATACTAAATAATATCTATAAAAGTTCAGCCTGGAGAAGATTGCGGGGAGACCTTGGAGCCCGTTCCAGCCCCTCAGGGGGCTCCAGGAAAGCTGGGGAGGGACTCTGGATGAGGGAGGGGAGCCATGGGACGAGGGGGAAGGGGTATCCACTGCAAGAGGGGAGACTGAGCTGAGATCTGAGGCAGAAATTCTTGGCTGTGAGGGCGGTGAGCCCCTGGCCCAGGTTGCCGAGAGAAGCTGTGGCTGCCCCATCCCTGGAGGGGTTCAAGGCCAGGTTGGCCGGGGCTTGGAGCAAGCTGGGCTGGTGGGAGGTGTCCCTGTCCAGGGCAGGGGGTGGCACTGGGTGGGCTTTAGAGGTCCCTTCCCACCGAAACCATGCCCTGAAGGGGTGGGGCCCTTCTCCTTCTCCTTTTCCCCTTCTCCTTCTCCCTCCCTTCTTGTTATGGTTTGAGAAACCCACCACAATTTCTTGTCCTTTAGACAACTACTCTCTCACCCGATGACCCCTCCCCACCCGGGAAGGGGAATTGGGGAAAAACAAGGAAACAGGAGGGTTGCAATAGAAATCGATTTAATAGGATAAAACTAAAGAATTAACCTTAATAATGCTAAAGAAGCAGTGTCGATCCCGATATCAATATAAAATACCCAAGGACTACACCCAGCCCATTCCATCAGCAGGAAGCCGTGCACTCCCAGCAGGGGACAGCCAATGGGGGACACTGCGAGCGCTGTGGCTTCGGGAGGAAGGGAAGGGCTCAGGGCTCCGAGACCGCGGCAAGGAGTTCTCTGGACCACCGCCATCAAGGGAGAGTCGAACTACACAGCAGACTTTATAATTTATATTAAATGTGATGTTCATGCTATGAAATAGTCCTGTTGGCAGCTTGGGGCAAGTGCCCTCCTTCTCTTGCTCTTCCTCATCCCTTGCTGCGTGTCACCAAGGGGGGCCCTGACTGCCCTGTGATGTCACAAAGCGGGGCTCTGACTGCCCCACGATGTCACAAAGGGGGATGTGCCCCCCTGCCACACTATAAATGGGGGACGCGGTCCCCACTGGAGCCGTCAGCGGATGCTGGGCACCGCAGTCTGGCATTGTCTGGGCAGACTGCAGCCTCGGCCTCTGACACCCCAGCAGTCTTGCGGGTCCCGTCACTGGGGACCCAGGAGGACACTGGGGAGCCGCATCGCGGTTCTGTGCTGGTGACTCGGAGCACCGCAGCCACACCGGAGTCTGTGCCATGGGGCGCTCTGACGCCGTGTCTCCCCTGGGCCCTCTCATCCTGATCGTGACAGGGCTCAGCATATTCTCATCCGTGCTGCAGAGCAAGCGGCTTCAGGTAGGTGACTGTTGCACCACACTGTGCTGCACCACACTGTGCTGCGGCGTGGGGTGGCGAGGGATGGCATGGGGTGGTGTGGGGTGCTGTGGGGGCCTGTGGTGTGGGACTGGGAAGTGCTCCTGTCTCACCCAGCTCCTGGGGACCTTGCAGAAGTGGTGGAAGAAGAACAAGAAGAAGCGTCAGACAGGCAAGACAGGAGCCCGGCCAGAGAAGCAGAGCGGTGAGTGGCCCCAGCATGGAGCACCCTGCAAACGGCCGACACCCCACGGCAGCCCTGAGCCGGGGCTGTGCCGGGGGCTGCCGGCCGCTCAATCTGTCTCCTCCCGCTGCAGCTTCTCGGGCAGTGGATGGAAGAGTGGAGAAATCCCGGCCCAAGCAGGAGAAGCGGTGAGTGTGGGGGAGACCCCCGATGCTGCCCCAGACCCTCACCCCGTGCCCTGCCCCTGCCTGCGCTGGGCAGCCCTGACCGCCAGCCAAGGCGGGTGCTGCCCGCGGGTCCCGCTGGGGTCTGGGGTGCAGCGCGGTCTCTTTCTCCTCCTCTGCAGGGTGAGTTCGGAGGCCTTGAACAGGAAGCCCCTCTCCCCACGGGCCCCGCTGGCCACCACGGACTCCATGACAGACGGAGGCTCCTCTTCCTTCAGCTCCCTCTACTCCTTCCCAGAGCCCTGGCCTGGTGCGATGGCGGAGCTCGCAGCGCTCAACCGCTCAAGACCCCGCTGTACCCCCAGGGCTGTCAACGGGAGGGTGGAGGAGCCAGGGCCAGCCCTCTGCCAGGAGCCCCCACAGGAACTGCCGACAAGGACCAAGCAAGAGCCGGTCCCCAGGGAAAGCAGGGACAGGGCGCAGAGCCCTGTGCACACGCAGCCTTCACCCTACAGCCCCCCAGCCATGGCCACGGACCAAGGGGAGCTGGTCATGGAGCTCCTCCGCTGTTTCGAGTGCACCCAGGAGATGGCCAGGCAGTGCTGTGAGATGCTGAAGGTGCTGCAGGCCCGTTGGCAAGGGGCAGCGGGAGCCTGTGACCAGAACCTCCCCGGGGAGCCCTTCCATCCCCTGGGCAGGATGGAGGCGCAGGAGCAGCTGGGGGCCACAGTGAAGCCCCAGCACCTGGGAGTGGAGTGGCCGTGGGTGGATGCAAACACGGATAAGGCTGAGGATGGGGACATGGACAAGGAGGACACAGGACCAGAGAGAAGTGTGAAGGAGAAGGAAAGGAGCAGCCCTGTGGAGCTCGGCAGGGGGAGCCTGGCAGAAGTGAAGAGAAACAGCAAGACGGGGCCGGGCGAGAACAACTCCATGGGGCCAAGCACCAGCAGCCCCCCAGGCTCAGGCAGGAGCACCCCCATGGATGCGGAAGGGAGGAGAGACAGGGCGCAGAGCCCCGTGAATGTGGTTCTACCGCCCAGCAGCCCCCCAGCCAAGGCCACGGACGACAAGTTGCTCTACTTGGAGCTCTTGGACACTGTCAAGACCTTGGAGGAGGAGAGGCAGCAGCGCGACGAGGTCGTGGACAGGGAGTGTGACCAGGCGTCCCCAGGGCTGTGCCCGCTAGGACGGTGCCTGTGTCACTGCTGCACCCAGCTCTGGCACCGCCTGAAGGACTGCTGGAGACGCTGCTGCCGGCCGCGCCGTGTCTGCTTCAGCAATTTCCCCTAATGGGTGGGAAGTGTGGGGCCGGGAATCCCCTGGGGTGCCCCTCTTGTCAACCAATAAAAAAGTCAGTATTTTCTCTATCCCTGGTGCTGTGGTTCATCCACCCTTCCCGCAGCTGGGGGTGTTACCCCCTCAGTGCCCAACCCCAGTGCGACAGGCTGGCACCCACAAAACTCGGGGGGAGGTGGTGGCTGATACACCCCGATGGGTGTGTTGGCGCCTGACCCCTGTCCCAGTTGAAGTGGCTGCAGGTCCCCCTGGACAGAGGGAGATGGCCAGGAGAAGGACCCAGAGGGAGACGGCTGGGACAGGGACCCCGGCGCAGCTGGGGATGCTGAGGATCGGGCCCTGCTCCTGGCTTAAGGATGCGGAGGAGAAGTGATCCCCCCGTCAGGTGCTGCCCGTGGGCCCTGCTGGGGTCCAGGGCGCAGAGGGGTCTCTTCTCTCTCCTCCTCTGCAGGGCGAGTGCGGAGGCATTGAGCAGGGACAGGGTGCAGAACCCTGTGTACATGAAGCCTTCACCCCAGAGCGCCCCACCCCACCCCACCGCCCCCCAGCCATGGCCTCGGACCAAGGGGAGCTGGTCGTGGGGCTCCTCTGCTCTTTCGAGTCCACCCAGGAGATGGCCAGGCGGTGCTATGAGATGCTGAAGGTGCTGCAGGCCCGTTGGCAAGGGGCAGCGGGGGCCTGTGATTGGAACCTCCCCGGGGAGCCCTTCCATCCCCTGGGCAGGATGGAGGCGCAGCAGCAGCTGGGGGCCACAGTGAAGCCCCAGCACCTGGGAGCGGAGCGGCCGTGGGTGGAGCTCCACAGACCCCGACGGCTGCGGGTGTTTAGAGCATCGAGGGGTTGAGTCGTAGTCGGGTTTTCTGCTGCGTTCAGGCTGTTTCAGCCACTTACCAGCCCGATCTCCAGCCGAAACAGGGCTGGTTTTTGGTTTTGGTGCTGAGCTCTCGCTGACGGCCTCATGCAAGAGCATTAACTTGGGTTTGGCTGAGCATCTGCCTGCACCCAAGTGCGGTTCGCTCACACAGCAGGGCTGCACCCCTCACCCACCGTCCCCTACCCGCGCAACAACCTGCACCCGCCCCTGAACGTGGCGGCTTCCCCTTGTGCGGCTCCAACGGCAGCTTCCCCTTCAAATTCCCCCACTCCAACCCGGCGAGAGCCCTGCAGCTGCTGCGGGACCCTGCCAGCCACCCGCGGCACCCAAGTGCTGCCCCACACCCGCCATGGGTGCTATGATGGACCCCAGCACTGACCTGCCCTGCCCTGGGTGGGCTCCACGAGCCCCGCACTCTGTCACCAAAGGCATCGAGGGCCAGACCCCTCCGTCCCTCCTGGGCACCATCCTGGCCCCAGCCAGCACCCGGAGGGGACGGGGTGGGGGCTGCCCCGCTCCCCTGGGACCCTCAGCAGGGCTGCCGGACACTGGAGTGGTGTCTCGGGGGGCTGCAGCAGACCCGGCCCCTGGCCAGGCAGGGTGGCAGGCACCGGTGGGGACACAGGAGGAGCGGAAGGTGTCCATGTGTATATATATATATGGTCCAGAGGAGGCCCCGGAGATGCTGGGAGGGCTGGAGGCCCTCTGCTGTGAGGACAGGCTGAGAGAGTTGGGGCGTTCAGCCTGGAGAAGAGAAGGCTCCACGGAGACCTTGGAGCCCCTTCCAGTCCCTCAAGGGGCTCCAGGAAAGCTGGGGAGGGACTCTGGATGAGGGAGAGGAGCCATGGGATGCGGGGGAAGGGGTTTCCACTGCAAGAGGGGAGATTTTGCTGAGATCTCGGGCAGAAATTCTTGGCTGTGAGGGTGGTGAGCCCCTGGCCCAGGTTGCCCAGAGAAGCTGTGGCTGCCCCATCCCTGGAGGGGTTCAAGGCCAGGTTGGCCGGGGCTTGGAGCAAGCTGGGCTGGTGGGAGGTGTCCCTGCCCAGGGCAGGGGGTGGCACTGGGTGGCCTTTAGAGGTCCCTTCCCACCCAAACCATGCCCTGAAGGGGTGGGGCCCTTCTCCTTCTCCCTCCCTTCTTGTTATGGTTTGAGAAACCCACCACAATTTCTTGTCCTTTAGACAACTACTCTCTCACCCGATGACCCCTCCCCACCCGGGAAGGGGAATTGGGGAAAAACAAGGAAACAGGAGGGTTGCAATAGAAATAGATTTACTAGGATAAAACTAAAGAATTAACATTAATAATGCTAAAGAAGCAGTGTCAATCCCGATATCAATATAAAATACCCAAGGACTACACCCAGCCCATTCCATCAGCAGGAAGCCGTGCACTCCCAGCAGGGGACAGCCAATGGGGGACACTGCGAGCGCTGCGGCTTCGGGAGGAAGGGAAGGGCTCAGGGCTCCGAGACCGCGGCAAGGAGTTCTCTGGACCACCGCCATTAAGGGAGAGTCGAACTACACAGCAGACTTTATAATTTATATCGAACGTGATGTTCATGCTATGAAATAGTCCTGTTGGCAGCTTGGGGCAAGTACCCTCCTTCTCTTGCTCTTCCTCATCCCTTGCTGAGTGTCGCCAAGGGGGGCCCTGACTGCCCCACGATGTCACAAAGCGGGCACGTAAACCCCGGCCACACTATAAATGGGGGACGCGGTCCCCACTGGAGCTGTCAGCGGATGCTGGGCACCGCAGTCTGGCATTGTCTGGGCAGACTGCAGCCTCGGCCTCTGACACCCCAGCAGTCTTGCGGGTCCCGTCACTGGGGACCCAGGAGGACACTGGGGAGCCGCATCGCGGTTCTGTGCTGGTGACTCGGAGCACCGCAGCCCCACCAGAGTCAGTGCCATGGGGCGCTCTGACGCCGTGTCTCCCCTGGGCCCTCTAATCCTGATCGTGACAGGGCTCAGCATATTCTCATCCGTGCTGCAGAGCAAGCGGCTTCAGGTAGGTGACTGTTGCACCACACTGTGCTGCGGCGTGGGGTGGCGAGGGATGGCATGGGGTGGTGTGGGGTGCCGTGGGGGGCTGTGGTGTGGGACTGGGAGGTGCTCCCGTCTCACCCAGCTCCTCGGAACCTTGCAGAAGTGGTTTAAGAAGAAGAAGAAGAAGCGTCGGACAAGGAAGACAAGAGCCCGGCCAGAGAAGCAGAGCAGTGAGTGGCCCCAGCACCGAGCACCCTGCAAACGGCCTACACCCCACGGCAGCCCTGAGCCGGGGCTGTGCCGGCAGCTGCTGGCCGCTCACTCTGTCTCCTCCCTCCGCAGCTTCTCAGCCAGTGGATGGAGGAGTGGAGAAATCCC
This sequence comes from Rissa tridactyla, assembly GCF_028500815.1. Lineage (NCBI taxonomy): Eukaryota > Metazoa > Chordata > Aves > Charadriiformes > Laridae > Rissa > Rissa tridactyla. The sequence continues at coordinate 10,125,952 of NC_071466.1, read as the reverse complement.
GGCCCAAGCAGGAGAAGCGGCGAGTGTGGGGGAGACCCCAGATGCTGCCCCAGACCCTCACCCCGTGCCCTGCCCCTGCCTGCGCTGGGCAGCCCTGCCCACCGGCCAAGGAGGGGTGCTGCCCGCGGGTCCCGCTGGGGTCTGGGGTGCAGCGGGGTCTCTTTCTCCTCCTCTGCAGGGCGAGTGCGGAGGCCTTGAACAGGAAGCCCCTCTCCCCATGGGCCCCAATGGCCACCATGAACCCAATGACAGACAGAGGCTGCTCTTCCTTCAGCTCCCTCTACTCCTTCCCGGAGCCCTGGCCTGGTGCGATGGCGGAGCTGGCAGCACTCGACCGCTCAGGACCGTGCCATCCCCCCAGGGCTGTGAAGGGGAGGGTGGAGGAGCCAGGGCCAGCCTTCTGCCAGGAGCCCCTACTGGAAATGCCTACAAGGACCAAGCAAGAGCCGGTCCCCAGGGAAAGCAGGGACAGGGCGCAGAGCCCTGTGCACACGCAGCCTTCACCCTGCAGCCCCCCAGCCATGGCCACGGACCAAGGGGAGCTGATCATGGAGCTCCTCCGCTGTTTCGAGTGCACCCAGGAGATGGCCAGGCAGTGCTGTGAGATGCTGAAGGTGCTGCAGGCCCGTTGGCAAGGGGCAGCGGGAGCCTGTGACCAGAACCTCCCCGGGGAGCCCTTCCATCCCCTGGGCAGGATGGCGGCGCAGGAGCAGCTGGGGGCCACAGTGAAGCCCCGGCACCTGGGAGTGGAGTGGCCGTGAGTGGATGCAAACACGGATAAGGCTGAGGATGGGGACATGGACAAGGAGAAGGACACGGGAGCAGACACAAGTGTGAAGGAGAAGGAAAGGAGCAGCCCTGTGGAGCTCGGCAGGGGGAGCCTGGCAGAAGTGTAGAGAAAAAGCAACGTGGGGCCGGGCGAGAACAACTCCATGGGGCCAAGCACCAGCAGCCCCCCAGGCTCAGGCAGGAACACCCCCATGGATGCGGAAGGGAGGAGGGACAGGGCGCAGAGCCCCATGACTGTGCTTCCGCCGCCCAGCCGCCCCCTAGCCAAGGCCACGGACGAGAGGGAGCTCTTCTTGGAGCTCTTGGACACTGTCAAGACCTTGGAGGAGGAGAGGCAGCAGCATGGCAAGCCTTTGAATAGGGAGTGTGACCAGGCTTCCCCAGGGCTGTGCCCACTAGGACGGTGCCTGTGTCAGTGCTGCACCCGGCTCTGGCACCGCCTGAAGGACTGCTGGAGACGCTGCTGCCGGCCGCGCCGTGTCTGCTTCAGAAATTTCCCCCAGTGGGTGGGAAGTGTGGGGCTGGGAACCCCCTGGGGTGCCCCTCTTCTGAACCAATAAAAAAGTCAGTATTTTCTCTATCCCTGTGACTGTCAGCAGATCAGTTTTGTCCCTTGACAGGAGCAGAGAATCAGTTTTGGGTAACGACAACAGTAGATGCTACAGTAATGCCCACTCTCCCGTGGAGATGGGGGGGCCCTTGAGCATTACACCCCACCCAGAGAGATAGACAACTTCTATTACCGTTAGAAGATGTCGTACCCTCAGCTCATGCCATGATCTTACTTGACATATTGGAAATTATCCCCGGTACGAGAGTAGATCCAAAGACAATTTCTAGAAAGCTTTGCAGATCCCGGCTGTTCCTTGGAAGCTCTGCAGCGCAACAGAACCTAAAGAGCGCTGTCAGCAACCATCAGGCCGTGTGCTTCCCTCAGGCGTGCAAAGACCTGATGCTCATTGACGCGGGTCAAGGCTGTCGCACACCTTTGGTGGCACATCCTGCGTGACACCACAGGGCTGTGACATGGGCACCACTTAATTTACATCCGCTCTAGACGTTTGTGTATTGCCAAAAGGGAGCAGAACCACGAGTGCAGGCTGACGCAGGCTACAGCTCTGCAAGCAAACAGGGCGCACGGACTCCTCTCCTCATGAGCACATTTCCCTGCAAAAGGGTGGGGTTCAGAAAAATCGGAAAGGATAAGGAAGTTCCCAGTTACTAAACGCCTAAAAAAACCCCAACAAAACAACCAAAACCAGCCCAATGAGTGAAAAAGAATCACGGTACAAGCACAGGCCACATCCTTTAACTTTTTGGCCTTCGGTCTAGCTAAACAGTGAAATGGTCTCTGCTGCTGAAGTTCAAGTGCCAAGTCTGGGCAGGGCTGGGAGTGCTCAGCCTGGAGAAGAGGCGGCTCAGGGGGATCTCCTCCACGCACATCAATACCTGCAGGGAGGGTGCCAAGAGGACGGAGGCTGGAGCTGGTCATCACCGCCGTGAGCAGTGGCAGCAGCTCGGGGCGCTGCTGAGTTCATGGGAGGTTTTGGGATGGTGTGAGACCCGTGAAGGGGTAATGCCAAGTCCTCCTGTCCCTTTGCTGAACATCTCCTTCTCTCCCTTTGGGGCGCACAGGCCTCAGACTTGTGCTCCCACACTTTTCTGTGGACCCAGAAGGCAAATGTGTGGAGCCTCTGAAAGCATTTTGCCTGGAAGGGATCGACTCAAAGGTGTGTCTTCTCAGGGATGCCCGCACCTCCCCTTCTATCCCTTGCTGACCCTCCACCCCCTTCCCTTTCTGTCCGCAAGCCTTCCCTCTTGTGTCTGCTCTTCCCCAGGCTGCTCCTGCCTGCTCCTGTGTCCGTGTCCCTGTCCTTGTTCACGTCTGCATCTGCGTCCATGTCCCTGTCTGCCCCCAGCCCCAGTTGCTCCCTCCCAACGCACTGGGGTGTCACGCTTTCGGCTGGGGTGGGGATGACTTCCTTGCGAGCAGGTGGTGTAGCGCTGTGTTTTGGATTTGGGATGAAAACAGTGTTGGTAGCGCACTGGTGGTTTTAGCTGTTGCTGAGCTCTCAAGGCCTTTTCTGCTCCTCACGCTGCCCGACCGACAGTGGCCTGGGGGGCACAGGGAGTTGGGAGGGGACAGAGCCAGGACAGCTGACCCCGACTGAGCAAAGGGACATTCCGTGCCATTTGACGTCACGCTCAGTATATAAAGCCGGGGAAAGAAGAAGGAAGGGCTGATGTTCAGAGTGATGGCGTTTGTCTTCCCAAGTCACCGTCACGCTGCCGGAGCCCGGCTTTCCTGGAGACGGCTGAACCCCCGCCTGCAATGGGAAGCAGCCAACGGGTTCCTTGTTTGGCTTTGCTTGTGCGCGCGGCTTTTGCTTTGCGTATTAAACTGCCTTTCTCTCACGCCACGACTTTCCTCCCTTTCCCACTTCCCATTCTGTGTGTCCAGAGAAGGGCAAGGGAGCTGCTGAGGGCTCTGGAGCACAGGCCACGGCGCCGGGCCCTCAGCCGCCCCACAGCCGGCCGCAGCCCCGCCCCAGGCCCCGGCCCCGGCCCCGGCCCGGCCCGGCCCGGCCCACAGCGGCGGCCGATGGCGGCGCTCGGGGGTTCCCTCCGAGGAGGCGGCGGTGTTCCCCCCGCATATCCCTGCAACGTGATCAGGAACTAGTGCTGAAGGGCCGTCTGTGTCTTCTCGCGAATTCTCACTCGCCAAGGGACAGCTTCGGGGCAGGTACGTCCGCAAGGGAGCGGGGGTTGGTGGCGAAAAAAGGCAAAAAAGGGGCTATTCCGGAGCTGCCCGGGGCCGGGGAAAGGCCGGGAGGGCGCAGGCCGGCCGCGAGGGCCGGCAGCTGGCGGGGGGGCGCTGACGGGCCGGGCCGGGGCGAGCAGGAACGGCGCTCAATTTAAACGGGGTGTAACGGCCCCCACCGGTCGCTTCCCGAGGGACAGCTTCGGGGCAGGTACGTCCGCAAGGGAGCGGGGGTTGGTGGCGAAAAAAGGCAAAACAGGGGCTTTTCCGGAGCTGGGGAAAGGCCGGGAGAGCGCAGGCCGCCCAGCAGAGCCAGCAGCTCCCAGGGGGGCTGCTGACAAGATGGGGGACACAGCAGATTCCCCGCCCTCCCTCTGCCTAGCTGAAGAAGGTAACTAAGAGGACAGGGGGCTGTGGGAACATGTTCCTGCCCGGCGAAGCAGGCGTGTCTCCCCAGTAACTCCCTGGCCTTCCAGGTACCCTGAAAAACCAGGTACGAGGCTCTGCAAGGGGAACCTAATGCTGACGAGGAAGATAATGCAGTGTCCACAGAGGTGTTGCCAAGGTTAAGCCAAACCACACCTCGCATCAAAACGTCTTCAGTTAAGAAGAAAAGACGGGTCACTGTTGTAGGCGACTCCATCCTGAAGGGAGCGCAAGGCCCGATATGCAGACCAGACCCACTTCTCAGGGAAGTGTGCTCAGGGAAGGGGCCCGGGTTAAAGATACCAGAAGAAAACTTCTCTCCCTGGTAAGCCCCTCAGATTATTAACCGCTCCTCATTTTTCAGACAGGCAGAGATGATCTGTTACCGAGAATCCCAAGGGAGATCAAGAGAGACTTCTGGGCCTTGGGATGACTAGGAAAGGGCTCAGGAGCGCAAGTCGTGTTCTCCTCTGTCGTTGCAGGCCCAGGGAAGGATGAGGCAAGCAACAGGAAGAGCCAGCAGATCAATACCTGGCTGCGAGCCTGGTGTCAGTGGCAGGACTTTGGGGTTTTTGATCACAGCATGGTTTGACAGGACAGCAGGCCTGTTGGAGACAGACGGGATACACCTGCCTCAAAAGGGGAAAAGGATCCTTGCACAGGAGTTGGCAGGGCTCATCAAAGGGGCTTTCAAGTAGATTTGAAGGGGGAAAGGGATGAATCCGGCAGCAGAGACACAAGGGTCGTTGATGGGTTAGAAGCTACGGCTGTGCCTGGGAATGGTCAGGTAGGAGTGAAGCCTTCTTCCAGCAAAAAGGTGTCAGGATCAGCAGGCCAGCTGAAGTGCTTCCACACTCATGCCTGCAGCATGGGCAACAAAGAGGAGGAGCTGGAAGCCATTATGCAGCAGGACAGCTATGACGTAGTCACCGTCACGGAAACATGGTGGGCTGACTTGCACACCCTGCGGGAGCACAGCACTCGTTCCCTGTGCACCTTGAATATCCAATGTCATATCCACGACCCTCATGGGCAAGTGGTCAGGGGAACGTCGTGGGCCAACTTGGCCAAGAGAGCCCCAAAACTGCGCGTGAACCTCTTCTTTGAAAGAGTCACGAAGCACGATCACCTAGCCAGGATCCTGCTAGCGGAGATGCCAGTCAGCAGCATAAGAGTCTGCAGAGCTACAGTTTCAGAGACCCAGGCTGGAGAATGAGACGCACCCTCACCAACCTCCTCCCAGCCTCCTGGTGTGTTCTGCAGGTACGGGAACCCAGAGTGACATCTCACCGCGGTATCACAAAGCTAAGCAAAGTGATCCTCCAGGCCTTCTGCATAGCAGCGCTCAGCAGGAGGAATTCCTGACCACTTCAGTGTTATGGCCAGAGGGTCATTTTCATAAGCGAGCCACTGCGGTGTTCCACTCTAGCCTGGTTGAGGTTGTTGTCCTTGTCCAGTTGCGATGCCCGTTATGCCAGTCTTCACTGTCAGGCTGATGTCAGGTTGCCCTCATAAAAAGCTGAAACACCCAAAATACTGGTGCTGGGATGTCAGCTGTGAGCAAAAAGAGCTTTTCAGGCAGGAAAACCTCAATTTTGTGAAAAAGCTTTAGGCTTGTTCTAGTAACTGACAACTTTCTTATCCTTTCCGATTTTTCTGAACCCCACCCTTTTGCAGGGCAATCTGCTCATGAGGAGAGGAGTCCGTGCACCCTGTTTGCTTGCAGAGCTGTAGCCTGCGTCAGCCTGCACTCATGGTTCTGCTCCCTTTTGGCAAAACACAAACGTCTAGAGCAGATGTAAATTAAGTGGTGCCCATGTCAGAGCCCTTTGGTGTCACGGAGGATGTGTGTTCCTGGACCCACGCTTCCCAGCCATTAGGGGAAATTGCTGAAGCAGACGCGGCGTGGCCGGCAGCAGTGTCTCCACCAGTCCTTCAGGCGGTGGCAGAGCCGGATGCAGCAGTGACACAGGCACCGTCCTAGCGGGCACAGCCCTGGGGATGCCTGGTCACACTCCCTGTCCATGGGCTCGCTGTGGTGCTGCCCCTCCTCCTCCAAGGTCTTGACAGTGTCCAAGAGCTCCAAGTAGAGCTCCCTCTCGTCTGTGGCCTTGGCTAGGGGGCTGCTGGGGGGCAGCTGCACGTTCACAGGGCTCTGCGCCCTGTCCGTCCGCCCTTCCACATCCATGGGGGTGCTCCTGCCTGAGCCTGGGGGGCTGCTGGTGCTTGGCCCCATGGAGTTGTTCTCGCCCGGCCCCATCTTGCTGTTTCTCTTCACTTCTGCCAGGCTCCCCCTGCCGAGCTCCACAGGGCTGCTCCTTTCCTTCTCCTTCACACTTGTGTCTGCTCCCGTGTCCTTCTCCTTGTCCATGTCCCCATCCTCAGCCTTATCAGTGTTTGCAGCCACCCATGGCTGCTCTGCTCCCAGGTGCTGGGGCTTCACTGTGGCCCCCAGGTGCTCCTGCACCACCATCCTGCCCAGGGGATGGAAGGGCTCCCCGGGGAGGTTCCAATCACAGGCTCCCGCCCTTGCCAACGGGCCTGCAGCACCTTCAGCATCTCATAGCACTGCCTGGCCATCTCCTGGGTGTACTCAAAAGAGTGGAGGAGCCCCATGATCAGCTCCCCTTGGTCCGTGGCCATGGCTGGGGGGCTGCAGGGTGAAGGCTGCGTGTGCACAGGGTTCTGCGCCCTGTCCCTGCTTTCCCTGGGGACCACTCTTGCTTGGTCCTTGTAGGCAGTTCCAGTGGGGGCTCCTGGCAGAGGGCTGGCCCTGGCTCCTCCACCCTCCCCTTCACAGCCCTGGGGGTACAGCGGGGTCTTCAGCAGTTGAGCGCTGCCAGGTCCACCATCACACCAGGCCAGCGCTCTGGGAAGGAGTAGAGGGAGCTGAAGGAAGAGGAGCCTCTGTCTGTCAGAGAGTCCATGGTAGCCAGCAGGGCCCATGGGGAGAGGGGCTTCCTGTTCAAGGCCTCCGCACTCGCCCTGCAGAGGAGGAGAAAGAGACCCCGCTGCACCCGGAGCCCAACGGGACCCGTGGGCAGCACCCCTCCTTGGCCGGTGGGCAGGGCTGCCCAGCGCAGGCAGGGGCAGGGCACGGGGTGAGGTTCTGGGGCAGCATCTGGGGTCTCCCCCACACTCACCGCTTCTCCTGCTTGGGCCGGGATTTCCTAACTCCTCTATCCACTGGCTGAGAAGCTGCAGAGGGAGGAGACAGAGTGAGCGGCCAGCAGCTGCCGGCACAGCCCCGGCTCAGGGCTGCCGTGGGGTGTAGGCCGTTTGCAGGGTGCTCGGTGCTGGTGCCACTCACCGCTCTGCTTCTCTGGCCGGGCTCCTGTCTTGCTTGTCTGACGCTTCTTCTTCTTCTTCTTAAACCACTTCTGCAAGGTTCCGAGGAGCTGTGTGAGACGGGAGCACCTCCCAGTCCCACACCACAGCCCCCCACGGCACCCCACACCACCCCACGCCATTCCTCGCCACCCCACGCCGCAGCACAGTGTGGTGCAGCACAGTGTGGTGCAACAGTCACCTACCTGAAGCCGCTTGCTCTGCAGCACAGATGAGAATATGCTGAGCCCCATCACAATCAGGAGAAGATGGCCTAGGGGAGACACGGCGTCAGAGCGCCCCATGGCACAGACTCCGGTGTGGCTGCGGTGCTCTGAGTCACCAGCACAGAACCGCGATGCGGCTCCCCAGTGTCCTCCTGGGTCCCCAGTGACGGGACCCGCAAGACTGCTGGGGTGTCAGAGGCCGAGGCTGCAGTCTGCCCAGACAATGCCAGACTGCGGTGCCCAGCATCCGCTGACGGCTCCAGTGGGGACCGCGTCCCTCTTTTGTAGTGTGGCAGGGGGGCACATCCCCCTTTGTGACATCGTGGGGCAGTCAAAGCCCCCCTTGGTGACACGCAGCAGGGGATGAGGAAGAGCAAGAGAAGGAGGGTACTTGCCCCAAGCTGCCAACAGGACTATTTCATAGCATGAACATCACGTTCAATATAAATTATAAAGTCTGCTGTGTAGTTCGACTCTCCCGTGATGGCGGTGGTCCAGAGAACTCCTTGCCGTAGTCTCGGAGCCCTGAGCCCTTCCCTTCCTCGTGAAGCTGCAGCGCTCGCAGTGTCCCCCATTGGCTGTCCCCTGCTGGGAGTGCACGGCTTCCTGCTGATGGAATGGGCTGGGTGTAGTCCTTGGGTATTTTATATTGATATCGGGATTGACACTGCTTCTTTAGCATTATTAATGTTAATTCTTTAGTTTTATCCTATTAAATCTATTTCTATTGCAACCCTCTTGTTTCCTTGTTTTTCCCCAATTCCCCTTCCCGGGTGGGGAGGGGTCATCAGGTGAGAGAGTAATTGTCTAAAGGATAAGAAATTGTGGTGGGTTTCTCAAACCATAACAAGAAGGGAGGGAGAAGGAGGAGAAAAGGAGAAGGAGAAGGGCCCCACCCCTTCCGGGCATGGTTTGGGTGGGAAGGGACCTTAAAGGCCACCCAGTGCCACCCCCTGCCCTGGGCAGGGACACCTCCCACCAGCCCAGCTTGCTCCAAGCCCCGGCCAACCTGGCCTTGATCCCCTCCAGGGATGGGGCAGCCACAGGTTCTCTGGGCAACCTGGGCCAGGGGCTCACCGCCCTCACAGCCAAGAATTTCTGCCCAAGATCTCAGCTCAATCTCCCCTCTTGCAGTGGAAACCCCTTCCCCCTCGTCCCATGGCTCCCCTCCCTCATCCAGAGTCCCTCCACAGCTTTCCTTGAGCCCCCTGACGGACTGGAAGGGGCTGGAAGGTCTCCGCGGAGCCTTCTCTTCTCCAGGCTGAACTTTTATAGATATTATTTAGTATTCCTGCTGAAAAATGAGACCCCTGTCTGACCGTCTGGTTTCATTTCAGTCAGTATCTGGAAATGATTTCCCACAAAAGTGCTTTGACCACTCCTGGGGGATCAGCTTTCCTGGTAGGAAAAGCTTCTACTCCTCCTGAGGGTGGATCCATGATTACCAGCAGGTGCTTAACGCCTTCCACAGGAGGCATGTCAGCATAAACGATCTGCAGCCTTTGGAATGTGTTTCTTTCCCATCTACAAGTAGGGTCGGAAGGAGGATCCGGGGAACCACAGGCCTGTGAGCCTGACGTCGGTACCAGGGAAGATCATGGAGAGGATCATCTTGAGTGAGCTCTCACGGCAAGTGCAGGGCAGCCATGGAATCAGGGCCAGCCAGCATGGGTTTAGGAAAGGGAGGTCCTGCTTAACAACCTGATCTCTTTCTATGACCATGTGAGCCGCCTGTTGGATGCGGGGAAGGCTGTGGACGTTGTCTCTCTGGACTTTGGTAAGGCCTTTGACACCGTCCCCCACAGCATTGTCCTGGAGAAGCTGGCGAATCCTGGCATAGACAAGTGTACTCTTTGCTGGGTTAAAAACTGGCTGGATGGCCGTGCCCAGAGAGTTGTGATTAGTGGGGTGAAATCCCCTTGGCGGCCGGTCACCAGTGGTGTCCCTCAGGGCTCAGTTTTGGGGCCAGTTTTGTTTAAAATCTTTATCAATGATCTGGATGAGGGGATTGAGTGCACCCTCAGTAGGTTTGCAGATGACACCAAGCTAGGGGGGAGTGTTGATCTGCTTGAGGGAAGGAAGGCTCTACAGAGGGCCCCGGACAGGCTGCAGGGATGGGCCAAGGCCAATTGGATGAGGTTTAATAAGGCCAAGGGCCGGGTCCTGCATTTTGGTCACAACAACCCCAAGCAACGCCAGGGGCTTGGGGAAGAGTGGCTGGAAAGCTGCCCTGCAGAAAAGGACCTGGGGGTGCTGGTGGCCAGCCAGCTTAACATGAGCCAGCAGTGTGCCCAGGTGGCCAAGAAGGCCAACAGCATTCTGGCTTGTATGAGGAATAGGGTGGCCAGCAGGAGTAGGGAAGGGATCGTGCCTCTGTACTCGGCACTGGTGAGGCCTCACCTCGAGTGCTGTGTTCAGTTCTGGGCCCCTCTGTACAAGAGGGACCTTGAAGTGCTGGAGCGTGTCCAGAGGAGAGCTACCAGGCTGGTGAGGGGTCTGGAGACCAAGTCCTATGAGGAGAGGCTGAGGGAGCTGGGCATGTTTAGCTTGGAGAAGAGGAGGCTGAGGGGAGACCTCATTGCCCTCCACAAGTCCCTGAAAGGAGGTTGGAGAGAGGTGGGTGTTGGCCTCTTCTCCCAGGTGAATAATGACAGGACCAGAGGAAATGGTCTGAAGCTGCGGCAGGGGAGGTTTAGATTAGATAGTAGGAAGAATTACTTCACTGAAAGAGTGGTCAGGCACTGGAACTGCCTGCCCAGGGAGGTGGTGGAGTCACCATCCCTAGAGGTATTTAAGAAACGCCTAGATTTGGCACTTCAGGGCATGCTCTAGTGGCAGAGATTGCAGGTTGTTTGTTTGTGGGTTTTTTTGGTTGTTTGGTTTTTTTTGGTGCGTGTATGGTTGGAGTCGATGATCTCAAAGGTCCTTTCCAGCCATGAAGAGTCTCTGATTCTATGATTCCCAGTTAGGCTTACTTCCGCCTCCAGTACAGTCAACTCTTGGGATCCCCCTGTGACCCCAGAAATACAAATGGGTTCTGACCCTCTATAGCTTGATGGTATTAGAGTGCACTGTGCACCTGTGTCCGCTAGAGCCTTATACTCCTGAGGGTCTGATGTGCCAGGCCATCGAGCCCACACCGTCCAATAAACCCGGTTGTCCCTTTCTTCCACCTGGCCGGAGGCAGGGCCCCTCTAATACCAGTCATAGTATCCGTTACTCACTCACTTCTTGCAGAAATGACTTGGAAGTTCCTTCAAGAGGATCAGAAGCAAGATCAGGCCTTCTGCTCTGTCTGGGGAACTGCCCGCTGGAAAGTGGGGCGGCACTTTTCCTGGAGGGATCCCCTTTTGTGGTTGTCCTTCCTTGCAACTCCTGTACCCGTGTCCGCAGGATCCAAGTAGGTTGTCCATCCCACTTCCTCATGTCCTCCCCGTGGTCACGCAGGTAGAAGAACCACAGGGTGCCTCGTGGTGTGTACCTGAGATGCTGGCCCGTACAGGTGGGGAGTAGGACATATTCTCTTCAAGTTGCTGGACCTTTCGGGACAGTTTCTCCACAGCTGGGACAAGGCGGGAAGAGAGACTTTCTTCATATCGCCGGAGCCGGCCAGCCACCTCATCCACCGTTGGTCCCTCTTCGCCTTTCCATTCCGTTACTGCCAGTGAGTTGGCATATGACGATGGTGCGCTTCGTACAAACTTCCGCCACATGGGCCTTGTGCATTGCACCTCATCAGGGTCTGTGGGTAAGTCTGCATTGTCCGAGTCATAATAAATCATCTCCCGCACGGCTAATTCTCTCAGGTACTGGATACCTCTTTCCATGGTAGTCCTCTTGCTTGGCTGACATACAACATCTTCACTGAAGGGGTACCTCTCCCTCACGCCTGACAGGAGTCGTTGCCAGAGGCTGAGGGCTTGGGTCTTCTTTCCAATTGCCTTGTCAATGCCGCCTTCCCTAGACAGGGATCCCAGCTGCCTGGCTTCCCTACCCTCTAATTCCAGGCTACTGGCCCCGTTATCCCAACAGCGAAGCAGCCAGGTGACAATGTGCTCGCCTGAAAGTGGGCTAAAATCTTCTCGCATATCCCACGGCTCAGTCAAGGATAGGGATCGGGTAATTATCTCTGGTTCTGCCCCTTCCTCCTCTTCTCATGATGGCCCTGGTTCATCATCATGTCTTACTAAGCGAACTGATTTCTTCGTGTACTTCTTCTGTATGGGGGCAACTGATACTGGCACGGGTTGGTTCCCTGGTTCAGTGGCAGTGTCTGCCACAGGGCTTGCAGTAGCCACAGTGTCTGCCACAGGGCTTGCAGTAGCCGCAGTGTCTGTCACGGAATCACGGAATCTTCAGAGTTGGAAGGGACCTCTAGAGATCATCTAGTCCAACTCCCCTGCTAGAGCAGGATTGCCTAAAGCACATCCCTCAGGGCTGCATCCAGGCGGGTCTTGAAAATCGCCAGAGAGGGGGACTCCACAACCTCCCTGGGCAGCCTGTTCCAGTGCTCTGTCACCCTCACCATAAAGAAGTTTTTCCGTGTATTTGAACGGAACTTCCTATGTTCTAGCTTGTGCCCATTGCCCCTTGTCCTGTCACTGGGAACCATTGAAAAGAGCCTGGCTCCGTCCTCCTTAAACCCACCCTTTAGATACTTGTAAACATTGATGAGGTCCCCCCTCAACCTTCTCTTCTCCAGGCTAAAGAGTCCCAGCTCTTTCAGCCTTTCCTCGTAAGGGAGATGCTCCAGTCCCATAATCATCTTGGTTGCCCTTCGCTGGACTCGCTCCGGTAGTTCCCTGTCCCTCTTGAACTGGGGAGCCCAAAACTGGACACAATACTCCAGTTGTGGCCTCCCCAGTGCAGAGTAGAGGGGGAGAATGACCTCCCTCGACCTACTGGCCACAGTCTTCAATATGCAGCCCAGGATGCCATTGGCCTTCTTGGCGACAAGGGCACACTGCTGGCTCATGGATAGTTTGCTGTCTACTAGGACCCCCAGGTCCTTCTCCTCAGAGCTGCTTCCCAGCATGTCCGCCCCTAACCTATACTGGTGCTGTCGGTCTGGTCTCCATCTCTTTCCCCTGAGGGTGCTGCATAACACTGAGCAGTGCCTGGTAGACAGTGGCCAGGGCCCAGCACAGTGCGGTGAGTTGTGCCTCTCTGGAAGAGCCCCAGTATTTCCCCTGCAGATATTCTACTCCTCTCTCAGGGTCCTGTAATTGTTCAGGGGTGAAGTCCCAGAGCATTGGAGGCGAGAAGTTCTCTAGGTACCTGCCCCTGTTCTCCCACATGCCATGCCACCCCTGCCTGTCCAGCCTCAGAGCCTCAGAGCTGGGGAGGGACTCTGGATGAGGGAGGGGAGCCATGGGACGAGGGGGAAGGGGTTTCCACTGCAAGAGGGGAGATTGAGCTGAGATCTCGGGCAGAAATTCTTGGCTGTGAGGGCGGTGAGCCCCTGGCCCAGGTTGCCCAGAGAAGCTGTGGCTGCCCCATCCCTGGAGGGGTTCAAGGCCAGGTTGGCCGGGGCTTGGAGCAAGCTGGGCTGGTGGGAGGTGTCCCTGCCCAGGGCGGGGGGGTGGAATGAGATGATCTTTAAGGTCCCTTCCCACCCAAACCATTCTGTGATTCTATGATTCTACATCTATATGTCACCACCCAGACAACTGCTCGGGGGGCCGTGACCCCTCAACCCTGCAGCTGGGGCTGCCCCGGCCGAGTCAGGGTCCCGCTTTCAGGCTCCTCTTCCCTGGCGCTGGTGGAGCTTCCACCCTGCAGGTCCATGAAGGGCTAAGGGGTGCCCAGGACGAGCCACCCTCATGGGGCACCCGTGGCCACCACTGTCCCTGGGGGCAGTGAGTCCACTGGGCCATCAGGCAGCATTGCCCAGGACCAGCACACTCATGAGGACGACCATGAGGAAGAAGACCCACATGAAGAAGCGGTCCATCACCTTGGCCACCTTCTTCCACTCGCCGGTCCGGCGCTGGGAGGCTTGGTGATGCCAGAAGCAGCTGGCGACGAAGCCCACGTTCCTCAGCAGGCCATCGTGGTGGCACAGGCAGCGGTCCTGGGGACAGCCCCCTGCCTCGGCACCCACCTCCCCCTCCATGGGGCTCTCCCCTGGCCCCACAGTGTCCTGCCTGCCCGGCACCCACTGGGGGCTCTTTCAGCTCTCGCCCACCTCGTAGACACAGCAGAGCCGGGCCATGTGGTGGAGGATGAGCCACCTGGCCCAGGGGGGCATGGGCCAGGGCCCCAGGCCGCAGTGGTGGACGTTCATGATGAAGATGGTCAGCGCGGTGGAGGCCGTGATCATGGTCATGGTGGCGATGTAGTACTTCCCTGTGTGGGTAATGGGTGGTGACGCCGCGGCAGACCCCTGCCCCACCTGCCCCTGCCGCGGCAGACCCCTGCCCACCTCCCCGCATCGAAACCCCCCCTGGCATGGAATCCATCAGGTCCCCGGTGTGCAGCCGGTTGTGGAGGTCGACCTGGTTCCCGTTGTAGGTCCAGGAGCCAAAGGTGAGGCGGCACCGCTGCCCGTCGAAGGGGAAGTAGGAGACATCCACCTTGCAGGAGCTCTTGGTGATGGCGGGTGAGTCCCACGTGATGTGCCCGTCGGAGCGCAGCACCACGTTGGTCTCCACCGAGCCGCCAAAGCCGTCGTCGGCGCTGGGGGAGGGATCGCTGTGGGGCCAGGATGGCCCCGAGCCCCACGTGGGGCAAGGGTCTGCGGGGCCGGGGCCGAGCACTGGTCCCCAACCCCGTGTCCCCTCCCCACGTCACCCCCAGGAAGAGGGGGCTCGCTGCCCCTGGTCACCCCCGTGGTGGCACATCCCAGCTGCCAGGTGGGTGGCACACCAGGCTGATGCCAGCACCTCCTGCCGCCGCCTTCTCACCCAGTCGAGGTGACCGTCTCCCCACATCCCCCACACCAGGACCCCCCTGCTCCCCGTTGGCAACACCCCCAGCCCCAGCCTCAGCCCCCCCAGCTCCGGGAGCAGCCAGGGGGTGGGGGAGGGCGAGCAGCACCCACTCGTTGTAGAGGATGATGATGTGCGGCCGCCAGACGTAGCTGCTGGGGATGCGGATGCTGTCGATGCCGCCGTAAGCGTCCTTGTCCCAGGCGAGGTGGGCGTCCAGCCAGGCCTGACGGACCCACAGGTAGGAGGTGAGGACCTGGTTCACCTTGTCCTGCCGAGGGCAGAGGGTGGGGGGGGGGGACAGGGACAGACCTCGCTGCCCCCCTGTGGAATAAATACTACATTGGCTAAAAACACAAAAGTACAGCATTGTTCACACAGGAAGGAAAAGTAGAAAATCAAGAGGCTTCTGAGGGAGAAAACAGCCGCAGCTGGCATGAAGAATACAACACCTGTGGTTCCCTGATAAGCTACATGAGGTACGGGACGGGATGCAATTATTCCGCGGCTTTACCTTAGGATGTATAGCGGATACGGGAATGGGATGATACCAGGAAACAGATAAGCTGCCAATTAGCTGCCCGCTCCATACTCGTAGCCAACATTTTGCCAAATTTTGATGAAATGCTGTCCTTTGTGCGAACTTTGCTCATTAGAATATCATTATAATACCAAAACACACCTCCACCCCGAAGGCTACCCGCCTCCAAGGTGCGACCGCTCCTTCTTGAGCCTGCGCCCTGAGCTTCTCCTAAACTAGACCTTTAATTGTGAAGCGAGAAAAATTTACACCACTCATGGTAAAAGTATGTACGACTAAAGTCACTCAAACTCCACCTCGAAGATAACAAATAGTAGAAAAACAGCCCGAGAGAGGGGGGATACCCAGGGAAGACACCATCGCAAAGAATTCCATCACTGGCTTCTGGGAGCAGGCGACGGGCTGAGCCTCTCTTCCCCCCCACAGGGACGCCTTTGGGTAAGACCTAGATTATACCGAGGGCTTCCTCGGGAAACTCAGAAATTTCTCTAGAGACTCTCTTTTCTACATGTATAGCCAGGCTGTATCGTTAGAACTTTGTCCCGTGTTTTGTAGATGTAACAATACTTTCATTTGCACGTGCTTTGCAGACAGTGTATTTATCACCGGCTGCCCTAAGAACCTATCTATCTGTTGCTTAAATAAACTGCACTTTTTGAAGTAGCTCGTTCTTTTGGTTTCTCACCGAACGCGACCAAAGACTCGAGAGTGGCCGTGCTAGTTCATGAGCACGACTAGACGGAAGGTGCAGTCCACTAGTAGTGTATCCAAATCGTAACACTTTAATACACATTAAACGCCATTGGGCTGATAGTGCTGAATTGGGCATCCCTCAGGATTTAAACCCAGCCGCACCTGGCCTCCCACCTCGGTGAGGAGTGTTAGAACACAAGGGGGTTCCTTTTCTGCCAAAACCGCTTTGCCCCTTTTCACGCGACACCCCCGACCCGCCCCCTGGGCCCCAGCCTGGCGGCCTCTGCAAGGGTCCCGAGGGCTGGGCTGCCTTTGGGGGGTTGCGCTGGTCTGGGGGGGCTGGGCAGGGTCGAGCTGGATGCCAGCGGTCCCAGCTCATTTTGGGGAGGGCTGTGCTGCTTTGGGGGGGTTGGAGAGAGCTGAGCCAGTTTCCAGTGATCCCAGCTCATTTGGGGGAGGACTGGCTCATGTTAAGCTGGCCGGCCACCAGCACCCCCAGGTCCTTTTCTGCGGGGCAGCTTTCCAGCCACTCTTCCCCAAGCCCCTGGCGTTGCTTGGGGTTGTTGTGACCGAAATGCAGGACCCGGCCCTTGGCCTTATTAAACCTCATCCAATTGGCCTTGGCCCATCCCTGCAGCCTGTCCAGGGCCCTCTGTAGAGCCTTCCTTCCCTCAAGCAGATCGACACTCCCTCCTAGCTTGGTGTCATCTGCAAACTCACTGAGGGTGCATTATTGTTACACATAATAACAGATGATCTGATAAAGACAGTAAACGCAATAACAGACCTTGTCTCTCTCTTCGGGTGGGGTGTAATGCACAAGGGGCAAGGGCCCCCCCATCTCCACAGGAGAGTCGGCATTACTGTAGCACATACTGTTGTCATTACACAAAACTGATTCTCTGCTCCTGTCAAGGGACAAAACTGATCTGCTGACAGTCACAGGGATAGAGAAAATATTGACTTTTTTATTGGATCAGAAGTAGGGCACCCCAGGGGGTTCCCGGCCCCACACCTCCCAGCCATTAGGGGAAATTTCTGATGCAGATGCAGCGCGGCCGGCAGCCGGCTCTGGCCATGGGCTGTCTGGCCATGGCAGTCTGGCCATGGGCTCGCCGCGCTGCTGCCTCTCCCCCCACTACTTGAAAATGTGCAAGAGGTCAAGTAGACCTCTTGCGTGGTCCTTGTTGGCAGTTCCAGTGGGGGCTCCTGGCACAGGGCTGGCCCTGGCTCCTCCACCCTCCCCTTGACAGCCCTGGGGGGATGGCGGGGTCCTGAGCAGTTGAGTGCTGCCAGCTCCGCCATCCCACCAGGACAGGCCTCCGGGAAGGGTAAAGGAAGCTGAAGAAGAGGAGCCTCTGTCTGTCATGGAGTCCATGGTGGCCAGCGGGGCCCGTGGGGAGAGGGGCTTCCGGCTCAAGGCCTCCGCACTCGCCCTGCAGAGGAGGAGAAAGAGACCCCGCTGCACCCCGGAGCCCAGCGGGACCCGCGGGCAGCACCCTGCCTCGGCCGGTGGGCAGGGCTGCCCAGCGCAGGCAGGGGCAGGGCACGGGGTGAGGGTCTGGGGCAGCATCTGGGGTCTCCCCCACACTCACCGCTTCTCCTGCTTGGGCCGGGATTTCTCCACTCCTCCATCCACTGGCTGAGAAGCTGCGGAGGGAGGAGACAGAGTGAGCGGCCAGCAGCTGCCGGCACAGCCCCGGCTCAGGGCTGCCGTGGGGTGTAGGCCATTTGCAGGGTGCTCGGTGCTGGGGCCACTTACAGCTCTGCTTCTCCGGCTGGGCTCTTGTCTTCCTTGTCTGACGCTTCTTCTTCTCCTTCACTTCTGGAAGGTCCCCAGGAGCTGGGTGAGACGGGAGCCCCACCCAGTCCCACACCACAGCCACCCACACCACTCCACGCCATCCCTCGCCACCCCACGCCGCAGCACAGTGTGGTGCAGCACAGTGTGGTCCAACAGTCACCTACCTGAAGCGGCTTCCTCCGCAGCACAGATGAGAACACGCTGAGTCCCATGACAATCAGGAGGAGAGGGCCCAGGGGAGACAAGGCATCAGAGCGCCCATGGCACGGACTCCAGTGTGGCTGCAGTGCTCCGAGTCACCACCACAGAACCGCGATGTAGCTCCCCAGTGTCCTCCTGGGTCCTTGTTTTTCCCCCAGTTCCCCTTCCCGGTTGGGGAGGGGTCATCGGGTGAGAGAGTAGTTCTCTAAAGGACAAGAAATTGTGGTGGGTTTCTCAAACCATAACGAGAAGGAGAGGGAGAAAAGGAGAGGGAGAAAAGGAGAGGGAGAAAAGGAGAGGGAGAAAAGGAGAGGGAGAAAAGGAGAGGGAGAAAAGGAGAGGGAGAAAAGGAGAGGGAGAAAAGGAGAGGGAGAAGGGCCCCACCCCTTCAGGGCATGGTTTGGGTGGGAAGGGACCTCTAAAGGCCACCCAGTGCCACCCCCTGCCCTGGGCAGGGACACCTCCCACCAGCCCAGCTTGCTCCAAGCCCCGGCCAACCTGGCCTTGAACCCCTCCAGGGATGGGGCAGCCACAGCTTCTCTCGGCAACCTGGGCCAGGGGCTCACCGCCCTCACAGCCAAGAATTTCTGCCTCAGATCTCAGCTCAATCTCCCCTCTTGCAGTGGAAAACCCTTCCCCCTCGTCCCATGGCTCCCCTCCCTCATCCAGAGTCCCTCCCCAGCTTTCCTGGAGCCCCTTGAGGGACTGGAAGGGGCTCCAAGGTCTCCGCGGAGCCTTCTCTTCTCTTCTCCAGGCTGAACGTTTCATCGAATCACAGAATTTCAGAGTTGGAAGGGACCTCTAGAGATCATCTATCCAACTCCCCTGCTAAAGCAGCATTGCCCACAGCACACTACTCAAGACTGCAGCCAGGCACGTCTTGAAAGTCTCCAGAGAAGGAGACTCCACAACCTCCCTGGGCAGCCTCTTCCAGTGCGCTCTCACCCTCACCGTGAAGAAGTTTTTCCTCATGTTTGATCGGAACTTCCTCTGTTCCAGCTTGTGCCCGTTACCCCTCGTCCTCTTACTGGCAGCCACTGAAAAGAGTCTGCCTCCATCCTCCTTCAGCCCACCCTTCAGATACTTGTAAACATTAATAAGGTCTCCCCGCAGCCTTCTCTTCTCCAGGCTGAACAACCCCAACTCTCTGCTGCTCTGCCCTCTCCCTGACGCTCCGCAGCCTTTCTGCTCCCTCTTTGACCTCTGCCGCCAGGCCGAGCGGATCAGCCGCCTGCTCGCACCTCACGCACCCGGCATCCCTTCTACCCTCCGCTACCCGGCAGAGGTGAAGGCGCTCCCTGCAGACGCAGCCCGGGGGGGCTGCAGGCGTCCAGGGGGGCTCTGTCTGCGTGGCCGCGTCTCCTCTGGAAAGTGCGCAACACGCGGGAGGCTGCGCCTTTCGGGCACAGGCCATGGCTGAGCTCCCCCGCCTCGCCCTGCCTCGGCGTCCCGCGCGAGCTCAACTCCCGCGCGAAATCCCGCGCGAGCTCAACTCTCGCGTGACCTCCCGCGCCCTGGCTGCTCGCCCCGCTCCCGCTCCCGCTCCCGCTCGCCGCCCTCCCCGGGGCCGCCTTTGACGGGGGTGGGGTCTGGCCGCGGCGGCTGCAGGCCCCGCCCCCGCCTCGCCCCCCGCCCTCGCGCCAGCTGCGGCCGAGCTGCGGGTGCCCGCGGGCGAGCTGCGCTTCCCCGCCGCTGCCCGGGCTTGTGCCGGCCTCAGCACAACCCGCCTGGGTGATGCTGCCTCGAAGGGAGCCGGGAGAGACCTGGGAGCCGCCCCCCCCCGGCACTGCCTGGTGGCCCCCGCAGCCCCCGCCCTCTCTCCCCAGCTGTGGCTGAGCCCGTCCCCGCCGGACGGGGGCTGAGATGGGGCTGGGGACCCCCCTGCCGCTGCCGGGACCTGGCTGTGCCTGGGGGCCCTGCTGGGACCCCCCTGAGCGGAGTCGGCGCAGGGCTGGGGTCTCGGTGGGACCCCCGTCCGCGCTGCCCTGCGCTTTCCATGCTGCCTGGCCCCTTTGCCTTCCTCCTCGGCCCCTGGGGCTGCCCTGGCCGGGCTCCCTCCTCGCCCCGGGGCTCCCCGCGGGGACAGCGGCTCCTTCCCCTCGCCATGTCCCCCCAGCCGGGTCCCTGCACTCAGCCGGGGGCGGTGCTGCTGCCCCCCCGCGCTCCCCTCGCTACGGCCATCCCTGCTGCCAGCGTCTGTGCGCCATCCCAGCCAGCCCGAGGGCACTCCGTGTTCCCCGCACCCTGTTCCGGCTGCCCCAGCGCCTCCGGCTCTCATCCCCAGGTTCCCCCATCACCCACGGGTGTCCCCCCGGGTTTGGCCACTCTCCCCCTCCCCACCAGCTGATCGGTCCCCTCCACCGGTGACAAGATGGCATGAGCCCCGAGGCCTCCGACAGCCAGTCCGTGGGGTGTGGGGCAGGGATGGGGACGAGGGGCCCAGCCCCCCCCGGCACAGGCTGTCGGGCAGGGTGAGCGCGGACCAGCCGCCATCGCTGTCGCAGGAGAAGAGCCAGAGGTCACTCAGCCAGAGCTGATGGAGTCGTTATTTTATTGAGGACGGATCAGTAAATGCAGGGGGGTGAGATATTCCGTAAGCCCGGATGGATCGGCAGGAAATGCTCCACTATTTACGGCACGCAGGGTTTGGGTGGGATACAAAGGTCCATGCTCTGTCACCGAAGGTGTCGAGGGCCAGACCCCTCCGTCCCTCCCGGGCACCATCCTGGCCCCAGCCAGCACCCGGAGGGGACGGGGTGGGGGCTGCCCCGCTCCCCTGGGACCCTCAGCAGGGCTGCCGGACACTGGAGTGGCGTCTCGGGGGGCTGCAGCAGACCCGGTCCCTGGCCAGGCAGGGTGGCAGGCACTGGTGGGGACACAGGAGGGGTGGAAAGTGTGTATGCATATATCTATATGGTCCAGAGGAGGCCCCGGAGATGCTGGGAGGGCTGGAGGCCCTCTGCTGTGAGGACAGGCTGAGAGAGTTGGGGAGGTTCAGCCTGGAGAAGAGAAAGCTCCGTGGAGACCTTGGAGCCCCTTCCAGTCCCTCAAGGGGCTCCAGGAAAGCTGTGGAGGGACTCTGGATGAGGGAGGGGAGCCATGGGACGAGGGGGAAGGGTTTTCCACTGCAAGAGGGGAGATTGAGCTGAGATCTGAGGCAGAAATTCTTGGCTGTGAGGGCGGTGAGCCCCTGGCCCAGGTTGCCCAGAGAAGCTGTGGCTGCCCCATCCCTGGAGGGGTTCAAGGCCAGGTTGGCCGGGGCTTGGAGCAAGCTGGGCTGGTGGGAGGTGTGCCTGCCCAGGGCAGGGGGGTGGAATGAGATGATCTTTAAGGTCCCTTCCCACCCAAACCATTCTGTGATTCTATGATTCTACATCTATATGTCACCACCCAGACAACTGCTCGGGGGGCCGTGACCCCTCAACCCTCCAGCTGGGGCTGCCCCGGCCGAGTCAGGGTCCCGCTTTCAGGCTCCTCTTCCCTGGCGCTGGTGGAGCTTCCACCCTGCAGGTCCATGAAGGGCTAAGGGGTGCCCAGGACGAGCCACCCTCATGGGGCACCCGTGGCCACCACTGTCCCTGGGGGCAGTGAGTCCACTGGGCCATCAGGCAGCATTGCCCAGGACCAGCACACTCATGAGGACGACCATGAGGAAGAAGACCCACATGAAGAAGCGGTCCATCACCTTGGCCACCTTCTTCCACTCGCCGGTCCGGCGCTGGGAGGCTTGGTGATGCCAGAAGCAGCTGGCGACGAAGCCCACGTTCCTCAGCAGGCCATCGTGGTGGCACAGGCAGCGGTCCTGGGGACAGCCCCCTGCCTCGGCACCCACCTCCCCCTCCGTGGGGCTCTCCCCCGGCCCCACAGTGTCCTGCCTGCCCGGCACCCACTGGGGGCTCTTTCAGCTCTCGCCCACCTCGTAGA
Organism: Rissa tridactyla; assembly: GCF_028500815.1. NCBI lineage: Eukaryota > Metazoa > Chordata > Aves > Charadriiformes > Laridae > Rissa > Rissa tridactyla. The sequence continues at coordinate 10,104,330 of NC_071466.1, read as the reverse complement.
CACAGCAGAGCCGGGCCATGTGGTGGAGGATGAGCCACCTGGCCCAGGGGGGCATGGGCCAGGGCCCCAGGCCGCAGTGGTGGACGTTCATGATGAAGATGGTCAGCGCGGTGGAGGCCGTGATCATGGTCATGGTGGCGATGTAGTACTTCCCTGTGTGGGTAATGGGTGGTGACGCCGCGGCAGACCCCTGCCCCACCTGCCCCTGCCGCGGCAGACCCCTGCCCACCTCCCCGCATCGAAACCCCCCCTGGCATGGAATCCATCAGGTCCCCGGTGTGCAGCCGGTTGTGGAGGTCGACCTGGTTCCCGTTGTAGGTCCAGGAGCCAAAGGTGAGGCGGCACCGCTGCCCGTCGAAGGGGAAGTAGGAGACATCCACCTTGCAGGAGCTCTTGGTGATGGCGGGTGAGTCCCACGTGATGTGCCCGTCGGAGCGCAGCACCACGTTGGTCTCCACCGAGCCGCCAAAGCCGTCGTCGGCGCTGGGGGAGGGATCGCTGTGGGGCCAGGATGGCCCCGAGCCCCACGTGGGGCAAGGGTCTGCGGGGCCGGGGCCGAGCACTGGTCCCCAACCCCGTGTCCCCTCCCCACGTCACCCCCAGGAAGAGGGGGCTCGCTGCCCCTGGTCACCCCCGTGGTGGCACATCCCAGCTGCCAGGTGGGTGGCACACCAGGCTGATGCCAGCACCTCCTGCCGCCGCCTTCTCACCCAGTCGAGGTGACCGTCTCCCCACATCCCCCACACCAGGACCCCCCCTGCTCCCCGTTGGCAACACCCCCAGCCCCAGCCTCAGCCCCCCCAGCTCCGGGAGCAGCCGGGGGGTGGGGGAGGGCGAGCAGCACCCACTCGTTGTAGAGGATGATGATGTGCGGCCGCCAGACGTAGCTGCTGGGGATGCGGATGCTGTCGATGCCGCCGTAAGCGTCCTTGTGCCAGGCGAGGTGGGCGTCCAGCCAGGCCTGACGGACCCACAGGTAGGAGGTGAGGACCTGGTTCACCTTGTCCTGCCGAGGGCAGAGGGTGGGGGGGGGGGACGGGGACAGACCTCGCTGCCCCCCTGTGGAATAAATACTACATTGGCTAAAAACACAAAAGTACAGCATTGTTCACACAGGAAGGAAAAGTAGAAAATCAAGAGGCTTCTGAGGGAGAAAACAGCCGCAGCTGGCATGAAGAATACAACACCTGTGGTTCCCTGATAAGCTACATGAGGTACGGGACGGGATGCAATTATTCCGCGGCTTTACCTTAGGATGTATAGCGGATACGGGAATGGGATGATACCAGGAAACAGATAAGCTGCCAATTAGCTGCCCGCTCCATACTCGTAGCCAACATTTTGCCAAATTTTGATGAAATGCTGTCCTTTGTGCGAACTTTGCTCATTAGAATATCATTATAATACCAAAACACACCTCCACCCCGAAGGCTACCCGCCTCCAAGGTGCGACCGCTCCTTCTTGAGCCTGCGCCCTGAGCTTCTCCTAAACTAGACCTTTAATTGTGAAGCGAGAAAAATTTACACCACTCATGGTAAAAGTATGTACGACTAAAGTCACTCAAACTCCACCTCGAAGATAACAAATAGTAGAAAAACAGCCCGAGAGAGGGGGGATACCCAGGGAAGACACCATCGCAAAGAATTCCATCACTGGCTTCTGGGAGCAGGCGACGGGCTGAGCCTCTCTTCCCCCCATAGGGACGCCTTTGGGTAAGACTTAGATTGTACCGAGGGCTTCCTCGGGAAACTCAGAAATTTCTCTAGAGACTCTCTTTTCTACATGTATAGCCAGGCTGTATCGTTAGAACTTTGTCCCGCGTTTTGTAGATGTAACAATACTTTCATTTGCACGTGCTTTGCAGACAGTGTATTTATCACCGGCTGCCCTAAGAACCTATCTATCTGTTGCTTAAATAAACTGCACTTTTTGAAGTAGCTCGTTCTTTTGGTTTCTCACCGAACGCGACCAAAGACTCGAGAGTGGCCGTGCTAGTTCATGAGCACGACTAGACGGAAGGTGCAGTCCACTAGTAGTGTATCCAAATCGTAACACTTTAATACACATTAAACGCCATTGGGCTGATAGTGCTGAATTGGGCATCCCTCAGGATTTAAACCCAGCCGCACCTGGCCTCCCACCTCGGTGAGGAGTGTTAGAACACAAGGGGGTTCCTTTTCTGCCAAAACCGCTTTGCCCCTTTTCACGCGACACCCCCGACCCGCCCCCTGGGCCCCAGCCTGGCGGCCTCTGCAAGGGTCCCGAGGGCTGGGCTGCCTTTGGGGGGTTGCGCTGGTCTGGGGGGGCTGGGCAGGGTCGAGCTGGATGCCAGCGGTCCCAGCTCATTTTGGGGAGGGCTGTGCTGCTTTGGGGGGGGTTGGAGAGAGCTGAGCCAGTTTCCAGTGATCCCAGCTCATTTGGGGGAGGACTGGCTCATGTTAAGCTGGCCGGCCACCAGCACCCCCAGGTCCTTTTCTGCGGGGCAGCTTTCCAGCCACTCTTCCCCAAGCCCCTAGCGTTGCTTGGGGTTGTTGTGACCGAAATGCAGGACCCGGCCCTTGGCCTTATTAAACCTCATCCAATTGGCCTTGGCCCATCCCTGCAGCCTGTCCAGGGCCCTCTGTAGAGCCTTCCTTCCCTCAAGCAGATCGACACTCCCTCCTAGCTTGGTGTCATCTGCAAACTCACTGAGGGTGCATTATTGTTACACATAATAACAGATGATCTGATAAAGACAGTAAACGCAATAACAGACCTTGTCTCTCTCTTCGGGTGGGGTGTAATGCACAAGGGGCAAGGGCCCCCCCATCTCCACAGGAGAGTCGGCATTACTGTAGCACATACTGTTGTCATTACACAAAACTGATTCTCTGCTCCTGTCAAGGGACAAAACTGATCTGCTGACAGTCACAGGGATAGAGAAAATATTGACTTTTTTATTGGATCAGAAGTAGGGCACCCCAGGGGGTTCCCGGCCCCACACCTCCCAGCCATTAGGGGAAATTTCTGATGCAGATGCAGCGCGGCCGGCAGCCGGCTCTGGCCATGGGCTGTCTGGCCATGGCAGTCTGGCCATGGGCTCGCCGCGCTGCTGCCTCTCCCCCCACTACTTGAAAATGTGCAAGAGGTCAAGTAGACCTCTTGCGTGGTCCTTGTTGGCAGTTCCAGTGGGGGCTCCTGGCACAGGGCTGGCCCTGGCTCCTCCACCCTCCCCTTGACAGCCCTGGGGGGATGGCGGGGTCCTGAGCAGTTGAGTGCTGCCAGCTCCGCCATCCCACCAGGACAGGCCTCCGGGAAGGGTAAAGGAAGCTGAAGAAGAGGAGCCTCTGTCTGTCATGGAGTCCATGGTGGCCAGCGGGGCCCGTGGGGAGAGGGGCTTCCGGCTCAAGGCCTCCGCACTCGCCCTGCAGAGGAGGAGAAAGAGACCCCGCTGCACCCTGGAGCCCAGCGGGACCCGCGGGCAGCACCCTGCCTCGGCCGGTGGGCAGGGCTGCCCAGCGCAGGCAGGGGCAGGGCACGGGGTGAGGGTCTGGGGCAGCATCTGGGGTCTCCCCCACACTCACCGCTTCTCCTGCTTGGGCCGGGATTTCTCCACTCCTCCATCCACTGGCTGAGAAGCTGCGGAGGGAGGAGACAGAGTGAGCGGCCAGCAGCTGCCGGCACAGCCCCGGCTCAGGGCTGCCGTGGGGTGTAGGCCATTTGCAGGGTGCTCGGTGCTGGGGCCACTTACAGCTCTGCTTCTCCGGCTGGGCTCTTGTCTTCCTTGTCTGACGCTTCTTCTTCTCCTTCACTTCTGGAAGGTCCCCAGGAGCTGGGTGAGACGGGAGCCCCACCCAGTCCCACACCACAGCCACCCACACCACTCCACGCCATCCCTCGCCACCCCACGCCGCAGCACAGTGTGGTGCAGCACAGTGTGGTCCAACAGTCACCTACCTGAAGCGGCTTCCTCCGCAGCACAGATGAGAACACGCTGAGTCCCATGACAATCAGGAGGAGAGGGCCCAGGGGAGACAAGGCATCAGAGCGCCCATGGCACGGACTCCAGTGTGGCTGCAGTGCTCCGAGTCACCACCACAGAACCGCGATGTAGCTCCCCAGTGTCCTCCTGGGTCCTTGTTTTTCCCCCAGTTCCCCTTCCCGGTTGGGGAGGGGTCATCGGGTGAGAGAGTAGTTCTCTAAAGGACAAGAAATTGTGGTGGGTTTCTCAAACCATAACGAGAAGGAGAGGGAGAAAAGGAGAGGGAGAAAAGGAGAGGGAGAAAAGGAGAGGGAGAAAAGGAGAGGGAGAAAAGGAGAGGGAGAAGGGCCCCACCCCTTCAGGGCATGGTTTGGGTGGGAAGGGACCTCTAAAGGCCACCCAGTGCCACCCCCTGCCCTGGGCAGGGACACCTCCCACCAGCCCAGCTTGCTCCAAGCCCCGGCCAACCTGGCCTTGAACCCCTCCAGGGATGGGGCAGCCACAGCTTCTCTCGGCAACCTGGGCCAGGGGCTCACCGCCCTCACAGCCAAGAATTTCTGCCTCAGATCTCAGCTCAATCTCCCCTCTTGCAGTGGAAAACCCTTCCCCCTCGTCCCGTGGCTCCCCTCCCTCATCCAGAGTCCCTCCCCAGCTTTCCTGGAGCCCCTTGAGGGACTGGAACGGGCTCCAAGGTCTCCGCGGAGCCTTCTCTTCTCTTCTCCAGGCTGAACGTTTCATCGAATCACAGAATTTCAGAGTTGGAAGGGACCTCTAGAGATCATCTATCCAACTCCCCTGCTAAAGCAGCATTGCCCACAGCACACTACTCAAGACTGCAGCCAGGCACGTCTTGAAAGTCTCCAGAGAAGGAGACTCCACAACCTCCCTGGGCAGCCTCTTCCAGTGCGCTCTCACCCTCACCGTGAAGAAGTTTTTCCTCATGTTTGATCGGAACTTCCTCTGTTCCAGCTTGTGCCCGTTACCCCTCGTCCTCTTACTGGCAGCCACTGAAAAGAGTCTGCCTCCATCCTCCTTCAGCCCACCCTTCAGATACTTGTAAACATTAATAAGGTCTCCCCGCAGCCTTCTCTTCTCCAGGCTGAACAACCCCAACTCTCTGCTGCTCTGCCCTCTCCCTGACGCTCCGCAGCCTTTCTGCTCCCTCTTTGACCTCTGCCGCCAGGCCGAGCGGATCAGCCGCCTGCTCGCACCTCACGCACCCGGCATCCCTTCTACCCTCCGCTACCCGGCAGAGGTGAAGGCGCTCCCTGCAGACACAGCCCGGGGGGGCTGCAGGCGTCCAGGGGGGCTCTGTCTGCGTGGCCGCGTCTCCTCTGGAAAGTGCGCAACACGCGGGAGGCTGCGCCTTTCGGGCACAGGCCATGGCTGAGCTCCCCCGCCTCGCCCTGCCTCGGCGTCCCGCGCGAGCTCAACTCCCGCGCGAAATCCCGCGCGAGCTCAACTCTCGCGTGACCTCCCGCGCCCTGGCTGCTCGCCCCGCTCCCGCTCCCGCTCCCGCTCGCCGCCCTCCCCGGGGCCGCCTTTGACGGGGGTGGGGTCTGGCCGCGGCGGCTGCAGGCCCCGCCCCCGCCTCGCCCCCCGCCCTCGCGCCAGCTGCGGCCGAGCTGCGGGTGCCCGCGGGCGAGCTGCGCTTCCCCGCCGCTGCCCGGGCTTGTGCCGGCCTCAGCACAACCCGCCTGGGTGATGCTGCCTCTAAGGGAGCCGGGAGAGACCTGGGAGCCGCCCCCCCCCCGGCACTGCCTGGTGGCCCCCGCAGCCCCCCGCCCTCTCTCCCCAGCTGTGGCTGAGCCCGTCCCCGCCGGACGGGGGCTGAGATGGGGCTGGGGACCCCCCCTGCCGCTGCCGGGACCTGGCTGTGCCTGGGGGCCCTGCTGGGACCCCCCTGAGCGGAGTCGGCGCAGGGCTGGGGTCTCGGTGGGACCCCCGTCCCCGCTGCCCTGCGCTTTCCATGCTGCCTGGCCCCTTTGCCTTCCTCCTCGGCCGCTGGGGCTGCCCTGGCCGGGCTCCCTCCTCGCCCCGGGGCTCCCCGCGGGGACAGCGGCTCCTTCCCCTCGCCATGTCCCCCCAGCCGGGTCCCTGCACTCAGCCGGGGGCGGTGCTGCTGCCCCCCCCGCGCTCCCCTCGCTACGGCCATCCCTGCTGCCAGCGTCTGTGCGCCATCCCAGCCAGCCCGAGGGCACTCCGTGTCCCCCGCACCCTGTTCCGGCTGCCCCAGCGCCTCCGGCTCTCATCCCCAGGTTCCCCCATCACCCACGGGTGTCCCCCCGGGTTTGGCCACTCTCCCCCTCCCCACCAGCTGATCGGTCCCCTCCACCGGTGACAAGATGGCATGAGCCCCGAGGCCTCCGACAGCCAGTCTGTGGGGTGTGGGGCAGGGATGGGGACGAGGGGCCCAGCCCCCCCCGGCACAGGCTGTCGGGCAGGGTGAGCGCGGACCAGCCGCCATCGCTGTCGCAGGAGAAGAGCCAGAGGTCACTCAGCCAGAGCTGATGGAGTCGTTATTTTATTGAGGACGGATCAGTAAATGCAGGGGGGTGAGATATTCCGTAAGCCCGGATGGATCGGCAGGAAATGCTCCACTATTTACGGCACGCAGGGTTTGGGTGGGATACAAAGGTCCATGCTCTGTCACCGAAGGTGTCGAGGGCCAGACCCCTCCGTCCCTCCCGGGCACCATCCTGGCCCCAGCCAGCACCCGGAGGGGACGGGGTGGGGGCTGCCCTGCTCCCCTGGGACCCTCAGCAGGGCTGCCGGACACTGGAGTCGCGTTTCGGGGGGCTGCAGCAGACCCGAGCCCTGGCCAGGCAGGGTGGCAGGCACTGGTGGGGACACAGGAGGGGTGGAAAGTGTGTATGCATATATATATATGGTCCAGAGGAGGCCCCGGAGATGCTGGGAGGGCTGGAGGCCCTCTGCTGTGAGGACAGGCTGAGAGAGTTGGGGAGGTTCAGCCTGGAGAAGAGAAAGCTCCGTGGAGACCTTGGAGCCCCTTCCAGTCCCTCAAGGGGCTCCAGGAAAGCTGTGGAGGGACTCTGGATGAGGGAGGGGAGCCATGGGACGAGGGGGAAGGGTTTTCCACTGCAAGAGGGGAGATTGAGCTGAGATCTGAGGCAGAAATTCTTGGCTGTGAGGGCGGTGAGCCCCTGGCCCAGGTTGCCCAGAGAAGCTGTGGCTGCCCCATCCCTGGAGGGGTTCAAGGCCAGGTTGGCCGGGGCTTGGAGCAAGCTGGGCTGGTGGGAGGTGTGCCTGCCCAGGGCAGGGGGGTGGAATGAGATGATCTTTAAGGTCCCTTCCCACCCAAACCATTCTGTGATTCTATGATTCTACATCTATATGTCACCACCCAGACAACTGCTCGGGGGGCCGTGACCCCTCAACCCTCCAGCTGGGGCTGCCCCGGCCGAGTCAGGGTCCCGCTTTCAGGCTCCTCTTCCCTGGCGCTGGTGGAGCTTCCACCCTGCAGGTCCATGAAGGGCTAAGGGGTGCCCAGGACGAGCCACCCTCATGGGGCACCCGTGGCCACCACTGTCCCTGGGGGCAGTGAGTCCACTGGGCCATCAGGCAGCATTGCCCAGGACCAGCACACTCATGAGGACGACCATGAGGAAGAAGACCCACATGAAGAAGCGGTCCATCACCTTGGCCACCTTCTTCCACTCGCCGGTCCGGCGCTGGGAGGCTTGGTGATGCCAGAAGCAGCTGGCGACGAAGCCCACGTTCCTCAGCAGGCCATCGTGGTGGCACAGGCAGCGGTCCTGGGGACAGCCCCCTGCCTCGGCACCCACCTCCCCCTCCGTGGGGCTCTCCCCCGGCCCCACAGTGTCCTGCCTGCCCGGCACCCACTGGGGGCTCTTTCAGCTCTCGCCCACCTCGTAGACACAGCAGAGCCGGGCCATGTGGTGGAGGATGAGCCACCTGGCCCAGGGGGGCATGGGCCAGGGCCCCAGGCCGCAGTGGTGGACGTTCATGATGAAGATGGTCAGCGCGGTGGAGGCCGTGATCATGGTCATGGTGGCGATGTAGTACTTCCCTGTGTGGGTAATGGGTGGTGACGCCGCGGCAGACCCCTGCCCCACCTGCCCCTGCCGCGGCAGACCCCTGCCCACCTCCCCGCATCGAAACCCCCCCTGGCATGGAATCCATCAGGTCCCCGGTGTGCAGCCGGTTGTGGAGGTCGACCTGGTTCCCGTTGTAGGTCCAGGAGCCAAAGGTGAGGCGGCACCGCTGCCCGTCGAAGGGGAAGTAGGAGACATCCACCTTGCAGGAGCTCTTGGTGATGGCGGGTGAGTCCCACGTGATGTGCCCGTCGGAGCGCAGCACCACGTTGGTCTCCACCGAGCCGCCAAAGCCGTCGTCGGCGCTGGGGGAGGGATCGCTGTGGGGCCAGGATGGCCCCGAGCCCCACGTGGGGCAAGGGTCTGCGGGGCCGGGGCCGAGCACTGGTCCCCAACCCCGTGTCCCCTCCCCACGTCACCCCCAGGAAGAGGGGGCTCGCTGCCCCTGGTCACCCCCGTGGTGGCACATCCCAGCTGCCAGGTGGGTGGCACACCAGGCTGATGCCAGCACCTCCTGCCGCCGCCTTCTCACCCAGTCGAGGTGACCGTCTCCCCACATCCCCCACACCAGGACCCCCCCCTGCTCCCCGTTGGCAACACCCCCAGCCCCAGCCTCAGCCCCCCCAGCTCCGGGAGCAGCCGGGGGGTGGGGGAGGGCGAGCAGCACCCACTCGTTGTAGAGGATGATGATGTGCGGCCGCCAGACGTAGCTGCTGGGGATGCGGATGCTGTCGATGCCGCCGTAAGCGTCCTTGTGCCAGGCGAGGTGGGCGTCCAGCCAGGCCTGACAGACCCACAGGTAGGAGGTGAGGACCTGGTTCACCTTGTCCTGCCGAGGGCAGAGGGTGGGGGGGGGGGACGGGGACAGACCTCGCTGCCCCCCTGTGGAATAAATACTACATTGGCTAAAAACACAAAAGTACAGCATTGTTCACACAGGAAGGAAAAGTAGAAAATCAAGAGGCTTCTGAGGGAGAAAACAGCCGCAGCTGGCATGAAGAATACAACACCTGTGGTTCCCTGATAAGCTACATGAGGTACGGGACGGGATGCAATTATTCCGCGGCTTTACCTTAGGATGTATAGCGGATACGGGAATGGGATGATACCAGGAAACAGATAAGCTGCCAATTAGCTGCCCGCTCCATACTCGTAGCCAACATTTTGCCAAATTTTGATGAAATGCTGTCCTTTGTGCGAACTTTGCTCATTAGAATATCATTATAATACCAAAACACACCTCCACCCCGAAGGCTACCCGCCTCCAAGGTGCGACCGCTCCTTCTTGAGCCTGCGCCCTGAGCTTCTCCTAAACTAGACCTTTAATTGTGAAGCGAGAAAAATTTACACCACTCATGGTAAAAGTATGTACGACTAAAGTCACTCAAACTCCACCTCGAAGATAACAAATAGTAGAAAAACAGCCCGAGAGAGGGGGGATACCCAGGGAAGACACCATCGCAAAGAATTCCATCACTGGCTTCTGGGAGCAGGCGACGGGCTGAGCCTCTCTTCCCCCCCACAGGGACGCCTTTGGGTAAGACTTAGATTGTACCGAGGGCTTCCTCGGGAAACTCAGAAATTTCTCTAGAGACTCTCTTTTCTACATGTATAGCCAGGCTGTATCGTTAGAACTTTGTCCCGCGTTTTGTAGATGTAACAATACTTTCATTTGCACGTGCTTTGCAGACAGTGTATTTATCACCGGCTGCCCTAAGAACCTATCTATCTGTTGCTTAAATAAACTGCACTTTTTGAAGTAGCTCGTCCTTTTGGTTTCTCACCGAACGCGACCAAAGACTCGAGAGTGGCCGTGCTAGTTCATGAGCACGACTAGACGGAAGGTGCAGTCCACTAGTAGTGTATCCAAATCGTAACACTTTAATACACATTAAACGCCATTGGGCTGATAGTGCTGAATTGGGCATCCCTCAGGATTTAAACCCAGCCGCACCTGGCCTCCCACCTCGGTGAGGAGTGTTAGAACACAAGGGGGTTCCTTTTCTGCCAAAACCGCTTTGCCCCTTTCCATGCGACACCCCCGACCCGCCCCCTGGGCCCCAGCCTGGCGGCCTCTGCAAGGGTCCCGAGGGCTGGGCTGCCTTTGGGGGGTTGCGCTGGTCTGGGGGGGCTGGGCAGGGTCGAGCTGGATGCCAGCGGTCCCAGCTCATTTTGGGGAGGGCTGTGCTGCTTTGGGGGGGGGTTGGAGAGAGCTGAGCCAGTTTCCAGTGATCCCAGCTCATTTGGGGGAGGACTGGCTCATGTTAAGCTGGCCGGCCACCAGCACCCCCAGGTCCTTTTCTGCGGGGCAGCTTTCCAGCCACTCTTCCCCAAGCCCCTGGCGTTGCTTGGGGTTGTTGTGACCGAAATGCAGGACCCGGCCCTTGGCCTTATTAAACCTCATCCAATTGGCCTTGGCCCATCCCTGCAGCCTGTCCAGGGCCCTCTGTAGAGCCTTCCTTCCCTCAAGCAGATCGACACTCCCTCCTAGCTTGGTGTCATCTGCAAACTCACTGAGGGTGCATTATTGTTACACATAATAACAGATGATCTGATAAAGACAGTAAACGCAATAACAGACCTTGTCTCTCTCTTCGGGTGGGGTGTAATGCACAAGGGGCAAGGGCCCCCCCATCTCCACAGGAGAGTCGGCATTACTGTAGCACATACTGTTGTCATTACACAAAACTGATTCTCTGCTCCTGTCAAGGGACAAAACTGATCTGCTGACAGTCACAGGGATAGAGAAAATATTGACTTTTTTATTGGATCAGAAGTAGGGCACCCCAGGGGGTTCCCGGCCCCACACCTCCCAGCCATTAGGGGAAATTTCTGATGCAGATGCAGCGCGGCCGGCAGCCGGCTCTGGCCATGGGCTGTCTGGCCATGGTAGTCTGGCCATGGGCTCGCCGCGCTGCTGCCTCTCCCCCCACTACTTGAAAATGCGCAAGAGGTCAAGTAGACCTCTTGCGTGGTCCTTGTTGGCAGTTCCAGTGGGGGCTCCTGGCACAGGGCTGGCCCTGGCTCCTCCACCCTCCCCTTGACAGCCCTGGGGGGATGGCGGGGTCCTGAGCAGTTGAGTGCTGCCAGCTCCGCCATCCCACCAGGACAGGCCTCCGGGAAGGGTAAAGGAAGCTGAAGAAGAGGAGCCTCTGTCTGTCATGGAGTCCATGGTGGCCAGCGGGGCCCGTGGGGAGAGGGGCTTCCGGCTCAAGGCCTCCGCACTCGCCCTGCAGAGGAGGAGAAAGAGACCCCGCTGCACCCCGGAGCCCAGCGGGACCCGCGGGCAGCACCCTGCCTCGGCCGGTGGGCAGGGCTGCCCAGCGCAGGCAGGGGCAGGGCACGGGGTGAGGGTCTGGGGCAGCATCTGGGGTCTCCCCCACACTCACCGCTTCTCCTGCTTGGGCCGGGATTTCTCCACTCCTCCATCCACTGGCTGAGAAGCTGCGGAGGGAGGAGACAGAGTGAGCGGCCAGCAGCTGCTGGCACAGCCCCGGCTCAGGGCTGCCGTGGGGTGTAGGACATTTGCAGGGTGCTCGGTGCTGGGGCCACTTACAGCTCTGCTTCTCCGGCTGGGCTCTTGTCTTCCTTGTCTGACGCTTCTTCTTCTCCTTCACTTCTGGAAGGTCCCCAGGAGCTGGGTGAGACGGGAGCCCCAACCAGTCCCACACCACAGCCACCCACACCACTCCACGCCATCCCTCGCCACCCCACGCCGCAGCACAGTGTGGTGCAGCACAGTGTGGTCCAACAGTCACCTACCTGAAGCGGCTTCCTCCGCAGCACAGATGAGAACACGCTGAGTCCCATGACAATCAGGAGGAGAGGGCCCAGGGGAGACAAGGCATCAGAGCGCCCATGGCACGGACTCCAGTGTGGCTGCAGTGCTCCGAGTCACCACCACAGAACCGCGATGTAGCTCCCCAGTGTCCTCCTGGGTCCTTGTTTTTCCCCCAGTTCCCCTTCCCGGTTGGGGAGGGGTCATCGGGTGAGAGAGTAGTTCTCTAAGGACAAGAAATTGTGGTGGGTTTCTCAAACCATAACGAGCAGGAGAGGGAGAAAAGGAGAGGGAGAAAAGGAGAGGGAGAAAAGGAGAGGGAGAAAAGGAGAGGGAGAAAAGGAGAGGGAGAAAAGGAGAGGGAGAAAAGGAGAGGGAGAAAAGGAGAGGGAGAAGGGCCCCACCCCTTCAGGGCATGGTTTGGGTGGGAAGGGACCTCTAAAGGCCACCCAGTGCCACCCCCTGCCCTGGGCAGAGGCACCTCCCACCAGCCCAGCTTGCTCCAAGCCCCGGCCAACCTGGCCTTGAACCCCTCCAGGGATGGGGCAGCCACAGCTTCTCTCGGCAACCTGGGCCAGGGGCTCACCGCCCTCACAGCCAAGAATTTCTGCCTCAGATCTCAGCTCAATCTCCCCTCTTGCAGTGGAAAACCCTTCCCCCTCGTCCCGTGGCTCCCCTCCCTCATCCAGAGTCCCTCCCCAGCTTTCCTGGAGCCCCTTGAGGGACTGGAAGGGGCTCCAAGGTCTCCGCGGAGCCTTCTCTTCTCTTCTCCAGGCTGAACGTTTCATCGAATCACAGAATTTCAGAGTTGGAAGGGACCTCTAGAGATCATCTATCCAACTCCCCTGCTAAAGCAGCATTGCCCACAGCACACTACTCAAGACTGCAGCCAGGCACGTCTTGAAAGTCTCCAGAGAAGGAGACTCCACAACCTCCCTGGGCAGCCTCTTCCAGTGCGCTCTCACCCTCACCGTGAAGAAGTTTTTCCTCATGTTTGATCGGAACTTCCTCTGTTCCAGCTTGTGCCCGTTACCCCTCGTCCTCTTACTGGCAGCCACTGAAAAGAGTCTGCCTCCATCCTCCTTCAGCCCACCCTTCAGATACTTGTAAACATTAATAAGGTCTCCCCGCAGCCTTCTCTTCTCCAGGCTGAACAACCCCAACTCTCTGCTGCTCTGCCCTCTCCCTGACGCTCCGCAGCCTTTCTGCTCCCTCTTTGACCTCTGCCGCCAGGCCGAGCGGATCAGCCGCCTGCTCGCACCTCACGCACCCGGCATCCCTTCTACCCTCCGCTACCCGGCAGAGGTGAAGGCGCTCCCTGCAGACACAGCCCGGGGGGGCTGCAGGCGTCCAGGGGGGCTCTGTCTGCGTGGCCGCGTCTCCTCTGGAAAGTGCGCAACACGCGGGAGGCTGCGCCTTTCGGGCACAGGCCATGGCTGAGCTCCCCCGCCTCGCCCTGCCTCGGCGTCCCGCGCGAGCTCAACTCCCGCGCGAAATCCCGCGCGAGCTCAACTCTCGCGTGACCTCCCGCGCCCTGGCTGCTCGCCCCGCTCCCGCTCCCGCTCCCGCTCGCCGCCCTCCCCGGGGCCGCCTTTGACGGGGGTGGGGTCTGGCCGCGGCGGCTGCAGGCCCCGCCCCCGCCTCGCCCCCCGCCCTCGCGCCAGCTGCGGCCGAGCTGCGGGTGCCCGCGGGCGAGCTGCGCTTCCCCGCCGCTGCCCGGGCTTGTGCCGGCCTCAGCACAACCCGCCTGGGTGATGCTGCCTCGAAGGGAGCCGGGAGAGACCTGGGAGCCGCCCCCCCCCGGCACTGCCTGGTGGCCCCCGCAGCCCCCGCCCTCTCTCCCCAGCTGTGGCTGAGCCCGTCCCCGCCGGACGGGGGCTGAGATGGGGCTGGGGACCCCCCTGCCGCTGCCGGGACCTGGCTGTGCCTGGGGGCCCTGCTGGGACCCCCCTGTGAGAAATAAGTTCCGGTCCGAATGAAATAGGCTCAGGCAGAATCCTCTGGGAGGCACATTTTCATTCACGCTCTTGCAAGAGCGGGTGACCTAGCAAGTAGGCACACTTTCCGTTCTTGAAACACCACACCTTTTTATTTCCTAATCCCGGCCCAATTTTTCCCTCCCCTCTTTCCCGTTGGTTGGGTACTCCAGGGTTCACGGTCTGTGCGAGGCGCCTAAAATTCTTCCCGCATGTCCTGCCGCTGTTTGCTTCTCTTCATGCTACACCTAAAGAGATTATCTGACTAGTTTATTTCCTTCCTTTTTGGTAACAAAAAAATTGCTCCATGTCATTAGCCCTGGTTAAATGTATGACTACCCTTCCAGACGCTAATCCAGTAGGAATCACTTTGTCCTTTTGTCTGTGTGATAAGAGATGTTCTACAAGCCTTTGCTGGAGCCTCTTTGTCTCAGTCATTCCCTTATCGTGTCACCTCTGATGGAAACGGCTTTTCTCCTCTGCAAAAGCAACACCTGCCTTTCTTACAATTTCCCCCTTTCCTTTCTCATAATCTTATTGTCTTTTGCATTTCCAGGGCATGGTTCCATATGAGGCCTCTGGAGCCGACAGCGTGATGTTACATTCTTCTTCTTCTCGACAGTTTTTATTGTCTTCTAGATGAAGCATTTTCCCAGGGTATGGGGGAGGGTCTACTTCCATTCGTTTCGTGAGGGCAGTTTCAATTAATCGTTGAACTAATCCTCGCACACAGGGAATGATACAGCGTCCGACAGCCGCTAACATTCCCGCTACCGTTATAAGAGAAGTCAATATTGATACCACCATACCTTTCCGTTTCCCAAACCGGGAATCCAGCCAACTTGTCAGTGAGGTGTCTATTCCAGAGTTCTCAGCTAACTCATCAGCTAGACTGGTGAGCCCTTGAAGGGCTTTAGTTATAGCACCATCTGGAGCTGTATTGTTGGGGATGAAGGTGCAGCACCGGTTCCCTAACATTACACACACACCTCCCTTCTCTGCTAAGATCACGTCCGGGGCAATCCTATTTTCCCATGCCATCCGCTGGTTGCATCCAATCGTTCAGCTATTCCTTTCAAAGCATCTCTGGTATAATTAATAAACCTCTGTCGGTTATAGTACATATAATTTATCCAATCTACATTTTTGCTTATAGTTATCCACCAGAAAAAGACAGACTCGAATCCTGCTCCTGTCTGATTCCTTGCTTTGTGTTCATCTGGGACTCCTCTAGGGACTCCAATGGGATCTATATATATCCGTTCATCAAAGGATACACCCACACTTCTTTCTACTCTACTGCCTGAGCTCAGGGTTCCTGTTCCTTTTTCAAATGCTAGGGTGAATGGTATTGCCAATTGTACCATTCCACATGTACCTTTCCAGTTAGCCGGCAACACAGATCGCAAGGTCTTCCCTCCACAATACCACCAGAGATCCACCCAAGGCACTCGTATCGCTGAGTAGTTTCCTTTTACATCCTTGGTCCCATTCAGAGTTTCAGTGCACAGGGTAAATCCCCCCCCAGGTTTGGTAGCATTCACACCCTGCCGTGAGAGGCACGCTGGATGGTTACCAATTGCTGTGGAAAATGCTGGTGGCACTTTAACATCTCTAGATTCCAAGGCAGGAAACAGTAAGGAAAGTGAATGACAAGCCTCGTTTCCCCAGGCCGTCCTTTCTTGGTATAATGCTATCATACACCACATCCCTAGGGAATCTTTCGTCCACCCTAAGGGAAAAGGGACAATCTGTGCTGTGGGCCTTCCTGAGGCACAAGCAGAGCAATTGCTTTGGTTCAAACTATTAACAGTATATTTTACCCATTCTACCCAAGCATTCGTCTCACCGTACCCTGTCTCAATCTCAAATGTTTGTCTAAGATCTGTAATCTCAGCAACCGTTACCAAAGCTGGATCATTCAGTGGTTCCCACTGTTGTATTACTGGGAGTTTTAGTAGTCATAGCTGTCCCTTCTGCTTAACTGCTATTTTCCAGTAGGTCTATTCTAAATCTTCCCCTTGGCTCTCTTCCAGACACATCTGCTCCTATTCCATACCTCAGGTTAGCTGTATCGTCCCTCTGGGTTATAGTTATCAACCGAGGAGTCCATTCAAAAAGGCCACGCTCTGGGGAAGGTGATCCTTTGTAAAAATGTATTTTCTTTTTGAGAGGGTAATAATAAGAAGACTTGAACCACTTGTCGTCAATGGCCCACCCTCCAATTTGGGTGGTCCACCACGCTTCACTCCATCGATCACAAGGTGCAGCCTCCTGATATCCCTCTGCGACCCTCCAAATTTCTGGGAACAGGTAACTGTTTTCACCACTCAACCGTCTTTGGGCCTCTAGCTTCCCACACTTCAGTACTTGACAGGCATCAAAGCGTACAGTCTGTGGGGTATCTCCTTTAGTGATATTTATGATAAGCCTAACCGGGTAATCTGGGTGTGCACTTCGTAGGTGATCTAGGTGTACACTCCAGCTTCCTAGTGGGAAGCTCAACACCGCCCCTATGACCAGTATCATCGCAAAACGCTTCTTAAAATTCATGGCATGCACAGATTTATGTCTCCCAACTGGATCATCCCGCCCCAACCCACGGCTTATTGTCTCTTTAGGGTTACTCGCAGTGGGCTGTCAGTAGAATGTACAGTCCACCGTTCTACCGGATCTGTTGGCGGGGGTTCAACTGCTCCTTTTTGCTGAGTGTAGTGAGCCCATCCTTTTTCTGCTGCCCTTACTGCGGTTTCAGTAGTGAGGAGGACTTGGAATGGTCCTTCCCACTCCGGTTGTAGCTTACTCTCCGTCCAGGATTTGACTAGTACCCAGTCCCCTGGTTTATACGGATGGACGACAAATTCCAACGGCGGAGTTTGAGCAAGAAATCCTTTATTTCTGAGGAGAGAGAAAGAAGACGACAACCCCAGTATACGGTTCTTAAGAAACATATCTTTAGTTTCAAAAGTGGGCAAGTCTTCTCTGTTACCCATATAAGGTAGTCCAAAAAGCGTCTCATAGGGCGAGAGACCTGTATCTTTTCTAGAAGCCTGGATCCTCAACAATGCTATGGGTAAACATTTAGTCCGTGGTAATTTCGACAATTGTCTCTTACTGAATTGTCTCTTAATGGTCTGGTTCATCCTCAACTTTTCCTGATGACGGGGGATGCTAGGGGATATGAAATTCCCACACCATCCCTAAACTTTCCAGAATTCCTTGAAGGATTTTAGATAAAATGACTGCCGCGATCTGAGTTTCTATTCTCCACTAACCCGTATCTGGGAATAATCTGTTCGAGTATTATCTTAATTACCCCTGCTGCAGTAGCTGACACCAAGGGGTAGGCTTCCACCCATCCAGTAAGACGGTCCACTAGGACTAAAAGATCTTTTCGCCTGCCTGTTGGTGGTAGTTCACTGAAGTCTACCTGTATACTTTGGAATGGTCTCAAGCCGGGCTCTCCTCCTCCCAAAGATTGCTTTCTCAAGGCTTTCTTGTTTACTTTCTTACAAATAGCACATCCCTCACAAATTTGTTTGGCTATTGTGTATATGCCAAAGCACCTGTACTTCAACAAAACTATTCGCACGTTGCATGCGTTCCCCAATGGCTTCCCTGTTGTAACACTGTCACTGTTTCTCTCATTGTTTGTTGACCATTTCCCTTCCGTCAGGCAGAATCCATTTACCACCTTTCTCCACTGCCCCTGCTTCTGTCATTGCTTCTCCTGCCCCAAGGCTGCCTCTTTTGCCACCTTGTCCGCTAATCTGTTTCCCCTTGCGGTAATGAATTGTCTCTCTGGTGACCTTTAACATGTAAAGCTGCTATTTCACTTGGTATTAATATATTAGCTAACACCTGCTGTGTAAGTTCTTTGTGTAAAAGTTCTTTCCCTTTGCTGTTTATTAGTCCTCGTTCTTCCCAAATTTTACCAAAGGTATGCACTACCCCAAAGGCATAGCGAGACTCTGTGTATATTGTTCCTTCTCCTTTCTCCAGTTAATTTAAGTGCCTGGTTTAAGGTATACATCTCACATATTTGAGCGGACCGTGCACTAGGTAATTTTTCAGATGCTTTTACTTGTTGGTGTCGCGTAAAAAGGGCTGTAGTTTCCATATTTGTCTGTCAGAGTCCCGGACTTTCACTGATTTACTATCAGAGTCCCACCACAGGACTTTCACTGAATCAGATTCACAAATAATCGAAATTAGTTGTTTTATTGAGAGCGACAGAACAGACTTGAGATTGCCGTTGATAAATTCACTAACTACAATAGCGCTAATTACTTCAGGTTAACATTGCTAGCAAAAATAATGATAGTACAGCAACCCGGGGTAACATTCACCAGAGGGTGAAAGGCGCAGCGCTTACCCAGAAAGGCGTCCCTGCCTGGGGCGGAGGGAGAGAACACAGCCCGTCGACTGGTCCGTCACGTATCAAGTTTCTTCTCTCCCAATTTAACAGTCATTTTCTCCATCCTTTTATCCCCAGACTTACAAGGTTTCCCTCCCCTAGGTGACGTGTAGTATGATTGGGGTGGAGAGACGAGTGCTGTAGTCATATATGTTTAGCATGATCTCTAAAAGCTTCATTAGCATATACAGGGGCGTCAACTTTAATATGCATTTCACAGGTAAGGAGGCAAAGGTCAATTACCAGACATGGCAGCCTCTCAAGGAAACAAAGAGCTACACGAGGTCTCTTGATTTTACTGTCTCTGCTGATGAAAAGCAGGGCTGTCCTGGCTCCCCAAGACTACCCCGTCATTTATGTAGCCTGTGATAGCCAGACAAGCCTTCACTCCCCTGGGTTGCACAAGAGATAGCAAAGCCAGTCTTAATTGCTCTTTGAGCACAGAGACTTCACCTCATTATCCACATTCCACAGTCGACTCACTCCATGCACCACCGCATAGCCATTACACCTCTCTCCTTCTATCCCTCTTGAAGGACCGTCTACGAACAAATGAAGACCCCCAGATAGGGGTTCTTCCCTTAAGTCAGATCGTGTCCTAGTCTGGTACTCAATTACATCTATGCATTCGTGTGTAAGTTCTTCATCCTTTGCCTCTATTTTTTTCACAAAAAGCTCACTGGGTTAAGGCAAGGGCGGGTAGTTAAAATCAAATCATCCTTTTCAATTAAAATTCCTTCATACTTCAGTATTCTTGAATTGGTTAGCCGTTTTCCCGTGGTTTGGGCTAAAATGATTTTTACTTGGTGAGGGGTGCTAACTTCTATCATTCCCCTGGCCACCCTCAGGAGACCAGATCTGAGAGTTTAGATGAACAGGCCACTGGCTGCCGCTTATCCCCCCCCACTCTTGAGTTCCTAACGCAGCCCCTTTGTCTACAGTTACAAATAGTTGAAAAGATTTCTTCAAAGAAGATAAGGCTAAAACTGGAGCTCTGATTAGGCTCTGTTTTCAATCTTACACTAAATCCTCCTCTTCTTCTGTCCAAACCAATACATTCGGATCTTCAGCTAACAGTTTGGAATATAGTCCTTTAGTCTTTTGAGCATACTCCTCTATCCACAGTCTACAGTACCCAGTCAGCCCCCAAAATTTTCTCAGTTCCCTCTTGGTCTTTGGCAGAGGTAAGTCTACTATTCCTTTGATCCTCTCAGGATTTATAGGATTTATTTTTTCGACTCCCTTCACTGACTACATGTCCCAAGTACTTCACTTCTGTTTCCACCTATTGCAATTTTTTTTATTTTTTTTTTTTGAGACCCTCAAACCTTACTGTCCCAAAAAGCTCAGTAACTCATTCGTGGCTTCTTTTACCCTGCCTTCTTCCTCCCCAGATACCAATAATCATCCACATACTGAAGCAGGGCTACTCCCGATGGAGGGCTGGATTGTTCAAGCACTTGTTCTAACACTTGCCAAGCAAATTAGGGGATTCTGTAAATCCCACAATGATAACACCCTACCGGTGAACCTCGAGCTGCTGGTAGGAGCGGTCGGGGCAGTCCTCGTCCCCTGTTATTCACCCCTCTCCCTCGCCCCCAAGTAACAGCCTAAGGGGTCCCACTTCGGGGATTCAATTTCTTTGTCGATTGAAACATCACCGACGGTCTGGGCTGCGAACATATAAAATGGATTTGGGCGTTCCTGAATCTATTCACCTTGACCCAGCAAAAAACATATTCACCTTCTTCAACTTCCTTATTAGTCCTTATTATTCACATACATGTTTAAAGTCTGACAGACCCAGTCTTCATCAGATCCAAATTTGGGCCAAAATACACTAGGAGGTCTTATGGGTTCTTTGGTCCAAACAAATTCAAATGCAAATGCAAACGTGTCCCACCTGGGACACCTCTGGGATCCTCTAAGACAGACACAGGACCCCTAGGACACCCCTGAGACCCTTCCCAGGATGTCCACGGCCCCCCCGTCCGCCCCCGGCTCCTCCGGTATGCGGTCCGAACAAAACAAATCATTTTCTTTTTATCTTTATCCCTTGTACAAGAAGAATCATTCCGAAACCTCAGCATTCTCCCCTAAAGGACTGTCTGGGGCAATGTTCCCGGGGTCTTTCTTAGTATCCCCTTTTTCATCCCTAGGCCTAGAATCCTTATTTCCCATTCTGAACAGAGACTTTTCTTACACCCCTTCCTTTCGCTTCGTCCTTCTCCGGCTGCGCCCCTCGCGGGACTACAGAACCGCGGACCCCGACTCCACACTCGCTTCGTACCGCAGTACGTCTCAGTCACTCACACACAAGTCTCTTAGAATGTCCCGACCACCAAGGCAATACTTTAACGGTCCGATTTTTCTTACCTTGGTCCGTGCACGGAGTTGCCTGGTCGTACTCTCTGTGCCGACTGCACCTATCCCTTTTCCCCCTGTGGTTCACAGAGTCTGCTGTACAACTGGGTCTCGAGATCTTAGTCGATTCCTCCCGGAATCCCTGCGACGATCCACGAGACCGTTGAAAACAACGGGACGCGTCTTCCCGTCCTTCAGCAACACGGACTCCCAAGAAGATGACTTCTGCTCCCGGACGAGCCCCCAAATTGTGAGAAATAAGTTCCGGTCCGAATGAAATAGGCTCAGGCAGAATCCTCTGGGAGGCACATTTTCGTTCACGCTCTTGCAAGAGCGGGTGACCTAGCAAGTAGGCACACTTTCCGTTCTTGAAACACCACACCTTTTTATTTCCTAATCCCGGCCCAATTTTTCCCTCCCCTCTTTCCCGTTGGTTGGGTACTCCAGGGTTCACGGTCTGTGCGAGGCGCCTAAAATTCTTCCCGCATGTCCTGCCGCTGTTTGCTTCTCTTTATGCTACACCTAAAGAGATTATCTGACTAGTTTATTTCCTTCCTTTTTGGTAACAAAAAAATTGCTTAAAGTCATTAGCCCTGGTTAAATGTATGACTACCCTTCCAGACGCTAATCCAGTAGGAATCACTTTGTCCTTTTGTCTGTGTGATAAGAGATGTTCTACAAGCCTTTGCTGGAGCCTCTTTGTCTCAGTCATTCCCTTATCGTGTCACCTCTGATGGAAACGGCTTTTCTCCTCTGCAAAAGCAACACCTGCCTTTCTTACACCCCTGAGCGGAGTTGGCGCAGGGCTGGGGTCTCGGTGGGACCCCCGTCCGCGCTGCCCTGCGCTTTCCATGCTGCCTGGCCCCTTTGCCTTCCTCCTCGGCCGCTGGGGCTGCCCTGGCCGGGCTCCCTCCTCGCCCCGGGGCTCCCCGCGGGGACAGCGGCTCCTTCCCCTCGCCATGTCCCCCCAGCCGGGTCCCTGCACTCAGCCGGGGGCGGTGCTGCTGCCCCCCCGCGCTCCCCTCGCTACGGCCATCCCTGCTGCCAGCGTCTGTGCGCCATCCCAGCCAGCCCGAGGGCACTCCGTGTTCCCCGCACCCTGTTCCGGCTGCCCCAGCGCCTCCGGCTCTCATCCCCAGGTTCCCCCATCACCCACGGGTGTCCCCCCGGGTTTGGCCACTCTCCCCCTCCCCACCAGCTGATCGGTCCCCTCCACCGGTGACAAGATGGCATGAGCCCCGAGGCCTCCGACAGCCAGTCCGTGGGGTGTGGGGCAGGGATGGGGACGAGGGGCCCAGCCCCCCCCGGCACAGGCTGTCGGGCAGGGTGAGCGCGGACCAGCCGCCATCGCTGTCGCAGGAGAAGAGCCAGAGGTCACTCAGCCAGAGCTGATGGAGTCGTTATTTTATTGAGGACGGATCAGTAAATGCAGGGGGGTGAGATATTCCGTAAGCCCGGATGGATCGGCAGGAAATGCTCCACTATTTACGGCACGCAGGGTTTGGGTGGGATACAAAGGTCCATGCTCTGTCACCGAAGGTGTCGAGGGCCAGACCCCTCCGTCCCTCCCGGGCACCATCCTGGCCCCAGCCAGCACCCGGAGGGGACGGGGTGGGGGCTGCCCTGCTCCCCTGGGACCCTCAGCAGGGCTGCCGGACACTGGAGTGGCGTCTCGGGGGGCTGCAGCAGACCCGGTCCCTGGCCAGGCAGGGTGGCAGGCACTGGTGGGGACACAGGAGGGGTGGAAAGTGTGTATGCATATATCTATATGGTCCAGAGGAGGCCCCGGAGATGCTGGGAGGGCTGGAGGCCCTCTGCTGTGAGGACAGGCTGAGAGAGTTGGGGAGGTTCAGCCTGGAGAAGAGAAAGCTCCGTGGAGACCTTGGAGCCCCTTCCAGTCCCTCAAGGGGCTCCAGGAAAGCTGTGGAGGGACTCTGGATGAGGGAGGGGAGCCATGGGACGAGGGGGAAGGGTTTTCCACTGCAAGAGGGGAGATTGAGCTGAGATCTGAGGCAGAAATTCTTGGCTGTGAGGGCGGTGAGCCCCTGGCCCAGGTTGCCCAGAGAAGCTGTGGCTGCCCCATCCCTGGAGGGGTTCAAGGCCAGGTTGGCCGGGGCTTGGAGCAAGCTGGGCTGGTGGGAGGTGTCCCTGCCCAGGGCAGGGGGGTGGAATGAGATGATCTTTAAGGTCCCTTCCCACCCAAACCATTCTGTGATTCTATGATTCTACATCTATATGTCACCACCCAGACAACTGCTCGGGGGGCCGTGACCCCTCAACCCTCCAGCTGGGGCTGCCCCGGCCGAGTCAGGGTCCCGCTTTCAGGCTCCTCTTCCCTGGCGCTGGTGGAGCTTCCACCCTGCAGGTCCATGAAGGGCTAAGGGGTGCCCAGGACGAGCCACCCTCATGGGGCACCCGTGGCCACCACTGTCCCTGGGGGCAGTGAGTCCACTGGGCCATCAGGCAGCATTGCCCAGGACCAGCACACTCATGAGGACGACCATGAGGAAGAAGACCCACATGAAGAAGCGGTCCATCACCTTGGCCACCTTCTTCCACTCGCCGGTCCGGCGCTGGGAGGCTTGGTGATGCCAGAAGCAGCTGGCGACGAAGCCCACGTTCCTCAGCAGGCCATCGTGGTGGCACAGGCAGCGGTCCTGGGGACAGCCCCCTGCCTCGGCACCCACCTCCCCCTCCGTGGGGCTCTCCCCCGGCCCCACAGTGTCCTGCCTGCCCGGCACCCACTGGGGGCTCTTTCAGCTCTCGCCCACCTCGTAGACACAGCAGAGCCGGGCCATGTGGTGGAGGATGAGCCACCTGGCCCAGGGGGGCATGGGCCAGGGCCCCAGGCCGCAGTGGTGGACGTTCATGATGAAGATGGTCAGCGCGGTGGAGGCCGTGATCATGGTCATGGTGGCGATGTAGTACTTCCCTGTGTGGGTAATGGGTGGTGACGCCGCGGCAGACCCCTGCCCCACCTGCCCCTGCCGCGGCAGACCCCTGCCCACCTCCCCGCATCGAAACCCCCCCTGGCATGGAATCCATCAGGTCCCCGGTGTGCAGCTGGTTGTGGAGGTCGACCTGGTTCCCGTTGTAGGTCCAGGAGCCAAAGGTGAGGCGGCACCGCTGCCCGTCGAAGGGGAAGTAGGAGACATCCACCTTGCAGGAGCTCTTGGTGATGGCGGGTGAGTCCCACGTGATGTGCCCGTCGGAGCGCAGCACCACGTTGGTCTCCACCGAGCCGCCAAAGCCGTCGTCGGCGCTGGGGGAGGGATCGCTGTGGGGCCAGGATGGCCCCGAGCCCCACGTGGGGCAAGGGTCTGCGGGGCCGGGGCCGAGCACTGGTCCCCAACCCCGTGTCCCCTCCCCACGTCACCCCCAGGAAGAGGGGGCTCGCTGCCCCTGGTCACCCCCGTGGTGGCACATCCCAGCTGCCAGGTGGGTGGCACACCAGGCTGATGCCAGCACCTCCTGCCGCCGCCTTCTCACCCAGTCGAGGTGACCGTCTCCCCACATCCCCCACACCAGGACCCCCCTGCTCCCCGTTGGCAACACCCCCAGCCCCAGCCTCAGCCCCCCCAGCTCCGGGAGCAGCCGGGGGGTGGGGGAGGGCGAGCAGCACCCACTCGTTGTAGAGGATGATGATGTGCGGCCGCCAGACGTAGCTGCTGGGGATGCGGATGCTGTCGATGCCGTCGTAAGCGTCCTTGTCCCAGGCGAGGTGGGCGTCCAGCCAGGCCTGACGGACCCACAGGTAGGAGGTGAGGACCTGGTTCACCTTGTCCTGCCGAGGGCAGAGGGTGGGGGGGGGGACGGGGACAGACCTCGCTGCCCCCCTGTGGAATAAATACTACATTGGCTAAAAACACAAAAGTACAGCATTGTTCACACAGGAAGGAAAAGTAGAAAATCAAGAGGCTTCTGAGGGAGAAAACAGCCGCAGCTGGCATGAAGAATACAACACCTGTGGTTCCCTGATAAGCTACATGAGGTACGGGACGGGATGCAATTATTCCGCGGCTTTACCTTAGGATGTATAGCGGATACGGGAATGGGATGATACCAGGAAACAGATAAGCTGCCAATTAGCTGCCCGCTCCATACTCGTAGCCAACATTTTGCCAAATTTTGATGAAATGCTGTCCTTTGTGCGAACTTTGCTCATTAGAATATCATTATAATACCAAAACACACCTCCACCCCGAAGGCTACCCGCCTCCAAGGTGCGACCGCTCCTTCTTGAGCCTGCGCCCTGAGCTTCTCCTAAACTAGACCTTTAATTGTGAAGCGAGAAAAATTTACACCACTCATGGTAAAAGTATGTACGACTAAAGTCACTCAAACTCCACCTCGAAGATAACAAATAGTAGAAAAACAGCCCGAGAGAGGGGGGATACCCAGGGAAGACACCATCGCAAAGAATTCCATCACTGGCTTCTGGGAGCAGGCGACGGGCTGAGCCTCTCTTCCCCCCCACAGGGACGCCTTTGGGTAAGACTTAGATTGTACCGAGGGCTTCCTCGGGAAACTCAGAAATTTCTCTAGAGACTCTCTTTTCTACATGTATAGCCAGGCTGTATCGTTAGAACTTTGTCCCGCGTTTTGTAGATGTAACAATACTTTCATTTGCACGTGCTTTGCAGACAGTGTATTTATCACCGGCTGCCCTAAGAACCTATCTATCTGTTGCTTAAATAAACTGCACTTTTTGAAGTAGCTCGTCCTTTTGGTTTCTCACCGAACGCGACCAAAGACTCGAGAGTGGCCGTGCTAGTTCATGAGCACGACTAGACGGAAGGTGCAGTCCACTAGTAGTGTATCCAAATCGTAACACTTTAATACACATTAAACGCCATTGGGCTGATAGTGCTGAATTGGGCATCCCTCAGGATTTAAACCCAGCCGCACCTGGCCTCCCACCTCGGTGAGGAGTGTTAGAACACAAGGGGGTTCCTTTTCTGCCAAAACCGCTTTGCCCCTTTTCACGCGACACCCCCGACCCGCCCCCTGGGCCCCAGCCTGGCGGCCTCTGCAAGGGTCCCGAGGGCTGGGCTGCCTTTGGGGGGTTGCGCTGGTCTGGGGGGGCTGGGCAGGGTCGAGCTGGATGCCAGCGGTCCCAGCTCATTTTGGGGAGGGCTGTGCTGCTTTGGGGGGGGTTGGAGAGAGCTGAGCCAGTTTCCAGTGATCCCAGCTCATTTGGGGGAGGACTGGCTCATGTTAAGCTGGCCGGCCACCAGCACCCCCAGGTCCTTTTCTGCGGGGCAGCTTTCCAGCCACTCTTCCCCAAGCCCCTGGCGTTGCTTGGGGTTGTTGTGACCGAAATGCAGGACCCGGCCCTTGGCCTTATTAAACCTCATCCAATTGGCCTTGGCCCATCCCTGCAGCCTGTCCAGGGCCCTCTGTAGAGCCTTCCTTCCCTCAAGCAGATCGACACTCCCTCCTAGCTTGGTGTCATCTGCAAACTCACTGAGGGTGCATTATTGTTACACATAATAACAGATGATCTGATAAAGACAGTAAACGCAATAACAGACCTTGTCTCTCTCTTCGGGTGGGGTGTAATGCACAAGGGGCAAGGGCCCCCCCATCTCCACAGGAGAGTCGGCATTACTGTAGCACATACTGTTGTCATTACACAAAACTGATTCTCTGCTCCTGTCAAGGGACAAAACTGATCTGCTGACAGTCACAGGGATAGAGAAAATATTGACTTTTTTATTGGATCAGAAGTAGGGCACCCCAGGGGGTTCCCGGCCCCACACCTCCCAGCCATTAGGGGAAATTTCTGATGCAGATGCAGCGCGGCCGGCAGCCGGCTCTGGCCATGGGCTGTCTGGCCATGGCAGTCTGGCCATGGGCTCGCCGCGCTGCTGCCTCTCCCCCCACTACTTGAAAATGCGCAAGAGGTCAAGTAGAGCTCTTGCGTGGTCCTTGTTGGCAGTTCCAGTGGGGGCTCCTGGCACAGGGCTGGCCCTGGCTCCTCCACCCTCCCCTTGACAGCCCTGGGGGGATGGCGGGGTCCTGAGCAGTTGAGTGCTGCCAGCTCCGCCATCCCACCAGGACAGGCCTCCGGGAAGGGTAAAGGAAGCTGAAGAAGAGGAGCCTCTGTCTGTCATGGAGTCCATGGTGGCCAGCGGGGCCCGTGGGGAGAGGGGCTTCCGGCTCAAGGCCTCCGCACTCGCCCTGCAGAGGAGGAGAAAGAGACCCCGCTGCACCCCGGAGCCCAGCGGGACCCGCGGGCAGCACCCTGCCTCGGCCGGTGGGCAGGGCTGCCCAGCGCAGGCAGGGGCAGGGCACGGGGTGAGGGTCTGGGGCAGCATCTGGGGTCTCCCCCACACTCGCCGCTTCTCCTGCTTGGGCCGGGATTTCTCCACTCCTCCATCCACTGGCTGAGAAGCTGCGGAGGGAGGAGACAGAGTGAGCGGCCAGCAGCTGCCGGCACAGCCCCGGCTCAGGGCTGCCGTGGGGTGTCGGCTGTTTGCAGGGTGCTCGGTGCTGGGGCCACTTACAGCTCTGCTTCTCCGGCTGGGCTCTTGTCTTCCTTGTCTGACGCTTCTTCTTCTCCTTCACTTCTGGAAGGTCCCCAGGAGCTGGGTGAGACGGGAGCCCCACCCAGTCCCACACCACAGCCACCCACACCACTCCACGCCATCCCTCGCCACCCCACGCCGCAGCACAGTGTGGTGCAGCACAGTGTGGTCCAACAGTCACCTACCTGAAGCGGCTTCCTCCGCAGCACAGATGAGAACACGCTGAGTCCCATGACAATCAGGAGGAGAGGGCCCAGGGGAGACAAGGCATCAGAGCGCCCATGGCACGGACTCCAGTGTGGCTGCAGTGCTCCGAGTCACCACCACAGAACCGCGATGTAGCTCCCCAGTGTCCTCCTGGGTCCTTGTTTTTCCCCCAGTTCCCCTTCCCGGTTGGGGAGGGGTCATCAGGTGAGAGAGTAGTTCTCTAAAGGACAAGAAATTGTGGTGGGTTTCTCAAACCATAACGAGAAGGAGAGGGAGAAAAGGAGAGGGAGAAAAGGAGAGGGAGAAAAGGAGAGGGAGAAAAGGAGAGGGAGAAAAGGAGAGGGAGAAAAGGAGAGGGAGAAAAGGAGAGGGAGAAAAGGAGAGGGAGAAAAGGAGAGGGAGAAGGGCCCCACCCCTTCAGGGCATGGTTTGGGTGGGAAGGGACCTCTAAAGGCCACCCAGTGCCACCCCCTGCCCTGGGCAGGGACACCTCCCACCAGCCCAGCTTGCTCCAAGCCCCGGCCAACCTGGCCTTGAACCCCTCCAGGGATGGGGCAGCCACAGCTTCTCTCGGCAACCTGGGCCAGGGGCTCACCGCCCTCACAGCCAAGAATTTCTGCCTCAGATCTCAGCTCAATCTCCCCTCTTGCAGTGGAAAACCCTTCCCCCTCGTCCCGTGGCTCCCCTCCCTCATCCAGAGTCCCTCCCCAGCTTTCCTGGAGCCCCTTGAGGGACTGGAAGGGGCTCCAAGGTCTCCGCGGAGCCTTCTCTTCTCTTCTCCAGGCTGAACGTTTCATCGAATCACAGAATTTCAGAGTTGGAAGGGACCTCTAGAGATCATCTATCCAACTCCCCTGCTAAAGCAGCATTGCCCACAGCACACTACTCAAGACTGCAGCCAGGCACGTCTTGAAAGTCTCCAGAGAAGGAGACTCCACAACCTCCCTGGGCAGCCTCTTCCAGTGCGCTCTCACCCTCACCGTGAAGAAGTTTTTCCTCATGTTTGATCGGAACTTCCTCTGTTCCAGCTTGTGCCCGTTACCCCTCGTCCTCTTACTGGCAGCCACTGAAAAGAGTCTGCCTCCATCCTCCTTCAGCCCACCCTTCAGATACTTGTAAACATTAATAAGGTCTCCCCGCAGCCTTCTCTTCTCCAGGCTGAACAACCCCAACTCTCTGCTGCTCTGCCCTCTCCCTGACGCTCCGCAGCCTTTCTGCTCCCTCTTTGACCTCTGCCGCCAGGCCGAGCGGATCAGCCGCCTGCTCGCACCTCACGCACCCGGCATCCCTTCTACCCTCCGCTACCCGGCAGAGGTGAAGGCGCTCCCTGCAGACACAGCCCGGGGGGGCTGCAGGCGTCCAGGGGGGCTCTGTCTGCGTGGCCGCGTCTCCTCTGGAAAGTGCGCAACACGCGGGAGGCTGCGCCTTTCGGGCACAGGCCATGGCTGAGCTCCCCCGCCTCGCCCTGCCTCGGCGTCCCGCGCGAGCTCAACTCCCGCGCGAAATCCCGCGCGAGCTCAACTCTCGCGTGACCTCCCGCGCCCTGGCTGCTCGCCCCGCTCCCGCTCCCGCTCCCGCTCCCGCTCGCCGCCCTCCCCGGGGCCGCCTTTGACGGGGGTGGGGTCTGGCCGCGGCGGCTGCAGGCCCCGCCCCCGCCTCGCCCCCCGCCCTCGCGCCAGCTGCGGCCGAGCTGCGGGTGCCCGCGGGCGAGCTGCGCTTCCCCGCCGCTGCCCGGGCTTGTGCCGGCCTCAGCACAACCCGCCTGGGTGATGCTGCCTCGAAGGGAGCCGGGAGAGACCTGGGAGCCGCCCCCCCCCGGCACTGCCTGGTGGCCCCCGCAGCCCCCGCCCTCTCTCCCCAGCTGTGGCTGAGCCCGTCCCCGCCGGACGGGGGCTGAGATGGGGCTGGGGACCCCCCTGCCGCTGCCGGGACCTGGCTGTGCCTGGGGGCCCTGCTGGGACCCCCCTGTGAGAAATAAGTTCCGGTCCGAATGAAATAGGCTCAGGCAGAATCCTCTGGGAGGCACATTTTCATTCACGCTCTTGCAAGAGCGGGTGACCTAGCAAGTAGGCACACTTTCCGTTCTTGAAACACCACACCTTTTTATTTCCTAATCCCGGCCCAATTTTTCCCTCCCCTCTTTCCCGTTGGTTGGGTACTCCAGGGTTCACGGTCTGTGCGAGGCGCCTAAAATTCTTCCCGCATGTCCTGCCGCTGTTTGCTTCTCTTCATGCTACACCTAAAGAGATTATCTGACTAGTTTATTTCCTTCCTTTTTGGTAACAAAAAAATTGCTCCATGTCATTAGCCCTGGTTAAATGTATGACTACCCTTCCAGACGCTAATCCAGTAGGAATCACTTTGTCCTTTTGTCTGTGTGATAAGAGATGTTCTACAAGCCTTTGCTGGAGCCTCTTTGTCTCAGTCATTCCCTTATCGTGTCACCTCTGATGGAAACGGCTTTTCTCCTCTGCAAAAGCAACACCTGCCTTTCTTACAATTTCCCCCTTTCCTTTCTCATAATCTTATTGTCTTTTGCATTTCCAGGGCATGGTTCCATATGAGGCCTCTGGAGCCGACAGCGTGATGTTACATTCTTCTTCTTCTCGACAGTTTTTATTGTCTTCTAGATGAAGCATTTTCCCAGGGTATGGGGGAGGGTCTACTTCCATTCGTTTCGTGAGGGCAGTTTCAATTAATCGTTGAACTAATCCTCGCACACAGGGAATGATACAGCGTCCGACAGCCGCTAACATTCCCGCTACCGTTATAAGAGAAGTCAATATTGATACCACCATACCTTTCCGTTTCCCAAACCGGGAATCCAGCCAACTTGTCAGTGAGGTGTCTATTCCAGAGTTCTCAGCTAACTCATCAGCTAGACTGGTGAGCCCTTGAAGGGCTTTAGTTATAGCACCATCTGGAGCTGTATTGTTGGGGATGAAGGTGCAGCACCGGTTCCCTAACATTACACACACACCTCCCTTCTCTGCTAAGATCACGTCCGGGGCAATCCTATTTTCCCATGCCATCCGCTGGTTGCATCCAATCGTTCAGCTATTCCTTTCAATGCATCTCTGGTATAATTAATAAACCTCTGTCGGTTATAGTACATATAATTTATCCAATCTACATTTTTGCTTATAGTTATCCACCAGAAAAAGACAGACTCGAATCCTGCTCCTGTCTGATTCCTTGCTTTGTGTTCATCTGGGACTCCTCTAGGGACTCCAATGGGATCTATATATATCCGTTCATCAAAGGATACACCCACACTTCTTTCTACTCTACTGCCTGAGCTCAGGGTTCCTGTTCCTTTTTCAAATGCTAGGGTGAATGGTATTGCCAATTGTACCATTCCACATGTACCTTTCCAGTTAGCCGGCAACACAGATCGCAAGGTCTTCCCTCCACAATACCACCAGAGATCCACCCAAGGCACTCGTATCGCTGAGTAGTTTCCTTTTACATCCTTGGTCCCATTCAGAGTTTCAGTGCACAGGGTAAATCCCCCCCCAGGTTTGGTAGCATTCACACCCTGCCGTGAGAGGCACGCTGGATGGTTACCAATTGCTGTGGAAAATGCTGGTGGCACTTTAACATCTCTAGATTCCAAGGCAGGAAACAGTAAGGAAAGTGAATGACAAGCCTCGTTTCCCCAGGCCGTCCTTTCTTGGTATAATGCTATCATACACCACATCCCTAGGGAATCTTTCGTCCACCCTAAGGGAAAAGGGACAATCTGTGCTGTGGGCCTTCCTGAGGCACAAGCAGAGCAATTGCTTTGGTTCAAACTATTAACAGTATATTTTACCCATTCTACCCAAGCATTCGTCTCACCGTACCCTGTCTCAATCTCAAATGTTTGTCTAAGATCTGTAATCTCAGCAACCGTTACCAAAGCTGGATCATTCAGTGGTTCCCACTGTTGTATTACTGGGAGTTTTAGTAGTCATAGCTGTCCCTTCTGCTTAACTGCTATTTTCCAGTAGGTCTATTCTAAATCTTCCCCTTGGCTCTCTTCCAGACACATCTGCTCCTATTCCATACCTCAGGTTAGCTGTATCGTCCCTCTGGGTTATAGTTATCAACCGAGGAGTCCATTCAAAAAGGCCACGCTCTGGGGAAGGTGATCCTTTGTAAAAATGTATTTTCTTTTTGAGAGGGTAATAATAAGAAGACTTGAACCACTTGTCGTCAATGGCCCACCCTCCAATTTGGGTGGTCCACCACGCTTCACTCCATCGATCACAAGGTGCAGCCTCCTGATATCCCTCTGCGACCCTCCAAATTTCTGGGAACAGGTAACTGTTTTCACCACTCAACCGTCTTTGGGCCTCTAGCTTCCCACACTTCAGTACTTGACAGGCATCAAAGCGTACAGTCTGTGGGGTATCTCCTTTAGTGATATTTATGATAAGCCTAACCGGGTAATCTGGGTGTGCACTTCGTAGGTGATCTAGGTGTACACTCCAGCTTCCTAGTGGGAAGCTCAACACCGCCCCTATGACCAGTATCATCGCAAAACGCTTCTTAAAATTCATGGCATGCACAGATTTATGTCTCCCAACTGGATCATCCCGCCCCAACCCACGGCTTATTGTCTCTTTAGGGTTACTCGCAGTGGGCTGTCAGTAGAATGTACAGTCCACCGTTCTACCGGATCTGTTGGCGGGGGTTCAACTGCTCCTTTTTGCTGAGTGTAGTGAGCCCATCCTTTTTCTGCTGCCCTTACTGCGGTTTCAGTAGTGAGGAGGACTTGGAATGGTCCTTCCCACTCCGGTTGTAGCTTACTCTCCGTCCAGGATTTGACTAGTACCCAGTCCCCTGGTTTATACGGATGGACGACAAATTCCAACGGCGGAGTTTGAGCAAGAAATCCTTTATTTCTGAGGAGAGAGAAAGAAGACGACAACCCCAGTATACGGTTCTTAAGAAACATATCTTTAGTTTCAAAAGTGGGCAAGTCTTCTCTGTTACCCATATAAGGTAGTCCAAAAAGCGTCTCATAGGGCGAGAGACCTGTATCTTTTCTAGAAGCCTGGATCCTCAACAATGCTATGGGTAAACATTTAGTCCGTGGTAATTTCGACAATTGTCTCTTACTGAATTGTCTCTTAATGGTCTGGTTCATCCTCAACTTTTCCTGATGACGGGGGATGCTAGGGGATATGAAATTCCCACACCATCCCTAAACTTTCCAGAATTCCTTGAAGGATTTTAGATAAAATGACTGCCGCGATCTGAGTTTCTATTCTCCACTAACCCGTATCTGGGAATAATCTGTTCGAGTATTATCTTAATTACCCCTGCTGCAGTAGCTGACACCAAGGGGTAGGCTTCCACCCATCCAGTAAGACGGTCCACTAGGACTAAAAGATCTTTTCGCCTGCCTGTTGGTGGTAGTTCACTGAAGTCTACCTGTATACTTTGGAATGGTCTCAAGCCGGGCTCTCCTCCTCCCAAAGATTGCTTTCTCAAGGCTTTCTTGTTTACTTTCTTACAAATAGCACATCCCTCACAAATTTGTTTGGCTATTGTGTATATGCCAAAGCACCTGTACTTCAACAAAACTATTCGCACGTTGCATGCGTTCCCCAATGGCTTCCCTGTTGT
Organism: Rissa tridactyla; assembly: GCF_028500815.1. Lineage (NCBI taxonomy): Eukaryota > Metazoa > Chordata > Aves > Charadriiformes > Laridae > Rissa > Rissa tridactyla. The sequence continues at coordinate 10,071,404 of NC_071466.1, read as the reverse complement.
AACACTGTCACTGTTTCTCTCATTGTTTGTTGACCATTTCCCTTCCGTCAGGCAGAATCCATTTACCACCTTTCTCCACTGCCCCTGCTTCTGTCATTGCTTCTCCTGCCCCAAGGCTGCCTCTTTTGCCACCTTGTCCGCTAATCTGTTTCCCCTTGCGGTAATGAATTGTCTCTCTGGTGACCTTTAACATGTAAAGCTGCTATTTCACTTGGTATTAATATATTAGCTAACACCTGCTGTGTAAGTTCTTTGTGTAAAAGTTCTTTCCCTTTGCTGTTTATTAGTCCTCGTTCTTCCCAAATTTTACCAAAGGTATGCACTACCCCAAAGGCATAGCGAGACTCTGTGTATATTGTTCCTTCTCCTTTCTCCAGTTAATTTAAGTGCCTGGTTTAAGGTATACATCTCACATATTTGAGCGGACCGTGCACTAGGTAATTTTTCAGATGCTTTTACTTGTTGGTGTCGCGTAAAAAGGGCTGTAGTTTCCATATTTGTCTGTCAGAGTCCCGGACTTTCACTGATTTACTATCAGAGTCCCACCACAGGACTTTCACTGAATCAGATTCACAAATAATCGAAATTAGTTGTTTTATTGAGAGCGACAGAACAGACTTGAGATTGCCGTTGATAAATTCACTAACTACAATAGCGCTAATTACTTCAGGTTAACATTGCTAGCAAAAATAATGATAGTACAGCAACCCGGGGTAACATTCACCAGAGGGTGAAAGGCGCAGCGCTTACCCAGAAAGGCGTCCCTGCCTGGGGCGGAGGGAGAGAACACAGCCCGTCGACTGGTCCGTCACGTATCAAGTTTCTTCTCTCCCAATTTAACAGTCATTTTCTCCATCCTTTTATCCCCAGACTTACAAGGTTTCCCTCCCCTAGGTGACGTGTAGTATGATTGGGGTGGAGAGACGAGTGCTGTAGTCATATATGTTTAGCATGATCTCTAAAAGCTTCATTAGCATATACAGGGGCGTCAACTTTAATATGCATTTCACAGGTAAGGAGGCAAAGGTCAATTACCAGACATGGCAGCCTCTCAAGGAAACAAAGAGCTACACGAGGTCTCTTGATTTTACTGTCTCTGCTGATGAAAAGCAGGGCTGTCCTGGCTCCCCAAGACTACCCCGTCATTTATGTAGCCTGTGATAGCCAGACAAGCCTTCACTCCCCTGGGTTGCACAAGAGATAGCAAAGCCAGTCTTAATTGCTCTTTGAGCACAGAGACTTCACCTCATTATCCACATTCCACAGTCGACTCACTCCATGCACCACCGCATAGCCATTACACCTCTCTCCTTCTATCCCTCTTGAAGGACCGTCTACGAACAAATGAAGACCCCCAGATAGGGGTTCTTCCCTTAAGTCAGATCGTGTCCTAGTCTGGTACTCAATTACATCTATGCATTCGTGTGTAAGTTCTTCATCCTTTGCCTCTATTTTTTTCACAAAAAGCTCACTGGGTTAAGGCAAGGGCGGGTAGTTAAAATCAAATCATCCTTTTCAATTAAAATTCCTTCATACTTCAGTATTCTTGAATTGGTTAGCCGTTTTCCCGTGGTTTGGGCTAAAATGATTTTTACTTGGTGAGGGGTGCTAACTTCTATCATTCCCCTGGCCACCCTCAGGAGACCAGATCTGAGAGTTTAGATGAACAGGCCACTGGCTGCCGCTTATCCCCCCCCACTCTTGAGTTCCTAACGCAGCCCCTTTGTCTACAGTTACAAATAGTTGAAAAGATTTCTTCAAAGAAGATAAGGCTAAAACTGGAGCTCTGATTAGGCTCTGTTTTCAATCTTACACTAAATCCTCCTCTTCTTCTGTCCAAACCAATACATTCGGATCTTCAGCTAACAGTTTGGAATATAGTCCTTTAGTCTTTTGAGCATACTCCTCTATCCACAGTCTACAGTACCCAGTCAGCCCCCAAAATTTTCTCAGTTCCCTCTTGGTCTTTGGCAGAGGTAAGTCTACTATTCCTTTGATCCTCTCAGGATTTATAGGATTTATTTTTTCGACTCCCTTCACTGACTACATGTCCCAAGTACTTCACTTCTGTTTCCACCTATTGCAATTTTTTTTATTTTTTTTTTTTGAGACCCTCAAACCTTACTGTCCCAAAAAGCTCAGTAACTCATTCGTGGCTTCTTTTACCCTGCCTTCTTCCTCCCCAGATACCAATAATCATCCACATACTGAAGCAGGGCTACTCCCGATGGAGGGCTGGATTGTTCAAGCACTTGTTCTAACACTTGCCAAGCAAATTAGGGGATTCTGTAAATCCCACAATGATAACACCCTACCGGTGAACCTCGAGCTGCTGGTAGGAGCGGTCGGGGCAGTCCTCGTCCCCTGTTATTCACCCCTCTCCCTCGCCCCCAAGTAACAGCCTAAGGGGTCCCACTTCGGGGATTCAATTTCTTTGTCGATTGAAACATCACCGACGGTCTGGGCTGCGAACATATAAAATGGATTTGGGCGTTCCTGAATCTATTCACCTTGACCCAGCAAAAAACATATTCACCTTCTTCAACTTCCTTATTAGTCCTTATTATTCACATACATGTTTAAAGTCTGACAGACCCAGTCTTCATCAGATCCAAATTTGGGCCAAAATACACTAGGAGGTCTTATGGGTTCTTTGGTCCAAACAAATTCAAATGCAAATGCAAACGTGTCCCACCTGGGACACCTCTGGGATCCTCTAAGACAGACACAGGACCCCTAGGACACCCCTGAGACCCTTCCCAGGATGTCCACGGCCCCCCCGTCCGCCCCCGGCTCCTCCGGTATGCGGTCCGAACAAAACAAATCATTTTCTTTTTATCTTTATCCCTTGTACAAGAAGAATCATTCCGAAACCTCAGCATTCTCCCCTAAAGGACTGTCTGGGGCAATGTTCCCGGGGTCTTTCTTAGTATCCCCTTTTTCATCCCTAGGCCTAGAATCCTTATTTCCCATTCTGAACAGAGACTTTTCTTACACCCCTTCCTTTCGCTTCGTCCTTCTCCGGCTGCGCCCCTCGCGGGACTACAGAACCGCGGACCCCGACTCCACACTCGCTTCGTACCGCAGTACGTCTCAGTCACTCACACACAAGTCTCTTAGAATGTCCCGACCACCAAGGCAATACTTTAACGGTCCGATTTTTCTTACCTTGGTCCGTGCACGGAGTTGCCTGGTCGTACTCTCTGTGCCGACTGCACCTATCCCTTTTCCCCCTGTGGTTCACAGAGTCTGCTGTACAACTGGGTCTCGAGATCTTAGTCGATTCCTCCCGGAATCCCTGCGACGATCCACGAGACCGTTGAAAACAACGGGACGCGTCTTCCCGTCCTTCAGCAACACGGACTCCCAAGAAGATGACTTCTGCTCCCGGACGAGCCCCCAAATTGTGAGAAATAAGTTCCGGTCCGAATGAAATAGGCTCAGGCAGAATCCTCTGGGAGGCACATTTTCGTTCACGCTCTTGCAAGAGCGGGTGACCTAGCAAGTAGGCACACTTTCCGTTCTTGAAACACCACACCTTTTTATTTCCTAATCCCGGCCCAATTTTTCCCTCCCCTCTTTCCCGTTGGTTGGGTACTCCAGGGTTCACGGTCTGTGCGAGGCGCCTAAAATTCTTCCCGCATGTCCTGCCGCTGTTTGCTTCTCTTTATGCTACACCTAAAGAGATTATCTGACTAGTTTATTTCCTTCCTTTTTGGTAACAAAAAAATTGCTTAAAGTCATTAGCCCTGGTTAAATGTATGACTACCCTTCCAGACGCTAATCCAGTAGGAATCACTTTGTCCTTTTGTCTGTGTGATAAGAGATGTTCTACAAGCCTTTGCTGGAGCCTCTTTGTCTCAGTCATTCCCTTATCGTGTCACCTCTGATGGAAACGGCTTTTCTCCTCTGCAAAAGCAACACCTGCCTTTCTTACACCCCTGAGCGGAGTTGGCGCAGGGCTGGGGTCTCGGTGGGACCCCCGTCCCCGCTGCCCTGCGCTTTCCATGCTGCCTGGCCCCTTTGCCTTCCTCCTCGGCCGCTGGGGCTGCCCTGGCCGGGCTCCCTCCTCGCCCCGGGGCTCCCCGCGGGGACAGCGGCTCCTTCCCCTCGCCATGTCCCCCCAGCCGGGTCCCTGCACTCAGCCGGGGGCGGTGCTGCTGCCCCCCCGCGCTCCCCTCGCTACGGCCATCCCTGCTGCCAGCGTCTGTGCGCCATCCCAGCCAGCCCGAGGGCACTCCGTGTCCCCCGCACCCTGTTCCGGCTGCCCCAGCGCCTCCGGCTCTCATCCCCAGGTTCCCCCATCACCCACGGGTGTCCCCCCGGGTTTGGCCACCGTCCCCCTCCCCACCAGCTGATCAGTCCCCTCCACCGGTGACAAGATGGCATGAGCCCCGAGGCCTCCGACAGCCAGTCTGTGGGGTGTGGGGCAGGGATGGGGACGAGGGGCCCAGCCCCCCCCGGCACAGGCTGTCGGGCAGGGTGAGCGCGGACCAGCCGCCATCGCTGTCGCAGGAGAAGAGCCAGAGGTCACTCAGCCAGAGCTGATGGAGTCGTTATTTTATTGAGGACGGATCAGTAAATGCAGGGGGGTGAGATATTCCGTAAGCCCGGATGGATCGGCAGGAAATGCTCCGCTATTTACCGCACGCGGGGTTTGGGTGGGATACAAAGGTCATGACGTCGGTTTCCCATATGTATCTTAAATGTCACAGGTATGCAAAGGTACGGTGTCTCTCAGCCTCGAGGGGTCCCCTTGAGAGGGGTCCCTGCTCCAGGGGACAGTCCCCACCTGGGCAGGGGGAGCTCCACAGACCCCGATGGCTGCGGGTATTTAGAGCATCGAGGGGTTGAGTCGTAGTCGGGTTTTCTGCTGCGTTCAGGCTGTTTCAGCCACTTACCAGCCCGATCTCCAGCCGAAACAGGGCTGGTTTTTGGTTTTGGTGCTGAGCTCTCGCTGACGGTCTCACGCAAGAGCATTAACTTGGGTTTGGCTGAGCATCTGCCTGCACCCAAGTGCGGTTCGCTCACACAGCAGGGCTGCACCCCTCACCCACCGTCCCCTACCCGCGCAACAACCTGCACCCGCCCCTGAACGTGGCGGCTTCCCCTTGTGCGGCTCCAACGGCAGCTTCCCCTTCAAATTCCCCCGCTTCAACCCGGCGAGAGCCCTGCAGCTGCTGCAGGACCCTGCCAGCCACCCGCGGCACCCAAGTGCTGCCCCACACCCACCATGGGTGCTATGATGGACCCCAGCATTGACCTGCCCTGCCCTGGGTGGGCAGCAGCCCCAGAGCTCCACGAGCCCCGCACTCTGTCACCAAAGGCATCGAGGGCCAGACCCCTCCGTCCCTCCTGGGCACCATCCTGGCCCCAGCCAGCACCCGGAGGGGACGGGGTGGGGGCTGCCCTACTCCCCTGGGACCCTCAGCAGGGCTGTCGGACACTGGAGTGGCATCTCGGGGGGCTGCAGCAGACCCGGCCCCTGGCCAGGCAGGGTGGCAGGCACCGGTGGGGACACAGGAGGAGCGGAAGGTGTCTCTTTATATATATATATAAATATATATATGTGGTCCAGAGGAGGCCCCGGAGATGCCTGGAGGGCTGGAAGCCCTCTGCTGTGAGGACAGGCTGAGAGAGTTGGGGGCGTTCAGGCTGGAGAAAGAAAGGTCCGTGGAGACCTTGGAGCCCCTTCCAGTCCCTCAAGGGGCTCCAGGAAAGCTGGGGAGGGACTCTGGATGAGGGAGGGGAGCCATGGGACGAGGGGGAAGGGGGAAGGGGTTTCCACTGCAAGAGGGGAGATTGAGCTGAGATCTGAGGCAGAAATTCTTGGCTGTGAGGGCGGTGAGCCCCTGGCCCAGGTTGCCCAGAGAAGCTGTGGCTGCCCCATCCCTGGAGGGGTTCAAGGCCAGGTTGGCCGGGGCTTGGAGCAAGCTGGGTTGGTGGGAGGTGTCCCTGCCCAGGGCAGGGGGGTGGAATGAGATGATCTTTAAGGTCCCTTCCCACCCAAACCATTCTGTGATTCTATGATTCTACATCTATATTTCTCTACGTCACCACCCAGACAACTGCTCGGGGGGCCGTGACCCCTCAACCCTGCAGCTGGGGCAGCCCCGGCCGAGTCAGGTTCCCGCTCTCAGGCTCCTCTTCCCTGGCGCTGGTGGATCTTCCACCCTGCAGGTCCATGAAGGGCCAAGGGGGGCTCAGGACGAGCCACCCCCATGGCGCACCCGTGGCCACCACTGCCCCTGGGGGCAGTGAGTCCACAGGGCCATCATGCAGCATTTCCCAGGACCAGCACACTCATGAGGAAGACCATGAGGAAGAAGACCCACATGAAGAAGCGGTCCATCACCTTGGCCACCTTCTTCCACTCGCCGGTCCGGCGCTGGGAGGCTCGGTGATGCCGGAAGCAGCCGGCGACGTAGCCCACGTTCCTCAGCAGGCCATCGTGGTGGCACAGGCAGCGGTCCCGGGGACAGCCCCCTGCCTCGGCACCCACCTCCCCCTCCATGGGGCTCTCCCCCGGCCCCCCAGTGTTCTCCCTGCCCGCCCGCCTGCCCAGCACCCGCTGGGGGCTCTTGCAGCTCTCGCCCACCTCGTAGACACAGCAGAGCTGGGCCATGTGGTGGAGGATGAGCCACCTGGCCCAGGGGGGCACGGGCCGGGGCCCCGGGCCGCAGTGGTGGACGTTCATGATGAAGATGGTCAGCGCGGTGGAGGCCGTGATCATGGTCATGGTGGCGATGTAGTACTTCCCTGCGTGGGTAATGGGTGGTGATGCCGCAGCGGGGTGGGGAGAGACCTGTGCCCACCTCCCCCCATCGAAACCCCCCCTGGCATGGGGGGGTGCCCACCACCCCGGTGCAGACGCCCTGGTCCCATGGGAGGGTCCTGGGTGCCATCAAGGCTCACCGATGAGCGGGACGCTCTCCGAGGGCTGCATGCTCTCCGCCACCAGCAGCTGGAAGACGGTGAGGGCCAGCAGCACTGTCACCCCCAGTGAGACCTTCTCCCCGGAGTCGGCCGGCAGGTAGAAGCCAAGGGGTGCCAGGAAGGAGACCATGATGCAGGGCAGGAGCAGGCTGAAGATGTGAACATAGTGACCAAGGATGAGGAAAAGGCTGAGGTACTTAATGCAGTCTTTGCCTCAGTCTTCAGCAGTAGGACCAGTTGTTCCCTGAGTACCCAGACCCCTGAGCTAGAAGACAGGGATGGGGAGCAGAATGAAGCCCCTGTAATCCAAAGGGAAACGGTGAGGGACCTGCTTCAGCACCTGGAGCTGCACAAATCTATGGGGCTGGATGGGATCCACCCAAGGGTATTGAAAGAGCTGGCGGAAGTGCTTGCCAGGCCACTTTGCATCATTTATGAGCAGTCCTAGATAACCAGGGAGGTCCCAGCTGACTGGAGGTTAGCAAATGTGACACCCATCCACAAGAAGGGTCGGAAGGAGGATCCGGGGAACTACAGGCCAGTCAGTCTGACCTCGGTGCCTGGGAAGGTCATGGAACAGATCCTCCTCAGTGCCATTACACGGCACATGCAGGAGAACAGGGTGATCAGGCCCAGTCAGCATGGGTTTGTGAAGGGCAGGTCATGCCTATCAAACCTAAGATCCTTCTACGATAAGGTGACCCACTTAGTGGATGAGGGAAAAGCTGTGGATGTTATCTACTTGGATTTTTGCAAAGCTTTTGACACCGTTTCCCACAGCATTCTCCTGGAGAAACTGGCTGCTCATGGCCTGGACAGGTGTACTCTTCGCTGGGTAAAAAACTGGCTGGATGGCCGTGCCCAGAGAGTGGTGGTAAATGGAGTTAAATCCAGTTGGTGTCCGGTCACAAGTGGTGTCCCCCAGGGCTCGGTGCTGGGGCCGGTTCTCTTTAATATCTTTATCAATGATCTGGATGAGGGGATCGAATGCACCCTCCGTAAGTTTGCAGATGACACTAAGCTGGGCGGGCGTGTTGATCTGCTTGAGGGGAGGTTGGCTCTGCAGAGGGATGTGGACAGGCTGGACCGATGGGCTGAGACCAATGGTATGAGGTTCAACAAGGCCAAGTGCCGGGTCCTGCACTTGGGTCACAACAACCCCATGCAGCGCTACAGGATTGGGGCGGAGTGGCTCGAAAGCAGCCCGTCAAAAAAGGACCTGGGGGTGTTGGTTGACAGCCGGTTGAATAGGAGCCAGCAGTGTGCCCAGGTGGCCAAGAAGGCCAACAGCATCCTAGCCTGTATCAGGAATAGCGTGGTGAGCCGGACTAGGGAAGTGATCACCCCCCTGTACTCGGCACTGGTGAGGCCCCACCTCGAGTACTGCGTTCAGTTTTGGGCCCCTCGCTACAAGAGGGACATTGAGGTGTTGGAGCGTGTCCAGAGAAGGGCTACAAAGCTGGTGAGGGGTCTGGAGGACAAACCTTATGAAGAACGACTGAGGGAGCTGGGGTTGTTTAGCCTGGAGAAGAGGAGGCTGAGGGGAGACCTTCTCGCTCTCTGCAACTCCCTGAAAGGAGGTTGGAGAGAGATGGGGGCTGACCTCTTCTCCCTGGTGACAAGTGATAGGGTGAGAGGAAACGGGTTCAAGTTATGTCAGGGGAGGTTTAGATTGGATATTAGGAAACATTTTTTCACTGAAAGGGTTATTAAACATTGGAATAGGCTGCCCAGGGAGGTGGTGGATTCACCATCCCAGGAGGTGTTTAAAAAAAAGGGTAGATGGGGCACTTAGGGACATGTTTAGAAGTGGCTTTTGTCAGGGTAGGTTAAAGGTTGGACTTGATGATCTTAAAGGTCCCTTCCAACCTCAGCGATTCTATGATTCTATGTAGAAGGAGGCGCGGCGGCGGAGGAGCAGCGTGTAGGTGACATCAGGGTAGGGCTCGGAGCAGCAGCCGTAGGTGATGACGTTCCTCGTTGCCGGTGTTATAGATTGTGGCCCAATAATTGACAGGAACCAGTCCAATTAATCAAATTAGTTTATTAAGCAAGCGGCAGCAAGCAAAACAGCGCTGGGCGGCCGGGGAGTCTTTGCTCCGCCAACGGCGCACAGCCACTTCCCGAAAGTAGTTGATTATATACTCTTCTGGTTCCCGTATATGTGTCAATCCTGGTATATTCTGTGTCTGAGCGACGTGTTGCTAGGGGGTCGGTCTTGTCCCGCCTCCTGATGGTGGTGGGGCTGAAGGCTCCTCATCTTTATCAGTGTCCTTGGGGAGACTCTTTTCAGCTTATCTCACAACTTAGCTCTTCCCTTTGAAGTGTTAAAACACACCAGATGCCTGTGATTTAGGCCTTGAGGTGTCAAAGTGCACCAGATAGCACGCTGGATGCCTGGGATTTAAGTATGTGAAGAGTCGAAACAGTGTAAGTTTTCACCAGCCTTTAAGAAAGCCTGATTTGATTAACAAACATGATTCTGTTTATTACAATCCCCCCCCCCCCTTTTTTTTTTTTTTTTATTTACCATTTTGTTCATCAAATCTTTGGAGTTCAGCGTGACTTAAAGCTAATGTTTCTTCTATTGCTGGTTCCTGATCTAATGACTCGTATTTAGCCCTGAGAAGCATTAAATGGGCAGCTTCCAGTCTGCCCTTTACAATTTCAATTACTCTGTTCAATATACAAGGGCCAAATGTTAATCCCAAAATTAATAGTAGCATAGGTCCCGCAATGGTAGACAATAGCGTAGTCATCCATGGGGAATAATTGAACCAGGATTCATACCAACTTTGCTGTGCTTCTCTTTCTTTCTTTCTTTTTTCTAATCCTTCTCGTAGTTTTGTCATGGTGTCTCTAACTACTCCAGTGTGATCTGCATATACGCAGCATTCCTCATCCAGAGCAACACACAACCCCCCTTGCTGTGCAAACAATAAGACACCTACAAGATTTAGTAAAATTAAAATTAGAGTGTGGCGAGAAGGGTGGAAACCCGGCCGGCTAATAAGTTTAGTTTGAACACTCACTCCAATTACCCAGTCCTTTTCAGTGCTATCACTCCTCCCGGGGCATTTCGTGCGATTCCCTTGGTTAACACTGAGGCAGTCCTCCCAGTGTCTTTGTACAGTCCCACTCTTTGGGTTCTGTTCTCCACAGCTTTGTACTCCTCTGCCTCGCTCGTCAACTCGGTTGCTTTGAGCCACGAGGGGTATCATCTTCTCGGCAGCAGGGGTAGTCTTCAGGGACTGCATCGATTCCAAAATCCTTCCAACACTCATAACATGGGAATTCGTCTGATTCCTTTCCACAAGTTATACAGTCCTCCCGAGTTCTTTTAGTCTGGATCACCATTAATGCCGCTCTTTTTGCTTCTTGATCAGCAAGATTGTTTCCTCTGACTAATGGGCTTAATCCTTTTTGGTGTCCTTTTAAATGTACTACGGCTATTCCCGCTGGTCCTCGTAATGCTTGTAAGACCTGGATTATTAATTCCTGGTGTATTAATCCTTTTCCTTGAGAATTTATTAAACCCCTTTCTTCCCAAATTTTTCCAAAAGTATGCACTACGCCAAAGGCATATTTTGAATCCGTATATATGGTTCCAATTTTACCTTTTAAAAGTTGCAAGGCTCTTAATACAGCATATAGTTCACAAGCCTGTGCAGACCAACTAGGACTCAGAGGTCCTGATTCTATTACACTAAATGTTTTCCCATCAATGATTGCAAATGCTGATTTTCTCTTTCCTTCAACTACCCGGGATGATCCATCTACAAATAGCTTTTCTCCTTCTCCAAGTTCTTCCTCATCTAAATCTGGTCTGATTTTTGTTTGCTCCTCAATGTTGTAAAGACAATCATGATTTATTTTGTCACTCGGCTCCCCATACAAAAACTGTGCTGGATTCTGCACGCTTGTTACCTCGAGTTCCAGTTTGGGAGAGGAAATTAGGATGCCTTTATATTTTAGGAGCCGGGGCATCTGTTATCCATTTGTCAGCTTTTTGTTGCAAAATTCCCCTGATGTTGTGAGGTGATAATACCCTCAATTCTCCTCCAAAGGTAATTTTATGGGCTTCCTCTACCAAAAGGGCTGCGGCTACTACCACTTGAAGGCAGGTAGGCCAACCCCTACTTACAGGGTCCAGGAGTTTAGATAAGTATCCCACAGGTTTCTTTCTTCCTGCCCATTCTTGTGCTAATACCCCAAATGCGGTCCCTTCATCAACATTGATAAATAGATAAAATGGTTTCTTTACATCTGGCAGGCTCAAAACTGGGGCATTTACTAAATCAGTTTTTAGTGTTTCTAATTGTTTATCATCATCCTCCGACCATTTCAATAATCCATCCTTAGTTAATTTGGTATAGAGGAACTTCACCTTTTTGCTATAGTTCTCAATCCATTGCCTGCAATAGCCAAAGAGACCTAATAATTGCCTAACCTGTCTTTTAGTTCTAGGAGCCGGTAATGACAATATGCCATTCACCCTTTCGGGGTCTAATTTCTTAGTTCCCTTGCTTAGTCTGTGTCCCAGATATTTTACTTCTTTCTCAACAAATTGTAGTTTTGATTTTGATACCTTCAATCCTTGTAAACTCAAAAAATTTAGTAACTTAATACTTTCCTGCCTCACTTTTTCTTCGCTATCACCAGCTAGGAGCAAATCATCCACAGATTGGACCAGTGTGACTCCTTCACTTAACTCATACCCCTTCAGGATTTGTTCTAAGGCTTGTCCGAACAAGTTCGGAGATTCGGTAAACCCTTGGGGCAATACCGTCCGCCGTAATTGTTTCCGATGGTTATCTGGGTCTTCCCATTCAAAAGCAAAGTAATCTCGGCAATCTTCTTTGAGAGGGCATGCCCAGAATGCATCCTTCAGATCTATTACACTATACCATTGATTATCGGGCCCTATTTGACTCAGGAGGGTGTGTGGATTCGCCACCACCGGGAATCTAGCTATTGTTCTCTGGTTAATTTCTCATAAGTCATGTACTAACCTATATTTTCCATCCGGCTTTTTTTTTTCGTTTGTTTGTTTTTTTGTTTTTTTTTTTACAGGCAGGATGGGAGTATTAAAAGGAGACATACAGGGTTCTAGCAACCCCTTTTCAAGTAATCTTTGGATCTCAGGTTTCAAACCTAGCCTCCCTTCTCTAGGAAGGGGGTATTGTTTTATTCTGACTGGTATTTCTGGGTTCCTTATTGTTACTGAAAAGGGTTCAATATCTAACTTACCTACTGTTTCCGGGGTGTACCAGACTTCAGGATTTATTTTCTCTTCATCTATTACTCGTAAGGGACACAGTTTAATTTTTTTTAGTGTTTCATTTTTTACTTCTAAGCCAATTCCTAATTCAATCATCAAATCTCGGCCCAATAAATTATAGTCTGCTTCAGGCATGAGTAGCAGGGACCCCACCCCTACCTTAGAATGGGTTTCAAAAAACACATCCTTTATTACGGGTATTCCAAAAGGTTCTCCTTTTGCTCCAATAACCTGTGTAGTCGCCGAGGATATTTTACATCCTTGGGGCAATTTTTGAACGGTAGATCTTTCTGCTCCCGAGTCCACTAGGAACTCAATTTCTTGTTGCTGGGGACCCACTTTTAGTTTTATCAAGGGCTCTCGTGGTTTTTTTTTTTTGTTTTTTTGTTTTTTTTTCCTCGGGTTCCCAGCAAATAGAGCCCCTGACACCCCTAGTCTTTGAACATTTTCTCATCCATCATTCTCTTTCTGCAGTCCTTTTTAACATGCCCTTTTCCTCCACAATAAAAACAAACCACAGTTCCCCATTCTCTCCCTCTTAAAGGTTTTCGGGTCTCCTGTCTTATCTGGCGAGCTTCAAACCCTTTTCCAGGGGTTGACGTCCTTTGCCCTTCTCTGACTGCAGCTACCAACATTCTGGCTTGTTTCTTATGTATTTCCTCCTCCCTGCGGACATACACTTTCTGGGCTTCCCTTAACAATTCTTCCAAACCCCTATCCTGCCAATCCTCCACTTTCTCCAGCTTCTTTCTAATGTCCGTCCATGATTTAGCTACAAATTGGTTTTTTTCCTACCCCCCTGTTTCTTCTCTCTCAAGTGATATAGATTTACTCTAGTCTCTGACCTTATCCACAAGTGTGCATATTCACTCTCCTCCAGGCTAAAGGGTTCCTTAGAATTAACATAAATATGTAAAGCCTGGCATATCCAATCTTCAAAGGACCCAAAACCGGGCCAATACAGGTGGTCACTTCTAATTTGTTTCCCACCCCAAACTTCCATACAATAACGTATCATTTTTGCTTTATCCTTACCCTGCCTAGAAGGGTAATCATCCCAATATTTAATCATTAATCCTAACAAACTGTCTGGCGGTATCTGGGGTAACCTAACCTTAGGCACCGACCCACCCATGGGATCAGAAGGCTTGCTTTTCTTCTGTCCCATCTTCCGGAGTGCCTTCACACACGCACACAATCTTTTCCCCCTGTTCGTGGCCCAGTCCCTCGCGGGAGATGGGAACCGCACTACTAAGGGGTCCGCACTTGCTTCGTCCTCAAGTGGACGTCTCACACAGGCACACTCCAGGATACCCAACCCCAACCGAACGGATCACCGGCCTATACTTACTCACTCCTGAGTCTTCGTTCGGGTCTTCGTGCACAAAGTTTACAGGGTTGCCGGCTTTTATTTGCTTGCTGCCGAATTTCGAGTTCGTCGGTAGAGGTTTTGGGTGTAAAAACCCCCAACGGGGGCCGCTTACTCAGCGGGGCGCCCCCCTGTGAGGTTTACAGCCAAATTCCCTCTATCCGAGTCACGGCACCAAATTTGTTATAGATTGTGGCCCAATAATTGACAGGAACCAGTCCAATTAATCAAATTAGTTTATTAAGCAAGCGGCAGCAAGCAAAACAGCGCTGGGCGGCCGGGGAGTCTTTGCTCCGCCAACGGCGCACAGCCACTTCCCGAAAGTAGTTGATTATATACTCTTCTGGTTCCCGTATATGTGTCAATCCTGGTATATTCTGTGTCTGAGCGACGTGTTGCTAGGGGGTCGGTCTTGTCCCGCCTCCTGATGGTGGTGGGGCTGAAGGCTCCTCATCTTTATCAGTGTCCTTGGGGAGACTCTTTTCAGCTTATCTCACAATTTAGCTCTTCCCTTTGAAGTGTTAAAACACACCAGATGCCTGTGATTTAGGCCTTGAGGTATCAAAGTGCACCAGATAGCACGCTGGATGCCTGCGATTTAAGTATGTGAAGAGTCGAAACAGTGTAAGTTTTCACCAGCCTTTAAGAAAGCCTGATTTGATTAACAAACATGATTCTATTTATTACAGCCGGCATGCCCAGCGCCTCCCACTCCACGTTCTCCACGAAGTCCGTCAGGTCCCCGGTGTCCAGCCGGTTGTGGAGGTCGATCTGGTTCCCGTTGTAGGTCCCGGAGCCGAAGGTGAGGCGGCACCGCTGCCCATCGAAGGGCAAGTAGGAGACATCCACCTTGCAGGAGCTCTTGGTGATGGCGGGTGAGTCCCACGTGATGTGCCCGTCGGAGCGCAGCACCACGTTGGTCTCCACCGAGCCGCCAAAGCCGTCGTCGGTGCTGGGGGAGGGATCGCTGTGGGGCCAGGATGGCCCCGAGCCCCACGTGGGGCAAGGGTCTGCGGGGCCGGGGCCGAGCACTGGTCCCCAACCCCGTGTCCCCTCCCCACGTCACCCCCAGGAAGAGGGGGCTCGCTGCCCCTGGTCACCCCCGTGGTGGCACATCCCAGCTGCCAGGTGGGTGGCACACCAGGCTGATGCCAGCACCTCCTGCCGCCGCCTTCTCACCCAGTCGAGGTGACCGTCTCCCCACATCCCCCACACCAGGACCCCCCCTGCTCCCCGTTGGCAACACCCCCAGCCCCAGCCTCAGCCCCCCCAGCTCCGGGAGCAGCCGGGGGGTGGGGGAGGGCGAGCAGCACCCACTCGTTGTAGAGGATGATGATGTGCGGCCGCCAGACGTAGCTGCTGGGGATGCGGATGCTGTCGATGCCGCCGTAAGCGTCCTTGTCCCAGGCGAGGTGGGCGTCCAGCCAGGCCTGACGGACCCACAGGTAGGAGGTGAGGACCTGGTTCACCTTGTCCTGCCGAGGGCAGAGGGTGGGGGAGGGGGACAGGGACAGACCTCGCTGCCCCCCTGTGGAATAAATACTACATTGGCTAAAAACACAAAAGTACAGCATTGTTCACACAGGAAGGAAAAGTAGAAAATCAAGAGGCTTCTGAGGGAGAAAACAGCCGCAGCTGGCATGAAGAATACAACACCTGTGGTTCCCTGATAAGCTACATGAGGTACGGGACGGGATGCAATTATTCCGTGGCTTTACCTTAGGATGTATAGCGGATACGGGAATGGGATGATACCAGGAAACAGATAAGCTGCCAATTAGCTGCCCGCTCCATACTCGGAGCCAACATTTTGCCAAATTTTGATGAAATGCTGTCCTTTGTGCGAACTTTGCTCGTTAGAATGTCATTATAATACCAAAACACACCTCCACCCCGAAGGCTACCCGCCTCCAAGGTGCGACCGCTCCTTCTTGAGCCTGCGCCCTGAGCTTCTCGTAAACTAGACCTTTAATTGTGAAGCGAGAAAAATTTCCACCACTCATGATAAAAGTATGTATGACTAAAGTCACTCAAACTCCACCTCGAAGATAACAAATAGTAGAAAAATAGCCCGAGAGAGGGGGGATACCCAGGGAAGACACCATCGCAAAGAATTCCATCACTGACTTCTGGGAGCAGGCAACGGGCTGAGCCTCTCTTCCCCCCCACAGGGACGCCTTTGGGTAAGACTTAGATTATACCGAGGGCTTCCTCGGGAAACTTAGAAATTTCTCTAGAGACTCTCTTTTCTACATGTATAGCCAGGCTGTATCTTTAGAACTTTGTCCCGCGTTTTGTAGATGTAACAATACTTTCATTTGCACGTGCTTTGCAGACAGTGTATTTATCACCGGCTGCCCTAAGAACCTATCTATCTGTTGCTTAAATAAACTGCACTTTTTGAAGTAGCTTGTCCTTTTGGTTTCTCACTGAACGCGACCAAAGACTCGAGAGTGGCCGTGCTAGTTCATGAGCACGACTGGACTGAAGGTGCAGTCCAGTAGTAGTGTATCCATCCATCCAGCCAGCCAGCCTGTCCAGGGCCCTCTGTAGAGCCTTCCTTCCCTCAAGCCAATCAACACTCCCACCTAGTTTGGTGTCGTCTGCGAACTTACTGAAGGTGCACACAATCCGCTCATCCAGATCATTGATAAAGATTTTAAACAAAACTGGCCCCAAAACTGAGCCCTGAGGGACACCACTGGTGACCGGCCGCCAAGAGGATTTCACCCCACTAACCACAACTCCCTGGGCACGGCCATCCAGCCAGTTTTTAACCCAGCAAAGAGTACACTTGTCTATGCCACGATTCGCCAGCTTCTCCAGGAGAATGCTGTGGGGGACGGTGTCAAAGGCCTTACCAAAGTCCAGAGAGACAACGTCCACAGCCTTCCCCGCATCCAGCAGGCGGCTCACATGGTCATAGAGAGAGATCAGGTTGTTAAGCAGGACCTCCCTTTCCTAAACCCATGCTGGCTGGCCCTGATTCCGTGGCTGCCCTGCACTTGCCGTGAGAGCTCACTCAAGATGATCCTCTCCATGATCTTCCCTGGTACCGACGTCAGGCTCACAGGCCCGTAGTTCCCCGGATCCTCCTTCCGACCCTTCTTGTAGATGGGCGTCACATTAGTCACCCTCCAGTCATCTGGTACCTGCCCTGTTGACCAGGATTGTTGATAAATGATGGAGAGAGGCGTGGTGAGCTCTCTCGCCAGCTCCCTGAGTACTCTTGGGTGTTGTGGAAGAAGATCAAAGCACAGTACCAGCAAGAACAGGGAGTCCGCATGCGCTCCTGCTAACGAGGACTCTTTTGCTGCCAAGGATTCGTGATAACAAGGACTCTCTTGCTGCCAAGGATAAGTTTAACAATGCTACTAGTACCGCTATTTCTGAGTTGTTGCTGGATGTAGATAGTATTCGATATGCGATGTTGCAAAACAGAACTGCTACTGATTTTTTGCTTTCAGCTCACAGACATGGTTGTCAAGATTTTAAAGGACTGCATTGTATGAATCTAAGTGACCACTCCAAATCCATCCATGCCCAGTTGCAGGAACTGCACCGACCGAACCAGCAACTTGTGGAGACCACTGGGTGAAATCTCTTTGCTGGCTGGACTTGGGGGTGGGGTTGGTTGAAGCAAATTATACTCATTGCCTGTGTGGAAGGAATTTGTCTGTTATGTTTAGTATGCTGTTTGCCGTGTGTAATAAGCATTATACGATCAGTTGTAAATGCCGCTTTGCATCGTACCCTCGTACGAGTTGTAGAATATGTTGCTCTAAAAACTATGTGTGTATCCATGAGAACCCGACCTTCACAGAAGAAGCTAAGACGGGATTACAACAATGTAGTCACGTATCAGACAGCCGCTGTTAGCAAAGCTGGATCATGAGTTTGGTGAGACTCGCTGCATACGCTGGCCACGCGTGCAGCGACTCTGGCCTGTACTTTTCTACTCAGTCCAGTGCAGGAGAGTCTGGTGGGACTTGCTGCGTGCACTGGCCACGCGTGCAGTGACTCTAGCCTGTACTTCTCCACTCAATCCAGTGCAGGATATAAGGGGGCTGTCTCGGGTCAGAGACGGGGAGAGAGACATGAGCGAGGGGGAGAGAGACATGAGCGCACTTTGAAGATACAGGGGATGCCCTGAAGCACTGTGTCTGCCCCCGCCCCCCCCCCATAAGTTCTATGTTCATTAACCCCAACAGCTCCGAAGGCATTACAGCATGTTGCAAGATAAGATATAGTCTACTACTGCTGCAAGACGCATTGAACACCTTCCTACAAGAATTTCAACTTTATGCCCTGATAGGACAGTGGGATGATGCACTCGCAAAGAGCCTGACTGCACTAGAGTGGGTATTTTTGCCACATACCTTTTCAAAACCAGTAACTACGATGATTGAAATGTTACCGCGATTGTTTTTCCAGGGTCGTTTGTGCTGTCAGCAGCTTTCTGGAATGGATCCAAGCCACATACATGTCCCCACCAAAAAGGATGACCTTGACCCTTGGTTAGCACAAAGTCTTAACCTCCTTAGTACATTATATTGGGCAAATAAATTATTCTTTCCCCTGGCACAGACTATTACAGTCACTTTCACAAATTCCTTTACAGCCGCGCATCCTGCTAGCACCAAAGCCTCTTGATGGCACCTGTTCGGTGTTTGCAGATGGTTCAGGGACACAGTAAAGGCTTTGGACTTATTTCAACAGGAACTGCTAAATGTAGGCAGAATCTCAATGTGTTACTGGTATTGTTCAAAGACTTGAAGGAGCATTTCTAAAACAAGTAGAGAACCAATGGTTATTTAGTCTCTTACTGCAATTACTGTTGCTTTTATGAAAAAGACAGTTTCCTTATTTTATTGTCCAGATACGCTCTCATAGCTGTTTACTTGGCCCGTTAACTGAGGGAAACACAGTTGCGGATTATCACACTGTTGGTAACAACTCCCAACATTATGCAGCAAGCTAAAATGTCGCATGATTTTTTTTCATCAAAATGCGAAGGCATTGAGGAAGCAATTTTCTTTGACACAACAACAAGCACGTGATACTGTGTGAACGTGTGCCGGTTGTCAGCAGCTGGCTCCTCTGCCATCCTTTGCGGGGGTTAACCCGCGAGGGCTTACGCCTGATGAACTTTGGCAATCCGATGTTACGCGCATTATGGAATTTGGACATGTTTCAGTTGATTTGTTTTCTCACTTTGTTGTAGCTACTGCTCATACAGGAGAGAAGGCTTGTGATGTTATTCGACGTTGGTTGCAATGCATCGCAGTCGTGGGAGTACCGAAAACTATAAAAACTGATAATGAACCAGCTTATGTGTCCGCTAAAGTACAGGTCTTTTTTTTTTTACAGATATGAGGTATTAAACATGTCACCAGTATTCCTCATTCCCCGACTGGGCAAGCAATTGTGGAGCGTATGCATCATACTTTAAAAACCATGCTTGCTAAACAAAAAAGGGGGAATCCCGTAGGTATGACACCTCAAGAGTGAGTGTATAAAGCAACTCATGTTTTAAGTTTTCTAAACATGTCTTCTTTGTCATCCACAGCAGTAGAGCGACATTTTGTAAGAAGTGTTGAATGGCCTGAACAACCAAAGGTGTATTATAAGCACCCTAAATCGGGGTGCATGCTAACCACAGATAATACTGCAACAAATAGAAGTTGCGAGCAAGACAATTCTGTAATGATTTGTACTTCTCATCCGTCTCTTTGCTTCGGCTCAAAATGCAAGTATACAAGAATGTAATCAATCTTATTGTGTAAAGTTAACGTGAGTAAGGTATAAAACAGCAGTAATATGGATAGGGAATCGGCAAAACGCATTAAAAACACGTCTTTCTCTGTATTGTGATTGGGAGTACAACTCTCGAAGACTTTGTGTTACATCTCTCCCCTGGAATACGTTGCTACATGGCTGAGAAATGGTTAAACACCATCTCCAAGGTGCTTTTGACGTGTCGTTGCAAGAAAATATTCGTCCTTCAAATGACCAGCTAAAAGCTCAAATACTAAACATTCAAGACTTAATGAACCGCAATGTATTTGAAATATTACAAAAGGATTTCTCGTGGGTAAATCCAAAGAAATTGGCTTTCTGGGCTAAGTTTAGGAATCTGGGTATTTATTGCCTTAGCAGGGTTCTTCTTGATTCTGTTTTTAATTGTGTTTAGTATGATATATAACCTGCTAAGAGCGTCACAACGAGTAGAAGCACGAGTCATGGCCACCTTGTTAATAAATGGTCTGGTGTTAAACAAAAAAGGGGGAGATGGGGCAGATCTACGAGCAGAGGCCTGCGTACGGCCAAAGACACAGTGAGCAGAGCACACAGTAAACACAGAGCCAAGAGAACAGTTCGTACCTTCACTCCATCCTGTGACGACCATATAACGTTCCCGAATCTCGGACAAAGAATAGGGCTAAGTATTCTTCCTTCGCTGGGAACAGCCATGGCATTGAATATGTTGAATAAGATAGGGTGTTGGGCAAGTAAACAGATAAACCTTACAACTGAAATCATATCTAGCTTGCTCACTGATGTTGATAGCATTCGGCATGCTACGTTGCAAAATCGAGCGGCTATTGATTTTTTGCTGTTAGCTCAGGGTCATGGATGTGAAGATTTTGAAGGTATGTGTTGCATGAACCTTTCCAACCACTCATCATCCATTCATAAGCAGTTGCGGGATCTGAAGGATAACATGTCCAAATTAAAAGTGGTCAAAAAGGTTTCGATGATTGGTTAAGCTCATGGGGTATAACGGGATGGTTATCAGATTTACTAAAGCAAGGGCTCATGCTATTGTTGGTTATATTACTATTGGTTATGGTAGCCTCGTGTGTTCTCCGCAAAGTGACTGACATGATAGAAAATGCCATGCATAAGGTCTGGCTGGCTCAAGAAGAAAAAGGGGGGATTGTAGGAATGTGTCTGAGAGAAAATGGTCACGTGAGCCAGCCTCCCTACTATGAGAGATTAGAGCAAGAGCAAAACAGGTGGTAGAAGATGGAATCAGTACATGGCAAAAACGGGAACTGAGAAGGCAGAAAACATGTTGTGCTAATGACTAAGCAATTTACTATGCGAATTCTTGTAACCAATCTGCTGTGTGAACGAACTGCATGGACAGCGCGTGGACAGCGTAACTAGCTAATCAGAAATAAGCGAGTCGCGTGTACGGCGACAACACAGGGTATAAAAGGTGATGATCTGTGCTTAATAAACGGCTTCTGTTGGTTCACATTGGATCGTCTGGAGGCCAGTTATTTCTCCTCACCTAGCCAGCCTCGGAGCAGATCTCTGGGCGGTAGTCTTAAATAGTCGTTTAGCCCTAAACAAGACCTGCAACGTATTCAGGAGACATAACACTAGGAACATGCTGGTTTGAGCATCCCAAGGATATTCAAAATTCTCAAAAGCTGTCATGCCTGACCCGAAGGAGAAAAGCCGTTTCCATCAGAGGTGACACGGTAAGGGAATGACTGAGACAAAGAGGCTCCAGCAAAGGCTTGTAGAACATCTCTTATCACACAGACAAAAGGACAAACTGATTCCTACTGGATTAGCGTCTGGAAGGGTAGTCATACATTTAACCAGGGCTAATGACATTGAGCAATTTTTTTGTTACCAAAAAGGAAAGAAATCAACCAGTCAGATAATCCCTTTAGGTGTAGCATAAAGAGAAGCAAACAGCGGCAGGACATGCGGGAAGAATTTTAGGCGCCTCGCACAGACTGTAAACCCTGGAGTACCCAACCAACAGGAAAGAGGGGAGGGAAAAATTGGGCCGGGATTAGGAAACAAAAAGGTGTGGTGTTTCAAGAACGGAAAGTGTGCCTACTTGCTAGGTCACCCGCTCTTGCAAGAGCGTGAATAAAAATGTGCTTCCCAGAGGATTCTGCCTGAGCCTATTTCATTCGGACCGGAACTTATTTCTCCCACCATTCTGTGTGTCCAGAGAAGGGCAAGGGAGCTGCTGAGGGCTCTGGAGCACAGGCCACGGCGCCGGGCCCTCAGCCGCCCCACAGCCGGGCGCAGCCCCGCCGCAGGCCCCGGCCCCGGCACCGGCCCGGCCCACAGCGGCGGCTGATGGCGGCGCTCGGGGGTTCCCTCACAGGACGCCGCGGTGTTCCCCCCCTCCGATTATTAACCGCTCCTAATTTTTCAGACAGGCAGAGATGATCTGTTACCGAGCATCCCAAGGGAGATCAAGAGAGACTTCTGGGCCTTGGGATGACTAGGAAAGGGCTCAGGAGCGCAAGTCGTGTTCTCCTCTGTCGTTGCAGGCCCAGGGAAGGATGAGGAAAGCAACAGGAAGAGCCAGCAGATCAATACCTGGCTGCGAGCCTGGTGTCAGTGGCAGGACTTTGGGGTTTTTGATCACAGCATGGTTTGACAGGACAGCAGGCCTGTTGGAGACAGATGGGATACACCTGCCTCAAAAGGGGAAAAGGATCCTTGCACAGGAGTTGGCAGGGCTCATCAAAGGGGCTTTCAAGTAGATTTGAAGGGGGAAAGGGATGAATCCGGCAGCAGAGACACAAGGGTCGTTGATGGGTTAGAAGCTACAGCTGCGCCTGGGAATGGTCAGGTAGGAGTGAAGCCTTCTTCCAGCAAAAAGGTGTCAGGACCAGTAGGCCAGCTGAAGTGCTTCCACACCAATGCCTGCAGCATGGGCAAGAAAGAGGAGGAGCTGGAAGCCATTGTGCAGCAGGACAGCTATGACATAGTCGCTGTCACGGAAACGTGGTGGGCTGACTCGCACGACTGGAGTGCTGCATTAGATGGCTACAAACCCTTCAGAAGGGACAGGCAAGGAAGGAGAGGAGGTGGGGTGGCCCTGTATGTTGGGGAGTGTTGTGAACATCGAGACCTTAATGATGGTAAACACTGGGGTTGAGTGTTTCTGGGTAAGAATGAGGGGGAGGGCCAACAAGGCTGATATGATGGTCTGTTATAGACTGCCCAACCAGGACAGAGAGGCAGGTGAAATATTCTGTAAGCAGGTGGGAGAAATCTCACGATTGCTGGCCCTTGCCCTGGTGGGAGACTTCAACCTACCAGATATCAGCTGGGAACACCATACAGCTGAGAGGGAAGAGTCTTGGAGGTTTCTGGGGTGTGTGGGGATAAATTCCTGACACAGCTGGTGGGGGAACGCACTAGGGAAGGAGCCCTGCTGGACCTGCTGTTTGTGAACAGAGAAGGACTTGTGGGGGATGTGATGTTGGAGGCCGTCTTGGGCACAGTGACCATGAAATGACAGAGTTTTTGATTCTTAGGGAAGCAAGGAAGGGTGCCAGCAGAACTGCCACCATGGGCTTCTGGAGGGGGGACTTTGGTCTTTTCAGGAGCCTGCTGGAGAGAGTCTTCCTCTAGGTTTGGCTCAACACCCAGAGGAGAAGTGAAAAACTGTCTTCTCAATGGAAGACGACAGCGAAGCTGAGCAGAATCGCTGGGCTCACCTACCTGATGTCTGTCTGAGACGTGTCTTCCATTGGTCAGACGACAGGGACAGATGTAACGCTGCCTTGCTCTGTAAAAATGGAATTGGGCCCTGCACTCGGGATCCCTCCCTCCTCCACAAAAGATGAAACTGGAATTTGGACTACTGGGGGAAGCCCCGTCTTACCAAGAAAATACTCAATGGCTTTGGCTAGGCGGTTTTGTGATAAAACACATGGACGCG
Organism: Rissa tridactyla; assembly: GCF_028500815.1. NCBI lineage: Eukaryota > Metazoa > Chordata > Aves > Charadriiformes > Laridae > Rissa > Rissa tridactyla. The sequence continues at coordinate 10,048,106 of NC_071466.1, read as the reverse complement.
TGTGCGACGAGCGAGGGAAACAGGCAGTCGACTCAATATGAGTGATAAAGCAAGCTTCAGCTTTATTGCAGCTTCATCAGACTTTTATACTCTTATACTTAGATATGCCTATTTGTCTTACAACTATTGGCTGTGCGCTAAAGATTACATTATTCATACTCCTCCTACATGCAGTTTCTTGGGTCCAGGTTTGTTCCTGTTCTCTCACAGTCTACTTTCTCAAAGTTGTTTATCTGACTTAAGGAAGGTCAGCACGGCCTTCAGCATCTTTCTTATCAGCGTGACTCGGAATTCTCCATGCAGGCAGGCATAGCTTACTTCTGACAATCCTGCATGGCGCCGTGTCCGTTCTCATATAGCCATTCCTCAACACGGGTGACAATTTTTAACCAGATTGAGAAAAGGTGGACAGTCCCCGGAAGACATATGGCAGTAAAGGGGATTGTGAGTTCTTGGCCCACAGGTTGGAAGTTTTCCGGTGCAAAACCCAAGCAGGAGGCTGGAGGGCAACCGTGGTCATACTTCCCATTCCAAAGGCTGCAGATGGGTTATGCTGACGTGCCTCCTGTGGAAGGTGTTAAGCACCCGCTGGTAATCATGGATCAACCCTCAGGAGGAGTAGAAGCTTTTCCTACCAGGAAAGCTGATCCCCCAGGAATGGTCAAAGCACTTTTGTGGGAAATCATTCCCAGATACTGACTGAAATGAAACCAGAGGATCAGACAGGGGTTCTCATTTTTCAGCAGGAATACTAAATAATATCTATAAAAGTTCAGCCTGGAGAAGAGAAGATTGCGGGGAGACCTTGGAGCCCGTTCCAGCCCCTCAGGGGGCTCCAGGAAAGCTGGGGAGGGACTCTGGATGAGGGAGGGGAGCCATGGGACGAGGGGGAAGGGGTATCCACTGCAAGAGGGGAGACTGAGCTGAGATCTGAGGCAGAAATTCTTGGCTGTGAGGGCGGTGAGCCCCTGGCCCAGGTTGCCGAGAGAAGCTGTGGCTGCCCCATCCCTGGAGGGGTTCAAGGCCAGGTTGGCCGGGGCTTGGAGCAAGCTGGGCTGGTGGGAGGTGTCCCTGCCCAGGGCAGGGGGTGGCACTGGGTGGGCTTTAGAGGGCCCTTCCCACCCAAACCATGCCCTGAAGGGGTGGGGCCCTTCTCCTTCTCCTTTTCCCCTTCTCCTTCTCCTTCTCCCTCCCTTCTTGTTATGGTTTGAGAAACCCACCACAATTTCTTGTCCTTTAGACAACTACTCTCTCACCCGATGACCCCTCCCCACCCGGGAAGGGGAATTGGGGAAAAACAAGGAAACAGGAGGGTTGCAATAGAAATCGATTTAATAGGATAAAACTAAAGAATTAACATTAATAATGCTAAAGAAGCAGTGTCGATCCCGATATCAATATAAAATACCCAAGGACTACACCCAGCCCATTCCATCAGCAGGAAGCCGTGCACTCCCAGCAGGGGACAGTCAATGGGGGACACTGCGAGCACTGTGGCTGCGGGAGGAAGGGAAGGGCTCAGGGCTCCGAGACCGCGGCAAGGAGTTCTCTGGACCACCGCCATCAAGGGAGAGTCGAACTACACAGCAGACTTTATAATTTATATTAAATGTGATGTTCGTGCTATGAAATAGTCCTGTTGGCAGCTTGGGGCAAGTGCCCTCCTTCTCTTGCTCTTCCTCATCCCCTGCTGAGTGTCACCAAGGGGGGCCCTGACTGCCCTGTGATGTCACAAAGCGGGGCTCTGACTGCCCCACGATGTCACAAAGGGGGGATGTGCCCCCCTGCCACACTATAAAAGGGGGACGCGGTCCCCACTGGAGCCGTCAGCGGATGCTGGGCACCGCAGTCTGGCATTGTCTGGGCAGACTGCAGCCTCGGCCTCTGACACCCCAGCAGTCTTGCGGGTCCCGTCACTGGGGACCCAGGAGGACACTGGGGAGCCGCATTGCGGTTCTGTGCTGGTGACTCGGAGCACCGCAGCCACACCGGAGTCGGTGCCATGGGGCGCTCTGACGCCGTGTCTCCCCTGGGCCCTCTCATCCTGATCGTGACAGGGCTCAGCATATTCTCATCTGTGCTGCAGAGCAAGCGGCTTCAGGTAGGTGACTGTTGCACCACACTGTGCTGCGGCGTGGGGTGGCGAGGGATGGCATGGGGTGGTGTGGGGGCCTGTGGTGTGGGACTGGGAAGTGCTCCCGTCTCACCCAGCTCCTGGGGACCTTGCAGAAGTGGTGGAAGAAGAACAAGAAGAAGCGTCAGACAAGCAAGACAGGAGCCCGGCCAGAGAAGCAGAGCGGTGAGTGGCCCCAGTATGGAGCACCCTGCAAACGGCCGACACCCCACGGCAGCCCTGAGCCGGGGCTGTGCAGGGGGCTGCCGGCCGCTCAATCTGTCTCCTCCCGCTGCAGCTTCTCGGGCAGTGGATGGAAGAGTGGAGAAATCCCGGCCCAAGCAGGAGAAGCGGTGAGTGTGGGGGAGACCCCAGATGCTGCCCCAGACCCTCACCCCGTGCCCTGCCCCTGCCTGCGCTGGGCAGCCCTGCCCACCGGCCAAGGAGGGGTGCTGCCCGCGGGTCCCGCTGGGCTCCGGGTTGCAGCGGGGTCTCTTTCTCCTCCTCTGCAGGGCGAGTGCGGAGGCCTTGAACAGGAAGCCCCTCTCCCCACGGGCCCCGCTGGCCACCATGGACTCCATGACAGACGGAGGCTCCTCTTCCTTCAGCTCCCTCTACTCCTTCCCAGAGCCCTGGCCTGGTGCAATGGCGGAGCTGGCAGCGCTCAACCGCTCAAGACCCCGCTGTACCCCCAGGGCTGTGAAGGGGAGGGTGGAGGAGCCAGGGCCAGCCCTCTGCCAGGAGCCCCCACAGGAACTGCCGACAAGGACCAAGCAAGAGCCGGTCCCCAGGGAAAGCAGGGACAGGGCGCAGAGCCCTGTGCACACGCAGCCTTCACCCTGCAGCCCCCCAGCCATGGCCACGGACCAAGGGGAGCTGGTCATGGAGCTCCTCCGCTGTTTCGAGTGCACCCAGGAGATGGCCAGGCAGTGCTGTGAGATGCTGAAGGTGCTGCAGGCCCGTTGGCAAGGGGCAGCGGGAGCCTGTGACCAGAACTTCCCCGGGGAGCCCTTCCATCCCCTTGGCAGGATGGAGGCGCAGCAGCAGCTGGGGTCCACAGTGAAGCCCCGGCACCTGGGAGCGGAGTGGCCGTGGGTGGATGCAAACACGGATAAGGCTGAGGATGGGGACATGGACAAGGAGAAGGACAAGGGACCAGACACAAGTGTGAAGGAGAAGGAAAGGAGCAGCCCTGTGGAGCTCGGCAGGGGGAGCCTGGCGGAAGTGAAGAGAAACAGCAAGATGGGGCCGGGCGAGAACAACTCCATGGGGCCAAGCACCAGCAGCCCCCCAGGCTCAGGCAGGAGCACCCCCATGGATGCGGAAGGGAGGAGGGACAGGGTGCAGAGCCCCGTGAATGTGGTTCTACCGCCCAGCAGCCCCCCAGCCAAGGCCACGGACGACAAGTTGCTCTACTTGGAGCTCTTGGACACTGTCAAGACCTTGGAGGAGGAGAGGCAGCAGCGCGACGAGGTCGTGGACAGGGAGTGTGACCAGGCGTCCCCAGGGCTGTGCCCGCTAGGACGGTGCCTGTGTCACTGCTGCATCCGGCTCTGCCACCGCCTGAAGGACTGGTGGAGACGCTGCTGCCGGCCGCGCCGTGTCTGCTTCAGCAATTTCCCCTAATGGGTGGGAAGTGTGGGGCCGGGAATCCCCTGGGGTGCCCCTCTTGTCAACCAATAAAAAAGTCAGTATTTTCTCTATCCCTGGTGCTGTGGTTCATCCACCCTTCCCGCAGCTGGGGGTGTTACCCCCTCAGTGCCCAACCCCAGTGCGACAGGCTGGCACCCACGAAACTCGGGGGGAGGTGGTGGCTGATACACCCCGATGGGTGTGTTGGCGCCTGACCCCTGTCCCAGTTGAAGTGGCTGCAGGTCCCCCTGGACAGAGGGAGATGGCCAGGAGAAGGACCCAGAGGGAGACGGCCGGGACAGGGACCCCGGCGCAGCTGGGGATGCTGAGGATCGGGCCCTGCTCCTGGCTTAAGGATGCGGAGGAGAAGTGATCCCCCCGTCAGGTGCTGCCCGTGGGCCCTGCTGGGGTCCAGGGCGCAGAGGGGTCTCTTCTCTCTCCTCCTCTGCAGGGCGAGTGCGGAGGCATTGAGCAGGGACAGGGTGCAGAACCCTGTGTACATGAAGCCTTCACCCCAGAGCGCCCCACCCCACCCCACCGCCCCCCAGCCATGGCCTCGGACCAAGGGGAGCTGGTCGTGGGGCTCCTCTGCTCTTTCGAGTCCACCCAGGAGATGGCCAGGCGGTGCTATGAGATGCTGAAGGTGCTGCAGGCCCGTTGGCAAGGGGCAGCGGGGGCCTGTGATTGGAACCTCCCCGGGGAGCCCTTCCATCCCCTGGGCAGGATGGAGGCGCAGCAGCAGCTGGGGGCCACAGTGAAGCCCCAGCACCTGGGAGCGGAGCGGCCGTGGCTGGAGCTCCACAGACCTGATGGCTGCGGGTGTTTAGAGCATCGAGGGGTTGAGTCGTAGTCGGGTTTTCTGCTGCGTTCAGGCTGTTTCAGCCACTTACCAGCCCGATCTCCAGCCGAAACAGGGCTGGTTTTTGGTTTTGGTGCTGAGCTCTCGCTGACGGCCTCATGCAAGAGCATTAACTTGGGTTTGGCTGAGCATCTGCCTGCACCCAAGTGCGGTTCGCTCACACAGCAGGGCTGCACCCCTCACCGTCTCCTACCCGCGCAACAACCTGCACCCGCCCCTGAACGTGGCGGCTTCCTCTTGTGCGGCTCCAACGGCAGCTTCCCCTTCAAATTCCCCCACTCCAACCCGGCGAGAGCCCTGCAGCTGCTGCGGGACCCTGCCAGCCACCCGCGGCACCCAAGTGCTGCCCCACACCCGCCATGGGTGCTATGATGGACCCCAGCACTGACCTGCCCTGCCCTGGGTGGGCTCCACGAGCCCCGCACTCTGTCACCAAAGGCATCGAGGGCCAGACCCCTCCGTCCCTCCTGGGCACCATCCTGGCCCCAGCCAGCACCCGGAGGGGACGGGGTGGGGGCTGCCCCGCTCCCCTGGGACCCTCAGCAGGGCTGCTGGACACTGGAGTGGCGTCTCGGGGGGCTGCAGCAGACCCGGCCCCTGGCCCGGCAGGGTGGCAGGCACCGGTGGGGACACAGGAGGAGCGGAAGGTGTCCATGTGTATATATATATATGGTCCAGAGGAGGCCCCGGAGATGCTGGGAGGGCTGGAGGCCCTCTGCTGTGAGGACAGGCTGAGAGAGTTGGGGGGTTCAGCCTGGAGAAGAGAAGGCTCCACGGAGACCTTGGAGCCCCTTCCAGTCCCTCAAGGGGCTCCAGGAAAGCTGGGGAGGGACTCTGGATGAGGGAGAGGAGCCATGGGATGCGGGGGAAGGGGTTTCCACTGCAAGAGGGGAGATTTTGCTGAGATCTCGGGCAGAAATTCTTGGCTGTGAGGGCGGTGAGCCCCTGGCCCAGGTTGCCCAGAGAAGCTGTGGCTGCCCCATCCCTGGAGGGGTTCAAGGCCAGGTTGGCCGGGGCTTGGAGCAAGCTGGGCTGGTGGGAGGTGTCCCTGCCCAGGGCAGGGGGTGGCACTGGGTGGCCTTTAGAGGTCCCTTCCCACCCAAACCATGCCCTGAAGGGGTGGGGCCCTTCTCCTTCTCCCTCCCTTCTTGTTATGGTTTGAGAAACCCACCACAATTTCTTGTCCTTTAGACAACTACTCTCTCACCCGATGACCCCTCCCCACCCGGGAAGGGGAATTGGGGAAAAACAAGGAAACAGGAGGGTTGCAATAGAAATAGATTTACTAGGATAAAACTAAAGAATTAACATTAATAATGCTAAAGAAGCAGTGTCAATCCCGATATCAATATAAAATACCCAAGGACTACACCCAGCCCATTCCATCAGCAGGAAGCCGTGCACTCCCAGCAGGGGACAGCCAATGGGGGACACTGCGAGCGCTGCGGCTTCGGGAGGAAGGGAAGGGCTCAGGGCTCCGAGACCGCGGCAAGGAGTTCTCTGGACCACCGCCATCAAGGGAGAGTCGAACTACACAGCAAACTTTATAATTTATATTAAATGTGATGTTCGTGCTATGAAATAGTCCTGTTGGCAGCTTGGGGCAAGTACCCTCCTTCTCTTGCTCTTCCTCATCCCTTGCTGAGTGTCGCCAACGGGGGCTTTGACTGCCCCTCGATGTCACAAAGCGGGCACGTAAACCCCGGCCACACTATAAATGGGGGACGCGGTCCCCACTGGAGCTGTCAGCGGATGCTGGGCACCGCAGTCTGGCATTGTCTGGGCAGACTGCAGCCTCAGCCTCTGACACCCCAGCAGTCTTGCGGGTCCCATCACTGGGACCCAGGAGGACACTGGGGAGCCGCATCGCGGTTCTGTGCTGGTGACTCGGAGCACCGCAGCCACACCGGCGTTGGTGCCATGGGGCGCTCTGACGCCGTGTCTCCCTTGGGCCCTCTCCTCCTGATTGTGATGGGGCTCAGCGTATTCTCAGCTGTGCTGCAGAGCAAGCGGCTTCAGGTAGGTGACTGTTGCACCACACTGTGCTGCGGCGTGGGGTGGCGAGGGATGGCATGGGGTGGTGTGGGGTGCCATGGGGGGCTGTGGTGTGGGACTGGGAGGTGCTCCCGTCTCACCCAGCTCCTCGGAACCTTGCAGAAGTGGTTTAAGAAGAAGAAGAAGAAGCGTCGGACAAGGAAGACGAGAGCCCGGCCAGAGAAGCAGAGCGGTGAGTGGCACCAGCATGGAGCACCCTGCAAACAGCCGACACCCCACGGCAGCCCTGAGCCGGGGCTGTGCCGGCAGCTGCTGGCCGCTCACTCTGTCTCCTCCCTCCGCAGCTTCTCAGCCAGTGGATGGAGGAGTGGAGAAATCCCGGCCCAAGCAGGAGAAGCGGCGAGTGTGGGGGAGACCCCAGATGCTGCCCCAGACCCTCACCCCGTGCCCTGCCCCTGCCTGCGCTGGGCAGCCCTGCCCACCGGCCAAGGAGGGGTGCTGCCCGCGGGTCCCGCTGGGCTCTGGGGTGCAGCGGGGTCTCTTTCTCCTCCTCTGCAGGGCGAGTGCGGAGGCCTTGAACAGGAAGCCCCTCTCCCCATGGGCCCCAATGGCCACCATGAACACAATGACAGACAGAGGCTGCTCTTCCTTCAGCTCCCTCTACTCCTTCCCGGAGCCCTGTCCTGGTGCAATGGCGGAGCTGGCAGCACTCGACCGCTCAGGACCGTGCCATCCCCCCAGGGCTGTGAAGGGGAGGGTGGAGGAGCCAGGGCCAGCCCTCTGCCAGGAGCCCCCACTGGAAATGCCTACAAGGACCAAGCAAGAGCCGGTCCCCAGGGAAAGCAGGGACAGGGCGCAGAGCCCTATGCACACGCAGCCTTCACCCTGCAGCCCCCCAGCCATGGCCACGGACCAAGGGGAGCTGGTCATGGAGCTCCTCCGCTGTTTCGAGTGCACCCAGGAGATGGCCAGGCAGTGCTGTGAGATGCTGAAGGTGCTGCAGGCCCGTTGGCAAGGGGCAGCGGGAGCCTGTGACCAGAACCTCCCCGGGGAGCCCCTCCATCCCCTGGGCACGATGGCGGCGCAGGAGCAGCTGGGGGCCACAGTGAAGCCCCGGCACCTGGGAGTGGAGTGGCCGTGAGTGGATGCAAACACGGATAAGGCTGAGGATGGGGACATGGACAAGGAGAAGGACAAGGGACCAGACACAAGTGTGAAGGAGAAGGAAAGGAGCAGCCCTGTGGAGCTCGGCAGGGGGAGCCTGGCAGAAGTGAAGAGAAACAGCAAGACGGGGCCGGGCGAGAACAACTCCATGGGGCCAAGCACCAGCAGCCCCCCAGGCTCAGGCAGGAACACCCCCATGGATGCGGAAGGGAGGAGGGACAGGGCGCAGAGCCCCATGACTGTGCTTCCGCCGCCCAGCAGCCCCCTAGCCAAGGCCACGGACGAGAGGGAGCTCTTCTTGGAGCTCTTGGACACTGTCAAGACCTTGGAGGAGGAGAGGCAGCAGCATGGCAAGCCTTTGAATAGGGAGTGTGACCAGGCGTCCCCAGGGCTGTGCCCGCTAGGACGGTGCCTGTGTCACTGCTGCACCCGGCTCTGGCACCGCCTGAAGGACTGGTGGAGACGCTGCTGCCGGCCGCGCCGTGTCTGCTTCAGAAATTTCCCCCAATGGGTGGGAAGTGTGGGGCCAGGAACCCCCTGGGGTGCCCCTCTTCTGAACCAATAAAAAAGTCAGTATTTTCTCTATCCCTGTGACTGTCAGCAGATCAGTTTTGTCCCTTGACAGGAGCAGAGAATCAGTTTTGGGTAACGACAACAGTAGATGCTACAGTAATGCCCACTCTCCCGTGGAGATGGGGGGGCCCTTGAGCATTACACCCCACACAGAGAGATAGACAACTTCTATTACCATTAGAAGATGTCGTACCCTCAGCTCATGCCATGATCTTACTTGACATATTGGAAATTATCCCCGGTACGAGAGTAGATCCAAAGACAATTTCTAGAAAGCTTTGCAGATCCCGGCTGTTCCTTGGAAGCTCTGCAGCGCAACAGAACCTAAAGAGCGCTGTCAGCAACCATCAGGCCGTGTGCTTCCCTCAGGCGTGCAAAGACCTGATGCTCATTGACGCGGGTCAAAGCTGTCGCACACCTTTGGTGGCACATCCTGCGTGACACCACAGGGCTGTGACATGGGCACCACTTAATTTACATCCGCTCTAGACGTTTGTGTATTGCCAAAAGGGAGCAGAACCACGAGTGCAGGCTGACGCAGGCTACAGCTCTGCAAGCAAACAGGGCGCACGGACTCCTCTCCTCATGAGCACATTTCCCTGCAAAAGGGTGGGGTTCAGAAAAATCGGAAAGGATAAGAAAGTTCCCAGTTACTAAACGCCTAAAAAAACCCCAACAAAACAACCAAAACCAGCCCAATGAGTGAAAAAGAATCACGGTACAAGCACAGGCCACATCCTTTAACTTTTTGGCCTTCGGTCTAGCTAAACAGTGAAATGGTCTCTGCTGCTGAAGTTCAAGTGCCAAGTCTGGGCAGGGCTGGGAGTGCTCAGCCTGGAGAAGAGGCGGCTCAGGGGGATCTCCTCCACGCACATCAATACCTGCAGGGAGGGTGCCAAGAGGACGGAGGCTGGAGCTGGTCATCACCGCCGTGAGCAGTGGCAGCAGCTCGGGGCGCTGCTGAGTTCATGGGAGGTTTTGGGATGGTGTGAGACCCGTGAAGGGGTAATGCCAAGTCCTCCTGTCCCTTTGCTGAACATCTCCTTCTCTCCCTTTGGGGCGCACAGGCCTCAGACTTGTGCTCCCACACTTTTCTGTGGGCCCAGAAGGCAAATGTGTGGAGCCTCTGAAAGCATTTTGCCTGGAAGGGATCGACTCAAAGGTGTGTCTTCTCAGGGATGCCCGCACCTCCCCTTCTATCCCTTGCTGACCCTCCACCCCCTTCCCTTTCTGTCCACAAGCCTTCCCTCTTGTGTCTGCTCTTCCCCAGGCTGCTCCTGCCTGCTCCTGTGTCCGTGTCCCTGTCCTTGTTCATGTCTGCATCTGCGTCCATGTCCCTGTCTGCCCCCAGCCCCAGTTGCTCCCTCCCAAGGCACTGGGGTGTCACGCTTTCGGCTGGGGTGGGGATGACTTCCTTGCGAGCAGGTGGTGTAGCGCTGTGTTTTGGATTTGGGATGAAAACAGTGTTGGTAGCGCACTGGTGGTTTTAGCTGTTGCTGAGCTCTCAAGGCCTTTTCTGCTCCTCACGCTGCCCGACCGACAGTGGCCTGGGGGGCACAGGGAGTTGGGAGGGGACAGAGCCAGGACAGCTGACCCCGACTGAGCAAAGGGACATTCCGTGCCATTTGACGTCACGCTCAGTATATAAAGCCGGGGAAAGAAGAAGGAAGGGCTGATGTTCAGAGTGATGGCGTTTGTCTTCCCAAGTCACCGTCACGCTGCCGGAGCCCGGCTTTCCTGGAGACGGCTGAACCCCCGCCTGCAATGGGAAGCAGCCAACGGGTTCCTTGTTTGGCTTTGCTTGTGCGCGCGGCTTTTGCTTTGCGTATTAAACTGCCTTTCTCTCACGCCACGACTTTCCTCCCTTTCCCACTTCCCATTCTGTGTGTCCAGAGAAGGGCAAGGGAGCTGCTGAGGGCTCTGGAGCACAGGCCACGGCGCCGGGCCCTCAGCCGCCCCACAGCCGGCCGCAGCCCCGCCCCAGGCCCCGGCCCCGGCCCCGGCCCCGGCCCCGGCCCGGCCCGGCCCGGCCCGGCCCACAGCGGCGGCCGATGGCGGCGCTCGGGGGTTCCCTCCGAGGAGGCGGCGGTGTTCCCCCCGCATATCCCTGCAACGTGATCAGGAACTAGTGCTGAAGGGCCGTCTGTGTCTTCTCGCGAATTCTCACTCGCCAAGGGACAGCTTCGGGGCAGGTACGTCCGCAAGGGAGCGGGGGTTGGTGGCGAAAAAAGGCAAAAAAGGGGCTATTCCGGAGCTGCCCGGGGCCGGGGAAAGGCCGGGAGGGCGCAGGCCGGCCGCGAGGGCCGGCAGCTGGCGGGGGGGCGCTGACGGGCCGGGCCGGGGCGAGCAGGAACGGCGCTCAATTTAAACGGGGTGTAACGGCCCCCACCGGTCGCTTCCCGAGGGACAGCTTCGGGGCAGGTACGTCCGCAAGGGAGCGGGGGTTGGTGGCGAAAAAAGGCAAAACAGGGGCTTTTCCGGAGCTGGGGAAAGGCCGGGAGAGCGCAGGCCGCCCAGCAGAGCCAGCAGCTCCCAGGGGGGCTGCTGACAAGATGGGGGACACAGCAGATTCCCCGCCCTCCCTCTGCCTAGCTGAAGAAGGTAACTAAGAGGACAGGGGGCTGTGGGAACATGTTCCTGCCCGGCGAAGCAGGCGTGTCTCCCCAGTAACTCCCTGGCCTTCCAGGTACCCTGAAAAACCAGGTACGAGGCTCTGCAAGGGGAACCTAATGCTGACGAGGAAGATAATGCAGTGTCCACAGAGGTGTTGCCAAGGTTAAGCCAAACCACACCTCGCATCAAAACGTCTTCAGTTAAGAAGAAAAGACGGGTCACTGTTGTAGGCGACTCCATCCTGAAGGGAGCGCAAGGCCCGATATGCAGACCAGACCCACTTCTCAGGGAAGTGTGCTCAGGGAAGGGGCCCGGGTTAAAGATACCAGAAGAAAACTTCTCTCCCTGGTAAGCCCCTCCGATTATTAACCGCTCCTCATTTTTCAGACAGGCAGAGATGATCTGTTACCGAGAATCCCAAGGGAGATCAAGAGAGACTTCTGGGCCTTGGGATGACTAGGAAAGGGCTCAGGAGCGCAAGTCGTGTTCTCCTCTGTCGTTGCAGGCACAGGGAAGGATGAGGAAAGCAACAGGAAGAGCCAGCAGATCAATACCTGGCTGCGAGCCTGGTGTCAGTGGCAGGACTTTGGGGTTTTTGATCACAGCATGGTTTGACAGGACAGCAGGCCTGTTGGAGACAGACGGGATACACCTGCCTCAAAAGGGGAAAAGGATCCTTGCACAGGAGTTGGCAGGGCTCATCAAAGGGGCTTTCAAGTAGATTTGAAGGGGGAAAGGGATGAATCCGGCAGCAGAGACACAAGGGTCGTTGATGGGTTAGAAGCTACGGCTGCTCCTGGGAATGGTCAGGTAGGAGTGAAGCCTTCTTCCAGCAAAAAGGTGTCAGGATCAGCAGGCCAGCTGAAGTGCTTCCACACTCATGCCTGCAGCATGGGCAAGAAAGAGGAGGAGCTGGAAGCCATTGTGCAGCAGGACAGCTATGACGTAGTCGCTGTCACGGAAACGTGGTGGGCTGACTTGCACACCCTGCGGGAGCACAGCACTCGTTCCCTGTGCACCTTGAATATCCAATGTCATATCCACGACCCTCATGGGCAAGTGGTCAGGGGAATGTCGTGGGCCAACTTGGCCAAGAGAGCCCCAAAACTGCGCGTGAACCTCTTCTTTGAAAGAGTCACGAAGCACGATCACCTAGCCAGGATCCTGCTAGCGGAGATGCCAGTCAGCAGCATAAGAGTCTGCGGAGCTACAGTTTCAGAGACCCAGGCTGGAGAATGAGACGCACCCTCACCAACCTCCTCCCAGCCTCCTGGTGTGTTCTGCAGGTACGGGAACCCAGAGGGACATCTCACCGCGGTATCACAAAGCTAAGCAAAGTGATCCTCCGGGCCTTCTGCATAGCAGCGCTCAGCAGGAGGAATTCCTGACCACTTCAGTGTTATGGCCAGAGGGTCATTTTCATAAGCGAGCCACTGCGGTGTTCCACTCTAGCCTGGTTGAGGTTGTTGTCCTTGTCCAGTTGCGATGCCCGTTATGCCAGTCTTCACTGTCAGGCTGATGTCAGGTTGCCCTCATAAAAAGCTGAAACACCCAAAATACTGGTGCTGGGATGTCAGCTGTGAGCAAAAAGAGCTTTTCAGGCAGGAAAACCTCAATTTTTTGAAAAAGCTTTAGGCTTGTTCTAGTAACTGACAACTTTCTTATCCTTTCCGATTTTTCTGAACCCCACCCTTTTGCAGGGCAATCTGCTCATGAGGAGAGGAGTCCGTGCACCCTGTTTGCTTGCAGAGCTGTAGCCTGCGTCAGCCTGCACTCATGGTTCTGCTCCCTTTTGGCAAAACACAAACGTCTAGAGCAGATGTAAATTAAGTGGTGCCCATGTCAGAGCCCTTTGGTGTCACGGAGGATGTGTGTTCCTGGACCCACACTTCCCAGCCATTAGGGGAAACTGCTGAAGCGGACGCGTCGTTGCCGGCAGCAGCGTCTCCACCAGTCCTTCAGGCGGTGTCAGAGCCGGGTGCAGCAGTGACACAGGCACCGTCCTAGCGGGCACAGCCCTGGGGACGCCTGGTCACACTCCCTGTCCACGGGCTCGCTGTGGTGCTGCCCCTCCTCCTCCAAGGTCTTGAAAGTGTCCAAGAGCTCCAAGTAGAGCTCCCTCTCGTCTGTGGCCTTGGCTGGGGGGCTGCTGGGGGGCAGCTGCACGTTCACAGGGCTCTGCGCCCTGTCCCTCCTCCCTTCCACGTCCATGGGGGTGCTCCTGCCCAAGCCTGGGGGGCTGCTGGTGCTTGGCCCCATGGAGTTGTTCTCGCCCGGCCCCATCTTGCTATTTCTCTTCACTTCCGCCAGGCTCCCCCTGCCAAGCTCCACAGGGCTGCTCCTTTCCTTCTCCTTCACACTTGTGTCTGCTCCCGTGTCCTCTCCTTGTCCATGTCCCCATCCTCAGCCTTATCAGTGTTTGCAGCCACCCATGGCTGCTCTGCTCCCAGGTGCTGGGGCTTCACTGTGGCCCCCAGGTGCTCCTGCACCACCATCCTGCCCAGGGGATGGAAGGGCTCCCCGGGGAGGTTCTGGTCACAGGCTCCCGCCCTTGCCAACGGGCCTGCAGCACCTTCAGCATCTCACAGCACTGCCTGGCCATCTCCTGGGTGGACTCAAAAGAGTGGAGGAGCCCCGTGACCATGGCTGGGGGGCTGCAGGGTGAAGGCTGCGTGTGCACAGGGCTCTGCGCCCTGTCCCTGCTTTCCCTGGGGACCACTCTTGCTTAGTCCTTGTTGGCAGTTCCACTGGGGACTCCTGGCAGAGGGCTGGCCCTGGCTCCTCCACCCTCCCCTTGACAGCCCTGTGGGTACAGTGGGGTCTTCAGCGGTTGAGCGCTGCCAGCTCCACCATCACACCAGGCCAGGGCTCTGGGAAGGAGTAGAGGGAGCTGAAGGAAGAGCAGCCTCTGTCTGTCAGAGAGTCCATGGCGGCCAGCGGGGCCCGTGGGGAGAGGGGCTTCCTATTTGAGTCCTCCACACTCGCCCTGCAGAGGAGGAGAAAGAGACCCCGCTGCACCCCAGACCCCAGCGGGACCCGCGGGCAGCACCCCTCCTTGGCCGGTGGGCAGGGCTGCCCAGCGCAGGCAGGGGCAGGGCACGGGGTGAGGGTCTGGGGCAGCATCTGGGGTCTCCCCCACACTCACCGCTTCTCCTGCTTGGGCCGGGATTTCCTAACTTCTCTATCCACTGTCTGAGAAGCTGTGGAGGGAGGAGACAGAGTGAGCGGCCAGCAGCCCCCTGCACAGCCCCGGCTCAGGGCTGCCGTGGGGTGTAGGCCGTTTGCAGGGTGCTCGGTGCTGGGGCCACTCACCGCTCTGCTTCTCTGTCCGGGCTCTTGTCTTCCTTTTCCGACGCTTCTTCTTCTTCTTCCACCACTTCTGCAAGGTTCCGAGGAGCTGGGTGAGACGGGAGCACCTCCCAGTCTCACACCACAGCCCCCCACGGCACCCCACACCACCCCACGCCATCCCTCGCCACCTCATGCCGCTGCACAGTGTGGTGCAACAGTCACCTACCTGAAGCCGCTTGCTCTGCAGCACAGATGAGAACATGCTGAGCCCCATCACAATCAGGAGGAGAGGGCCCAGGGGAGACACGGCATCAGAGTGCCCCATGGCACCGACTCCAGTGTGGCTGCGGTGCTCCGAGTCACCAGCACAGAACCGCGATGTAGCTCCCCAGTGTCCTCCTGGGTCCCCAGTGACGGGACCCGCAAGACTGCTGGGGTGTCAGAGGCCGAGGCTGCAGTCTGCCCAGACAATGCCAGACTGCGGTGCCCAGCATCCGCTGACGGCTCCAGTGGGGACCGCGTCCCTCTTTTGTAGTGTGGCAAGGGGGGGCACGTCCCCACCTTGTGTCATTATGGGGCAGTCAGGGCCCCCCTTGGTGACACGCAGCAGGGGATGAGGCAGAGCAAGAGAAGGAGGGCTCTTGCCCCAAGCTGCCAACAGGACTATTTCATAGCATGAACATCACGTTCAATATAAATTATAAAGTCTGCTGTGTAGTTCGACTCTCCCGTGATGGCGGTGGTCCAGAGAACTCCTTGCCGCAGCCTCGGAGCCCTGAGCCCTTCCCTTCCTCCCGAAGCCGCAGCGCTCGCAGTGTCCCCCATTGGCTGTCCCCTGCTGGGAGTGCACGGCTTCCTGCTGATGGAATGGGCTGGGTGTAGTCCTTGGGTATTTTATATTGATATCGGGATCGACACTGCTTCTTTAGCATTATTAATGTTAATTCTTTAGTTTTATCCTATTAAATCGATTTCTATTGCAACCCTCCTGTTTCCTTGTTTTTCCCCAATTCCCCTTCCCGGGTGGGGAGGGGTCATCAGGTGAGAGAGTAATTGTCTAAAGGATAAGAAATTGTGGTGGGTTTCTCAAACCATAACAAGAAGGGAGGGAGAAGGAGAAGGGGAAAAGGAGAATGAGAAGGGCCCCACCCCTTCCGGGCATGGTTTGTGTAGGAATGGACCTTAAAGGCCACCCAGTGCCACCCCCTGCCCTGGGCAGGGACACCTCCCACCAGCCCAGCTTGCTCCAAGCCCCGTCCAACCTGGCCTTGATCCCCTCCAGGGATGGGGCAGCCACAGCTTCTCTGGGCAACCTGGGCCAGGGGCTCACCGCCCTCACAGCCAAGAATTTCTGCCCGAGATCTCAGTTCAATCTCCCCTCTTGCAGTGGAAACCCCTTCCCCCTCGTCCCATGGCTCCCCTCCCTCATCCAGAGTCCCTCCCCAGCTTTCCTTGAGCCCCCTGACGGACTGGAAGGGGCTCCAAGGTCTCCGCAGAGCCTTCTCTTCTCCAGACTGAACTTTTATAGATATTATTCAGTATTCCTGCTGAAAAATGAGAACCCCTGTCTGACCGTCTGGTTTCATTTCAGTCAGTATCTGGGAATGATTTCCCACAAAAGTGCTTTGACCACTCCTGGGGGATCAGCTTTCCTGGTAGGAAAAGCTTCTACTCCTCCTGAGGGTTGATCCATGATTACCAGCAGGTGCTTAACACCTTCCACAGGAGGCATGTCAGCATAAACGATCTGCAGCCTTTGGAATGTGTTTCTTTCCCATCTACAAGAAGGGTCGGAAGGAGGATCCGGGGAACCACAGGCCTGTGAGCCTGACGTCGGTACCAGGGAAGACCGTGGAGAGGATCACCTTGAGTGAGCTCTCACGGCAAGTGCAGGGCAGCCACGGAATCAGGGCCAGCCAGCATGGGTTTAGGAAAGGGAGGTCCTGCTTAACCAACCTGATCTCTTTCTATGACCATGTGAGCCGCCTGTTGGATGCGGGGAAGGCTGTGGACGTTGTCTCTCTGGACTTTGGTAAGGCCTTTGACACCGTCCCCCACAGCATTGTCCTGGAGAAGCTGGCGAATCCTGGCATAGACAAGTGTACTCTTTGCTGGGTTAAAAACTGGCTGGATGGCCGTGCCCAGAGAGTTGTGATTAGTGGGGTGAAATCCTCTTGGCGGCCGGTCACCAGTGGTGTCCCTCAGGGCTCAGTTTTGGGGCCAGTTTTGTTTAAAATCTTTATCAATGATCTGGATGAGGGGATTGAGTGCACCCTCGGTAGGTTTGCAGATGACACCAAGCTAGGTGGGAGTGTTGATCTGCTTGAGGGAAGGAAGGCTCTCCAGAGGGCCCTGGACAGGCTGGATGGATGGGCCAAGGCCAATTGGATGAGGTTTAATAAGGCCAAGGGCCGGGTCCTGCATTTCGGTCACAACAACCCCAAGCAACGCTAGGGGCTTGGGGAAGAGTGGCTGGAAAGCTGCCCCGCAGAAAAGGACCTGGGGGTGCTGGTGGCCGGCCAGCTTAACGTGAGCCAGCAGTGTGCCCAGGTGGCCAAGAAGGCCAACAGCATTCTGGCTTGTATGAGGAATAGCGTGGCCAGCAGGAGTAGGGAAGTGACCGTGCCTCTGTACTCGGCACTGGTGAGGCCTCACCTCGAGTGCTGTGTTCAGTTCTGGGCCCCTCTGTACAAGAGGGACCTTGAAGTGCTGGAGCGTGTCCAGAGGAGAGCTACCAGGCTGGTGAGGGATCTGGAGACCAAGTCCTATGAGGAGAGGCTGAGGGAGCTGGGCATGTTTAGTTTGGAGAAGAGGAGGCTGAGGGGAGACCTCATTGCCCTCCACAAGTCCCTGAAAGGAGGTTGGAGAGAGGTGGGTGTTGGCCTCTTCTCCCAGGTGAACAATGACAGGACCAGAGGAAATGGTCTGAAGCTGCGGCAGGGGAGGTTTAGATTAGATAGTAGGAAGAATTACTTCACTGAAAGAGTGGTCAGGCACTGGAATGACCTGCCCAGGGAGGTGGTTGAGTCACCATCCCTAGAGGTGTTTAAGAAACGCCTAGATTTGGCACTTCAGGGCATGCTCTAGTGACAGAGATTGTAGGGGGTTTTTGTGTGTGTGTATGGTTGGACTCGATGATCTCAAAGGTCCTTTCCAGCCATGAAGAGTCTCTGATTCTATGATTCCCAGTTAGGCTTACTTCCGCCTCCAGTACAGTCAACTCTTGGGATCCCCCTGTGACCCCAGAAATACAAATGGGTTCTGATCCTCTATAGCTTGATGGTATTAGATTGCACTGTGCACCTGTGTCCGCTAGAGCCTTATACTCCTGAGGGTCTGATGTGCCAGGCCATCGAGCCCACACTGTCCAATAAACCCGGTTGTCCCTTTCTTCCACCTGGCCGGAGGCAGGGCCCCTCTAATACCAGTCATAGTATCCGTTACTCACTCACTTCTTGCAGAAATGACTTGGAAGTTCCTTCAAGAGGATCAGAAGCAAGATCAGGCCTTCTGCTCTGTCTGGGGAACTGCCCGCTGGAAAGTGGGGCGGCACTTTTCCTGGAGGGATCCCCTTTTGTGGTTGTCCTTCCTTGCAACTCCTGTACCCGTGTCCGCAGGATCCAAGTAGGTTGCCCATCCCACTTCCTCATGTCCTCCCCGTGGTCACGCAGGTAGAAGAACCACAGGGTGCCTCGTGGTGTGTACCTGAGATGCTGGCCCGTATAGGTGGGGAGTAGGACATATTCTCTTCAAGTTGCTGGACCTTTCGGGACAGTTTCTCCACAGCTGGGACAAGGCGGGAAGAGAGACTTTCTTCATATCGCCGGAGCCGGCCAGCCACCTCATCCACCGTTGGTCCCTCTTCGCCTTTCCATTCCGTTACTGCCAGTGAGTTGGCATATGACGATGGTGCGCTTCGTACAAACTTCCGCCACATGGGCCTTGTGCATTGCACCTCATCAGGGTCTGTGGGTAAGTCTGCATTGTCCGAGTCATAATAAATCATCTCCCGCACGGCTAATTCTCTCAGGTACTGGATACCTCTTTCCATGGTAGTCCTCTTGCTTGGTTGACATACAACATCTTCACTGAAGGGGTACCTCTCCCTCACGCCTGACAGGAGTCGTTGCCAGAGGCTGAGGGCTTGGGTCTTCTTTCCAATTGCCTTGTCAATGCCGCCTTCCCTAGACAGGGATCCCAGCTGCCTGGCTTCCCTACCCTCTAATTCCAGGCTACTGGCCCCATTATCCCAACACCGAAGCAGCCAGGTGACAATGTGCTCGCCTGAAAGTGGGCTAAAATCTTCTCGCATATCCCACGGCTCACTCAAGGATAGGGATCAGGTAATTATCTCTGGTTCTGCCCCTTCCTCCTCTTCTCATGATGGCCCTGGTTCATCATCATGTCTTACTAAGCGAACTGATTTCTTCGTGTACTTCTTCTGTATGGGGGCAACTGATACTGGCACGGGTTGGTTCCCTGGTTCAGCGGCAGTGTCTGCCACAGGGCTTGCAGTAGCCGCAGTGTCTGTCACGGAATCACGGAATCTTCAGAGTTGGAAGGGACCTCTAGAGATCATCTAGTCCAACTCCCCTGCTAGAGCAGGATTGCCTAAAGCACATCCCTCAGGGCTGCATCCAGGCAGGTCTTGAAAATCTCCAGAGAAGGGGACTCCACAACCTCCCTGGGCAGCCTGTTCCAGTGCTCTGTCACCCTCACCATAAAGAAGTTTTTCCGTGTATTTGAACGGAACTTCCTATGTTCTAGCTTGTGCCCATTGCCCCTTGTCCTGTCACTGGGAACCATTGAAAAGAGCCTGGCTCCGTCCTCCTTAAACCCACCCTTTAGGTACTTGTAAACATTAATCAGGTCCCCCCTCAACCTTCTCTTCTCCAGGCTAAAGAGTCCCAGCTCTTTCAGCCTTTCCTCATGAGGGAGATGCTCCAGTCCCATAATCATCTTGGTTGCCCTTCGCTGGACTCGCTCCGGTAGTTCCCTGTCCCTCTTGAACTGGGGAGCCCAAAACTGGACACAATACTCCAGTTGTGGCCTCCCCAGTGCAGAGTAGAGGGGGAGAATGACCTCCCTCGACCTACTGGCCACAGTCTTCAATATGCAGCCCAGGATGCCATTGGCCTTCTTGGCGACAAGGGCACACTGCTGGCTCATGGATAGTTTGCTGTCTACTAGGACCCCCAGGTCCTTCTCCTCAGAGCTGCTTCCCAGCATGTCCACCCCTAACCTATAATGGTGCTGTCAGTCTGGTCTCCATCTCTTTCCCCTGAGGGTGCTGCATAACACTGAGCAGTGCCTGGTAGATAGTGGCCAGGGCCCAGCACAGTGCGGTGAGTTGTGCCTCTCTGGAAGAGCCCCCGTATTTCCCCTGCAGATATTCTACTCCTCTCTCAGGGTCCTGTAATTGTTCAGGGGTGAAGTCCCAGAGCATTGGAGGCGAGAAGTTCTCTAGGTACCTGCCCCTGTTCTCCCACATGCCATGCCACCCCTGCCTGTCCAGCCTCAGAGCCTCAGAGCTGGGGAGGGACTCTGGATGAGGGAGGGGAGCCATGGGACGAGGGGGAAGGGGTTTCCACTGCAAGAGGGGAGATTGAGCTGAGGTCTGAGGCAGAAATTCTTGGCTGTGGGGGCGGTGAGCCCCTGGCCCAGGTTGCCCAGAGAAGCTGTGGCTGCCCCATCCCTGGAGGGGTTCAAGGCCAGGTTGGCCGGGGCTTGGAGCAAGCTGGGCTGGTGGGAGGTGTCCCTGCCCAGGGCAGGGGGGTGGAATGAGATGATCTTTAGGGTCCCTTCCCACCCAAATCATTCTGTGATTCTATGATTCTACATCTATATTTCTCTATGTCACCACCCAGACAACTGCTCGGGGGGCCGTGACCCCTCAACCCTGCAGCTGGGGCAGCCCCGGCCGAGTCAGGTTCCCGCTCTCAGGCTCCTCTTCCCTGGCGCTGGTGGAGCTTCCACCCTGCAGGTCCATGAAGGGCCAAGGGGGGCTCAGGACGAGCCACCCTCATGGGGCACCCGTGGCCACCACTGTCCCTAGGGGCAGTGAGTCCACGGGGCCATCATGCAGCATTGCCCAGGACCAGCACACTCATGAGGAAGACCATGAGGAAGAAGACCCACATGAAGAAGCGGTCCATCACCTTGGCCACCTTCTTCCACTCGCCAGTCTGGCGCTGGGAGGCTTGGTGATGCCGGAAGCAGCCGGCGACGTAGCCCACGTTCCTCAGCAGGCCATCGTGGTGGCACAGGCAGCGGTCCCGGGGACAGCCCCCTGCCTCGGCACCCACCTCCCCCTCCATGGGGCTCTCCCCCGGCCCCCCAGTGTCCTCCCTGCCCGCCCTCCTGCCCAGCACCCGCTGGGGTCTCTTGCAGCTCTCGCCTGCCTCGTAGACACAGCAGAGCCGGGCCATGTGGTGGAGGATGAGCCACCTGGCCCAGGGGGGCATGGGCCGGGCCCCCGGGCCGCAGTGGTGGACATTCATGATGAAGATGGTCAGCGCGGTGGAGGCCGTGATCATGGTCATGGTGGCGATGTAGTACTTCCCTGTGTGCGTAATGGGTGGTGATGCCGCGGCAGGGTGGGGAGAGACCCCTGCCCACCTCCCCGCATCGAAACCCCCGCTGGCATGGAATCCATCGGGTCCCCGGTGTGCAGCCGGTTGTGGAGGTCGATCTGGTTCCCGTTGTAGGTCCAGGAGCCAAAAGTGAGGCGGCACCGCTGCCCGTCGAAGGGTAAGTAGGAGACATCCACCTTGCAGGAGCTCTTGGTGATGGCGGGCGAGTCCCACATGATGTGCCCGTCGGAGCGCAGCACCACGTTGGTCTCCACCGAGTTGCCAAAGCCGTCGTCGGTGCTGGGGGAGGGATCGCTGTGGGGCCAGGATGGCCCCGAGCCCCACGTGGGGCAAGGGTCTGCGGGGCCGGGGCCGAGCACTGGTCCCCAACCCCGTGTCCCCTCCCCACGTCACCCCCAGGAAGAGGGGGCTCACTGCCCCTGGTCACCCCCGTGGTGGCACATCCCAGCTGCCAGGTGGGTGGCACACCAGGCTGATGCCAGCACCTCCTGCCGCCGCCTTCTCACCCAGTCGAGGTGACCGTCTCCCCACATCCCCCACACCAGGACCCCCCTGCTCCCCGTTGGCAACACCCCCAGCCCCAGCCTCAGCCCCCCCAGCTCTGGGAGCAGCCGAGGGGTGGGGGAGGGCGAGCAGCACCCACTCGTTGTAGAGGATGATGATGTGCGGCCGCCAGACGTAGCTGCTGGGGATGCGGATGCTGTCGATGCCGCCGTAAGCGTCCTTGTCCCAGGCGAGGTGGGCGTCCAGCCAGGCCTGACGGACCCACAGGTAGGAGGTGAGGACCTGGTTCACCTTGTCCTGCCGAGGGCAGAGGGTGGGGGAGGGGGACAGGGACAGACCTCGCTGCCCCCGTGTGGAATAAATGCTACATTGGCTAAAAACACAAAAGTACAGCATTGTTCACACAGGAAGGAAAAGTAGAAAATCAAGAGGCTTCTGAGGGAGAAAACAGCCGCAGCTGGCATGAAGAATACAACACCTGTGGTTCCCTGATAAGCTACATGAGGTACGGGACGGGATGCAATTATTCTGCGGCTTTACCTTAGGATGTATAGCGGATACGGGAATGGGATGATACCAGGAAACAGATAAGCTGCCAATTAGCTGCCCGCTCCATACTCGTAGCCAACATTTTGCCAAATTTTGATGAAATGCTGTCCTTTGTGCGAACTTTGCTCATTAGAATGTCATTATAATACCAAAACACACCTCCACCCCGAAGGCTACCCGCCTCCAAGGTGCGACCGCTCCTTCTTGAGCCTGCGCCCTGAGCTTCTCCTAAACTAGACCTTTAATTGTGAAGCGAGAAAAATTTACACCACTCATGGTAAAAGTATGTACGACTAAAGTCACTCAAACTCCACCTCGAAGATAACAAATAGTAGAAAAACAGCCCGAGAGAGGGGGGATACCCAGGGAAGACACCATCGCAAAGAATTCCATCACTGACTTCTGGGAGCAGGCGACGGGCTGAGCCTCTCTTCCCCCCCACAGGGACGCCTTTGGGTAAGACTTAGATTGTACCGAGGGCTTCCTCGGGAAACTCAGAAATTTCTCTAGAGACTCTCTTTTCTACATGTATAGCCAGGCTGTATCGTTAGAACTTTGTCCCGCGTTTTGTAGATGTAACAATACTTTCATTTGCACGTGCTTTGCAGACAGTGTATTTATCACCGGCTGCCCTAAGAACCTATCTATCTGTTGCTTAAATAAACTGCACTTTTTTTTTTTAAGTAGCTCGTTCTTTTGGTTTCTCACCGAACGCGACCAAAGACTCGAGAGTGGCCGTGCTAGTTCATGAGCACGACTAGACGGAAGGTGCAGTCCACTAGTAGTGTATCCAAATCGTAACACTTTAATACACATTAAACGCCATTGGGCTGATAGTGCTGAATTGGGCATCCCTCAGGATTTAAACCCAGCCGCACCTGGCCTCCCACCTCGGTGAGGAGTGTTAGAACACAAGGGGGTTTCTTTTCTGCCAAAACCGCTTTGCCCCTTTCCATGCGACACCCCCGACTCGCCCCCTGGGCCCCAGCCTGGCGGCCTCTGCAAGGGTCCCGAGGGCTGGGCTGCCTTTGGGGGGTTGCGCTGGTCTGGGGGGGCTGGGCAGGGTCGAGCTGGATGCCAGCGGTCCCAGCTCATTTTGGGGAGGGCTGTGCTGCTTTGGGGGGGGTTGGAGAGAGCTGAGCAGGTTTCCAGTGATCCCAGCTCATCTGGGGGAGGACTGGCTCATGGTAAGCTGGCCGGCCACCAGCACCCCCAGGTCCTTTTCTGCGGGGCAGCTTTCCAGCCACTCTTCCCCAAGCCCCTGGCGTTGCTTGGGGTTGTTGTGACCGAAATGCAGGACCCGGCCCTTGGCCTTATTAAACCTCATCCAATTGGCCTTGGCCCATCCCTCCAGCCTGTCCAGGGCCCTCTGGAGAGCCTTCCTTCCCTCAAGCAGATCGACACTCCCTCCTAGCTTGGTGTCATCTGCAAACTCACTGAGGGTGCATTATTGTTACACATAACAATACATGATCTGATAAAGATAGTAAACGCAATAATAGACATTGTCTCTCTCTTCGGGTGGGGTGTAATGCACAAGGGGCAAGGGCCCCCCCATCTCCACAGGAGAGTCGGCATTACTGTAGCACATCCTGTTGTCATTACACAAAACTGATTCTCTGCTCCTGTCAAGGGACAAAACTGATCTGCTGACAGTCACAGGGATAGAGAAAATATTGACTTTTTTATTGGATCAGAAGTGGGGCACCCCAGGGGGTTCCCGGCCCCACACCTCCCAGCCATTAGGGGAAATTTCTGAAGCAGATGCAGCGCGGCCGGCAGCCAGCTCTGGCCATGGACTGTCTGGCCATGGCAGTCTGGCCATGGGCTCGCCGCGCTGCTGCCTCTCCTCCCACTGCTTGAAAATGCGCAAGAGGTCAAGTAGACCTCTTGCGTGGTCCTTGTTGGCAGTTCCAGCGGGGGCTCCTGGCACAGGGCTGGCCCTGGCTCCTGCACCCTCCCCTTGACAGCCCTGGGGGGATGGCGGGGTCCTGAGCAGTCGAGTGCTGCCAGCTCCGCCATCCCACCAGGACAGGCCTCTGGGAAGGGTAGAGGGAGCTGAAGGAAGAGGAGCCTCTGTCTGTCATGGAGTCCATGGTGGCCAGCGGGGCCCGTGGGGAGAGGGGCTTCCGGCTCAAGGCCTCCGCACTCGCCCTGCAGAGGAGGAGAAAGAGACCCCGCTGCACCCCGGAGCCCAGCGGGACCCGCGGGCAGCACCCCTCCTTGGCCGGTGGGCAGGGCTGCCCAGCGCAGGCAGGGGCAGGGCACGGGGTGAGGGTCTGGGGCAGCATCTGGGGTCTCCCCCACACTCACCGCTTCTCCTGCTTGGGCCGGGATTTCTCCACTCCTCCATCCACTGGCTGAGAAGCTGCGGAGGGAGGAGACAGAGTGAGCGGCCAGCAGCTGCCGGCACAGCCCCGGCTCAGGGCTGCCGTGGGGTGTAGGACATTTGCAGGGTGCTCGGTGCTGGGGCCACTCACCGCTCTGCTTCTCCGGCTGGGCTCTTGTCTTCCTTGTCTGACGCTTCTTCTTCTTCTTCACTTCTGCAAGGTCCCCAGAGATGGGTGAGACGGGAGCCCCAACCAGTCCCACACCACAGCCACCCACACCACTCCACGCCATCCCTCGCCACCCCACGCCGCAGCACAGTGTGGTGCAGCACAGTGTGGTCCAACAGTCACCTACCTGAAGCGGCTTGCTCTGCAGCACAGCTGAGAATATGCTGAGCCCTGTCATGATCAGGATGAGAGGGCCCAGGGGAGACAAGGCATCAGAGCGCCCATGGCACGGACTCCAGTGTGGCTGCAGAGCTCTGAGTCACCACCACAGAACCGCGATGTAGCTCCCCAGTGTCCTCCTGGGTCCTTGTTTCTCCCCAATTCCCCTTCCCGGTTGGGGAGGGGTCATCGGGTGAGAGAGTAGTTCTCTAAAGGACAATAAATTGTGGTGGGTTTCTCAAACCATAACGAGCAGGAGAGGGAGAAAAGGAGAGGGAGAAAAGGAGAGGGAGAAAAGGAGAGGGAGAAAAGGAGAGGGAGAAGGGCCCCACCCCTTCAGGGCATGGTTTGGGTGGGAAGGGACCTCTAAAGGCCACCCAGTGCCACCCCCTGCCCTGGGCAGGGACACCTCCCACCAGCCCAGCTTGCTCCAAGCCCCGGCCAACCTGGCCTTGAACCCCTCCAGGGATGGGGCAGCCACAGCTTCTCTGGGCAACCTGGACCAGGGGCTCACCGCCCTCACAGCCAAGAATTTCTGCCTCAGACCTCAGCTCAATCTCCCCTCTTGCAGTGGAAAACCCTTCCCCCTCGTCCCGTGGCTCCCCTCCCTCATCCAGAGTCCCTCCCCAGCTTTCCTGGAGACCCCTGAGGGACTGGAACGGGCTCCAAGGTCTCCGCGGAGCCTTCTCTTCTCTTCTCCAGGCTGAACGTTTCATCGAATCACAGAATTTCAGAGTTGGAAGGGACCTCTAGAGATCATCTATCCAACTCCCCTGCTAAAGCAGCATTGCCCACAGCACACTACTCAAGACTGCAGCCAGGCACGTCTTGAAAGTCTCCAGAGAAGGAGACTCCACAACCTCCCTGGGCAGCCTCTTCCAGTGCGCTCTCACCCTCACCGTGAAGAAGTTTTTCCTCATGTTTGATCGGAACTTCCTCTGTTCCAGCTTGTGCCCGTTACCCCTCGTCCTCTTACTGGCAGCCACTGAAAAGAGTCTGCCTCCATCCTCCTTCAGCCCACCCTTCAGATACTTGTAAACATTAATAAGGTCTCCCCGCAGCCTTCTCTTCTCCAGGCTGAACAACCCCAACTCTCTGCTGCTCTGCCCTCTCCCTGACGCTCCGCAGCCTTTCTGCTCCCTCTTTGACCTCTGCCGCCAGGCCGAGCGGATCAGCCGCCTGCTCGCACCTCACGCACCCGGCATCCCTTCTACCCTCCGCTACCCGGCAGAGGTGAAGGCGCTCCCTGCAGACACAGCCCGGGGGGGCTGCAGGCGTCCAGGGGGGCTCTGTCTGCGTGGCCGCGTCTCCTCTGGAAAGTGCGCAACACGCGGGAGGCTGCGCCTTTCGGGCACAGGCCATGGCTGAGCTCCCCCGCCTCGCCCTGCCTCGGCGTCCCGCGCGAGCTCAACTCCCGCGCGAAATCCCGCGCGAGCTCAACTCTCGCGTGACCTCCCGCGCCCTGGCTGCTCGCCCCGCTCCCGCTCCCGCTCCCGCTCGCCGCCCTCCCCGGGGCCGCCTTTGACGGGGGTGGGGTCTGGCCGCGGCGGCTGCAGGCCCCGCCCCCGCCTCGCCCCCCGCCCTCGCGCCAGCTGCGGCCGAGCTGCGGGTGCCCGCGGGCGAGCTGCGCTTCCCCGCCGCTGCCCGGGCTTGTGCCGGCCTCAGCACAACCCGCCTGGGTGATGCTGCCTCGAAGGGAGCCGGGAGAGACCTGGGAGCCGCCCCCCCCCGGCACTGCCTGGTGGCCCCCGCAGCCCCCGCCCTCTCTCCCCAGCTGTGGCTGAGCCCGTCCCCGCCGGACGGGGGCTGAGATGGGGCTGGGGACCCCCCTGCCGCTGCCGGGACCTGGCTGTGCCTGGGGGCCCTGCTGGGACCCCCCTGTGAGAAATAAGTTCCGGTCCGAATGAAATAGGCTCAGGCAGAATCCTCTGGGAGGCACATTTTCATTCACGCTCTTGCAAGAGCGGGTGACCTAGCAAGTAGGCACACTTTCCGTTCTTGAAACACCACACCTTTTTATTTCCTAATCCCGGCCCAATTTTTCCCTCCCCTCTTTCCCGTTGGTTGGGTACTCCAGGGTTCACGGTCTGTGCGAGGCGCCTAAAATTCTTCCCGCATGTCCTGCCGCTGTTTGCTTCTCTTCATGCTACACCTAAAGAGATTATCTGACTAGTTTATTTCCTTCCTTTTTGGTAACAAAAAAATTGCTCCATGTCATTAGCCCTGGTTAAATGTATGACTACCCTTCCAGACGCTAATCCAGTAGGAATCACTTTGTCCTTTTGTCTGTGTGATAAGAGATGTTCTACAAGCCTTTGCTGGAGCCTCTTTGTCTCAGTCATTCCCTTACCGTGTCACCTCTGATGGAAACGGCTTTTCTCCTCTGCAAAAGCAACACCTGCCTTTCTTACAATTTCCCCCTTTCCTTTCTCATAATCTTATTGTCTTTTGCATTTCCAGGGCATGGTTCCATATGAGGCCTCTGGAGCCGACAGCGTGATGTTACATTCTTCTTCTTCTCGACAGTTTTTATTGTCTTCTAGATGAAGCATTTTCCCAGGGTATGGGGGAGGGTCTACTTCCATTCGTTTCGTGAGGGCAGTTTCAATTAATCGTTGAACTAATCCTCGCACACAGGGAATGATACAGCGTCCGACAGCCGCTAACATTCCCGCTACCGTTATAAGAGAAGTCAATATTGATACCACCATACCTTTCCGTTTCCCAAACCGGGAATCCAGCCAACTTGTCAGTGAGGTGTCTATTCCAGAGTTCTCAGCTAACTCATCAGCTAGACTGGTGAGCCCTTGAAGGGCTTTAGTTATAGCACCATCTGGAGCTGTATTGTTGGGGATGAAGGTGCAGCACCGGTTCCCTAACATTACACACACACCTCCCTTCTCTGCTAAGATCACGTCCGGGGCAATCCTATTTTCCCATGCCATCCGCTGGTTGCATCCAATCGTTCAGCTATTCCTTTCAAAGCATCTCTGGTATAATTAATAAACCTCTGTCGGTTATAGTACATATAATTTATCCAATCTACATTTTTGCTTATAGTTATCCACCAGAAAAAGACAGACTCGAATCCTGCTCCTGTCTGATTCCTTGCTTTGTGTTCATCTGGGACTCCTCTAGGGACTCCAATGGGATCTATATATATCCGTTCATCAAAGGATACACCCACACTTCTTTCTACTCTACTGCCTGAGCTCAGGGTTCCTGTTCCTTTTTCAAATGCTAGGGTGAATGGTATTGCCAATTGTACCATTCCACATGTACCTTTCCAGTTAGCCGGCAACACAGATCGCAAGGTCTTCCCTCCACAATACCACCAGAGATCCACCCAAGGCACTCGTATCGCTGAGTAGTTTCCTTTTACATCCTTGGTCCCATTCAGAGTTTCAGTGCACAGGGTAAATCCCCCCCCAGGTTTGGTAGCATTCACACCCTGCCGTGAGAGGCACGCTGGATGGTTACCAATTGCTGTGGAAAATGCTGGTGGCACTTTAACATCTCTAGATTCCAAGGCAGGAAACAGTAAGGAAAGTGAATGACAAGCCTCGTTTCCCCAGGCCGTCCTTTCTTGGTATAATGCTATCATACACCACATCCCTAGGGAATCTTTCGTCCACCCTAAGGGAAAAGGGACAATCTGTGCTGTGGGCCTTCCTGAGGCACAAGCAGAGCAATTGCTTTGGTTCAAACTATTAACAGTATATTTTACCCATTCTACCCAAGCATTCGTCTCACCGTACCCTGTCTCAATCTCAAATGTTTGTCTAAGATCTGTAATCTCAGCAACCGTTACCAAAGCTGGATCATTCAGTGGTTCCCACTGTTGTATTACTGGGAGTTTTAGTAGTCATAGCTGTCCCTTCTGCTTAACTGCTATTTTCCAGTAGGTCTATTCTAAATCTTCCCCTTGGCTCTCTTCCAGACACATCTGCTCCTATTCCATACCTCAGGTTAGCTGTATCGTCCCTCTGGGTTATAGTTATCAACCGAGGAGTCCATTCAAAAAGGCCACGCTCTGGGGAAGGTGATCCTTTGTAAAAATGTATTTTCTTTTTGAGAGGGTAATAATAAGAAGACTTGAACCACTTGTCGTCAATGGCCCACCCTCCAATTTGGGTGGTCCACCACGCTTCACTCCATCGATCACAAGGTGCAGCCTCCTGATATCCCTCTGCGACCCTCCAAATTTCTGGGAACAGGTAACTGTTTTCACCACTCAACCGTCTTTGGGCCTCTAGCTTCCCACACTTCAGTACTTGACAGGCATCAAAGCGTACAGTCTGTGGGGTATCTCCTTTAGTGATATTTATGATAAGCCTAACCGGGTAATCTGGGTGTGCACTTCGTAGGTGATCTAGGTGTACACTCCAGCTTCCTAGTGGGAAGCTCAACACCGCCCCTATGACCAGTATCATCACAAAACGCTTCTTAAAATTCATGGCATGCACAGATTTATGTCTCCCAACTGGATCATCCCGCCCCAACCCACGGCTTATTGTCTCTTTAGGGTTACTCGCAGTGGGCTGTCAGTAGAATGTACAGTCCACCGTTCTACCGGATCTGTTGGCGGGGGTTCAACTGCTCCTTTTTGCTGAGTGTAGTGAGCCCATCCTTTTTCTGCTGTCCTTACTGCGGTTTCAGTAGTGAGGAGGACTTGGAATGGTCCTTCCCACTCCGGTTGTAGCTTACTCTCCGTCCAGGATTTGACTAGTACCCAGTCCCCTGGTTTATACGGATGGACGACAAATTCCAACGGCGGAGTTTGAGCAAGAAATCCTTTATTTCTGAGGAGAGAGAAAGAAGACGACAACCCCAGTATACGGTTCTTAAGAAACATATCTTTAGTTTCAAAAGTGGGCAAGTCTTCTCTGTTACCCATATAAGGTAGTCCAAAAAGCGTCTCATAGGGCGAGAGACCTGTATCTTTTCTAGAAGCCTGGATCCTCAACAATGCTATGGGTAAACATTTAGTCCGTGGTAATTTCGACAATTGTCTCTTACTGAATTGTCTCTTAATGGTCTGGTTCATCCTCAACTTTTCCTGATGACGGGGGATGCTAGGGGATATGAAATTCCCACACCATCCCTAAACTTTCCAGAATTCCTTGAAGGATTTTAGATAAAATGACTGCCGCGATCTGAGTTTCTATTCTCCACTAACCCGTATCTGGGAATAATCTGTTCGAGTATTATCTTAATTACCCCTGCTGCAGTAGCTGACGCCAAGGGGTAGGCTTCCACCCATCCAGTAAGACGGTCCACTAGGACTAAAAGATCTTTTCGCCTGCCTGTTGGTGGTAGTTCACTGAAGTCTACCTGTATACTTTGGAATGGTCTCAAGCCGGGCTCTCCTCCTCCCAAAGATTGCTTTCTCAAGGCTTTCTTGTTTACTTTCTTACAAATAGCACATCCCTCACAAATTTGTTTGGCTATTGTGTATATGCCAAAGCACCTGTACTTCAACAAAACTATTCGCAGGTTGCATGCGTTCCCCAATGGCTTCCCTGTTGTAACACTGTCACTGTTTCTCTCATTGTTTGTTGACCATTTCCCTTCCGTCAGGCAGAATCCATTTACCACCTTTCTCCACTGCCCCTGCTTCTGTCATTGCTTCTCCTGCCCCAAGGCTGCCTCTTTTGCCACCTTGTCCGCTAATCTGTTTCCCCTTGCGGTAATGAATTGTCTCTCTGGTGACCTTTAACATGTAAAGCTGCTATTTCACTTGGTATTAATATATTAGCTAACACCTGCTGTGTAAGTTCTTTGTGTAAAAGTTCTTTCCCTTTGCTGTTTATTAGTCCTCGTTCTTCCCAAATTTTACCAAAGGTATGCACTACCCCAAAGGCATAGCGAGACTCTGTGTATATTGTTCCTTCTCCTTTCTCCAGTTAATTTAAGTGCCTGGTTTAAGGTATACATCTCACATATTTGAGCGGACCGTGCACTAGGTAATTTTTCAGATGCTTTTACTTGTTGGTGTCGCGTAAAAAGGGCTGTAGTTTCCATATTTGTCTGTCAGAGTCCCGGACTTTCACTGATTTACTATCAGAGTCCCACCACAGGACTTTCACTGAATCAGATTCACAAATAATCGAAATTAGTTGTTTTATTGAGAGCGACAGAACAGACTTGAGATTGCCGTTGATAAATTCACTAACTACAATAGCGCTAATTACTTCAGGTTAACATTGCTAGCAAAAATAATGATAGTACAGCAACCCGGGGTAACATTCACCAGAGGGTGAAAGGCGCAGCGCTTACCCAGAAAGGCGTCCCTGCCTGGGGCGGAGGGAGAGAACACAGCCCGTCGACTGGTCCGTCACGTATCAAGTTTCTTCTCTCCCAATTTAACAGTCATTTTCTCCATCCTTTTATCCCCAGACTTACAAGGTTTCCCTCCCCTAGGTGACGTGTAGTATGATTGGGGTGGAGAGACGAGTGCTGTAGTCATATATGTTTAGCATGATCTCTAAAAGCTTCATTAGCATATACAGGGGCGTCAACTTTAATATGCATTTCACAGGTAAGGAGGCAAAGGTCAATTACCAGACATGGCAGCCTCTCAAGGAAACAAAGAGCTACACGAGGTCTCTTGATTTTACTGTCTCTGCTGATGAAAAGCAGGGCTGTCCTGGCTCCCCAAGACTACCCCGTCATTTATGTAGCCTGTGATAGCCAGACAAGCCTTCACTCCCCTGGGTTGCACAAGAGATAGCAAAGCCAGTCTTAATTGCTCTTTGAGCACAGAGACTTCACCTCATTATCCACATTCCACAGTCGACTCACTCCATGCACCACCGCATAGCCATTACACCTCTCTCCTTCTATCCCTCTTGAAGGACCGTCTACGAACAAATGAAGACCCCCAGATAGGGGTTCTTCCCTTAAGTCAGATCATGTCCTAGTCTGGTACTCAATTACATCTATGCATTCGTGTGTAAGTTCTTCATCCTTTGCCTCTATTTTTTTCACAAAAAGCTCACTGGGTTAAGGCAAGGGCGGGTAGTTAAAATCAAATCATCCTTTTCAATTAAAATTCCTTCATACTTCAGTATTCTTGAATTGGTTAGCCGTTTTCCCGTGGTTTGGGCTAAAATGATTTTTACTTGGTGAGGGGTGCTAACTTCTATCATTCCCCTGGCCACCCTCAGGAGACCAGATCTGAGAGTTTAGATGAACAGGCCACTGGCTGCCGCTTATCCCCCCCCACTCTTGAGTTCCTAACGCAGCCCCTTTGTCTACAGTTACAAATAGTTGAAAAGATTTCTTCAAAGAAGATAAGGCTAAAACTGGAGCTCTGATTAGGCTCTGTTTTCAATCTTACACTAAATCCTCCTCTTCTTCTGTCCAAACCAATACATTCGGATCTTCAGCTAACAGTTTGGAATATAGTCCTTTAGTCTTTTGAGCATACTCCTCTATCCACAGTCTACAGTACCCAGTCAGCCCCCAAAATTTTCTCAGTTCCCTCTTGGTCTTTGGCAGAGGTAAGTCTACTATTCCTTTGATCCTCTCAGGATTTATAGGATTTATTTTTTCGACTCCCTTCACTGACTACATGTCCCAAGTACTTCACTTCTGTTTCCACCTATTGCAATTTTTTTTATTTTTTTTTTTGAGACCCTCAAACCTTACTGTCCCAAAAAGCTCAGTAACTCATTCGTGGCTTCTTTTACCCTGCCTTCTTCCTCCCCAGATACCAATAATCATCCACATACTGAAGCAGGGCTACTCCCGATGGAGGGCTGGATTGTTCAAGCACTTGTTCTAACACTTGCCAAGCAAATTAGGGGATTCTGTAAATCCCACAATGATAACGCCCTACCGGTGAACCTCGAGCTGCTGGTAGGAGCGGTCGGGGCAGTCCTCGTCCCCTGTTATTCACCCCTCTCCCTCGCCCCCAAGTAACAGCCTAAGGGGTCCCACTTTGGGGATTCAATTTCTTTGTCGATTGAAACATCACCGACGGTCTGGGCTGCGAACATATAAAATGGATTTGGGCGTTCCTGAATCTATTCATCTTGACCCAGCAAAAAACATATTCACCTTCTTCAACTTCCTTATTAGTCCTTATTATTCACATACATGTTTAAAGTCTGACAGACCCAGTCTTCATCAGATCCAAATTTGGACCAAAATACACTAGGAGGTCTTATGGGTTCTTTGGTCCAAACAAATTCAAATGCAAATGCAAACGTGTCCCACCTGGGACACCTCTGGGATCCTCTAAGACAGACACAGGACCCCTAGGACACCCCTGAGACCCTTCCCAGGATGTCCACGGCCCCCCCGTCCGCCCCCGGCTCCTCCGGGATGCGGTCCGAACAAAACAAATCATTTTCTTTTTATCTTTATCCCTTGTACAAGAAGAATCATTCCGAAACCTCAGCATTCTCCCCTAAAGGACTGTCTGGGGCAATGTTCCCGGGGTCTTTCTTAGTATCCCCTTCTTCATCCCTAGGCCTAGAATCCTTATTTCCCATTCTGAACAGAGACTTTTCTTACACCCCTTCCTTTCGCTTCGTCCTTCTCCGGCTGCGCCCCTCGCGGGACTACAGAACCGCGGACCCCGACTCCACACTCGCTTCGTACCGCAGTACGTCTCAGTCACTCACACACAAGTCTCTTAGAATGTCCCGACCACCAAGGCAATACTTTAACGGTCCGATTTTTCTTACCTTGGTCCGTGCACGGAGTTGCCTGGTCGTACTCTCTGTGCCGACTGCACCTATCCCTTTTCCCCCTGTGGTTCACAGAGTCTGCTGTACAACTGGGTCTCGAGATCTTAGTCGATTCCTCCCGGAATCCCTGCGACGATCCACGAGACCGTTGAAAACAACGGGACGCGTCTTCCCGTCCTTCGGCAACACGGACTCCCAAAAAGATGACTTCTGCTCCCGGACGAGCCCCCAAATTGTGAGAAATAAGTTCCGGTCCGAATGAAATAGGCTCAGGCAGAATCCTCTGGGAAGCACATTTTTATTCACGCTCTTGCAAGAGCGGGTGACCTAGCAAGTAGGCACACTTTCCGTTCTTGAAACACCACACCTTTTTATTTCCTAATCCCGGCCCAATTTTTCCCTCCCCTCTTTCCCGTTGGTTGGGTACTCCAGGGTTCACGGTCTGTGCGAGGCGCCTAAAATTCTTCCCGCATGTCCTGCCGCTGTTTGCTTCTCTTCATGCTACACCTAAAGAGATTATCTGACTAGTTTATTTCCTTCCTTTTTGGTAACAAAAAAATTGCTCCATGTCATTAGCCCTGGTTAAATGTATGACTACCCTTCCAGACGCTAATCCAGTAGGAATCACTTTGTCCTTTTGTCTGTGTGATAAGAGATGTTCTACAAGCCTTTGCTGGAGCCTCTTTGTCTCAGTCATTCCCTTATCGTGTCACCTCTGATGGAAACGGCTTTTCTCCTCTGCAAAAGCAACACCTGCCTTTCTTACACCCCTGAGCGGAGTTGGCGCAGGGCTGGGGTCTCGGTGGGACCCCCGTCCCCGCTGCCCTGCGCTTTCCATGCTGCCTGGCCCCTTTGCCTTCCTCCTCGGCCGCTGGGGCTGCCCTGGCCGGGCTCCCTCCTCGCCCCGGGGCTCCCCGCGGGGACAGCGGCTCCTTCCCCTCGCCATGTCCCCCCAGCCGGGTCCCTGCACTCAGCCGGGGGCGGTGCTGCTGCCCCCCCGCGCTCCCCTCGCTACGGCCATCCCTGCTGCCAGCGTCTGTGCGCCATCCCAGCCAGCCCGAGGGCACTCTGTGTCCCCCGCACCCTGTTCCGGCTGCCCCAGCGCCTCCGGCTCTCATCCCCAGGTTCCCCCATCACCCACGGGTGTCCCCCCGGGTTTGGCCACCGTCCCCCTCCCCACCAGCTGATCGGTCCCCTCCACCGGTGACAAGATGGCATGAGCCCCGAGGCCTCCGACAGCCAGTCTGTGGGGTGTGGGGCAGGGATGGGGACGAGGGGCCCAGCCCCCCCCGGCACAGGCTGTCGGGCAGGGTGAGCGCGGACCAGCCGCCATCGCTGTCGCAGGAGAAGAGCCAGAGGTCACTCAGCCAGAGCTGATGGAGTCGTTATTTTATTGAGGACGGATCAGTAAATGCAGGGGGGTGAGATATTCCGTAAGCCCGGATGGATCGGCAGGAAATGCTCCGCTATTTACCGCACGCGGGGTTTGGGTGGGATACAAAGGTCATGACGTCGGTTTCCCATATGTATCTTAAATGTCACAGGTATGCAAAGGTACGGTGTCTCTCAGCCTCGAGGGGTCCCCTTGAGAGGGGTCCCTGCTCCAGGGGACAGTCCCCACCTGGGCAGGGGGAGCTCCACAGACCCCAATGGCTGCGGGTGTTTAGAGCATCGAGGGGTTGAGTCGTAGTCGGGTTTTCTGCTGCGTTCAGGCTGTTTCAGCCACTTACCAGCCCGATCTCCAGCCGAAACAGGGCTGGTTTTTGGTTTTGGTGCTGAGCTCTCGCTGACGGCCTCATGCAAGAGCATTAACTTGGGTTTGGCTGAGCATCTGCCTGCACCCAAGTGCGGTTCGCTCACACAGCAGGGCTGCACCCCTCACCGTCCCCTACCCGCGCAACAACCTGCACCCGCCCCTGAACGTGGCGGCTTCCCCTTGTGCGGCTCCAACGGCAGCTTCCCCTTCAAATTCCCCCACTCCAACCCGGCGAGAGCCCTGCAGCTGCTGCGGGACCCTGCCAGCCACCCGCGGCACCCAAGTGCTGCCCCACACCCGCCATGGGTGCTATGATGGACCCCAGCACTGACCTGCCCTGCCCTGGGTGGGCAGCAGCCCCAGAGCTCCACGAGCCCCGCACTCTGTCACCAAAGGCGTCGAGGGCCAGACCCCTCCGTCCCTCCTGGGCACCATCCTGGCCCCAGCCAGCACCCGGAGGGGACGGGGTGGGGGCTGCCCTACTCCCCTGGGACCCTCAGCAGGGCTGCCGGACACTGGAGTGGCGTCTCGGGGGGCTGCAGCAGACCCGGCCCCTGGCCAGGCAGGGTGGCAGGCACCGGTGGGGACACAGGAGGAGCGGAAGGTGTCTCTGTATATATATATATATGTGGTCCCGGAGATGCTGGGAGGGCTGGAGGCCCTCTGCTGTGAGGACAGGCTGAGAGAGTTGGGGGCGTTCAGGCTGGAGAAAGAAAGGTCTGTGGAGACCTTGGAGCCCCTTCCAGTCCCTCAAGGGGCTCCAGGAAAGCTGGGGAGGGACTCTGGATGAGGGAGGGGAGCCATGGGACGAGGGGGAAGGGGTTTCCACTGCAAGAGGGGAGATTGGGCTGAGATCTTGGGCAGAAATTCTTGGCTGTGAGGGCGGTGAGCCCCTGGCCCAGGTTGCCCAGAGAAGCTGTGGCTGCCCCATCCCTGGAGGGGTTCAAGGCCAGGTTGGCCGGGGCTTGGAGCAAGCTGGGCTGGTGGGTGTCCCTGCCCAGGGCAGGGGGGTGGAATGAGATGATCTTTAAGGTCCCTTCCCAGCCAAACCATTCTGTGGTTCTGTGATTCTACATCTATATTTCTCTACGTCACCACCCAGACAACTGCTCGGGGGGCCGTGACCCCTCAACCCTGCAGCTGGGGCAGCCCCGGCCGAGTCAGGTTCCCGCTCTCAGGCTCCTCTTCCCTGGCGCTGGTGGAGCTTCCACCCTGCAGGTCCATGAAGGGCCAAGGGGGGCTCAGGACGAGCCACCCTCATGGGGCACCCGTGGCCACCACTGTCCCTGGGGGCAGTGAGTCCACAGGGCCATCAGGCAGCATTGCCCAGGACCAGCACACTCATGAGGAAGACCATGAGGAAGAAGACCCACATGAAGAAGCGGTCCATCACCTTGGCCACCTTCTTCCACTCGCCGGTCCGGTACTGGGAGGCTTGGTGATGCCGGCAGCAGCCGGTGACGTAGCCCACGTTCCTCAGCAGGCCATCGTGGTGGCACAGGCAGCAGTCCCGGGGACAGCCCCCTGCCTCGGCACCCACCTCCCCCTCCATGGGGCTCTCCCCCGGCCCCCCAGTGTCCTCCCTGCCCGCCCGCCTGCCTGGCACCCGCTGGGGGCTCTTGCAGCACTCGCCCACCTCGTAGACACAGCAGAGCCAGGCCATGTGGTGGAGGATGAGCCACCTGGCCCAGGGGGGCACGGGCCGGGGCCCCGGGCCGCAGTGGTGGACGTTCATGATGAAGATGGTCAGCGCGGTGGAGGCCGTGATCATGGTCATGGTGGCGATGTAGTA
The DNA here is from genome assembly GCF_028500815.1 of Rissa tridactyla. Taxonomy (NCBI): domain Eukaryota; kingdom Metazoa; phylum Chordata; class Aves; order Charadriiformes; family Laridae; genus Rissa; species Rissa tridactyla. The sequence continues at coordinate 10,011,256 of NC_071466.1, read as the reverse complement.
CTTCCCTGCGTGGGTAATGGGTGGTGATGCCGCAGCGGGGTGGGGAGAGACCTGTGCCCACCTCCCCCCATCGAAACCCCCCCTGGCATGGGGGGGTGCCCACCACCCCGGTGCAGACGCCCTGGTCCCATGGGAGGGTCCTGGGTGCCATCAAGGCTCACCGATGAGCGGGACGCTCTCCGAGGGCTGCATGCTCTCCGCCACCAGCAGCTGGAAGACGGTGAGGGCCAGCAGCACTGTCACCCCCAGTGAGACCTTCTCCCCAGAGTCGGCCGGCAGGTAGAAGCCAAGGGGTGCCAGGAAGGAGACCATGATGCAGGGCAGGAGCAGGCTGAAGATGTGAACATAGTGACCAAGGATGAGGAAAAGGCTGAGGTACTTAATGCAGTCTTTGCCTCAGTCTTCAGCAGTAGGACCAGTTGTTCCCTGAGTACCCAGACCCCTGAGCTAGAAGACAGGGATGGGGAGCAGAATGAAGCCCCTGTAATCCAAAGGGAAACGGTGAGGGACCTGCTTCAGCACCTGGAGCTGCACAAATCTATGGGGCCGGATGGGATCCACCCAAGGGTATTGAAAGAGCTGGCGGAAGTGCTCGCCAGGCCACTTTGCATCATTTATGAGCAGTCCTGGACAACCGGGGAGGTCCCAGCTGACTGGAGGTTAGCAAATGTGACACCCATCCACAAGAAGGGTCGGAAGGAGGATCCGGGGAACTACAGGCCAGTCAGTCTGACCTCGGTGCCTGGGAAGGTCATGGAACAGATCCTCCTCAGTGCCATTACACGGCACATGCAGGAGAACAGGGTGATCAGGCCCAGTCAGCATGGGTTTGTGAAGGGCAGGTCATGCCTATCAAACCTAATATCCTTCTACGATAAGGTGACCCACTTAGTGGATGAGGGAAAAGCTGTGGATGTTATCTACTTGGATTTTTGCAAAGCTTTTGACACCGTTTCCCACAGCATTCTCCTGGAGAAACTGGCTGCTCATGGCCTGGACAGGTGTACTCTTCGCTGGTTAAAAAACTGGCTGGATGGCCGTGCCCAGAGAGTGGTGGTAAATGGAGTTAAATCCAGTTGGTGTCCGGTCACAAGTGGTGTCCCCCAGGGCTCGGTGCTGGGGCCGGTTCTCTTTAATATCTTTATCAATGATCTGGATGAGGGGATCGAATGCACCCTCCGTAAGTTTGCAGATGACACTAAGCTGGGCGGGCGTGTTGATCTGCTTGAGGGGAGGTTGGCTCTGCAGAGGGATGTGGACAGGCTGGACCGATGGGCTGAGACCAATGGTATGAGGTTCAACAAGGCCAAGTGCCGGGTCCTGCACTTGGGTCACAACAACCCCATGCAGCGCTACAGGATTGGGGCGGAGTGGCTCGAAAGCAGCCCGTCAAAAAAGGACCTGGGGGTGTTGGTTGACAGCCGGTTGAATAGGAGCCAGCAGTGTGCCCAGGTGGCCAAGAAGGCCAACAGCATCCTAGCCTGTATCAGGAATAGCGTGGTGAGCCGGACTAGGGAAGTGATCACCCCCCTGTACTCGGCACTGGTGAGGCCCCACCTCGAGTACTGCGTTCAGTTTTGGGCCCCTCGCTACAAGAGGGACATTGAGGTGTTGGAGCGTGTCCAGAGAAGGGCTACAAAGCTGGTGAGGGGTCTGGAGGACAAACCTTATGAAGAACGACTGAGGGAGCTGGGGTTGTTTAGCCTGGAGAAGAGGAGGCTGAGGGGAGACCTTCTCGCTCTCTGCAACTCCCTGAAAGGAGGTTGGAGAGAGATGGGGGCTGACCTCTTCTCCCTGGTGACAAGTGATAGGATGAGAGGAAACGGGTTCAAGTTATGTCAGGGGAGGTTTAGATTGGATATTAGGAAACATTTTTTCACTGAAAGGGTTATTAAACATTGGAATAGGCTGCCCAGGGAGGTGGTGGATTCACCATCCCAGGAGGTGTTTAAAAAAAAGGGTAGATGGGGCACTTAGGGACATGTTTAGAAGTGGCTTTTGTCAGGGTAGGTTAAAGGTTGGACTTGATGATCTTAAAGGTCCCTTCCAACCTCAGCGATTCTATGATTCTATGTAGAAGGAGGCGCGGCGGCAGAGGAGCAGCGTGTAGGTGACATCAGGGTAGGGCTCGGAGCAGCAGCCGTAGGTGATGACGTTCCTCGTGGCCGGTGTTATAGATTGTGGCCCAATAATTGACAGGAACCAGTCCAATTAATCAAATTAGTTTATTAAGCAAGCGGCAGCAAGCAAAACAGCGCTGGGCGGCCGGGGAGTCTTTGCTCCGCCAACGGCGCACAGCCACTTCCCGAAAGTAGTTGATTATATACTCTTCTGGTTCCCGTATATGTGTCAATCCTGGTATATTCTGTGTCTGAGCGACGTGTTGCTAGGGGGTCGGTCTTGTCCCGCCTCCTGATGGTGGTGGGGCTGAAGGCTCCTCATCTTTATCAGTGTCCTTGGGGAGACTCTTTTCAGCTTATCTCACAACTTAGCTCTTCCCTTTGAAGTGTTAAAACACACCAGATGCCTGTGATTTAGGCCTTGAGGTGTCAAAGTGCCCCAGACAGCACACCAGATGCCTGTGATTTAGGCCTTGAGGTGTCAAAGTGCACCAGATAGCACGCTGGATGCCTGCGATTTAAGTATGTGAAGAGTCGAAACAGTGTAAGTTTTCACCAGCCTTTAAGAAAGCCTGATTTGATTAACAAACATGATTCTATTTATTACAATCCCCCCCCCCCTTTTTTTTTTTTTTTTTATTTACCATTTTGTTCATCAAATCTTTGGAGTTCAGCGTGACTTAAAGCTAATGTTTCTTCTATTGCTGGTTCCTGATCTAATGACTCGTATTTAGCCCTGAGAAGCATTAAATGGGCAGCTTCCAGTCTGCCCTTTACAATTTCAATTACTCTGTTCAATATACAAGGGCCAAATGTTAATCCCAAAATTAATAGTAGCATAGGTCCCGCAATGGTAGACAATAGCGTAGTCATCCATGGGGAATAATTGAACCAGGATTCATACCAACTTTGCTGTGCTTCTCTTTCTTTCTTTCTTTTTTCTAATCCTTCTCGTAGTTTTGTCATGGTGTCTCTAACTACTCCAGTGTGATCTGCATATACGCAGCATTCCTCATCCAGAGCAACACACAACCCCCCTTGCTGTGCAAACAATAAGACACCTACAAGATTTAGTAAAATTAAAATTAGAGTGTGGCGAGAAGGGTGGAAACCCGGCCGGCTAATAAGTTTAGTTTGAACACTCACTCCAATTACCCAGTCCTTTTCAGTGCTATCACTCCTCCCGGGGCATTTCGTGCGATTCCCTTGGTTAACACTGAGGCAGTCCTCCCAGTGTCTTTGTACAGTCCCACTCTTTGGGTTCTGTTCTCCACAGCTTTGTACTCCTCTGCCTCGCTCGTCAACTCGGTTGCTTTGAGCCACGAGGGGTATCATCTTCTCGGCAGCAGGGGTAGTCTTCAGGGACTGCATCGATTCTAAAATCCTTCCAACACTCATAACATGGGAATTCGTCTGATTCCTTTCCACAAGTTATACAGTCCTCCCGAGTTCTTTTAGTCTGGATCACCATTAATGCCGCTCTTTTTGCTTCTTGATCAGCAAGATTGTTTCCTCTGACTAATGGGCTTAATCCTTTTTGGTGTCCTTTTAAATGTACTACGGCTATTCCCGCTGGTCCTCGTAATGCTTGTAAGACCTGGATTATTAATTCCTGGTGTATTAATCCTTTTCCTTGAGAATTTATTAAACCCCTTTCTTCCCAAATTTTTCCAAAAGTATGCACTACGCCAAAGGCATATTTTGAATCCGTATATATGGTTCCAATTTTACCTTTTAAAAGTTGCAAGGCTCTTAATACAGCATATAGTTCACAAGCCTGTGCAGACCAACTAGGACTCAGAGGTCCTGATTCTATTACACTAAATGTTTTCCCATCAATGATTGCAAATGCTGATTTTCTCTTTCCTTCAACTACCCGGGATGATCCATCTACAAATAGCTTTTCTCCTTCTCCAAGTTCTTCCTCATCTAAATCTGGTCTGATTTTTGTTTGCTCCTCAATGTTGTAAAGACAATCATGATTTATTTTGTCACTCGGCTCCCCATACAAAAACTGTGCTGGATTCTGCACGCTTGTTACCTCGAGTTCCAGTTTGGGAGAGGAAATTAGGATGCCTTTATATTTTAGGAGCCGGGGCATCTGTTATCCATTTGTCAGCTTTTTGTTGCAAAATTCCCCTGATGTTGTGAGGTGATAATACCCTCAATTCTCCTCCAAAGGTAATTTTATGGGCTTCCTCTACCAAAAGGGCTGCGGCTACTACCACTTGAAGGCAGGTAGGCCAACCCCTACTTACAGGGTCCAGGAGTTTAGATAAGTATCCCACAGGTTTCTTTCTTCCTGCCCATTCTTGTGCTAATACCCCAAATGCGGTCCCTTCATCAACATTGATAAATAGATAAAATGGTTTCTTTACATCTGGCAGGCTCAAAACTGGGGCATTTACTAAATCAGTTTTTAGTGTTTCTAATTGTTTATCATCATCCTCCGACCATTTCAATAATCCATCCTTAGTTAATTTGGTATAGAGGAACTTCACCTTTTTGCTATAGTTCTCAATCCATTGCCTGCAATAGCCAAAGAGACCTAATAATTGCCTAACCTGTCTTTTAGTTCTAGGAGCCGGTAATGACAATATGCCATTCACCCTTTCGGGGTCTAATTTCTTAGTTCCCTTGCTTAGTCTGTGTCCCAGATATTTTACTTCTTTCTCAACAAATTGTAGTTTTGATTTTGATACCTTCAATCCTTGTAAACTCAAAAAATTTAGTAACTTAATACTTTCCTGCCTCACTTTTTCTTCGCTATCACCAGCTAGGAGCAAATCATCCACAGATTGGACCAGTGTGACTCCTTCACTTAACTCATACCCCTTCAGGATTTGTTCTAAGGCTTGTCCGAACAAGTTCGGAGATTCGGTAAACCCTTGGGGCAATACCGTCCGCCGTAATTGTTTCCGATGGTTATCTGGGTCTTCCCATTCAAAAGCAAAGTAATCTCGGCAATCTTCTTTGAGAGGGCATGCCCAGAATGCATCCTTCAGATCTATTACACTATACCATTGATTATCGGGCCCTATTTGACTCAGGAGGGTGTGTGGATTCGCCACCACCGGGAATCTAGCTATTGTTCTCTGGTTAATTTCTCATAAGTCATGTACTAACCTATATTTTCCATCCGGCTTTTTTTTTTGTTTTTTTTTTTTGTTTTTTTTTTTTTTTTACAGGCAGGATGGGAGTATTAAAAGGAGACATACAGGGTTCTAGCAACCCCTTTTCAAGTAATCTTTGGATCTCAGGTTTCAAACCTAGCCTCCCTTCTCTAGGAAGGGGGTATTGTTTTATTCTGACTGGTATTTCTGGGTTCCTTATTGTTACTGAAAAGGGTTCAATATCTAACTTACCTACTGTTTCCGGGGTGTACCAGACTTCAGGATTTATTTTCTCTTCATCTATTACTCGTAAGGGACACAGTTTAATTTTTTTTAGTGTTTCATTTTTTACTTCTAAGCCAATTCCTAATTCAATCATCAAATCTCGGCCCAATAAATTATAGTCTGCTTCAGGCATGAGTAGCAGGGACCCCACCCCTACCTTAGAATGGGTTTCAAAAAACACATCCTTTATTACGGGTATTCCAAAAGGTTCTCCTTTTGCTCCAATAACCTGTGTAGTCGCCGAGGATATTTTACATCCTTGGGGCAATTTTTGAACGGTAGATCTTTCTGCTCCCGAGTCCACTAGGAACTCAATTTCTTGTTGCTGGGGACCCACTTTTAGTTTTATCAAGGGCTCTCGTGGTTTTTTTTTTTTGTTTTTTTGTTTTTTTTTCCTCGGGTTCCCAGCAAATAGAGCCCCTGACACCCCTAGTCTTTGAACATTTTCTCATCCATCATTCTCTTTCTGCAGTCCTTTTTAACATGCCCTTTTCCTCCACAATAAAAACAAACCACAGTTCCCCATTCTCTCCCTCTTAAAGGTTTTCGGGTCTCCTGTCTTATCTGGCGAGCTTCAAACCCTTTTCCAGGGGTTGACGTCCTTTGCCCTTCTCTGACTGCAGCTACCAACATTCTGGCTTGTTTCTTATGTATTTCCTCCTCCCTGCGGACATACACTTTCTGGGCTTCCCTTAACAATTCTTCCAAACCCCTATCCTGCCAATCCTCCACTTTCTCCAGCTTCTTTCTAATGTCCGTCCATGATTTAGCTACAAATTGGTTTTTTTCCTACCCCCCTGTTTCTTCTCTCTCAAGTGATATAGATTTACTCTAGTCTCTGACCTTATCCACAAGTGTGCATATTCACTCTCCTCCAGGCTAAAGGGTTCCTTAGAATTAACATAAATATGTAAAGCCTGGCATATCCAATCTTCAAAGGACCCAAAACCGGGCCAATACAGGTGGTCACTTCTAATTTGTTTCCCACCCCAAACTTCCATACAATAACGTATCATTTTTGCTTTATCCTTACCCTGCCTAGAAGGGTAATCATCCCAATATTTAATCATTAATCCTAACAAACTGTCTGGCGGTATCTGGGGTAACCTAACCTTAGGCACCGACCCACCCATGGGATCAGAAGGCTTGCTTTTCTTCTGTCCCATCTTCCGGAGTGCCTTCACACACGCACACAATCTTTTCCCCCTGTTCGTGGCCCAGTCCCTCGCGGGAGATGGGAACCGCACTACTAAGGGGTCCGCACTTGCTTCGTCCTCAAGTGGACGTCTCACACAGGCACACTCCAGGATACCCAACCCCAACCGAACGGATCACCGGCCTATACTTACTCACTCCTGAGTCTTCGTTCGGGTCTTCGTGCACAAAGTTTACAGGGTTGCCGGCTTTTATTTGCTTGCTGCCGAATTTCGAGTTCGTCGGTAGAGGTTTTGGGTGTAAAAACCCCCAACGGGGGCCGCTTACTCAGCGGGGCGCCCCCCTGTGAGGTTTACAGCCAAATTCCCTCTATCCGAGTCACGGCACCAAATTTGTTATAGATTGTGGCCCAATAATTGACAGGAACCAGTCCAATTAATCAAATTAGTTTATTAAGCAAGCGGCAGCAAGCAAAACAGCGCTGGGCGGCCGGGGAGTCTTTGCTCCGCCAACGGCGCACAGCCACTTCCCGAAAGTAGTTGATTATATACTCTTCTGGTTCCCGTATATGTGTCAATCCTGGTATATTCTGTGTCTGAGCGACGTGTTGCTAGGGGGTCGGTCTTGTCCCGCCTCCTGATGGTGGTGGGGCTGAAGGCTCCTCATCTTTATCAGTGTCCTTGGGGAGACTCTTTTCAGCTTATCTCACAATTTAGCTCTTCCCTTTGAAGTGTTAAAACACACCAGATGCCTGTGATTTAGGCCTTGAGGTATCAAAGTGCACCAGATAGCATGCTGGATGCCTGCGATTTAAGTATGTGAAGAGTCGAAACAGTGTAAGTTTTCACCAGCCTTTAAGAAAGCCTGATTTGATTAACAAACATGATTCTATTTATTACAGCCGGCATGCCCAGCGCCTCCCACTCCACGTTCTCCACGAAGTCCGTCAGGTCCCCGGTGTCCAGCCGGTTGTGGAGGTCGATCTGGTTCCCGTTGTAGGTCCCGGAGCCGAAGGTGAGGCGGCACCGCTGCCCATCGAAGGGCAAGTAGGAGACATCCACCTTGCAGGAGCTCTTGGTGATGGCGGGTGAGTCCCACGTGATGTGCCCGTCGGAGCGCAGCACCACGTTGGTCTCCACCGAGCCGCCAAAGCCGTCGTCGGTGCTGGGGGAGGGATCGCTGTGGGGCCAGGATGGCCCCGAGCCCCACGTGGGGCAAGGGTCTGCGGGGCCGGGGCCGAGCACTGGTCCCCAACCCCGTGTCCCCTCCCCACGTCACCCCCAGGAAGAGGGGGCTCGCTGCCCCTGGTCACCCCCGTGGTGGCACATCCCAGCTGCCAGGTGGGTGGCACACCAGGCTGATGCCAGCACCTCCTGCCGCCGCCTTCTCACCCAGTCGAGGTGACCGTCTCCCCACATCCCCCACACCAGGACCCCCCCTGCTCCCCGTTGGCAACACCCCCAGCCCCAGCCTCAGCCCCCCCAGCTCCGGGAGCAGCCGGGGGGTGGGGGAGGGCGAGCAGCACCCACTCGTTGTAGAGGATGATGATGTGCGGCCGCCAGACGTAGCTGCTGGGGATGCGGATGCTGTCGATGCCGCCGTAAGCGTCCTTGTCCCAGGCGAGGTGGGCGTCCAGCCAGGCCTGACGGACCCACAGGTAGGAGGTGAGGACCTGGTTCACCTTGTCCTGCCGAGGGCAGAGGGTGGGGGAGGGGGACAGGGACAGACCTCGCTGCCCCCGTGTGGAATAAATGCTACATTGGCTAAAAACACAAAAGTACAGCATTGTTCACACAGGAAGGAAAAGTAGAAAATCAAGAGGCTTCTGAGGGAGAAAACAGCCGCAGCTGGCATGAAGAATACAACACCTGTGGTTCCCTGATAAGCTACATGAGGTACGGGACGGGATGCAATTATTCCGTGGCTTTACCTTAGGATGTATAGCGGATACGGGAATGGGATGATACCAGGAAACAGATAAGCTGCCAATTAGCTGCCCGCTCCATACTCGGAGCCAACATTTTGCCAAATTTTGATGAAATGCTGTCCTTTGTGCGAACTTTGCTCGTTAGAATGTCATTATAATACCAAAACACACCTCCACCCCGAAGGCTACCCGCCTCCAAGGTGCGACCGCTCCTTCTTGAGCCTGCGCCCTGAGCTTCTCGTAAACTAGACCTTTAATTGTGAAGCGAGAAAAATTTCCACCACTCATGATAAAAGTATGTATGACTAAAGTCACTCAAACTCCACCTCGAAGATAACAAATAGTAGAAAAATAGCCCGAGAGAGGGGGGATACCCAGGGAAGACACCATCGCAAAGAATTCCATCACTGACTTCTGGGAGCAGGCAACGGGCTGAGCCTCTCTTCCCCCCCACAGGGACGCCTTTGGGTAAGACTTAGATTATACCGAGGGCTTCCTCGGGAAACTTAGAAATTTCTCTAGAGACTCTCTTTTCTACATGTATAGCCAGGCTGTATCTTTAGAACTTTGTCCCGCGTTTTGTAGATGTAACAATACTTTCATTTGCACGTGCTTTGCAGACAGTGTATTTATCACCGGCTGCCCTAAGAACCTATCTATCTGTTGCTTAAATAAACTGCACTTTTTGAAGTAGCTTGTCCTTTTGGTTTCTCACTGAACGCGACCAAAGACTCGAGAGTGGCCGTGCTAGTTCATGAGCACGACTGGACTGAAGGTGCAGTCCAGTAGTAGTGTATCCATCCATCCAGCCAGCCAGCCTGTCCAGGGCCCTCTGTAGAGCCTTCCTTCCCTCAAGCCAATCAACACTCCCACCTAGTTTGGTGTCGTCTGCGAACTTACTGAAGGTGCACACAATCCGCTCATCCAGATCATTGATAAAGATTTTAAACAAAACTGGCCCCAAAACTGAGCCCTGAGGGACACCACTGGTGACCGGCCGCCAAGAGGATTTCACCCCACTAACCACAACTCCCTGGGCACGGCCATCCAGCCAGTTTTTAACCCAGCAAAGAGTACACTTGTCTATGCCACGATTCGCCAGCTTCTCCAGGAGAATGCTGTGGGGGACGGTGTCAAAGGCCTTACCAAAGTCCAGAGAGACAACGTCCACAGCCTTCCCCGCATCCAGCAGGCGGCTCACATGGTCATAGAGAGAGATCAGGTTGTTAAGCAGGACCTCCCTTTCCTAAACCCATGCTGGCTGGCCCTGATTCCGTGGCTGCCCTGCACTTGCCGTGAGAGCTCACTCAAGATGATCCTCTCCATGATCTTCCCTGGTACCGACGTCAGGCTCACAGGCCCGTAGTTCCCCGGATCCTCCTTCCAAAGCTTCTTGTAGATGGGCGTCACATTAGTCACCCTCCAGTCATCTGGTACCTGCCCTGTTGACCAGGATTGTTGATAAATGATGGAGAGAGGCGTGGTGAGCTCTCTCGCCAGCTCCCTGAGTACTCTTGGGTGTTGTGGAAGAAGATCAAAGCACAGTACCAGCAAGAACAGGGAGTCCGCATGCGCTCCTGCTAACGAGGACTCTTTTGCTGCCAAGGATTCGTGATAACAAGGACTCTCTTGCTGCCAAGGATAAGTTTAACAATGCTACTAGTACCGCTATTTCTGAGTTGTTGCTGGATGTAGATAGTATTCGATATGCGATGTTGCAAAACAGAACTGCTACTGATTTTTTGCTTTCAGCTCACAGACATGGTTGTCAAGATTTTAAAGGACTGCATTGTATGAATCTAAGTGACCACTCCAAATCCATCCATGCCCAGTTGCAGGAACTGCACCGACCGAACCAGCAACTTGTGGAGACCACTGGGTGAAATCTCTTTGCTGGCTGGACTTGGGGGTGGGGTTGGTTGAAGCAAATTATACTCATTGCCTGTGTGGAAGGAATTTGTCTGTTATGTTTAGTATGCTGTTTGCCGTGTGTAATAAGCATTATACGATCAGTTGTAAATGCCGCTTTGCATCGTACCCTCGTACGAGTTGTAGAATATGTTGCTCTAAAAACTATGTGTGTATCCATGAGAACCCGACCTTCACAGAAGAAGCTAAGACGGGATTACAACAATGTAGTCACGTATCAGACAGCCGCTGTTAGCAAAGCTGGATCATGAGTTTGGTGAGACTCGCTGCATACGCTGGCCACGCGTGCAGCGACTCTGGCCTGTACTTTTCTACTCAGTCCAGTGCAGGAGAGTCTGGTGGGACTTGCTGCGTGCACTGGCCACGCGTGCAGTGACTCTAGCCTGTACTTCTCCACTCAGTCCAGTGCAGGATATAAGGGGGCTGTCTCGGGTCAGAGACGGGGAGAGAGACATGAGCGAGGGGGAGAGAGACATGAGCGCACTTTGAAGATACAGGGGATGCCCTGAAGCACTGTGTCTGCCCCCGCCCCCCCCCCATAAGTTCTATGTTCATTAACCCCAACAGCTCCGAAGGCATTACAGCATGTTGCAAGATAAGATATAGTCTACTACTGCTGCAAGACGCATTGAACACCTTCCTACAAGAATTTCAACTTTATGCCCTGATAGGACAGTGGGATGATGCACTCGCAAAGAGCCTGACTGCACTAGAGTGGGTATTTTTGCCACATACCTTTTCAAAACCAGTAACTACGATGATTGAAATGTTACCGCGATTGTTTTTCCAGGGTCGTTTGTGCTGTCAGCAGCTTTCTGGAATGGATCCAAGCCACATACATGTCCCCACCAAAAAGGATGACCTTGACCCTTGGTTAGCACAAAGTCTTAACCTCCTTAGTACATTATATTGGGCAAATAAATTATTCTTTCCCCTGGCACAGACTATTACAGTCACTTTCACAAATTCCTTTACAGCCGCGCATCCTGCTAGCACCAAAGCCTCTTGATGGCACCTGTTCGGTGTTTGCAGATGGTTCAGGGACACAGTAAAGGCTTTGGACTTATTTCAACAGGAACTGCTAAATGTAGGCAGAATCTCAATGTGTTACTGGTATTGTTCAAAGACTTGAAGGAGCATTTCTAAAACAAGTAGAGAACCAATGGTTATTTAGTCTCTTACTGCAATTACTGTTGCTTTTATGAAAAAGACAGTTTCCTTATTTTATTGTCCAGATACGCTCTCATAGCTGTTTACTTGGCCCGTTAACTGAGGGAAACACAGTTGCGGATTATCACACTGTTGGTAACAACTCCCAACATTATGCAGCAAGCTAAAATGTCGCATGATTTTTTTTCATCAAAATGCGAAGGCATTGAGGAAGCAATTTTCTTTGACACAACAACAAGCACGTGATACTGTGTGAACGTGTGCCGGTTGTCAGCAGCTGGCTCCTCTGCCATCCTTTGCGGGGGTTAACCCGCGAGGGCTTACGCCTGATGAACTTTGGCAATCCGATGTTACGCGCATTATGGAATTTGGACATGTTTCAGTTGATTTGTTTTCTCACTTTGTTGTAGCTACTGCTCATACAGGAGAGAAGGCTTGTGATGTTATTCGACGTTGGTTGCAATGCATCGCAGTCGTGGGAGTACCGAAAACTATAAAAACTGATAATGAACCAGCTTATGTGTCCGCTAAAGTACAGGTCTTTTTTTTTTTACAGATATGAGGTATTAAACATGTCACCAGTATTCCTCATTCCCCGACTGGGCAAGCAATTGTGGAGCGTATGCATCATACTTTAAAAACCATGCTTGCTAAACAAAAAAGGGGGAATCCCGTAGGTATGACACCTCAAGAGTGAGTGTATAAAGCAACTCATGTTTTAAGTTTTCTAAACATGTCTTCTTTGTCATCCACAGCAGTAGAGCGACATTTTGTAAGAAGTGTTGAATGGCCTGAACAACCAAAGGTGTATTATAAGCACCCTAAATCGGGGTGCATGCTAACCACAGATAATACTGCAACAAATAGAAGTTGCGAGCAAGACAATTCTGTAATGATTTGTACTTCTCATCCGTCTCTTTGCTTCGGCTCAAAATGCAAGTATACAAGAATGTAATCAATCTTATTGTGTAAAGTTAACGTGAGTAAGGTATAAAACAGCAGTAATATGGATAGGGAATCGGCAAAACGCATTAAAAACACGTCTTTCTCTGTATTGTGATTGGGAGTACAACTCTCGAAGACTTTGTGTTACATCTCTCCCCTGGAATACGTTGCTACATGGCTGAGAAATGGTTAAACACCATCTCCAAGGTGCTTTTGACGTGTCGTTGCAAGAAAATATTCGTCCTTCAAATGACCAGCTAAAAGCTCAAATACTAAACATTCAAGACTTAATGAACCGCAATGTATTTGAAATATTACAAAAGGATTTCTCGTGGGTAAATCCAAAGAAATTGGCTTTCTGGGCTAAGTTTAGGAATCTGGGTATTTATTGCCTTAGCAGGGTTCTTCTTGATTCTGTTTTTAATTGTGTTTAGTATGATATATAACCTGCTAAGAGCGTCACAACGAGTAGAAGCACGAGTCATGGCCACCTTGTTAATAAATGGTCTGGTGTTAAACAAAAAAGGGGGAGATGGGGCAGATCTACGAGCAGAGGCCTGCGTACGGCCAAAGACACAGTGAGCAGAGCACACAGTAAACACAGAGCCAAGAGAACAGTTCGTACCTTCACTCCATCCTGTGACGACCATATAACGTTCCCGAATCTCGGACAAAGAATAGGGCTAAGTATTCTTCCTTCGCTGGGAACAGCCATGGCATTGAATATGTTGAATAAGATAGGGTGTTGGGCAAGTAAACAGATAAACCTTACAACTGAAATCATATCTAGCTTGCTCACTGATGTTGATAGCATTCGGCATGCTACGTTGCAAAATCGAGCGGCTATTGATTTTTTGCTGTTAGCTCAGGGTCATGGATGTGAAGATTTTGAAGGTATGTGTTGCATGAACCTTTCCAACCACTCATCATCCATTCATAAGCAGTTGCGGGATCTGAAGGATAACATGTCCAAATTAAAAGTGGTCAAAAAGGTTTCGATGATTGGTTAAGCTCATGGGGTATAACGGGATGGTTATCAGATTTACTAAAGCAAGGGCTCATGCTATTGTTGGTTATATTACTATTGGTTATGGTAGCCTCGTGTGTTCTCCGCAAAGTGACTGACATGATAGAAAATGCCATGCATAAGGTCTGGCTGGCTCAAGAAGAAAAAGGGGGGATTGTAGGAATGTGTCTGAGAGAAAATGGTCACGTGAGCCAGCCTCCCTACTATGAGAGATTAGAGCAAGAGCAAAACAGGTGGTAGAAGATGGAATCAGTACATGGCAAAAACGGGAACTGAGAAGGCAGAAAACATGTTGTGCTAATGACTAAGCAATTTACTATGCGAATTCTTGTAACCAATCTGCTGTGTGAACGAACTGCATGGACAGCGCGTGGACAGCGTAACTAGCTAATCAGAAATAAGCGAGTCGCGTGTACGGCGACAACACAGGGTATAAAAGGTGATGATCTGTGCTTAATAAACGGCTTCTGTTGGTTCACATTGGATCGTCTGGAGGCCAGTTATTTCTCCTCACCTAGCCAGCCTCGGAGCAGATCTCTGGGCGGTAGTCTTAAATAGTCGTTTAGCCCTAAACAAGACCTGCAACGTATTCAGGAGACATAACACTAGGAACATGCTGGTTTGAGCATCCCAAGGATATTCAAAATTCTCAAAAGCTGTCATGCCTGACCCGAAGGAGAAAAGCCGTTTCCATCAGAGGTGACACGGTAAGGGAATGACTGAGACAAAGAGGCTCCAGCAAAGGCTTGTAGAACATCTCTTATCACACAGACAAAAGGACAAACTGATTCCTACTGGATTAGCGTCTGGAAGGGTAGTCATACATTTAACCAGGGCTAATGACATTAAGCAATTTTTTTGTTACCAAAAAGGAAAGAAATCAACCAGTCAGATAATCCCTTTAGGTGTAGCATAAAGAGAAGCAAACAGCGGCAGGACATGCGGCAAGAATTTTAGGCGCCTCGCACAGACTGTAAACCCTGGAGTACCCAACCAACAGGAAAGAGGGGAGGGAAAAATTGGGCCGGGATTAGGAAATAAAAAGGTGTGGTGTTTCAAGAACGGAAAGTGTGCCTACTTGCTAGGTCACCCGCTCTTGCAAGAGCGTGAATAAAAATGTGCTTCCCAGAGGATTCTGCCTGAGCCTATTTCATTCGGACCGGAACTTATTTCTCCCACCATTCTGTGTGTCCAGAGAAGGGCAAGGGAGCTGCTGAGGGCTCTGGAGCACAGGCCACGGCGCCGGGCCCTCAGCCGCCCCACAGCCGGGCGCAGCCCCGCCGCAGGCCCCGGCCCCGGCACCGGCCCGGCCCACAGCGGCGGCTGATGGCGGCGCTCGGGGGTTCCCTCACAGGACGCCGCGGTGTTCCCCCCCTCCGATTATTAACCGCTCCTAATTTTTCAGACAGGCAGAGATGATCTGTTACCGAGCATCCCAAGGGAGATCAAGAGAGACTTCTGGGCCTTGGGATGACTAGGAAAGGGCTCAGGAGCGCAAGTCGTGTTCTCCTCTGTCGTTGCAGGCCCAGGGAAGGATGAGGAAAGCAACAGGAAGAGCCAGCAGATCAATACCTGGCTGCGAGCCTGGTGTCAGTGGCAGGACTTTGGGGTTTTTGATCACAGCATGGTTTGACAGGACAGCAGGCCTGTTGGAGACAGATGGGATACACCTGCCTCAAAAGGGGAAAAGGATCCTTGCACAGGAGTTGGCAGGGCTCATCAAAGGGGCTTTCAAGTAGATTTGAAGGGGGAAAGGGATGAATCCGGCAGCAGAGACACAAGGGTCGTTGATGGGTTAGAAGCTACAGCTGCGCCTGGGAATGGTCAGGTAGGAGTGAAGCCTTCTTCCAGCAAAAAGGTGTCAGGACCAGTAGGCCAGCTGAAGTGCTTCCACACCAATGCCTGCAGCATGGGCAAGAAAGAGGAGGAGCTGGAAGCCATTGTGCAGCAGGACAGCTATGACATAGTCGCTGTCACGGAAACGTGGTGGGCTGACTCGCACGACTGGAGTGCTGCATTAGATGGCTACAAACCCTTCAGAAGGGACAGGCAAGGAAGGAGAGGAGGTGGGGTGGCCCTGTATGTTGGGGAGTGTTGTGAACATCGAGACCTTAATGATGGTAAACACTGGGGTTGAGTGTTTCTGGGTAAGAATGAGGGGGAGGGCCAACAAGGCTGATATGATGGTCTGTTATAGACTGCCCAACCAGGACAGAGAGGCAGGTGAAATATTCTGTAAGCAGGTGGGAGAAATCTCACGATTGCTGGCCCTTGCCCTGGTGGGAGACTTCAACCTACCAGATATCAGCTGGGAACACCATACAGCTGAGAGGGAAGAGTCTTGGAGGTTTCTGGGGTGTGTGGGGATAAATTCCTGACACAGCTGGTGGGGGAACGCACTAGGGAAGGAGCCCTGCTGGACCTGCTGTTTGTGAACAGAGAAGGACTTGTGGGGGATGTGATGTTGGAGGCCGTCTTGGGCACAGTGACCATGAAATGACAGAGTTTTTGATTCTTAGGGAAGCAAGGAAGGGTGCCAGCAGAACTGCCACCATGGGCTTCTGGAGGGGGGACTTTGGTCTTTTCAGGAGCCTGCTGGAGAGAGTCTTCCTCTAGGTTTGGCTCAACACCCAGAGGAGAAGTGAAAAACTGTCTTCTCAATGGAAGACGACAGCGAAGCTGAGCAGAATCGCTGGGCTCACCTACCTGATGTCTGTCTGAGACGTGTCTTCCATTGGTCAGACGACAGGGACAGATGTAACGCTGCCTTGCTCTGTAAAAATGGAATTGGGCCCTGCACTCGGGATCCCTCCCTCCTCCACAAAAGATGAAACTGGAATTTGGACTACTGGGGGAAGCCCCGTCTTACCAAGAAAATACTCAATGGCTTTGGCTAGGCGGTTTTGTGATAAAACACATGGACGCGTGTGCGACGAGCGAGGGAAACAGGCAGTCGACTCAATATGAGTGATAAAGCAAGCTTCAGCTTTATTGCAGCTTCATCAGACTTTTATACTCTTATACTTAGATATGCCTATTTGTCTTACAACTATTGGCTGTGCGCTAAAGATTACATTATTCATACTCCTCCTACATGCAGTTTCTTGGGTCCAGGTTTGTTCCTGTTCTCTCACAGTCTACTTTCTCAAAGTTGTTTATCTGACTTAAGGAAGGTCAGCACGGCCTTCAGCATCTTTCTTATCAGCGTGACTCGGAATTCTCCATGCAGGCAGGCATAGCTTACTTCTGACAATCCTGCATGGCGCCGTGTCCGTTCTCATATAGCCATTCCTCAACACGGGTGACAATTTTTAACCAGATTGAGAAAAGGTGGACAGTCCCCGGAAGACATATGGCAGTAAAGGGGATTGTGAGTTCTTGGCCCACAGGTTGGAAGTTTTCCGGTGCAAAACCCAAGCAGGAGGCTGGAGGGCAACCGTGGTCATACTTCCCATTCCAAAGGCTGCAGATGGGTTATGCTGACGTGCCTCCTGTGGAAGGTGTTAAGCACCCGCTGGTAATCATGGATCAACCCTCAGGAGGAGTAGAAGCTTTTCCTACCAGGAAAGCTGATCCCCCAGGAATGGTCAAAGCACTTTTGTGGGAAATCATTCCCAGATACTGACTGAAATGAAACCAGAGGATCAGACAGGGGTTCTCATTTTTCAGCAGGAATACTAAATAATATCTATAAAAGTTCAGCCTGGAGAAGAGAAGATTGCGGGGAGACCTTGGAGCCCGTTCCAGCCCCTCAGGGGGCTCCAGGAAAGCTGGGGAGGGACTCTGGATGAGGGAGGGGAGCCATGGGACGAGGGGGAAGGGGTATCCACTGCAAGAGGGGAGACTGAGCTGAGATCTGAGGCAGAAATTCTTGGCTGTGAGGGCGGTGAGCCCCTGGCCCAGGTTGCCGAGAGAAGCTGTGGCTGCCCCATCCCTGGAGGGGTTCAAGGCCAGGTTGGCCGGGGCTTGGAGCAAGCTGGGCTGGTGGGAGGTGTCCCTGCCCAGGGCAGGGGGTGGCACTGGGTGGGCTTTAGAGGGCCCTTCCCACCCAAACCATGCCCTGAAGGGGTGGGGCCCTTCTCCTTCTCCTTTTCCCCTTCTCCTTCTCCTTCTCCCTCCCTTCTTGTTATGGTTTGAGAAACCCACCACAATTTCTTGTCCTTTAGACAACTACTCTCTCACCCGATGACCCCTCCCCACCCGGGAAGGGGAATTGGGGAAAAACAAGGAAACAGGAGGGTTGCAATAGAAATCGATTTAATAGGATAAAACTAAAGAATTAACATTAATAATGCTAAAGAAGCAGTGTCGATCCCGATATCAATATAAAATACCCAAGGACTACACCCAGCCCATTCCATCAGCAGGAAGCCGTGCACTCCCAGCAGGGGACAGTCAATGGGGGACACTGCGAGCACTGTGGCTGCGGGAGGAAGGGAAGGGCTCAGGGCTCCGAGACCGCGGCAAGGAGTTCTCTGGACCACCGCCATCAAGGGAGAGTCGAACTACACAGCAGACTTTATAATTTATATTAAATGTGATGTTCGTGCTATGAAATAGTCCTGTTGGCAGCTTGGGGCAAGTGCCCTCCTTCTCTTGCTCTTCCTCATCCCCTGCTGAGTGTCACCAAGGGGGGCCCTGACTGCCCTGTGATGTCACAAAGCGGGGCTCTGACTGCCCCACGATGTCACAAAGGGGGGATGTGCCCCCCTGCCACACTATAAAAGGGGGACGCGGTCCCCACTGGAGCCGTCAGCGGATGCTGGGCACCGCAGTCTGGCATTGTCTGGGCAGACTGCAGCCTCGGCCTCTGACACCCCAGCAGTCTTGCGGGTCCCGTCACTGGGGACCCAGGAGGACACTGGGGAGCCGCATTGCGGTTCTGTGCTGGTGACTCGGAGCACCGCAGCCACACCGGAGTCGGTGCCATGGGGCGCTCTGACGCCGTGTCTCCCCTGGGCCCTCTCATCCTGATCGTGACAGGGCTCAGCATATTCTCATCTGTGCTGCAGAGCAAGCGGCTTCAGGTAGGTGACTGTTGCACCACACTGTGCTGCGGCGTGGGGTGGCGAGGGATGGCATGGGGTGGTGTGGGGGCCTGTGGTGTGGGACTGGGAAGTGCTCCCGTCTCACCCAGCTCCTGGGGACCTTGCAGAAGTGGTGGAAGAAGAACAAGAAGAAGCGTCAGACAAGCAAGACAGGAGCCCGGCCAGAGAAGCAGAGCGGTGAGTGGCCCCAGTATGGAGCACCCTGCAAACGGCCGACACCCCACGGCAGCCCTGAGCCGGGGCTGTGCAGGGGGCTGCCGGCCGCTCAATCTGTCTCCTCCCGCTGCAGCTTCTCGGGCAGTGGATGGAAGAGTGGAGAAATCCCGGCCCAAGCAGGAGAAGCGGTGAGTGTGGGGGAGACCCCAGATGCTGCCCCAGACCCTCACCCCGTGCCCTGCCCCTGCCTGCGCTGGGCAGCCCTGCCCACCGGCCAAGGAGGGGTGCTGCCCGCGGGTCCCGCTGGGCTCCGGGTTGCAGCGGGGTCTCTTTCTCCTCCTCTGCAGGGCGAGTGCGGAGGCCTTGAACAGGAAGCCCCTCTCCCCACGGGCCCCGCTGGCCACCATGGACTCCATGACAGACGGAGGCTCCTCTTCCTTCAGCTCCCTCTACTCCTTCCCAGAGCCCTGGCCTGGTGCAATGGCGGAGCTGGCAGCGCTCAACCGCTCAAGACCCCGCTGTACCCCCAGGGCTGTGAAGGGGAGGGTGGAGGAGCCAGGGCCAGCCCTCTGCCAGGAGCCCCCACAGGAACTGCCGACAAGGACCAAGCAAGAGCCGGTCCCCAGGGAAAGCAGGGACAGGGCGCAGAGCCCTGTGCACACGCAGCCTTCACCCTGCAGCCCCCCAGCCATGGCCACGGACCAAGGGGAGCTGGTCATGGAGCTCCTCCGCTGTTTCGAGTGCACCCAGGAGATGGCCAGGCAGTGCTGTGAGATGCTGAAGGTGCTGCAGGCCCGTTGGCAAGGGGCAGCGGGAGCCTGTGACCAGAACTTCCCCGGGGAGCCCTTCCATCCCCTGGGCAGGATGGAGGCGCAGCAGCAGCTGGGGTCCACAGTGAAGCCCCGGCACCTGGGAGCGGAGTGGCCGTGGGTGGATGCAAACACGGATAAGGCTGAGGATGGGGACATGGACAAGGAGAAGGACAAGGGACCAGACACAAGTGTGAAGGAGAAGGAAAGGAGCAGCCCTGTGGAGCTCGGCAGGGGGAGCCTGGCGGAAGTGAAGAGAAACAGCAAGATGGGGCCGGGCGAGAACAACTCCATGGGGCCAAGCACCAGCAGCCCCCCAGGCTCAGGCAGGAGCACCCCCATGGATGCGGAAGGGAGGAGGGACAGGGTGCAGAGCCCCGTGAATGTGGTTCTACCGCCCAGCAGCCCCCCAGCCAAGGCCACGGACGACAAGTTGCTCTACTTGGAGCTCTTGGACACTGTCAAGACCTTGGAGGAGGAGAGGCAGCAGCGCGACGAGGTCGTGGACAGGGAGTGTGACCAGGCGTCCCCAGGGCTGTGCCCGCTAGGACGGTGCCTGTGTCACTGCTGCATCCGGCTCTGCCACCGCCTGAAGGACTGGTGGAGACGCTGCTGCCGGCCGCGCCGTGTCTGCTTCAGCAATTTCCCCTAATGGGTGGGAAGTGTGGGGCCGGGAATCCCCTGGGGTGCCCCTCTTGTCAACCAATAAAAAAGTCAGTATTTTCTCTATCCCTGGTGCTGTGGTTCATCCACCCTTCCCGCAGCTGGGGGTGTTACCCCCTCAGTGCCCAACCCCAGTGCGACAGGCTGGCACCCACGAAACTCGGGGGGAGGTGGTGGCTGATACACCCCGATGGGTGTGTTGGCGCCTGACCCCTGTCCCAGTTGAAGTGGCTGCAGGTCCCCCTGGACAGAGGGAGATGGCCAGGAGAAGGACCCAGAGGGAGACGGCCGGGACAGGGACCCCGGCGCAGCTGGGGATGCTGAGGATCGGGCCCTGCTCCTGGCTTAAGGATGCGGAGGAGAAGTGATCCCCCCGTCAGGTGCTGCCCGTGGGCCCTGCTGGGGTCCAGGGCGCAGAGGGGTCTCTTCTCTCTCCTCCTCTGCAGGGCGAGTGCGGAGGCATTGAGCAGGGACAGGGTGCAGAACCCTGTGTACATGAAGCCTTCACCCCAGAGCGCCCCACCCCACCCCACCGCCCCCCAGCCATGGCCTCGGACCAAGGGGAGCTGGTCGTGGGGCTCCTCTGCTCTTTCGAGTCCACCCAGGAGATGGCCAGGCGGTGCTATGAGATGCTGAAGGTGCTGCAGGCCCGTTGGCAAGGGGCAGCGGGGGCCTGTGATTGGAACCTCCCCGGGGAGCCCTTCCATCCCCTGGGCAGGATGGAGGCGCAGCAGCAGCTGGGGGCCACAGTGAAGCCCCAGCACCTGGGAGCGGAGCGGCCGTGGCTGGAGCTCCACAGACCTGATGGCTGCGGGTGTTTAGAGCATCGAGGGGTTGAGTCGTAGTCGGGTTTTCTGCTGCGTTCAGGCTGTTTCAGCCACTTACCAGCCCGATCTCCAGCCGAAACAGGGCTGGTTTTTGGTTTTGGTGCTGAGCTCTCGCTGACGGCCTCATGCAAGAGCATTAACTTGGGTTTGGCTGAGCATCTGCCTGCACCCAAGTGCGGTTCGCTCACACAGCAGGGCTGCACCCCTCACCGTCTCCTACCCGCGCAACAACCTGCACCCGCCCCTGAACGTGGCGGCTTCCTCTTGTGCGGCTCCAACGGCAGCTTCCCCTTCAAATTCCCCCACTCCAACCCGGCGAGAGCCCTGCAGCTGCTGCGGGACCCTGCCAGCCACCCGCGGCACCCAAGTGCTGCCCCACACCCGCCATGGGTGCTATGATGGACCCCAGCACTGACCTGCCCTGCCCTGGGTGGGCTCCACGAGCCCCGCACTCTGTCACCAAAGGCATCGAGGGCCAGACCCCTCCGTCCCTCCTGGGCACCATCCTGGCCCCAGCCAGCACCCGGAGGGGACGGGGTGGGGGCTGCCCCGCTCCCCTGGGACCCTCAGCAGGGCTGCTGGACACTGGAGTGGCGTCTCGGGGGGCTGCAGCAGACCCGGCCCCTGGCCCGGCAGGGTGGCAGGCACCGGTGGGGACACAGGAGGAGCGGAAGGTGTCCATGTGTATATATATATATGGTCCAGAGGAGGCCCCGGAGATGCTGGGAGGGCTGGAGGCCCTCTGCTGTGAGGACAGGCTGAGAGAGTTGGGGGGTTCAGCCTGGAGAAGAGAAGGCTCCACGGAGACCTTGGAGCCCCTTCCAGTCCCTCAAGGGGCTCCAGGAAAGCTGGGGAGGGACTCTGGATGAGGGAGAGGAGCCATGGGATGCGGGGGAAGGGGTTTCCACTGCAAGAGGGGAGATTTTGCTGAGATCTCGGGCAGAAATTCTTGGCTGTGAGGGCGGTGAGCCCCTGGCCCAGGTTGCCCAGAGAAGCTGTGGCTGCCCCATCCCTGGAGGGGTTCAAGGCCAGGTTGGCCGGGGCTTGGAGCAAGCTGGGCTGGTGGGAGGTGTCCCTGCCCAGGGCAGGGGGTGGCACTGGGTGGCCTTTAGAGGTCCCTTCCCACCCAAACCATGCCCTGAAGGGGTGGGGCCCTTCTCCTTCTCCCTCCCTTCTTGTTATGGTTTGAGAAACCCACCACAATTTCTTGTCCTTTAGACAACTACTCTCTCACCCGATGACCCCTCCCCACCCGGGAAGGGGAATTGGGGAAAAACAAGGAAACAGGAGGGTTGCAATAGAAATAGATTTACTAGGATAAAACTAAAGAATTAACATTAATAATGCTAAAGAAGCAGTGTCAATCCCGATATCAATATAAAATACCCAAGGACTACACCCAGCCCATTCCATCAGCAGGAAGCCGTGCACTCCCAGCAGGGGACAGCCAATGGGGGACACTGCGAGCGCTGCGGCTTCGGGAGGAAGGGAAGGGCTCAGGGCTCCGAGACCGCGGCAAGGAGTTCTCTGGACCACCGCCATCAAGGGAGAGTCGAACTACACAGCAAACTTTATAATTTATATTAAATGTGATGTTCGTGCTATGAAATAGTCCTGTTGGCAGCTTGGGGCAAGTACCCTCCTTCTCTTGCTCTTCCTCATCCCTTGCTGAGTGTCGCCAACGGGGGCTTTGACTGCCCCTCGATGTCACAAAGCGGGCACGTAAACCCCGGCCACACTATAAATGGGGGACGCGGTCCCCACTGGAGCTGTCAGCGGATGCTGGGCACCGCAGTCTGGCATTGTCTGGGCAGACTGCAGCCTCAGCCTCTGACACCCCAGCAGTCTTGCGGGTCCCATCACTGGGACCCAGGAGGACACTGGGGAGCCGCATCGCGGTTCTGTGCTGGTGACTCGGAGCACCGCAGCCACACCGGCGTTGGTGCCATGGGGCGCTCTGACGCCGTGTCTCCCTTGGGCCCTCTCCTCCTGATTGTGATGGGGCTCAGCGTATTCTCAGCTGTGCTGCAGAGCAAGCGGCTTCAGGTAGGTGACTGTTGCACCACACTGTGCTGCGGCGTGGGGTGGCGAGGGATGGCATGGGGTGGTGTGGGGTGCCATGGGGGGCTGTGGTGTGGGACTGGGAGGTGCTCCCGTCTCACCCAGCTCCTCGGAACCTTGCAGAAGTGGTTTAAGAAGAAGAAGAAGAAGCGTCGGACAAGGAAGACGAGAGCCCGGCCAGAGAAGCAGAGCGGTGAGTGGCACCAGCACCGAGCACCCTGCAAACGGCCTACACCCCACGGCAGCCCTGAGCCGGGGCTGTGCCGGCAGCTGCTGGCCGCTCACTCTGTCTCCTCCCTCCGCAGCTTCTCAGCCAGTGGATGGAGGAGTGGAGAAATCCCGGCCCAAGCAGGAGAAGCGGCGAGTGTGGGGGAGACCCCAGATGCTGCCCCAGACCCTCACCCCGTGCCCTGCCCCTGCCTGCGCTGGGCAGCCCTGCCCACCGGCCAAGGAGGGGTGCTGCCCGCGGGTCCCGCTGGGCTCTGGGGTGCAGCGGGGTCTCTTTCTCCTCCTCTGCAGGGCGAGTGCGGAGGCCTTGAACAGGAAGCCCCTCTCCCCATGGGCCCCAATGGCCACCATGAACACAATGACAGACAGAGGCTGCTCTTCCTTCAGCTCCCTCTACTCCTTCCCGGAGCCCTGTCCTGGTGCAATGGCGGAGCTGGCAGCACTCGACCGCTCAGGACCGTGCCATCCCCCCAGGGCTGTGAAGGGGAGGGTGGAGGAGCCAGGGCCAGCCCTCTGCCAGGAGCCCCCACTGGAAATGCCTACAAGGACCAAGCAAGAGCCGGTCCCCAGGGAAAGCAGGGACAGGACGCAGAGCCCTATGCACACGCAGCCTTCACCCTGCAGCCCCCCAGCCATGGCCACGGACCAAGGGGAGCTGGTCATGGAGCTCCTCCGCTGTTTCGAGTGCACCCAGGAGATGGCCAGGCAGTGCTGTGAGATGCTGAAGGTGCTGCAGGCCCGTTGGCAAGGGGCAGCGGGAGCCTGTGACCAGAACCTCCCCGGGGAGCCCCTCCATCCCCTGGGCACGATGGCGGCGCAGGAGCAGCTGGGGGCCACAGTGAAGCCCCGGCACCTGGGAGTGGAGTGGCCGTGAGTGGATGCAAACACGGATAAGGCTGAGGATGGGGACATGGACAAGGAGAAGGACAAGGGACCAGACACAAGTGTGAAGGAGAAGGAAAGGAGCAGCCCTGTGGAGCTCGGCAGGGGGAGCCTGGCAGAAGTGAAGAGAAACAGCAAGACGGGGCCGGGCGAGAACAACTCCATGGGGCCAAGCACCAGCAGCCCCCCAGGCTCAGGCAGGAACACCCCCATGGATGCGGAAGGGAGGAGGGACAGGGCGCAGAGCCCCATGACTGTGCTTCCGCCGCCCAGCAGCCCCCTAGCCAAGGCCACGGACGAGAGGGAGCTCTTCTTGGAGCTCTTGGACACTGTCAAGACCTTGGAGGAGGAGAGGCAGCAGCATGGCAAGCCTTTGAATAGGGAGTGTGACCAGGCGTCCCCAGGGCTGTGCCCGCTAGGACGGTGCCTGTGTCACTGCTGCACCCGGCTCTGGCACCGCCTGAAGGACTGGTGGAGACGCTGCTGCCGGCCGCGCCGTGTCTGCTTCAGAAATTTCCCCCAATGGGTGGGAAGTGTGGGGCCAGGAACCCCCTGGGGTGCCCCTCTTCTGAACCAATAAAAAAGTCAGTATTTTCTCTATCCCTGTGAATGTCAGCAGATCAGTTTTGTCCCTTGACAGGAGCAGAGAATCAGTTTTGGGTAACGACAACAGTAGATGCTACAGTAATGCCCACTCTCCCGTGGAGATGGGGGGGCCCTTGAGCATTACACCCCACACAGAGAGATAGACAACTTCTATTACCATTAGAAGATGTCGTACCCTCAGCTCATGCCATGATCTTACTTGACATATTGGAAATTATCCCCGGTACGAGAGTAGATCCAAAGACAATTTCTAGAAAGCTTTGCAGATCCCGGCTGTTCCTTGGAAGCTCTGCAGCGCAACAGAACCTAAAGAGCGCTGTCAGCAACCATCAGGCCGTGTGCTTCCCTCAGGCGTGCAAAGACCTGATGCTCATTGACGCGGGTCAAGGCTGTCGCACACCTTTGGTGGCACATCCTGCGTGACACCAAAGGCCTGTGACATGGGCACCAGTTAATTTACATCCGCTCTAGACGTTTGTGTATTGCCAAAAGGGAGCAGAACCACGAGTGCAGGCTGACGCAGGCTACAGCTCTGCAAGCAAACAGGGCGCACGGACTCCTCTCCTCATGAGCAGATTGCCCTGCAAAAGGGTGGGGTTCAGAAAAATCGGAAAGGATAAGAAAGTTCCCAGTTACTAAACGCCTAAAAAAACCCCAACAAAACAACCAAAACCAGCCCAATGAGTGAAAAAGAATCACGGTACAAGCACAGGCCACATCCTTTAACTTTTTGGCCTTCGGTCTAGCTAAACAGTGAAATGGTCTCCGCTGCTGAAGTTCAAGTGCCAAGTCTGGGCAGGGCTGGGAGTGCTCAGCCTGGAGAAGAGGCGGCTCAGGGGGATCTCCTCCACGCACATCAATACCTGCAGGGAGGGTGCCAAGAGGACGGAGGCTGGAGCTGGTCATCACCGCCGTGAGCAGTGGCAGCAGCTCGGGGCGCTGCTGAGTTCATGGGAGGTTTTGGGATGGTGTGAGACCCGTGAAGGGGTAATGCCAAGTCCTCCTGTCCCTTTGCTGAACATCTCCTTCTCTCCCTTTGGGGCGCACAGGCCTCAGACTTGTGCTCCCACGCTTTTCTGTGGGCCCAGAAGGCAAATGTGTGGAGCCTCTGAAAGCATTTTGCCTGGAAGGGATCGACTCAAAGGTGTGTCTTCTCAGGGATGCCCGCACCTCCCCTTCTATCCCTTGCTGACCCTCCACCCCCTTCCCTTTCTGTCCGCAAGCCTTCCCTCTTGTGTCTGCTCTTCCCCAGGCTGCTCCTGCCTGCTCCTGTGTCCGTGTCCCTGTCCTTGTTCACGTCTGCATCTGCGTCCATGTCCCTGTCTGCCCCCAGCCCCAGTTGCTCCCTCCCAAGGCACTGGGGTGTCACGCTTTCGGCTGGGGTGGGGATGACTTCCTTGCGAGCAGGTGGTGTAGCGCTGTGTTTTGGATTTGGGATGAAAACAGTGTTGGTAGCGCACTGGTGGTTTTAGCTGTTGCTGAGCTCTCAAGGCCTTTTCTGCTCCTCACGCTGCCCGACCGACAGTGGCCTGGGGGGCACAGGGAGTTGGGAGGGGACAGAGCCAGGACAGCTGACCCCGACTGAGCAAAGGGACATTCCGTGCCATTTGACGTCACGCTCAGTATATAAAGCCGGGGAAAGAAGAAGGAAGGGCTGATGTTCAGAGTGATGGCGTTTGTCTTCCCAAGTCACCGTCACGCTGCCGGAGCCCGGCTTTCCTGGAGACGGCTGAACCCCCGCCTGCAATGGGAAGCAGCCAACGGGTTCCTTGTTTGGCTTTGCTTGTGCGCGCGGCTTTTGCTTTGCGTATTAAACTGCCTTTCTCTCACGCCACGACTTTCCTCCCTTTCCCACTTCCCATTCTGTGTGTCCAGAGAAGGGCAAGGGAGCTGCTGAGGGCTCTGGAGCACAGGCCACGGCGCCGGGCCCTCAGCCGCCCCACAGCCGGCCGCAGCCCCGCCCCAGGCCCCGGCCCCGGCCCCGGCCCCGGCCCGGCCCGGCCCACAGCGGCGGCCGATGGCGGCGCTCGGGGGTTCCCTCCGAGGAGGCGGCGGTGTTCCCCCCGCATATCCCTGCAACGTGATCAGGAACTAGTGCTGAAGGGCCGTCTGTGTCTTCTCGCGAATTCTCACTCGCCAAGGGACAGCTTCGGGGCAGGTACGTCCGCAAGGGAGCGGGGGTTGGTGGCGAAAAAAGGCAAAAAAGGGGCTATTCCGGAGCTGCCCGGGGCCGGGGAAAGGCCGGGAGGGCGCAGGCCGGCCGCGAGGGCCGGCAGCTGGCGGGGGGGCGCTGACGGGCCGGGCCGGGGCGAGCAGGAACGGCGCTCAATTTAAACGGGGTGTAACGGCCCCCACCGGTCGCTTCCCGAGGGACAGCTTCGGGGCAGGTACGTCCGCAAGGGAGCGGGGGTTGGTGGCGAAAAAAGGCAAAACAGGGGCTTTTCCGGAGCTGGGGAAAGGCCGGGAGAGCGCAGGCCGCCCAGCAGAGCCAGCAGCTCCCAGGGGGGCTGCTGACAAGATGGGGGACACAGCAGATTCCCCGCCCTCCCTCTGCCTAGCTGAAGAAGGTAACTAAGAGGACAGGGGGCTGTGGGAACATGTTCCTGCCCGGCGAAGCAGGCGTGTCTCCCCAGTAACTCCCTGGCCTTCCAGGTACCCTGAAAAACCAGGTACGAGGCTCTGCAAGGGGAACCTAATGCTGACGAGGAAGATAATGCAGTGTCCACAGAGGTGTTGCCAAGGTTAAGCCAAACCACACCTCGCATCAAAACGTCTTCAGTTAAGAAGAAAAGACGGGTCACTGTTGTAGGCGACTCCATCCTGAAGGGAGCGCAAGGCCCGATATGCAGACCAGACCCACTTCTCAGGGAAGTGTGCTCAGGGAAGGGGCCCGGGTTAAAGATACCAGAAGAAAACTTCTCTCCCTGGTAAGCCCCTCAGATTATTAACCGCTCCTCATTTTTCAGACAGGCAGAGATGATCTGTTACCGAGAATCCCAAGGGAGATCAAGAGAGACTTCTGGGCCTTGGGATGACTAGGAAAGGGCTCAGGAGCGCAAGTCGTGTTCTCCTCTGTCGTTGCAGGCCCAGGGAAGGATGAGGAAAGCAACAGGAAGAGCCAGCAGATCAATACCTGGCTGCAAGCCTGGTGTCAGTGGCAGGACTTTGGGGTTTTTGATCACAGCATGGTTTGACAGGACAGCAGGCCTGTTGGAGACAGACGGGATACACCTGCCTCAAAAGGGGAAAAGGATCCTTGCACAGGAGTTGGCAGGGCTCATCAAAGGGGCTTTCAAGTAGATTTGAAGGGGGAAAGGGATGAATCCGGCAGCAGAGACACAAGGGTCGTTGATGGGTTAGAAGCTACAGCTGCTCCTGGGAATGGTCAGGTAGGAGTGAAGCCTTCTTTCAGAAAAAAGGTGTCAGGATCAGCAGGCCAGCTGAAGTGCTTCCACACTCAAGCCTGCAGCATGGGCAAGAAAGAGGAGGAGCTGGAAGCCATTGTGCAGCAGGACAGCTATGACGTAGTCACCGTCACGGAAACGTGGTGGGCTGACTTGTACACCCTGCGGGAGCACAGCACTCGTTCCCTGTGCACCTTGAATATCAAATGTCATATCCACGACCCTCATGGGCAAGTGGTCAGGGGAACGTCGTGGGCCAACTTGGCCAAGAGAGCCCCAAAACTGCGCGTGAACCTCTTCTTTGAAAGAGTCACGAAGCACGATCACCTAGCCAGGATCCTGCTAGCGGAGATGCCAGTCAGCAGCATAAGAGTCTGCGGAGCTACAGTTTCAGAGACCCAGGCTGGAGAATGAGACGCACCCTCACCAACCTCCTCCCAGCCTCCTGGCGTGTTCTGCAGGTACGGGAACCCAGAGGGACATCT
The DNA here is from genome assembly GCF_028500815.1 of Rissa tridactyla. Lineage (NCBI taxonomy): Eukaryota > Metazoa > Chordata > Aves > Charadriiformes > Laridae > Rissa > Rissa tridactyla. The sequence continues at coordinate 9,982,416 of NC_071466.1, read as the reverse complement.
CACCGCGGTATCACAAAGCTAAGCAAAGTGATCCTCCAGGCCTTCTGCATAGCAGCGCTCAGCAGGAGGAATTCCTGACCACTTCAGTGTTATGGCCAGAGGGTCATTTTCATAAGCGAGCCACTGCGGTGTTCCACTCTAGCCTGGTTGAGGTCGTTGTCCCTGTCCAGTTGCGATGCCCGTTATGCCAGTCTTCACTGTCAGGCTGATGTCAGGTTGCCCTCATAAAAAGCTGAAACACCCAAAATACTGGTGCTGGGATGTCAGCTGTGAGCAAAAAGAGCTTTTCAGGCAGGAAAACCTCAATTTTGTGAAAAAGCTTTAGGCTTGTTCTAGTAACTGACAACTTTCTTATCCTTTCCGATTTTTCTGAACCCCACCCTTTTGCAGGGCAATCTGCTCATGAGGAGAGGAGTCCGTGCACCCTGTTTGCTTGCAGAGCTGTAGCCTGCGTCAGCCTGCACTCATGGTTCTGCTCCCTTTTGGCAAAACACAAACGTCTAGAGCGGATGTAAATTAAGTGGTGCCCATGTCAGAGCCCTTTGGTGTCACGGAGGATGTGTGTTCCTGGACTCACACTTCCCAGCCATTAGGGGAAATTGCTGAAGCAGACGCGGCGTGGCCGGCAGCAGCGTCTCCACCAGTCCTTCAGGCGGTGGCAGAGCCGGATGCAGCAGTGACACAGGCACCGTCCTAGCAGGCACAGCCCTGGGGACGCCTGGTCACACTCCCTGTCCACGGGCTCGCTGTGGTGCTGCCCCTCCTCCTCCAAGGTCTTGAAAGTGTCCAAGAGCTCCAAGTAGAGCTCCCTCTCGTCTGTGGCCTTGGCTGGGGGGCTGCTGGGGGGCAGCTGCACGTTCATGGGGCTCTGCGCCCTGTCCGTCCTCCCTTCCACATCCATGGGGGTGCTCCTGCCTGAGCCTGGGGGGCTGCTGGTGCTTGGCCCCATGGAGTTGTTCTCGCCCGGCCCCATCTTGCTGTTTCTCTTCACTTCTGCCAGGCTCCCCCTGCCGAGCTCCACAGGGCTGCTCATTTCCTTCTCCTTCACACTTGTGTCTGCTCCCGTGTCCTTCTCCTTGTCCATGTCCCCATCCTCAGCCTTATCCGTGTTTGCAGCCACCCACGGCTGCTTTGCTCCCAGGTGCTGGGACTTCACTGTGGCCCCCAGCTGCTCCTGCACCACCATGGATGGAAGGGCTCCCCGGGGAGGTTCCAATCACAGGCTCCCGCCCTTGCCAACGGGCCTGCAGCACCTTCAGCATCTCACAGCACTGCCTGGCCATCTCCTGGGTGGACTCAAAAGAGTGGAGGAGCCCCATGATCAGCTGCCCTTGGTCCGTGGCCATGGCTGGGGGGCTGCAGGGTGAAGGCTGCGTGTGCACAGGGCTCTGCGCCCTGTCCCTGCTTTCCCTGGGGACCACTCTTGCTTAGTCCTTGTTGGCAGTTCCAGTGGGGACTCCTGGCAGAGGGCTGGCCCTGGCTCCTCCACCCTCCCCTTGACAGCCCTGGGGGGATGGCGGGGTCCTGAGTGGTTGAGCGCTGCCAGCTCCGCCATCCCACCAGGCCAGGGCTCTGGGAAGGAGTAGAGGGAGCTGAAGGAAGAGGAGCCTCTGTCTGTCAGAGAGTCCATGGTGGCCAGCGGGGCCCGTGGGGAGAGGGGCTTCCTGTTCGAGGCCTCCACACTCGCCCTGCAGAGGAGGAGAAAGAGACCCCGCTGCACCCCAGACCCCAGCGGGACCCGCGGGCAGCACCCCTCCTTGGCCGGTGGGCAGGGCTGCCCAGTGCAGGCAGGGGCAGGGCACGGGGTGAGGGTCTGGGGCAGCATCTGGGGTCTCCCCCACACTCACCGCTTCTCCTGCTTGGGCCGGGATTTCCTAACTCCTCTATCCACTGGCTGAGAAGCTGTGGAGGGAGGAGACAGAGTGAGCGGCCAGCAGCTGCCGGCACAGCCCCGGCTCAGGGCTGCCGTGGGGTGTAGGCCGTTTGCAGGGTGCTCGGTGCTGGGGCCACTCACCGCTCTGCTTCTCTGGCCGGGCTCTTGTCTTCCTTGTCCGACGCTTCTTCTTCTTCTTCTTCTTCTTAAACCACTTCTGCAAGGTTCCGAGGAGCTGGGTGAGACGGGAGCACCTCCCAGTCCCACACCACAGCCCCCCACGGCACCCCACACCACCCCACGCCATTCCTCGCCACCCCACGCCGCAGCACAGTGTGGTGCAGCACAGTGTGGTGCAACAGTCACCTACCTGAAGCCGCTTGCTCTGCAGCACAGATGAGAATATGCTGAGCCCCATCACAATCAGGAGGAGATGGCCTAGGGGAGACACGGCGTCAGAGCGCCCCATGGCACCGACTCCGGTGTGGCTGCGGTGCTCCGAGTCACCAGCACAGAACCGCAATGCGGCTCCCCAGTGTCCTCCTGGGTCCCCAGTGACGGGACCCGCAAGACTGCTGGGGTGTCAGAGGCCGAGGCTGCAGTCTGCCCAGACAATGCCAGACTGCGGTGCCCAGCATCCGCTGACGGCTCCAGTGGGGACCGCGTCCCTCTTTTGTAGTGTGGCAGGGGGGCACATCCCCCTTTGTGACATCGTGGGGCAGTCAAAGCCCCCCTTGGTGACACTCAGCAGGGGATGAGGAAGAGCAAGAGAAGGAGGGTACTTGCCCCAAGCTGCCAACAGGACTATTTCATAGCATGAACATCACGTTCAATATAAATTATAAAGTCTGCTGTGTAGTTCGACTCTCCCTTGATGGCGGTGGTCCAGAGAACTCCTTGCTGTAGTCTCGGAGCCCTGAGCCCTTCCCTTCCTCGTGAAGCTGCAGCGCTCGCAGTGTCCCCCATTGGCTGTCCCCTGCTGGGAGTGCACGGCTTCCTGCTGATGGAATGGGCTGGGTGTAGTCCTTGGGTGTTTTATATTGATATCGGGATTGACACTGCTTCTTTAGCATTATTAATGTTAATTCTTTAGTTTTATCCTATTAAATCTATTTCTATTGCAACCCTCCTGTTTCCTTGTTTTTCCCCAATTCCCCTTCCCGGGTGGGGAGGGGTCATCAGGTGAGAGAGTAATTGTCTAAAGGATAAGAAATTGTGGTGGGTTTCTCAAACCATAACAAGAAGGGAGGGAGAAGGAGAAGGGGAAAAGGAGAAGGAGAAGGGCCCCACCCTTTCAGGGCATGGTTTGGGTAGGAATGGACCTTAAAGGCCACCCAGTGCCACCCCCTGCCCTGGGCAGGGACACCTCCCACCAGCCCAGCTTGCTCCAAGCCCCGGCCAACCTGGCCTTGATCCCCTCCAGGGATGGGGCAGCCACAGGTTCTCTGGGCAACCTGGGCCAGGGGCTCACCGCCCTCACAGCCAAGAATTTCTGCCCAAGATCTCAGCTCAATCTCCCCTCTTGCAGTGGAAACCCCTTCCCCCTCGTCCCATGGCTCCCCTCCCTCATCCAGAGTCCCTCCACAGCTTTCCTTGAGCCCCCTGACGGACTGGAAGGGGCTGGAAGGTCTCCGCGGAGCCTTCTCTTCTCCAGGCTGAACTTTTATAGATATTATTTAGTATTCCTGCTGAAAAATGAGACCCCTGTCTGACCGTCTGGTTTCATTTCAGTCAGTATCTGGAAATGATTTCCCACAAAAGTGCTTTGACCACTCCTGGGGGATCAGCTTTCCTGGTAGGAAAAGCTTCTACTCCTCCTGAGGGTGGATCCATGATTACCAGCAGGTGCTTAACACCTTCCACAGGAGGCATGTCAGCATAAACGATCTGCAGCCTTTGGAATGTGTTTCTTTCCCATCTACAAGTAGGGTCGGAAGGAGGATCCGGGGAACCACAGGCCTGTGAGCCTGACGTCGGTACCAGGGAAGATCGTGGAGAGGATCACCTTGAGTGAGCTCTCACGGCAAGTGCAGGGCAGCCACGGAATCAGGGCCAGCCAGCATGGGTTTAGGAAAGGGAGGTCCTGCTTAACCAACCTGATCTCTTTCTATGACCACGTGAGCCGCCTGCTGGATGCGGGGAAGGCTGTGGACGTTGTCTCTCTGGACTTTGGTAAGGCCTTTGACACCGTCCCCCACAGCATTCTCCTGGAGAAGCTGGCGAATCGTGGCATAGACAAGTGTACTCTTTGCTGGGTTAAAAACTGGCTGGATGGCCGTGCCCAGAGAGTTGTGATTAGTGGGGTGAAATCCTCTTGGCAGCCGGTCACCCGTGGTGTCCCTCAGGGCTCAGTTTTGGGGCCAGTTTTGTTTAAAATCTTTATCAATGATCTGGATGAGGGGATTGAGTGCACCCTCAGTAGGTTTGCAGATGACACCAAGCTAGGTGGGAGTGTTGATCTGCTTGAGGGAAGGAAGGCTCTACAGAGGGCCCTGGACAGGCTGGAGGGATGGGCCAAGGCCAATTGGATGAGGTTTAATAAGGCCAAGGGCCGGGTCCTGCATTTCGGTCACAACAACCCCAAGCAACACCAGGGGCTTGGGGAAGAGTGGCTGGAAAGCTGCCCCGCAGAAAAGGACCTGGGGGTGCTGGTGGCCGGCCAGCTTACCATGAGCCAGCAGTGTGCCCAGGTGGCCAAGAAGGCCAACAGCATTCTGGCTTGTATGAGGAATAGCGTGGCCAGCAGGAGTAGGGAAGTGACCGTGCCTCTGTACTCGGCACTGGTGAGGCCTCACCTGGAGTGCTGTGTTCAGTTCTGGGCCCCTCTGTACAAGAGGGACCTTGAAGTGCTGGAGCGTGTCCAGAGGAGAGCTACCAGGCTGGTGAGGGGTCTGGAGACCAAGTCCTATGAGGAGAGGCTGAGGGAGCTGGGCATGTTTAGCTTGGAGAAGAGGAGGCTGAGGGGAGACCTCATTGCCCTCCACAAGTCCCTGAAAGGAGGTTGGAGAGAGGTGGGTGTTGGCCTCTTCTCCCAGGTGAATAATGACAGGACCAGAGGAAAGGGTCTGAAGCTGTGGCAGGGGAGGTTTAGATTAGATAGTAGGAAGAATTACTTCACTGAAAGAGTGGTCAGGCACTGGAATGACCTGCCCAGGGAGGTGGTGGAGTCACCATCCCTAGAGGTGTTTAAGAAACATCTAGATGTGGCACTTCAGGGCATGCTCTAGTGGCAGAGATTGCAGGTTGTTTGTTTGTGGGTTTTTTGGTTGTTTGGTTTTGGGTTTTTTTGGTGCGTGTATGGTTGGACTCGATGATCTCAAAGGTCCTTTCTAGCCATGAAGAGTCTCTGATTCTATGATTCCCAGTTAGGCTTACTTCCGCCTCCAGTACAGTCAACTCTTGGGATCCCCCTGTGACCCCAGAAATACAAATGGGTTCTGATCCTCTATAGCTTGATGGTATTAGAGTGCACTGTGCACCTGTGTCCGCTAGAGCCTTATACTCCTGAGGGTCTGATGTGCCAGGCCATCGAGCCCACACCGTCCAATAAACCCGGTTGTCCCTTTCTTCCACCTGGCCGGAGGCAGGGCCCCTCTAATACCAGTCATAGTATCCATTACTCACTCACTTCTTGCAGAAATGACTTGGAAGTTCCTTCAAGAGGATCAGAAGCAAGATCAGGCCTTCTGCTCTGTCTGGGGAACTGCCCGCTGGAAAGTGGGGCGGCACTTTTCCTGGAGGGATCCCCTTTTGTGGTTGTCCTTCCTTGCAACTCCTGTACCCGTGTCCGCAGGATCCAAGTAGGTTGTCCATCCCACTTCCTCATGTCCTCCCCGTGGTCACGCAGGTAGAAGAACCACAGGGTGCCTCGTGGTGTGTACCTGAGATGCTGGCCCGTATAGGTGGGGAGTAGGACATATTCTCTTCAAGTTGCTGGACCTTTCGGGACAGTTTCTCCACAGCTGGGACAAGGCGGGAAGAGAGACTTTCTTCATATCGCCGGAGCCGGCCAGCCACCTCATCCACCGTTGGTCCCTCTTCGCCTTTCCATTCCGTTACTGCCAGTGAGTTGGGATATGACGATGGTGCGCTTCGTACAAACTTCCGCCACATGGGCCTTGGGCATTGCACCTCATCAGGGTCTGTGGGTAAGTCTGCATTGTCCGAGTCATAATAAATCATCTCCCGCACGGCTAATTCTCTCAGGTACTGGATACCTCTTTCCATGGTAGTCCTCTTGCTTGGCTGACATACAACATCTTCACTGAAGGGGTACCTCTCCCTCACGCCTGACAGGAGTCGTTGGCAGAGGCTGAGGGCTTGGGTCTTCTTTCCAATTGCCTTGTCAATGCCGCCTTCCCTAGACAGGGATCCCAGCTGCCTGGCTTCCCTACCCTCTAATTCCAGGCTACTGGCCCCGTTATCCCAACACCGAAGCAGCCAGGTGACAATGTGCTCATCTGAAAGTGGGCTAAAATCTTCTCGCATATCCCACGGCTCACTCAAGGATAGGGATCAGGTAATTATCTCTGGTTCTGCCCCTTCCTCCTCTTCTCATGATGGCCCTGGTTCATCATCATCTCTTACTAAGCGAACTGATTTCTTCGTGTACTTCTTCTGTATGGGGGCAACTGATACTGGCACGGGTTGGTTCCCTGGTTCAGTGGCAGTGTCTGCCACAGGGCTTGCAGTAGCCGCAGTGTCTGTCACGGAATCACGGAATCTTCAGAGTTGGAAGGGACCTCTAGAGATCATCTAGTCCAACTCCCCTGCTAGAGCAGGATTGCCTAAAGCACATCCCTCAGGGCTGCATCCAGGCGGGTCTTGAAAATCTCCAGAGAAGGGGACTCCACAACCTCCCTGGGCAGCCTGTTCCAGTGCTCTGTCACCCTCACCGTGAAGAAGTTTTTCCGTGTATTTGAACGGAACTTCCTATGTTCTAGCTTGTGCCCATTGCCCCTTGTCCTGTCACTGGGAACCATTGAAAAGAGCCTGGCTCCGTCCTCCTTAAACCCACCCTTTAGGTACTTGTAAACATTAATCAGGTCCCCCCTCAACCTTCTCTTCTCCAGGCTAAAGAGTCCCAGCTCTTTCAGCCTTTCCTCGTAAGGGAGATGCTCCAGTCCCATAATCATCTTGGTTGCCCTTCGCTGGACTCGCTCCGGTAATTCCCTGTCCCTCTTGAACTGGGGAGCCCAAAACTGGACACAATACTCCAGTTGTGGCCTCCCCAGTGCAGAGTAGAGGGGGAGAATGACCTCCCTCGACCTACTGGCCACAGTCTTCAATATGCAGCCCAGGATGCCATTGGCCTTCTTGGCGACAAGGGCACACTGCTGGCTCATGGATAGTTTGCTGTCTACTAGGACCCCCAGGTCCTTCTCCTCAGAGCTGCTTCCCAGCATGTCCGCCCCTAACCTATACTGGTGCTGTCGGTCTGGTCTCCATCTCTTTCCCCTGAGGGTGCTGCATAACACTGAGCAGTGCCTGGTAGATAGTGGCCAGGGCCCAGCACAGTGCGGTGAGTTGTGCCTCTCTGGAAGAGCCCCAGTATTTCCCCTGCAGATATTCTACTCCTCTCTCAGGGTCCTGTAATTGTTCAGGGGTGAAGTCCCAGAGCATTGGAGGCGAGAAGTTCTCTAGGTACCTGCCCCTGTTCTCCCACATGCCATGCCACCCCTGCCTGTCCAGCCTCAGAGCCTCAGAGCTGGGGAGGGACTCTGGATGAGGGAGGGGAGCCATGGGACGAGGGGGAAGGGGTTTCCACTGCAAGAGGGGAGATTGAGCTGAGGTCTGAGGCAGAAATTCTTGGCTGTGAGGGCGGTGAGCCCCTGGCCCAGGTTGCCCAGAGAAGCTGTGGCTGCCCCATCCCTGGAGGGGTTCAAGGCCAGGTTGGCCGGGGCTTGGAGCAAGCTGGGCTGGTGGGAGGTGTGCCTGCCCAGGGCAGGGGGGTGGAATGAGATGATCTTTAAGGTCCCTTCCCACCCAAACCATTCTGTGGTTCTGTGATTCTATATCTATATTTCTCTACGTCACAACCCAGACAACTGCTCGGGGGGCCGTGACCCCTCAACCCTGCAGCTTTGGCAGCCCCGGCCGAGTCAGGTTCCCGCTGTCAGGCTCCTCTTCCCTGGCGCTGGTGGATCTTCCACCCTGCAGGTCCATGAAGGGCCAAGGGGGGCTCAGGACGAGCCACCCTCATGGGGCACCCGTGGCCACCACTGTCCCTGGGGGCAGTGAGTCCACAGGGCCATCAGGCAGCATTGCCCAGGACCAGCACACTCATGAGGAAGACCATGAGGAAGAAGACCCACATGAAGAAGCGGTCCATCACCTTGGCCACCTTCTTCCACTCGCCGGTCCGGTGCTGGGAGGCTTGGTGATGCCGGCAGCAGCCGGCGACGTAGCCCACGTTCCTCAGCAGGCCATCGTGGTGGCACTGGCAGCAGTCCCGGGGACAGCCCCCTGCCTCGGCACCCACCTCCCCCTCCATGGGGCTCTCCCCCGGCCCCCCAGTGTCCTCCCTGCCCGCCCGCCTGCCTGGCACCCGCCGGGGGCTCTTGCAGCTCTCGCCCACCTCGTAGACACAGCAGAGCCAGGCCATGTGGTGGAGGATGAGCCACCTGGCCCAGGGGGGCACGGGCCGGGGCCCCGGGCCGCAGTGGTGGACGTTCATGATGAAGATGGTCAGCGCGGTGGAGGCCGTGATCATGGTCATGGTGGCGATGTAGTACTTCCCTGCGTGGGTAATGGGTGGTGATGCCGCAGCGGGGTGGGGAGAGACCCCTGCCCACCTCCCCCCATCGAAACCCCCCCTGTCATGGGGGGGTGCCCACCACCCCGGTGCAGACGCCCTGGTCCCATGGGAGGGTCCTGGGTGCCATCAAGGCTCACCAATGAGCGGGACGCTCTCCGAGGGCTGCATGCTCTCCGCCACCAGCAGCTGGAAGACGGTGAGGGCCAGCAGCACTGTCACCCCCAGTGAGACCTTCTCCCCGGAGTCGGCCGGCAGGTAGAAGCCAAGGGGTGCCAGGAAGGAGACCATGATGCAGGGCAGGAGCAGGCTGAAGATGTGAACATAGTGACCAAGGATGAGGAAAAGGCTGAGGTACTTAATGCAGTCTTTGCCTCAGTCTTCAGCAGTAGGACCAGTTGTTCCCTGAGTACCCAGACCCCTGAGCTAGAAGACAGGGATGGGGAGCAGAATGAAGCCCCTGTAATCCAAAGGGAAACGGTGAGGGACCTGCTTCAGCACCTGGAGCTGCACAAATCTATGGGGCCGGATGGGATCCACCCAAGGGTATTGAAAGAGCTGGCGGAAGTGCTTGCCAGGCCACTTTGCATCATTTATGAGCAGTCCTGGACAACCGGGGAGGTCCCAGCTGACTGGAGGTTAGCAAATGTGACACCCATCCACAAGAAGGGTCGGAAGGAGGATCCGGGGAACTACAGGCCAGTCAGTCTGACCTCGGTGCCTGGGAAGGTCATGGAACAGATCCTCCTCAGTGCCATTACACGGCACATGCAGGAGAACAGGGTGATCAGGCCCAGTCAGCATGGGTTTGTGAAGGGCAGGTCATGCCTATCAAACCTAAGATCCTTCTACGATAAGGTGACCCACTTAGTGGATGAGGGAAAAGCTGTGGATGTTATCTACTTGGATTTTTGCAAAGCTTTTGACACCGTTTCCCACAGCATTCTCCTGGAGAAACTGGCTGCTCATGGCCTGGACAGGTGTACTCTTCGCTGGGTAAAAAACTGGCTGGATGGCCATGCCCAGAGAGTGGTGGTAAATGGAGTTAAATCCAGTTGGTGTCCGGTCACAAGTGGTGTCCCCCAGGGCTCGGTGCTGGGGCCGGTTCTCTTTAATATCTTTATCAATGATCTGGATGAGGGGATCGAATGCACCCTCCGTAAGTTTGCAGATGACACTAAGCTGGGCGGGCGTGTTGATCTGCTTGAGGGGAGGTTGGCTCTGCAGAGGGATGTGGACAGGCTGGACCGATGGGCTGAGACCAATGGTATGAGGTTCAACAAGGCCAAGTGCCGGGTCCTGCACTTGGGTCACAACAACCCCATGCAGCGCTACAGGATTGGGGCGGAGTGGCTCGAAAGCAGCCCGTCAAAAAAGGACCTGGGGGTGTTGGTTGACAGCCGGTTGAATAGGAGCCAGCAGTGTGCCCAGGTGGCCAAGAAGGCCAACAGCATCCTAGCCTGTATCAGGAATAGCGTGGTGAGCCGGACTAGGGAAGTGATCATCCCCCTGTACTCGGCACTGGTGAGGCCCCACCTCGAGTACTGCGTTCAGTTTTGGGCCCCTCGCTACAAGAGGGACATTGAGGTGTTGGAGCGTGTCCAGAGAAGGGCTACAAAGCTGGTGAGGGGTCTGGAGGACAAACCTTATGAAGAACGACTGAGGGAGCTGGGGTTGTTTAGCCTGGAGAAGAGGAGGCTGAGGGGAGACCTTCTCGCTCTCTGCAACTCCCTGAAAGGAGGTTGGAGAGAGATGGGGGCTGACCTCTTCTCCCTGGTGACAAGTGATAGGGTGAGAGGAAACGGGTTCAAGTTATGTCAGGGGAGGTTTAGATTGGATATTAGGAAACATTTTTTCACTGAAAGGGTTATTAAACATTGGAATAGGCTGCCCAGGGAGGTGGTGGATTCACCATCCCAGGAGGTGTTTAAAAAAAAGGGTAGATGGGGCACTTAGGGACATGTTTAGAAGTGGCTTTTGTCAGGGTAGGTTAAAGGTTGGACTTGATGATCTTAAAGGTCCCTTCCAACCTCAGCGATTCTATGATTCTATGTAGAAGGAGGCGCGGCGGCGGAGGAGCAGCGTGTAGGTGACATCAGGGTAGGGCTCGGAGCAGCAGCCGTAGGTGATGACGTTCCTCGTGGCCGGTGTTATAGATTGTGGCCCAATAATTGACAGGAACCAGTCCGATTAATCAAATTAGTTTATTAAGCAAGCGGCAGCAAGCAAAACAGCGCTGGGCGGCCGGGGAGTCTTTGCTCCGCCAACGGCGCACACCCACTTCCCGAAAGTAGTTGATTATATACTCTTCTGGTTCCCGTATATGTGTCAATCCTGGTATATTCTGTGTCTGAGCGACGTGTTGCTAGGGGGTCGGTCTTGTCCCGCCTCCTGATGGTGGTGGGGCTGAAGGCTCCTCATCTTTATCAGTGTCCTTGGGGAGACTCTTTTCAGCTTATCTCACAACTTAGCTCTTCCCTTTGAAGTGTTAAAACACACCAGATGCCTGTGATTTAGGCCTTGAGGTATCAAAGTGCCCCAGACAGCACACCAGATGCCTGTGATTTAGGCCTTGAGGTGTCAAAGTGCACCAGATAGCACGCTGGATGCCTGCGATTTAAGTATGTGAAGAGTCGAAACAGTGTAAGTTTTCACCAGCCTTTAAGAAAGCCTGATTTGATTAACAAACATGATTCTATTTATTACAATCCCCCCCCCCCTTTTTTTTTTTTTTTTTTATTTACCATTTTGTTCATCAAATCTTTGGAGTTCAGCGTGACTTAAAGCTAATGTTTCTTCTATTGCTGGTTCCTGATCTAATGACTCGTATTTAGCCCTGAGAAGCATTAAATGGGCAGCTTCCAGTCTGCCCTTTACAATTTCAATTACTCTGTTCAATATACAAGGGCCAAATGTTAATCCCAAAATTAATAGTAGCATAGGTCCCGCAATGGTAGACAATAGCGTAGTCATCCATGGGGAATAATTGAACCAGGATTCATACCAACTTTGCTGTGCTTCTCTTTCTTTCTTTCTTTTTTCTAATCCTTCTCGTAGTTTTGTCATGGTGTCTCTAACTACTCCAGTGTGATCTGCATATACGCAGCATTCCTCATCCAGAGCAACACACAACCCCCCTTGCTGTGCAAACAATAAGACACCTACAAGATTTAGTAAAATTAAAATTAGAGTGTGGCGAGAAGGGTGGAAACCCGGCCGGCTAATAAGTTTAGTTTGAACACTCACTCCAATTACCCAGTCCTTTTCAGTGCTATCACTCCTCCCGGGGCATTTCGTGCGATTCCCTTGGTTAACACTGAGGCAGTCCTCCCAGTGTCTTTGTACAGTCCCACTCTTTGGGTTCTGTTCTCCACAGCTTTGTACTCCTCTGCCTCGCTCGTCAACTCGGTTGCTTTGAGCCACGAGGGGTATCATCTTCTCGGCAGCAGGGGTAGTCTTCAGGGACTGCATCGATTCCAAAATCCTTCCAACACTCATAACATGGGAATTCGTCTGATTCCTTTCCACAAGTTATACAGTCCTCCCGAGTTCTTTTAGTCTGGATCACCATTAATGCCGCTCTTTTTGCTTCTTGATCAGCAAGATTGTTTCCTCTGACTAATGGGCTTAATCCTTTTTGGTGTCCTTTTAAATGTACTACGGCTATTCCCGCTGGTCCTCGTAATGCTTGTAAGACCTGGATTATTAATTCCTGGTGTATTAATCCTTTTCCTTGAGAATTTATTAAACCCCTTTCTTCCCAAATTTTTCCAAAAGTATGCACTACGCCAAAGGCATATTTTGAATCCGTATATATGGTTCCAATTTTACCTTTTAAAAGTTGCAAGGCTCTTAATACAGCATGTAGTTCACAAGCCTGTGCAGACCAACTAGGACTCAGAGGTCCTGATTCTATTACACTAAATGTTTTCCCATCAATGATTGCAAATGCTGATTTTCTCTTTCCTTCAACTACCCGGGATGATCCATCTACAAATAGCTTTTCTCCTTCTCCAAGTTCTTCCTCATCTAAATCTGGTCTGATTTTTGTTTGCTCCTCAATGTTGTAAAGACAATCATGATTTATTTTGTCACTCGGCTCCCCATACAAAAACTGTGCTGGATTCTGCACGCTTGTTACCTCGAGTTCCAGTTTGGGAGAGGAAATTAGGATGCCTTTATATTTTAGGAGCCGGGGCATCTGTTATCCATTTGTCAGCTTTTTGTTGCAAAATTCCCCTGATGTTGTGAGGTGATAATACCCTCAATTCTCCTCCAAAGGTAATTTTATGGGCTTCCTCTACCAAAAGGGCTGCGGCTACTACCACTTGAAGGCAGGTAGGCCAACCCCTACTTACAGGGTCCAGGAGTTTAGATAAGTATCCCACAGGTTTCTTTCTTCCTGCCCATTCTTGTGCTAATACCCCAAATGCGGTCCCTTCATCAACATTGATAAATAGATAAAATGGTTTCTTTACATCTGGCAGGCTCAAAACTGGGGCATTTACTAAATCAGTTTTTAGTGTTTCTAATTGTTTATCATCATCCTCCGACCATTTCAATAATCCATCCTTAGTTAATTTGGTATAGAGGAACTTCACCTTTTTGCTATAGTTCTCAATCCATTGCCTGCAATAGCCAAAGAGACCTAATAATTGCCTAACCTGTCTTTTAGTTCTAGGAGCCGGTAATGACAATATGCCATTCACCCTTTCGGGGTCTAATTTCTTAGTTCCCTTGCTTAGTCTGTGTCCCAGATATTTTACTTCTTTCTCAACAAATTGTAGTTTTGATTTTGATACCTTCAATCCTTGTAAACTCAAAAAATTTAGTAACTTAATACTTTCCTGCCTCACTTTTTCTTCGCTATCACCAGCTAGGAGCAAATCATCCACAGATTGGACCAGTGTGACTCCTTCACTTAACTCATACCCCTTCAGGATTTGTTCTAAGGCTTGTCCGAACAAGTTCGGAGATTCGGTAAACCCTTGGGGCAATACCGTCCGCCGTAATTGTTTCCGATGGTTATCTGGGTCTTCCCATTCAAAAGCAAAGTAATCTCGGCAATCTTCTTTGAGAGGGCATGCCCAGAATGCATCCTTCAGATCTATTACACTATACCATTGATTATCGGGCCCTATTTGACTCAGGAGGGTGTGTGGATTCGCCACCACCGGGAATCTAGCTATTGTTCTCTGGTTAATTTCTCATAAGTCATGTACTAACCTATATTTTCCATCCGGCTTTTTTTTTTCGTTTGTTTGTTTTTTTGTTTTTTTTTTTTCAGGCAGGATGGGAGTATTAAAAGGAGACATACAGGGTTCTAGCAACACCTTTTCAAGTAATCTTTGGATCTCAGGTTTCAAACCTAGCCTCCCTTCTCTAGGAAGGGGGTATTGTTTTATTCTGACTGGTATTTCTGGGTTCCTTATTGTTACTGAAAAGGGTTCAATATCTAACTTACCTACTGTTTCCGGGGTGTACCAGACTTCAGGATTTATTTTCTCTTCATCTATTACTCGTAAGGGACACAGTTTAATTTTTTTTAGTGTTTCATTTTTTACTTCTAAGCCAATTCCTAATTCAATCATCAAATCTCGGCCCAATAAATTATAGTCTGCTTCAGGCATGAGTAGCAGGGACCCCACCCCTACCTTAGAATGGGTTTCAAAAAACACATCCTTTATTACGGGTATTCCAAAAGGTTCTCCTTTTGCTCCAATAACCTGTGTAGTCGCCGAGGATATTTTACATCCTTGGGGCAATTTTTGAACGGTAGATCTTTCTGCTCCCGAGTCCACTAGGAACTCAATTTCTTGTTGCTGGGGACCCACTTTTAGTTTTATCAAGGGCTCTCGTGTTTTTTTTTTTTTGTTTTTTTTGTTTTTTTTTCCTCGGGTTCCCAGCAAATAGAGCCCCTGACACCCCTAGTCTTTGAACATTTTCTCATCCATCATTCTCTTTCTGCAGTCCTTTTTAACATGCCCTTTTCCTCCACAATAAAAACAAACCACAGTTCCCCATTCTCTCCCTCTTAAAGGTTTTCGGGTCTCCTGTCTTATCTGGCGAGCTTCAAACCCTTTTCCAGGGGTTGACGTCCTTTGCCCTTCTCTGACTGCAGCTACCAACATTCTGGCTTGTTTCTTATGTATTTCCTCCTCCCTGCGGACATACACTTTCTGGGCTTCCCTTAACAATTCATCCAAACCCCTATCCTGCCAATCCTCCACTTTCTCCAGCTTCTTTCTAATGTCCGTCCATGATTTAGCTACAAATTGGTTTTTTTCCTACCCCCCTGTTTCTTCTCTCTCAAGTGATATAGATTTACTCTAGTCTCTGACCTTATCCACAAGTGTGCATATTCACTCTCCTCCAGGCTAAAGGGTTCCTTAGAATTAACATAAATATGTAAAGCCTGGCATATCCAATCTTCAAAGGACCCAAAACCGGGCCAATACAGGTGGTCACTTCTAATTTGTTTCCCACCCCAAACTTCCATACAATAACGTATCATTTTTGCTTTATCCTTACCCTGCCTAGAAGGGTAATCATCCCAATATTTAATCATTAATCCTAACAAACTGTCTGGCGGTATCTGGGGTAACCTAACCTTAGGCACCGACCCACCCATGGGATCAGAAGGCTTGCTTTTCTTCTGTCCCATCTTCCGGAGTGCCTTCACACACGCACACAATCTTTTCCCCCTGTTCGTGGCCCAGTCCCTCGCGGGAGATGGGAACCGCACTACTAAGGGGTCCGCACTTGCTTCGTCCTCAAGTGGACGTCTCACACAGGCACACTCCAGGATACCCAACCCCAACCGAACGGATCACCGGCCTATACTTACTCACTCCTGAGTCTTCGTTCGGGTCTTCGTGCACAAAGTTTACAGGGTTGCCGGCTTTTATTTGCTTGCTGCCGAATTTCGAGTTCGTCGGTAGAGGTTTTGGGTGTAAAAACCCCCAACAGGGGCCGCTTACTCAGCGGGGCGCCCCCCTGTGAGGTTTACAGCCAAATTGCCTCTATCCGAGTCACGGCACCAAATTTGTTATAGATTGTGGCCCAATAATTGACAGGAACCAGTCCAATTAATCAAATTAGTTTATTAAGCAAGCGGCAGCAAGCAAAACAGCGCTGGGCGGCCGGGGAGTCTTTGCTCCGCCAACGGCGCACAGCCACTTCCCGAAAGTAGTTGATTATATACTCTTCTGGTTCCCGTATATGTGTCAATCCTGGTATATTCTGTGTCTGAGCGACGTGTTGCTAGGGGGTCGGTCTTGTCCCGCCTCCTGATGGTGGTGGGGCTGAAGGCTCCTCATCTTTATCAGTGTCCTTGGGGAGACTCTTTTCAGCTTATCTCACAACTTAGCTCTTCCCTTTGAAGTGTTAAAACACACCAGATGCCTGTGATTTAGGCCTTGAGGTATCAAAGTGCACCAGATAGCACGCTGGATGCCTGCGATTTAAGTATGTGAAGAGTCGAAACAGTGTAAGTTTTCACCAGCCTTTAAGAAAGCCTGATTTGATTAACAAACATGATTCTATTTATTACAGCCGGCATGCCCAGCGCCTCCCACTCCACGTTCTCCACGAAGTCCGTCAGGTCCCCGGTGCCCAGCCGGTTGCGGAGGTCGATCTGGTTCCCGTTGTAGGTCCAGGAGCCGAAGGTGAGGTGGCACCGCTGCCCGTCAAAGGGGAAGTAGGAGACATCCACCTTGCAGGAGCTCTTGGTGATGGCGGGTGAGTCCCACGTGATGTGCCCGTCGGAGCGCAGCACCACGTTGGTCTCCACCGAGCCGCCAAAGCCGTCGTCGGTGCTGGGGGAGGGATCGCTGTGGGGCCAGGATGGCCCCGAGCCCCACGTGGGGCAAGGGTCTGCGGGGCCGGGGCCGAGCACTGGTCCCCAACCCCGTGTCCCCTCCCCACGTCACCCCCAGGAAGAGGGGGCTCGCTGCCCCTGGTCACCCCCGTGGTGGCACATCCCAGCTGCCAGGTGGGTGGCACACCAGGCTGATGCCAGCACCTCCTGCCGCCGCCTTCTCACCCAGTCGAGGTGACCATCTCCCCACATCCCCCACACCAGGACCCCCCTGCTCCCCGTTGGCAACACCCCCAGCCCCAGCCTCAGCCCCCCCAGCTCCGGGAGCAGCCGGGGGGTGGGGGAGGGCGAGCAGCACCCACTCGTTGTAGAGGATGATGATGTGCGGCCGCCAGACGTAGCTGCTGGGGATGCGGATGCTGTCGATGCCGCCGTAAGCGTCCTTGTCCCAGGCGAGGTGGGCGTCCAGCCAGGCCTGACGGACCCACAGGTAGGAGGTGAGGACCTGGTCCCTCTCCTCCTGCCGAGGGCAGAGGGTGGGGGAGGGGGACAGGGACAGACCTCGCTGCCCCCCTGTGGAATAAATACTACATTGGCTAAAAACACAAAAGTACAGCATTGTTCACACAGGAAGGAAAAGTAGAAAATCAAGAGGCTTCTGAGGGAGAAAACAGCTGCAGCTGGCATGAAGAATACAACACCTGTGGTTCCCTGATAAGCTACATGAGGTACGGGACGGGATGCAATTATTCCGCGGCTTTACCTTAGGATGTATAGCGGATACGGGAATGGGATGATACCAGGAAACAGATAAGCTGCCAATTAGCTGCCCGCTCCATACTCGGAGCCAACATTTTGCCAAATTTTGATGAAATGCTGTCCTTTGTGCGAACTTTGCTCGTTAGAATGTCATTATAATACCAAAACACACCTCCACCCCGAAGGCTACCCGCCTCCAAGGTGCGACCGCTCCTTCTTGAGCCTGCGCCCTGAGCTTCTCGTAAACTAGACCTTTAATTGTGAAGCGAGAAAAATTTACACCACTCATGGTAAAAGTATGTATGACTAAAGTCACTCAAACTCCACCTCGAAGATAACAAATAGTAGAAAAATAGCCCGAGAGAGGGGGGATACCCAGGGAAGACACCATCGCAAAGAATTCCATCACTGACTTCTGGGAGCAGGCGACGGGCTGAGCCTCTCTTCCCCCCATAGGGACGCCTTTGGGTAAGACTTAGATTATACCGAGGGCTTCCTCGGGAAACTCAGAAATTTCTCTAGAGACTCTCTTTTCTACATGTATAGCCAGGCTGTATCGTTAGAACTTTGTCCCGCGTTTTGTAGATGTAACAATACTTTCATTTGCACGTGCTTTGCAGACAGTGTATTTATCATCGGCTGCCCTAAGAACCTATCTATCTGTTGCTTAAATAAACTGCACTTTTTGAAGTAGCTTGTCCTTTTAGTTTCTCACCGAACGCGACCAAAGACTCGAGAGTGGCCGTGCTAGTTCATGAGCACGACTGGACTGAAGGTGCAGTCCAGTAGTAGTGTATCCATCCATCCAGCCAGCCAGCCTGTCCAGGGCCCTTTGTAGAGCCTTCCTTCCTCAAGCCAATCAACACTCCCACCTAGTTTGGTGTCGTCTGCGAACTTACTGAAGGTGCACACAATCCGCTCATCCAGATCATTGATAAAGATATTAAACAAAACTGGCCCCAAAACTGAGCCCTGAGGGACACCACTGGTGACCGGCTGCCAAGAGGATTTCACCCCACTAATCACAACTCTCTGGGCACGGCCATCCAGCCAGTTTTTAACCCAGCAAAAAGTACACTTGTCTATGCCACGATTCGCCAGCTTCTCCAGGAGAATGCTGTGGGGGACGGTGTCAAAGGCCTTACCAAAGTCCAGAGAGACAACGTCCACAGCCTTCCCCGCATCCAGCAGGCGGCTCACATGGTCATAGAGAGAGATCAGGTTGTTAAGCAGGACCTCCCTTTCCTAAACCCATGCTGGCTGGCCCTGATTCCGTGGCTGCCCTGCACTTGCCGTGAGAGCTCACTCAAGATGATCCTCTCCATGATCTTCCCTGGTACCGACGTCAGGCTCACAGGCCCGTAGTTCCCCGGATCCTCCTTCCGACCCTTCTTGTAGATGGGCGTCACATTAGTCACTCTCCAGTCATCTGGTACCTGCCCTGTTGACCAGGATTGTTGATAAATGATGGAGAGAGGCGTGGTGAGCTCTCTCGCCAGCTCCCTGAGTACTCTTGGGTGAATCAGTCAGGACGGACAAACGACAAGACTCTCCTTGAAGAGTTAAGTTAAGCTCTCTCTTTATTACAAACTTGGCTTTCTTATATATCTAATCTTTTGTTCATGTGTTCTTTCTACGCATTAGCGTAGCTTCCTCAAATAATGTCTGCCCTAGGTTTGTCCATTGCGTTACACTAAATGCCGTAACCGACGTTACTTCTACTCCCTCTTCCTTTCCCCACAATAGCATTTTTCGCAAGGTCACTTCAGGGAGGATTACGCCCTGCCGCTTTAACAGCAGCGTCCATGTGGAGAGTACAGTCTGCTCTTCCTTAGTTAACTTCTCTCCCATGTCCCCAGTGGCTCACCTACTACAGGTGTCTTCTGAAATATGATCCGGATCCGTCAACAGCTCTGCCCGCTGTCTTCAGCTTCACTGGGCTCCGTCCCCACGACTATTTCCAGTCGTCTTCTTCCTCAGTATCACGTCGGGGTCACCAATTGTCGTTTCAGTCGGGACGGACAAACGACAAGACTCTCCTTGAAAAGTTAAGTTAAGCTCTCTCTTTATTACAAACTTGGCTTTCTTATATATCTAATCTTTTGTTGACACTCCGTTCACGTGTTCTTTCTACGCTTTCAATTGGTTAGGTTACATAGCACACGCGCTCGTAGCTACAATACGATTGGTTATTGAAATCCTGTTCGCATTGCTCAAAATCTGGCTTCCTCACAGCCTAACTCTCCTTCTTCTCTGAAGCGATCTTCTTCTTTCTCCTTTTTGTTACTTTGCCCTTATATGACGCAACTCGCGGCCTTCTTACAGCTACACTGCAATCTCTATCTCTTCTGTCAAAGGGTCTACGGGCCCGCCGCATCCCCCAACATGTATGTTATTGCATGCCTTAGTAGATTGCTCTGTGTTATGCCCTGCGAGACTAAAATGAACCCAGCAGAAGCGGTCTCCTGAGCAAGGGGGTGGAATATGGGAAAGCAACGGCAGATCGGCGAGGAGGATTGTAAATACACTCAAGGGACTCGCACCTGGGTGCTGGAAAACACATATATCACACCAATCGTTATTCAGTCTCGGGTGCTGGCAAGAAAAACGTTTGGATGACATAAGCCTGTGATGGACTCACAGACACCTCATCTAGCTGCTTGAGAATCTTGGCCTGTTGTGGAAGAAGATCAAAGCACAGTACCAGCAAGAACAGGGAGTCCGCATGCGCTCCTGCTAACGAGGACTCTTTTGCTGCCAAGGATTCGTGATAACAAGGACTCTCTTGCTGCCAAGGATAAGTTTAACAATGCTACTAGTACCGCTATTTCTGAGTTGTTGCTGGATGTAGATAGTATTCGATATGCGATGTTGCAAAACAGAACTGCTACTGATTTTTTGCTTTCAGCTCACAGACATGGTTGTCAAGATTTTAAAGGACTGCATTGTATGAATCTAAGTGACCACTCCAAATCCATCCATGCCCAGTTGCAGGAACTGCACCGACCGAACCAGCAACTTGTGGAGACCACTGGGTGAAATCTCTTTGCTGGCTGGACTTGGGGGTGGGGTTGGTTGAAGCAAATTATACTCATTGCCTGTGTGGAAGGAATTTGTCTGTTATGTTTAGTATGCTGTTTGCCGTGTGTAATAAGCATTATACGATCAGTTGTAAATGCCGCTTTGCATCGTACCCTCGTACGAGTTGTAGAATATGTTGCTCTAAAAACTATGTGTGTATCCATGAGAACCCGACCTTCACAGAAGAAGCTAAGACGGGATTACAACAATGTAGTCACGTATCAGACAGCCGCTGTTAGCAAAGCTGGATCATGAGTTTGGTGAGACTCGCTGCATACGCTGGCCACGCGTGCAGCGACTCTGGCCTGTACTTTTCTACTCAGTCCAGTGCAGGAGAGTCTGGTGGGACTTGCTGCGTGCACTGGCCACGCGTGCAGTGACTCTAGCCTGTACTTCTCCACTCAGTCCAGTGCAGGATATAAGGGGGCTGTCTCGGGTCAGAGACGGGGAGAGAGACATGAGCGAGGGGGAGAGAGACATGAGCGCACTTTGAAGATACAGGGGATGCCCTGAAGCACTGTGTCTGCCCCCGCCCCCCCCCCCATAAGTTCTATGTTCATTAACCCCAACAGCTCCGAAGGCATTACAGCATGTTGCAAGATAAGATATAGTCTACTACTGCTGCAAGACGCATTGAACACCTTCCTACAAGAATTTCAACTTTATGCCCTGATAGGACAGTGGGATGATGCACTCGCAAAGAGCCTGACTGCACTAGAGTGGGTATTTTTGCCACATACCTTTTCAAAACCAGTAACTACGATGATTGAAATGTTACCGCGATTGTTTTTCCAGGGTCGTTTGTGCTGTCAGCAGCTTTCTGGAATGGATCCAAGCCACATACATGTCCCCACCAAAAAGGATGACCTTGACCCTTGGTTAGCACAAAGTCTTAACCTCCTTAGTACATTATATTGGGCAAATAAATTATTCTTTCCCCTGGCACAGACTATTACAGTCACTTTCACAAATTCCTTTACAGCCGCGCATCCTGCTAGCACCAAAGCCTCTTGATGGCACCTGTTCGGTGTTTGCAGATGGTTCAGGGACACAGTAAAGGCTTTGGACTTATTTCAACAGGAACTGCTAAATGTAGGCAGAATCTCAATGTGTTACTGGTATTGTTCAAAGACTTGAAGGAGCATTTCTAAAACAAGTAGAGAACCAATGGTTATTTAGTCTCTTACTGCAATTACTGTTGCTTTTATGAAAAAGACAGTTTCCTTATTTTATTGTCCAGATACGCTCTCATAGCTGTTTACTTGGCCCGTTAACTGAGGGAAACACAGTTGCGGATTATCACACTGTTGGTAACAACTCCCAACATTATGCAGCAAGCTAAAATGTCGCATGATTTTTTTTCATCAAAATGCGAAGGCATTGAGGAAGCAATTTTCTTTGACACAACAACAAGCACGTGATACTGTGTGAACGTGTGCCGGTTGTCAGCAGCTGGCTCCTCTGCCATCCTTTGCGGGGGTTAACCCGCGAGGGCTTACACCTGATGAACTTTGGCAATCCGATGTTACGCGCATTATGGAATTTGGACATGTTTCAGTTGATTTGTTTTCTCACTTTGTTGTAGCTACTGCTCATACAGGAGAGAAGGCTTGTGATGTTATTCGACGTTGGTTGCAATGCATCGCAGTCGTGGGAGTACCGAAAACTATAAAAACTGATAATGAACCAGCTTATGTGTCCGCTAAAGTACAGGTCTTTTTTTTTTTACAGATATGAGGTATTAAACATGTCACCAGTATTCCTCATTCCCCGACTGGGCAAGCAATTGTGGAGCGTATGCATCATACTTTAAAAACCATGCTTGCTAAACAAAAAAGGGGGAATCCCGTAGGTATGACACCTCAAGAGTGAGTGTATAAAGCAACTCATGTTTTAAGTTTTCTAAACATGTCTTCTTTGTCATCCACAGCAGCAGAGCGACATTTTGTAAGAAGTGTTGAATGGCCTGAACAACCAAAGGTGTATTATAAGCACCCTAAATCGGGGTGCATGCTAACCACAGATAATACTGCAACAAATAGAAGTTGCGAGCAAGACAATTCTGTAATGATTTGTACTTCTCATCCGTCTGTTTGCTTCGGCTCAAAATGCAAGTATACAAGAATGTAATCAATCTTATTGTGTAAAGTTAATGCTAGTAAGGTATAAAACAGCAGTAATATGGATAGGGAATCGGCAAAACGCATTAAAAACACGTCTTTCTCTGTATTGTGATTGGGAGTACAACTCTCGAAGACTTTGTGTTACATCTCTCCCCTGGAATACGTTGCTACATGGCTGAGAAATGGTTAAACACCATCTTCAAGGTGCTTTTGACATGTCGTTGCAAGAAAATATTCGTCCTTTACATGACCAGCTAAAAGCTCAAATACTAAACATTCAAGACTTAATGAACCGCAATGTATTTGAAATATTACAAAAGGATTTCTCGTGGGTAAATCCAAAGAAATTGGCTTTCTGGGCTAAGTTTAGGAATCTGGGTATTTATTGCCTTAGCAGGGTTCTTCTTGATTCTGTTTTTAATTGTGTTTAGTATGATATATAACCTGCTAAGAGCGTCACAACGAGTAGAAGCACGAGTCATGGCCACCTTGTTAATAAATGGTCTGGTGTTAAACAAAAAAGGGGGAGATGGGGCAGATCTACGAGCAGAGGCCTGCGTACGGCCAAAGACACAGTGAGCAGAGCACACAGTAAACACAGAGCCAAGAGAACAGTTCGTACCTTCACTCCATCCTGTGACGACCATATAACGTTCCCGAATCTCGGACAAAGAATAGGGCTAAGTATTCTTCCTTCGCTGGGAACAGCCATGGCATTGAATATGTTGAATAAGATAGGGTGTTGGGCAAGTAAACAGATAAACCTTACAACTGAAATCATATCTAGCTTGCTCACTGATGTTGATAGCATTCAGCATGCTACGTTGCAAAATCGAGCGGCTATTGATTTTTTGCTGTTAGCTCAGGGTCATGGATGTGAAGATTTTGAAGGTATGTGTTGCATGAACCTTTCCAACCACTCATCATCCATTCATAAGCAGTTGCGGGATCTGAAGGATAACATGTCCAAATTAAAAGTGGTCAAAAAGGTTTCGATGATTGGTTAAGCTCATGGGGTATAACGGGATGGTTATCAGATTTACTAAAGCAAGGGCTCATGCTATTGTTGGTTATATTACTATTGGTTATGGTAGCCTCGTGTGTTCTCCGCAAAGTGACTGACATGATAGAAAATGCCATGCATAAGGTCTGGCTGGCTCAAGAAGAAAAAGGGGGGATTGTAGGAATGTGTCTGAGAGAAAATGGTCATGTGAGCCAGCCTCCCTACTATGAGAGATTAGAGCAAGAGCAAAACAGGTGGTAGAAGATGGAATCAGTACATGGCAAAAACGGGAACTGAGAAGGCAGAAAACATGTTGTGCTAATGACTAAGCAATTTACTATGCGAATTCTTGTAACCAATCTGCTGTGTGAACGAACTGCATGGACAGCGCGTGGACAGCGTAACTAGCTAATCAGAAATAAGCGAGTCGCGTGTACGGCGACAACACAGGGTATAAAAGGTGATGATCTGTGCTTAATAAACGGCTTCTGTTGGTTCACATTGGATCGTCTGGAGGCCAGTTATTTCTCCTCACCTAGCCAGCCTCGGAGCAGATCTCTGGGCGGTAGTCTTAAATAGTCGTTTAGCCCTAAACAAGACCTGCAACGTATTCAGGAGACATAACACTAGGAACATGCTGGTTTGAGCATCCCAAGGATATTCAAAATTCTCAAAAGCTGTCATGCCTGACCCGAAGGAGAAAAGCCGTTTCCATCAGAGGTGACACGATAAGGGAATGACTGAGACAAAGAGGCTCCAGCAAAGGCTTGTAGAACATCTCTTATCACACAGACAAAAGGACAAAGTGATTCCTACTGGATTAGCGTCTGGAAGGGTAGTCATACATTTAACCAGGGCTAATGACATTGAGCAATTTTTTTACCAAAAAGGAAAGAAATCAACCAGTCAGATAATCCCTTTAGGTGTAGCATAAAGAGAAGCAAACAGCGGCAGGACATGCGGGAAGAATTTTAGGCGCCTCGCACAGACTGTAAACCCTGGAGTACCCAACCAACGGGAAAGAGGGGAGGGAAAAATTGGGCCGGGATTAGGAAATAAAAAGGTGTGGTGTTTCAAGAATGGAAAGTGTGCCTACTTGCTAGGTCACCCGCTCTTGCAAGAGCGTGAATAAAAATGTGCCTCCCAGAGGATTCTGCCTGAGCCTATTTCATTCGGACCGGAACTTATTTCTCCCACCATTCTGTGTGTCCAGAGAAGGGCAAGGGAGCTGCTGAGGGCTCTGGAGCACAGGCCACGGCGCCGGGCCCTCAGCCGCCCCACAGCCGGGCGCAGCCCCGCCGCAGGCCCCGGCCCCGGCACCGGCCCGGCCCACAGCGGCGGCTGATGGCGGCGCTCGGGGGTTCCCTCACAGGACGCGGCGGTGTTCCCCCGCCTCCGATTATTAACTGCTCCTAATTTTTCAGACAGGCAGAGATGATCTGTTACCGAGAATCCCAAGGGAGATCAAGAGAGACTTCTGGGCCTTGGGATGACTAGGAAAGGGCTCAGGAGCGCAAGTCGTGTTCTCCTCTGTCGTTGCAGGCCCAGGGAAGGATGAGGAAAGCAACAGGAAGAGCCAGCAGATCAATACCTGGCTGCGAGCCTGGTGTCAGTGGCAGGACTTTGGGGTTTTTGATCACAGCATGGTTTGACAGGACAGCAGGCCTGTTGGAGACAGATGGGATACACCTGCCTCAAAAGGGGAAAAGGATCCTTGCACAGGAGTTGGCAGGGCTCATCAAAGGGGCTTTCAAGTAGATTTGAAGGGGGAAAGGGATGAATCCGGCAGCAGAGACACAAGGGTCGTTGATGGGTTAGAAACTACAGCTGCGCCTGGGAATGGTCAGGTAGGAGTGAAGCCTTCTTCCAGCAAAAAGGTGTCAGGACCAGTAGGCCAGCTGAAGTGCTTCCACACCAATGCCTGCAGCATGGGCAAGAAAGAGGAGGAGCTGGAAGCCATTGTGCAGCAGGACAGCTATGACGTAGTCGCTGTCACGGAAACGTGGTGGGCTGACTCGCACGACTGGAGTGCTGCATTAGATGGCTACAAACCCTTCAGAAGGGACAGGCAAGGAAGGAGAGGAGGTGGGGTGGCCCTGTATGTTGGGGAGTGTTGTGAACATCGAGACCTTAATGATGGTAAACACTGGGGTTGAGTGTTTCTGGGTAAGAATGAGGGGGAGGGCCAACAAGGCTGATATGATGGTCTGTTATAGACTGCCCAACCAGGACAGAGAGGCAGGTGAAATATTCTGTAAGCAGGTGGGAGAAATCTCATGATTGCTGGCCCTTGCCCTGGTGGGAGACTTCAACCTACCAGATATCAGCTGGGAACCCAATAGAGCTGAGAGGGAAGAGTCTTGGAGGTTTCTGGGGTGTGTGGGGATAAATTCCTGACACAGCTGGTGAGGGAACGCACTAGGGAAGGAGCCCTGCTGGACCTGCTGTTTGTGAACAGAGAAGGACTTGTGGGGGATGTGATGTTGGAGGCCGTCTTGGGCACAGTGACCATGAAATGACAGAGTTTTTGATTCTTAGGGAAGCAAGGAAGGGTGCCAGCAGAACTGCCACCATGGGCTTCTGGAGGGGGGACTTTGGTCTTTTCAGGAGCCTGCTGGAGAGAGTCTTCCTCTAGGTTTGGCTCAACACCCAGAGGAGAAGTGAAAAACTGTCTTCTCAATGGAAGACGACAGCGAAGCTGAGCAGAATCGCTGGGCTCACCTACCTGATGGCTGTCTGAGACGTGTCTTCCATTGGTCAGACGACAGGGACAGATGTAACGCTGCCTTGCTCTGTAAAAATGGAATTGGGCCCTGCACTCGGGATCCCTCCCTCCTCCACGAAAGATGAAACTGGAATTTGGACTACTGGGGGAAGCCCCGTCTTACCAAGAAAATACTCAATGGCTTTGGCTAGGCGGTTTTGTGATAAAACACATGGACGCGTGTGCGACGAGCGAGGGAAACAGGCAGTCGACTCAATATGAGTGATAAAGCAAGCTTCAGCTTTATTGCAGCTTCATCAGACTTTTATACTCTTATACTTAGATATGCCTATTTGTCTTACAACTATTGGCTGTGCGCTAAAGATTACATTATTCATACTCCTCCTACATGCAGTTTCTTGGGTCCAGGTTTGTTCCTGTTCTCTCACAGTCTACTTTCTCAAAGTTGTTTATCTGACTTAAGGAAGGTCAGCACGGCCTTCAGCATCTTTCTTATCAGCGTGACTCGGAATTCTCCATGCAGGCAGGCATAGCTTACTTCTGACAATCCTGCATGGCGCCGTGTCCGTTCTCATATAGCCATTCCTCAACACGGGTGACAATTTTTAACCAGATTGAGAAAAGGTGGACAGTCCCCGGAAGACATATGGCAGTAAAGGGGATTGTGAGTTCTTGGCCCACAGGTTGGAAGTTTTCCGGTGCAAAACCCAAGCAGGAGGCTGGAGGGCAACCGTGGTCATACTTCCCATTCCAAAGGCTGCAGATGGGTTATGCTGACATGCCTCCTGTGGAAGGCGTTAAGCACCCGCTGGTAATCATGGATCAACGCTCAGGAGGAGTAGAAGCTTTTCCTACCAGGAAAGCTGATCCCCCAGGAATGGTCAAAGCACTTTTGTGGGAAATCATTCCCAGATACTGACTGAAATGAAACCAGAGGATCAGACAGGGGTTCTCATTTTTCAGCAGGAATACTAAATAATATCTATAAAAGTTCAGCCTGGAGAAGAGAAGATTGCGGGGAGACCTTGGAGCCCCTTCCAGCCCCTCAGGGGGCTCCAGGAAAGCTGGGGAGGGACTCTGGATGAGGGAGGGGAGCCATGAGACGAGGGGGAAGGGGTATCCACTGCAAGAGGGAAGACTGAGCTGAGATCTGAGGCAGAAATTCTTGGCTGTGAGGGCGGTGAGCCCCTGGCCCAGGTTGCCCAGAGAAGCTGTGGCTGCCCCATCCCTGGAGGGGTTCAAGGCCAGGTTGGCCGGGGCTTGGAGCAAGCTGGGCTGGTGGGAGGTGTCCCTGCCCAGGGCAGGGGGTGGCACTGGGTGGGCTTTAGAGGGCACTTCCCACCCAAACCATGCCCTGAAGGGGTGGGGCCCTTCTCCTTCTCCTTTTCCCCTTCTCCCTCCCTTCTTGTTATGGTTTGAGAAACCCACCACAATTTCTTGTCCTTTAGACAACTACTCTCTCACCCGATGACCCCTCCCCACCCGGGAAGGGGAATTGGGGAAAAACAAGGAAACAGGAGGGTTGCAATAGAAATAGATTTACTAGGATAAAACTAAAGAATTAACCTTAATAATGCTAAAGAAGCAGTGTCGATCCCGATATCAATATAAAATACCCAAGGACTACACCCAGCCCATTCCATCAGCAGGAAGCCGTGCACTCCCAGCAGGGGACAGCCAATGGGGGACACTGCGAGCGCTGTGGCTTCAGGAGGAAGGGAAGGGCTCAGGGCTCCGAGACTGCGGCAAGGAGTTCTCTGGAC
The DNA here is from genome assembly GCF_028500815.1 of Rissa tridactyla. NCBI lineage: Eukaryota > Metazoa > Chordata > Aves > Charadriiformes > Laridae > Rissa > Rissa tridactyla. Next base: position 9,954,516 of record NC_071466.1, on the reverse strand, counting down.
CACCGCCATCAAGGGAGAGTCGAACTACACAGCAGACTTTATAATTTATATCGAACGTGATGTTCATGCTATGAAATAGTCCTGTTGGCAGCTTGGGGCAAGTGCCCTCCTTCTCTTGCTCTTCCTCATCCCCTGCTGAGTGTCACCAAGGGGGGCCCTGACTGCCCTGTGATGTCACAAAGCGGGGCTCTGACTGCCCCACGATGTCACAAAGGGGGGATGTGCCCCCCTGCCACACTATAAAAGGGGGACGCGGTCCCCACTGGAGCCGTCAGCGGATGCTGGGCACCGCAGTCTGTCATTGTCTGGGCAGACTGCAGCCTCGGCCTCTGACACCCCAGCAGTCTTGCGGGTCCCGTCACTGGGGACCCAGGAGGACACTGGGGAGCCGCATTGCGGTTCTGTGCTGGTGACTGGGAGCACCGCAGCCACACCGGAGTCGGTGCCATGGGGCGCTCTGACGCCGTGTCTCCCCTGGGCCCTCTCATCCTGATCGTGACAGGGCTCAGCATATTCTCATCCGTGCTGCAGAGCAAGCGGCTTCAGGTAGGTGACTGTTGCACCACACTGTGCTGCGGTGTGGGGTGGCGAGGGATGGCATGGGGTGGTGTGGGGTGCTGTGGGGGCCTGTGGTGTGGGACTGGGAAGTGCTCCCGTCTCACCCAGCTCCTGGGGACCTTGCAGAAGTGGTGGAAGAAGAACAAGAAGAAGCGTCAGACAAGCAAGACAGGAGCCCGGCCAGAGAAGCAGAGCGGTGAGTGGCCCCAGTATGGAGCACCCTGCAAACGGCCGACACCCCACGGCAGCCCTGAGCCGGGGCTGTGCAGGGGGCTGCCGGCCGCTCAATCTGTCTCCTCCCTCTGCAGCTTCTCGGGCAGTGGATGGAAGAGTGGAGAAATCCCGGCCCAAGCAGGAGAAGCGGTGAGTGTGGGGGAGACCCCCGATGCTGCCCCAGACCCTCACCCCGTGCCCTGCCCCTGCCTGCGCTGGGCAGCCCTGACCGCCAGCCAAGGGGGGTGCTGCCCGCGGGTCCCGCTGGGGTCTGGGGTGCAGCGGGGTCTCTTTCTCCTTCTCTGCAGGGCGAGTGCGGAGGCCTTGAACAGGAAGCCCCTCTCCCCACGGGCCCCGCTGGCCACCATGGACTCCATGACAGACGGAGGCTCCTCTTCCTTCAGCTCCCTCTACTCCTTCCCAGAGCCCTGGCCTGGTGCGATGGCGGAGCTGGCAGCGCTCAACCGCTCAAGACCCCGCTGTACCCCCAGGGCTGTGAAGGGGAGGGTGGAGGAGCCAGGGCCAGCCCTCTGCCAGGAGCCCCCACAGGAACTGCCGACAAGGACCAAGCAAGAGCCGGTCCCCAGGGAAAGCAGGGACAGGGCGCAGAGCCCTGTGGACACGCAGCCTTCACCCTGCAGCCCCCCAGCCATGGCCACGGACCAAGGGGAGCTGGTCATGGAGCTCCTCCGCTGTTTCGAGTGCACCCAGGAGATGGCCAGGCAGTGCTGTGAGATGCTGAAGGTGCTGCAGGCCCGTTGGCAAGGGGCAGCGGGAGCCTGTGACCAGAACCTCCCCGGGGAGCCCTTCCATCCCCTGGGCAGGATGGAGGCGCAGCAGCAGCTGGGGGCCACAGTGAAGCCCCAGCACCTGGGAGCGGAGTGGCCGTGGGTGGATGCAAACACGGATAAGGCTGAGGATGGGGACATGGACAAGCAGAAGGACACGGGAGCAGACACAAGCGTGAAGGAGAAGGAAAGGAGCAGCCCTGTGGAGCTCGGCAGGGGGAGCCTGGCAGAAGTGAAAAGAAACAGCAAGATGGGGCCGGGCGAGAACAACTCCATGGGGCCAAGCACCAGCAGCCCCCCAGGCTCAGGCAGGAGCACCCCCATGGATGCGGAAGGGAGGAGAGGCAGGGCGCAGAGCCCCGTGAACGTGGTTCTACCGCCCAGCAGCCCCCCAGCCAAGGCCACGGACGACAAGTTGCTCTACTTGGAGCTCTTGGACACTGTCAAGACCTTGGAGGAGGAGAGGCAGCAGCGCGACGAGGTCGTGGACAGGGAGTGTGACCAGGCGTCCCCAGGGCTGTGCCCGCTAGGACGGTGCCTGTGTCACTGCTGCACCCAGCTCTGGCACCGCCTGAAGGACTGGTGGAGACGCTGCTGCCGGCCGCGCCGTGTCTGCTTCAGCAATTTCCCCTAATGGGTGGGAAGTGTGGGGCCGGGAATCCCCTGGGGTGCCCCTCTTGTCAACCAATAAAAAAGTCAGTATTTTCTCTATCCCTGGTGCTGTGGTTCATCCACCCTTCCCGCAGCTGGGGGTGTTACCCCCTCAGTGCCCAACCCCAGTGCGACAGGCTGGCACCCACGAAACTCGGGGGGAGGTGGTGGCTGATACACCCCGATGGGTGTGTTGGCGCCTGACCCCTGTCCCAGTTGAAGTGGCTCAGGTCCCCCTGGACAGAGGGAGATGGCCAGGAGAAGGACCCAGAGGGAGACGGCCGGGACAGGGACCCCGGCGCAGCTGGGGATGCTGAGGATCGGGCCCTGCTCCTGGCTTAAGGATGCGGAGGAGAAGTGATCCCCCCGTCAGGTGCTGCCCGTGGGCCCTGCTGGGGTCCAGGGCGCAGAGGGGTCTCTTCTCTCTCCTCCTCTGCAGGGCGAGTGCGGAGGCATTGAGCAGGGACAGGGTGCAGAACCCTGTGTACATGAAGCCTTCACCCCAGAGCGCCCCACCCCACCCCACCGCCCCCCAGCCATGGCCTCGGACCAAGGGGAGCTGGTCGTGGGGCTCCTCTGCTCTTTCGAGTCCACCCAGGAGATGGCCAGGCGGTGCTATGAGATGCTGAAGGTGCTGCAGGCCCGTTGGCAAGGGGCAGCGAGGGCCTGTGATTGGAACCTCCCCGGGGAGCCCTTCCATCCCCTGGGCAGGATGGAGGCGCAGCAGCAGCTGGGGGCCACAGTGAAGCCCCAGCACCTGGGAGCGGAGCGGCCGTGGGTGGAGCTCCACAGACCCCGATGGCTGCGGGTATTTAGAGCATCGAGGGGTTGAGTCGTAGTCGGGTTTTCTGCTGCGTTCAGGCTGTTTCAGCCACTTACCAGCCCGATCTCCAGCCGAAACAGGGCTGGTTTTTGGTTTTGGTGCTGAGCTCTCGCTGACGGCCTCACGCAAGAGCATTAACTTGGGTTTGGCTGAGCATCTGCCTGCACCCAAGTGCGGTTCGCTCACACAGCAGGGCTGCACCCCTCACCCACCGTCCCCTACCCGCGCAACAACCTGCACCCGCCCCTGAACGTGGCGGCTTCCCCTTGTGCGGCTCCAACGGCAGCTTCCCCTTCAAATTCCCCCACTCCAACCCGGCGAGAGCCCTGCAGCTGCTGCGGGACCCTGCCAGCCACCCGCGGCACCCAAGTGCTGCCCCACACCCGCCATGGGTGCTATGATGGACCCCAGCACTGACCTGCCCTGCCCTGGGTGGGCTCCACGAGCCCCGCACTCTGTCACCAAAGGCATCGAGGGCCAGACCCCTCCGTCCCTCCTGGGCACCATCCTGGCCCCAGCCAGCACCCGGAGGGGACGGGGTGGGGGCTGCCCCGCTCCCCTGGGACCCTCAGCAGGGCTGCCGGACACTGGAGTGGCGTCTCGGGGGGCTGCAGCAGACCCGGCCCCTGGCCCGGCAGGGTGGCAGGCACCGGTGGGGACACAGGAGGAGCGGAAGGTGTCCATGTGTATATATATATATGGTCCAGAGGAGGCCCCGGAGATGCTGGGAGGGCTGGAGGCCCTCTGCTGTGAGGACAGGCTGAGAGAGTTGGGGGGGTTCAGCCTGGAGAAGAGAAGGCTCCACGGAGACCTTGGAGCCCCTTCCAGTCCCTCAAGGGGCTCCAGGAAAGCTGGGGAGGGACTCTGGATGAGGGAGAGGAGACATGGGATGCGGGGGAAGGGGTTTCCACTGCAAGAGGGGAGATTTTGCTGAGATCTCGGGCAGAAATTCTTGGCTGTGAGGGCGGTGAGCCCCTGGCCCAGGTTGCCCAGAGAAGCTGTGGCTGCCCCATCCCTGGAGGGGTTCAAGGCCAGGTTGGCCGGGGCTTGGAGCAAGCTGGGCTGGTGGGAGGTGTCCCTGCCCAGGGCAGGGGGTGGCACTGGGTGGCCTTTAGAGGTCCCTTCCCACCCAAACCATGCCCTGAAGGGGTGGGGCCCTTCTCCTTCTCCCTCCCTTCTTGTTATGGTTTGAGAAACCCACCACAATTTCTTGTCCTTTAGACAACTACTCTCTCACCCGATGACCCCTCCCCACCCGGGAAGGGGAATTGGGGAAAAACAAGGAAACAGGAGGGTTGCAATAGAAATAGATTTACTAGGATAAAACTAAAGAATTAACCTTAATAATGCTAAAGAAGCAGTGTCAATCCCGATATCAATATAAAATACCCAAGGACTACACCCAGCCCATTCCATCAGCAGGAAGCCGTGCACTCCCAGCAGGGGACAGCCAATGGGGGACACTGCGAGCGCTGCGGCTTCGGGAGGAAGGGAAGGGCTCAGGGCTCCGAGACTACGGCAAGGAGTTCTCTGGACCACCGCCATCAAGGGAGAGTCGAACTACACAGCAGACTTTATAATTTATATCGAACGTGATGTTCATGCTATGAAATAGTCCTGTTGGCAGCTTGGGGCAAGTACCCTCCTTCTCTTGCTCTTCCTCATCCCTTGCTGAGTGTCGCCAAGGGGGGCTTTGACTGCCCCACGATGTCACAAAGCGGGGCACGTAAACCCCGGCCACACTATAAATGGGGGACGCGGTCCCCACTGGAGCTGTCAGCGGATGCTGGGCACCGCAGTCTGGCATTGTCTGGGCAGACTGCAGCCTCGGCCTCTGACACCCCAGCAGTCTTGCGGGTCCCGTCACTGGGGACCCAGGAGGACACTGGGGAGCCGCATTGCGGTTCTGTGCTGGTGACTGGGAGCACCGCAGCCACACCGGAGTCGGTGCCATGGGGCGCTCTGACGCCGTGTCTCCCCTGGGCCCTCTCCTCCTGATTGTGATGGGGCTCAGCATGTTCTCATCCGTGCTGCAGAGCAAGCGGCTTCAGGTAGGTGACTGTTGCACCACACTGTGCTGTGGCGTGGGGTGGCGAGGGATGGCATGGGGTGGTGTGGGGTGCCGTGGGGGGCTGTGGTGTGGGACTGGGAGGTGCTCCCGTCTCACACAGCTCCTCGGAACCTTGCAGAAGTGGTTTAAGAAGAAGAAGAAGAAGCGTCGGACAAGCAAGACAAGAGCCCGGCCAGAGAAGCAGAGCGGTGAGTGGCACCAGCACCGAGCACCCTGCAAATGGCCTACACCCCACGGCAGCCCTGAGCCGGGGCTGTGCCGGCAGCTGCTGGCCGCTCACTCTGTCTCCTCCCTCCGCAGCTTCTCAGCCAGTGGATGGAGGAGTGGAGAAATCCCGGCCCAAGCAGGAGAAGCGGCGAGTGTGGGGGAGACCCCAGATGCTGCCCCAGACCCTCACCCCGTGCCCTGCCCCTGCCTGCGCTGGGCAGCCCTGCCCACCGGCCAAGGAGGGGTGCTGCCCGCGGGTCCCGCTGGGTTCTGGGGTGCAGTGGGGTCTCTTTCTCCTCCTCTGCAGGGCGAGTGCGGAGGCCTTGAACAGGAAGCCCCTCTCCCCATGGGCCCCAATGGCCACCATGAACCCAATGACAGACAGAGGCTGCTCTTCCTTCAGCTCCCTCTACACCTTCCCGGAGCCCTGGCCTGGTGCAATGGCGGGGCTGGCAGCACTCGACCGCTCAGGACCGTGCCATCCCCCCAGGGCTGTCAAGGGGAGGGTGGAGGAGCCAGGGCCAGCCCTCTGCCAGGAGCCCCCACTGGAAATGCCTACAAGGACCAAGCAAGAGCCGGTCCCCAGGGAAAGCAGGGACAGGGCGCAGAGCCCTATGCACACGCAGCCTTCACCCTGCAGCCCCCCAGCCATGGCCACGGACCAAGGGGAGCTGGTCATGGAGCTCCTCCGCTGTTTCGAGTGCACCCAGGAGATGGCCAGGCAGTGCTGTGAGATGCTGAAGGTGCTGCAGGCCCGTTGGCAAGGGGCAGCGGGAGCCTGTGACCAGAACCTCCCCGGGGAGCCCCTCCATCCCCTGGGCACGATGGCGGCGCAGGAGCAGCTGGGGGCCACAGTGAAGCCCCGGCACCTGGGAGTGGAGTGGCCGTGAGTGGATGCAAACACGGATAAGGCTGAGGATGGGGACATGGACAAGGAGAAGGACACGGGACCAGACACAAGTGTGAAGGAGAAGGAAAGGAGCAGCCCTGTGGAGCTCGGCAGGGGGAGCCTGGCAGAAGTGTAGAGAAAAAGCAACGTGGGGCCGGGCGAGAACAACTCCATGGGGCCAAGCACCAGCAGCCCCCCAGGCTCAGGCAGGAACACCCCCATGGATGCGGAAGGGAGGAGGGACAGGGCGCAGAGCCCCATGACTGTGCTTCCGCCGCCCAGCAGCCCCCTAGCCAAGGCCACGGACGAGAGGGAGCTCTTCTTGGAGCTCTTGGACACTGTCAAGACCTTGGAGGAGGAGAGGCAGCAGCATGGCAAGCCTTTGAATAGGGAGTGTGACCAGGCGTCCCCAGGGCTGTGCCCACTAGGACGGTGCCTGTGTCACTGCTGCACCCGGCTCTGCCACCGCCTGAAGGACTGCTGGAGACGCTGCTGCCGGCCGCGCCGTGTCTGCTTCAGAAATTTCCCCCAGTGGGTGGGAAGTGTGGGGCTGGGAACCCCCTGGGGTGCCCCTCTTCTGAACCAATAAAAAAGTCAGTATTTTCTCTATCCCTGTGACTGTCAGCAGATCAGTTTTGTCCCTTGACAGGAGCAGAGAATCAGTTTTGGGTAACGACAACAGTAGATGCTACAGTAATGCCCACTCTCCCGTGGAGATGGGGGGGCCCTTGAGCATTACACCCCACCCAGAGAGATAGACAACTTCTATTACCATTAGAAGATGTCGTACCCTCAGCTCATGCCATGATCTTACTTGACATATTGGAAATTATCCCCGGTACGAGAGTAGATCCAAAGACAATTTCTAGAAAGCTTTGCAGATCCCGGCTGTTCCTTGGAAGCTCTGCAGCGCAACAGAACCTAAAGAGCGCTGTCAGCAACCATCAGGCCGTGTGCTTCCCTCAGGCGTGCAAAGACCTGATGCTCATTGACGCGGGTCAAGGTTGTCACACACCTTTGGTGGCACATCCTGCGTGACACCACAGGGCTGTGACATGGGCACCAGTTAATTTACATCCGCTCTAGACGTTTGTGTATTGCCAAAAGGGAGCAGAACCACGAGTGCAGGCTGACGCAGGCTACAGCTCTGCAAGCAAACAGGGCGCACGGACTCCTCTCCTCATGAGCACATTTCCCTGCAAAAGGGTGGGGTTCAGAAAAATCGGAAAGGATAAGAAAGTTCCCAGTTACTAAACGCCTAAAAAAACCCCAACAAAACAACCAAAACCAGCCCAATGAGTGAAAAAGAATCACGGTACAAGCACAGGCCACATCCTTTAACTTTTTGGCCTTCGGTCTAGCTAAACAGTGAAATGGTCTCCGCTGCTGAAGTTCAAGTGCCAAGTCTGGGCAGGGCTGGGAGTGCTCAGCCTGGAGAAGAGGCGGCTCAGGGGGATCTCCTCCACGCACATCAATACCTGCAGGGAGGGTGCCAAGAGGACGGAGGCTGGAGCTGGTCATCACCGCCGTGAGCAGTGGCAGCAGCTCGGGGCGCTGCTGAGTTCATGGGAGGTTTTGGGATGGTGTGAGACCCGTGAAGGGGTAATGCCAAGTCCTCCTGTCCCTTTGCTGAACATCTCCTTCTCTCCCTTTGGGGCGCACAGGCCTCAGACTTGTGCTCCCACGCTTTTCTGTGGGCCCAGAAGGCAAATGTGTGGAGCCTCTGAAAGCATTTTGCCTGGAAGGGATCGACTCAAAGGTGTGTCTTCTCAGGGATGCCCGCACCTCCCCTTCTATCCCTTGCTGACCCTCCACCCCCTTCCCTTTCTGTCCGCAAGCCTTCCCTCTTGTGTCTGCTCTTCCCCAGGCTGCTCCTGCCTGCTCCTGTGTCCGTGTCCCTGTCCTTGTTCACGTCTGCATCTGCGTCCATGTCCCTGTCTGCCCCCAGCCCCAGTTGCTCCCTCCCAAGGCACTGGGGTGTCACGCTTTCGGCTGGGGTGGGGATGACTTCCTTGCGAGCAGGTGGTGTAGCGCTGTGTTTTGGATTTGGGATGAAAACAGTGTTGGTAGCGCACTGGTGGTTTTAGCTGTTGCTGAGCTCTCAAGGCCTTTTCTGCTCCTCACGCTGCCCGACCGACAGTGGCCTGGGGGGCACAGGGAGTTGGGAGGGGACAGAGCCAGGACAGCTGACCCCGACTGAGCAAAGGGACATTCCGTGCCATTTGACGTCACGCTCAGTATATAAAGCCGGGGAAAGAAGAAGGAAGGGCTGATGTTCAGAGTGATGGCGTTTGTCTTCCCAAGTCACCGTCACGCTGCCGGAGCCCGGCTTTCCTGGAGACGGCTGAACCCCCGCCTGCAATGGGAAGCAGCCAACGGGTTCCTTGTTTGGCTTTGCTTGTGCGCGCGGCTTTTGCTTTGCGTATTAAACTGCCTTTCTCTCACGCCACGACTTTCCTCCCTTTCCCACTTCCCATTCTGTGTGTCCAGAGAAGGGCAAGGGAGCTGCTGAGGGCTCTGGAGCACAGGCCACGGCGCCGGGCCCTCAGCCGCCCCACAGCCGGCCGCAGCCCCGCCCCAGGCCCCGGCCCCGGCCCCGGCCCCGGCCCCGGCCCGGCCCACAGCGGCGGCCGATGGCGGCGCTCGGGGGTTCCCTCCGAGGAGGCGGCGGTGTTCCCCCCGCATATCCCTGCAACGTGATCAGGAACTAGTGCTGAAGGGCCGTCTGTGTCTTCTCGCGAATTCTCACTCGCCAAGGGACAGCTTCGGGGCAGGTACGTCCGCAAGGGAGCGGGGGTTGGTGGCGAAAAAAGGCAAAAAAGGGGCTATTCCGGAGCTGCCCGGGGCCGGGGAAAGGCCGGGAGGGCGCAGGCCGGCCGCGAGGGCCGGCAGCTGGCGGGGGGGCGCTGACGGGCCGGGCCGGGGCGAGCAGGAACGGCGCTCAATTTAAACGGGGTGTAACGGCCCCCACCGGTCGCTTCCCGAGGGACAGCTTCGGGGCAGGTACGTCCGCAAGGGAGCGGGGGTTGGTGGCGAAAAAAGGCAAAACAGGGGCTTTTCCGGAGCTGGGGAAAGGCCGGGAGAGCGCAGGCCGCCCAGCAGAGCCAGCAGCTCCCAGGGGGGCTGCTGACAAGATGGGGGACACAGCAGATTCCCCGCCCTCCCTCTGCCTAGCTGAAGAAGGTAACTAAGAGGACAGGGGGCTGTGGGAACATGTTCCTGCCCGGCGAAGCAGGCGTGTCTCCCCAGTAACTCCCTGGCCTTCCAGGTACCCTGAAAAACCAGGTACGAGGCTCTGCAAGGGGAACCTAATGCTGACGAGGAAGATAATGCAGTGTCCACAGAGGTGTTGCCAAGGTTAAGCCAAACCACACCTCGCATCAAAACGTCTTCAGTTAAGAAGAAAAGACGGGTCACTGTTGTAGGCGACTCCATCCTGAAGGGAGCGCAAGGCCCGATATGCAGACCAGACCCACTTCTCAGGGAAGTGTGCTCAGGGAAGGGGCCCGGGTTAAAGATACCAGAAGAAAACTTCTCTCCCTGGTAAGCCCCTCAGATTATTAACCGCTCCTCATTTTTCAGACAGGCAGAGATGATCTGTTACCGAGAATCCCAAGGGAGATCAAGAGAGACTTCTGGGCCTTGGGATGACTAGGAAAGGGCTCAGGAGCGCAAGTCGTGTTCTCCTCTGTCGTTGCAGGCCCAGGGAAGGATGAGGCAAGCAACAGGAAGAGCCAGCAGATCAATACCTGGCTGCGAGCCTGGTGTCAGTGGCAGGACTTTGGGGTTTTTGATCACAGCATGGTTTGACAGGACAGCAGGCCTGTTGGAGACAGACGGGATACACCTGCCTCAAAAGGGGAAAAGGATCCTTGCACAGGAGTTGGCAGGGCTCATCAAAGGGGCTTTCAAGTAGATTTGAAGGGGGAAAGGGATGAATCTGGCAGCAGAGACACAAGGGTCGTTGATGGGTTAGAAGCTACAGCTGCGCCTGGGAATGGTCAGGTAGGAGTGAAGCCTTCTTCCAGAAAAAAGGTGTCAGGATCAGCAGGCCAGCTGAAGTGCTTCCACACTCATGCCTGCAGCATGGGCAAGAAAGAGGAGGAGCTGGAAGCCATTGTGCAGCAGGACAGCTATGACGTAGTCGCTGTCACGGAAACGTGGTGGGCTGACTTGCACACCCTGCGGGAGCACAGCACTCGTTCCCTGTGCACCTTGAATATCAAATGTCATATCCACGACCCTCATGGGCAAGTGGTCACGGGAATGTCGTGGGCCAACTTGGCCAAGAGAGCCCCAAAACTGCGCGTGAACCTCTTCTTTGAAAGAGTCACGAAGCACGATCACCTAGCCAGGATCCTGCTAGCGGAGATGCCAGTCAGCAGCATAAGAGTCTGCGGAGCTACAGTTTCAGAGACCCAGGCTGGAGAATGAGACGCACCCTCACCAACCTCCTCCCAGCCTCCTGGTGTGTTCTGCAGGTACGGGAACCCAGAGGGACATCTCACCGCGGTATCACAAAGCTAAGCAAAGTGATCCTCCAGGCCTTCTGCATAGCAGCGCTCAGCAGGAGGAATTCCTGACCACTTCAGTGTTATGGCCAGAGGGTCATTTTCATAAGCGAGCCACTGCGGTGTTCCACTCTAGCCTGGTTGAGGTCGTTGTCCCTGTCCAGTTGCGATGCCCGTTATGCCAGTCTTCACTGTCAGGCTGATGTCAGGTTGCCCTCATAAAAAGCTGAAACGCCCAAAATACTGGTGCTGGGATGTCAGCTGTGAGCAAAAAGAGCTTTTCAGGCAGGAAAACCTCAATTTTGTGAAAAAGCTTTAGGCTTGTTCTAGTAACTGACAACTTTCTTATCCTTTCCGATTTTTCTGAACCCCACCCTTTTGCAGGGCAATCTGCTCATGAGGAGAGGAGTCCGTGCACCCTGTTTGCTTGCAGAGCTGTAGCCTGCGTCAGCCTGCACTCGTGGTTCTGCTCCCTTTTGGCAAAACACAAACGTCTAGAGCAGATGTAAATTAAGTGGTGCCCATGTCAGAGCCCTTTGGTGTCACGGAGGATGTGTGTTCCTGGACCCACATTTCCCAGCCATTAGGGGAAATTGCTGAAGCAGATGCGGCGTGGCTGGCAGCAGCGTCTCCACCAGTCCTTCAGGCGGTGGCAGAGCCGGATGCAGCAGTGACACAGGCACCGTCCTAGCGGGCACAGCCCTGGGGACGCCTGGTCACACTCCCTGTCCACGGGCTCGCTGTGGTGCTGCCCTTCCTCCTCCAAGGTCTTGACAGTGTCCAAGAGCTCCAAGTAGAGCTCCCTCTCGTCTGTGGCCTTGGCTAGGGGGTTGCTGGGGGGCAGCTGCACGTTCACGGGGCTCTGCGCCCTGTCTGTCCTCCCTTCCACATCCATGGGGGTGTTCCTGCCTGAGCCTGGGGGGCTGCTGGTGCTTGGCCCCATGGAGTTGTTCTCGCCCGGCCCCATCTTGCTGTTTCTCTTCACTTCTGCCAGGCTCCCCCTGCCGAGCTCCACAGGGCTGCTCCTTTCCTTCTCCTTCACACTTCTCTCTGGTCCTGTGTCCTCCTCCTTGTCCATGTCCCCATCCTCAGCCTTATCCATGTTTGCAGCCACCCACAGCTGCTCCGCTCCCATGTGCTGGGACTTCACTGTGGCCCCCAGCTGCTGCTGCACCACCATCCTGCCCAGGGGATGGAAGGGCTCCCCGGGGAGGTTCTGGTCACAGGCTCCCGCCCTTGCCAACGGGCCTGCAGCACCTTCAGCATCTCACAGCACTGCCTGGCCATCTCCTGGGTGGACTCAAAAGAGTGGAGGAGCCCCGTGACCAGCTCCCCTTGGTCCGTGGCCATGGCTGGGGGGCTGTAGGGTGAAGGCTGCGTGTGCACAGGGCTCTGCGCCCTGTCCCTGCTTTCCCTGGGGACCACTCTTGCTTAGTCCTTGTTGGCAGTTCCAGTGGGGACTCCTGGCAGAGGGCTGGCCCTGGCTCCTCCACCCTCCTCTTGACAGCCCTGTGGGTACAGTGGGGTCTTCAGCGGTTGAGCGCTGCCAGGTCCACCATCACACCAGGCCAGGGCTCTGGGAAGGAGTAGAGGGAGCTGAAGGAAGAGGAGCCTCTGTCTGTCAGAGAGTCCATGGTGGCCATTGGGGCCCGTGGGGAGAGGGGCTTCCTACTTGAGTCCTCCACACTCGCCCTGCAGAGGAGGAGAAAGAGACCCCGCTGCACCCCAGACCCCAGCGGGACCCGCGGGCAGCACCCCTCCTTGGCCGGTGGGCAGGGCTGCCCAGCGCAGGCAGGGGCAGGGCACGGGGTGAGGGTCTGGGGCAGCATCTGGGGTCTCCCCCACACTCACCGCTTCTCCTGCTTGGGCCGGGATTTCCTAACTCCTACATCCACTGTCTGAGAATCTGCAGAGGGAGGAGACAGAGTGAGCGGCCAGCAGCTGCCGGCACAGCCCCGGCTCAGGGCTGCCGTGGTGTGTAGGCCGTTTGCAGGGTGCTCGGTGCTGGTGCCACTCACCGCTCTGCTTCTCTGGCCGGGCTCCTGTCTTGCTTGTCTGACGCTTCTTCTTCTTCTTCTTCCACCACTTCTGCAAGGTTCCGAGGAGCTGGGTGAGACGGGAGCACCTCCCAGTCCCACACCACAGCCCCCCACGGCACCCCACACCACCCCACGCCATCCCTCGCCACCTCATTCCGCAGCACAGTGTGGTGCAACAGTCACCTACCTGAAGCCGCTTGCTCTGCAGCACAGATGAGAATATGCTGAGCCCCATCACAATCAGGAGGAGAGGGCCCAGGGGAGACACGGCGTCAGAGCGCCCCATGGCACCGACTCCGGTGTGGCTGCGGTGCTCCGAGTCACCAGCACAGAACCGCAATGCGGCTCCCCAGTGTCCTCCTGGGTCCCCAGTGACGGGACCCGCAAGACTGCTGGGGTGTCAGAGGCCGAGGCTGCAGTCTGCCCAGACAATGCCAGACTGCGGTGCCCAGCATCCGCTGACGGCTCCAGTGGGGACCGCGTCCCCCTTTTATAGTGTGGCCGGGGTTTACGTGCCCGCTTTGTGACATCGTGGGGCAGTCAGAGCCCCCCTTTGTGACATCACAGGGCAGTCAGAGCCCCCCTTGGTGACACGCAGCAGGGGATGAATAAGAGCAAGAGAAGGAGGGCACTTGCCCCAAGCTGCCAACAGGACTATTTCATAGCACGAACATCACATTTAATATAAATTATAAAGTCTGCTGTGTAGTTCGACTCTCCCTTGATGGCGGTGGTCCAGAGAACTCCTTGCCGCGGTCTCGGAGCCCTGAGCCCTTCCCTTCCTCCCGAAGCCACAGCGCTCGCAGTGTCCCCCATTGGCTGTCCCCTGCTGGGAGTGCACGGCTTCCTGCTGATGGAATGGGCTGGGTGTAGTCCTTGGTTATTTTATATTGATATCGGGATTGACACTGCTTCTTTAGCATTATTAATGTTAATTCTTTAGTTTTATCCTAGTAAATCGATTTCTATTGCAACCCTCCTGTTTCCTTGTTTTTCCCCAATTCCCCTTCCCGGGTGGGGAGGGGTCATCAGCTGAGAGAGTAATTGTCTAAAGGACAAGAAATTGTTGTGGGTTTCTCAAACCATAACAAGAAGGGAGGGAGAAGGAGAAGGGCCCCACCCCTTCAGGGCATGGTTTGGGTGCGAAGGCACCTTAAAGGCCACCCAGTGCCACCCCCTGCCCTGGGCAGGGACACCTCCCACCAGCCCAGCTTGCTCCGAGCCCCGGCCAACCTGGCCTTGAACCCCTCCAGGGATGGGGCAGCCACAGCTTCTCTGGGCAACCTGGGCCAGGGGCTCACCGCCCTCACAGCCAAGAATTTCTGCCCAAGATGTCAGCTCAGTCTCCCCTCTTGCAGTGGATACCCCTTCCCCCTCGTCCCATGGCTCCCCTCCCTCATCCAGAGTCCCTCCCCAGCTTTCCTTGAGCCCCCTGACGGACTGGAAGGGGCTCCAAGGTCTCTGCAGAGCCTTCTCTTCTCCAGGCTGAACTTTTATAGATATTATTCAGTATTCCTGCTGAAAAATGAGACCCCTGTCTGACCCTCTGGTTTCATTTCAGTCAGTATCTGGAAATGATTTCCCACAAAAGTGCTTTGACCACTCCTGGGGGATCAGCTTTCCTGGTAGGAAAAGCTTCTACTCCTCCTGAGGGTGGATCCATGATTACCAGCAGGTGCTTAACATCTTCCACAGGAGGCATGTCAGCATAAACGATCTGCAGCCTTTGGAATGTGTTTCTTTCCCATCTACAAGAAGGGTCGGAAGGAGGATCCGGGGAACCACAGGCCTGTGAGCCTGACGTCGGTACCAGGGAAGATCGTGGAGAGGATCATCTTGAGTGAGCTCTCACGGCAAGTGCAGGGCAGCCACGGAATCAGGGCCAGCCAGCATGGGTTTAGGAAAGGGAGGTCCTGCTTAACCAACCTGATCTCTTTCTATGACCATGTGAGCCGCCTGCTGGATGCGGGGAAGGCTGTGGACGTTGTCTCTCTGGACTTTGGTAAGGCCTTTGACACCGTCCCCCACAGCATTGTCCTGGAGAAGCTGGCGAATCCTGGCATAGACAAGTGTACTCTTTGCTGGGTTAAAAACTGGCTGGATGGCCGTGCCCAGAGAGTTGTGATTAGTGGGGTGAAATCCTCTTGGCGGCCGGTCACCAGTGGTGTCCCTCAGGGCTCAGTTTTGGGGCCAGTTTTGTTTAAAATCTTTATCAATGATCTGGATGAGGGGATTGAGTGCACCCTCAGTAGGTTTGCAGATGACACCAAGCTAGGTGGGAGTGTTGATCTGCTTGAGGGAAGGAAGGCTCTACAGAGGGCCCTGGACAGGCTGGAGGGATGGGCCAAGGCCAATTGGATGAGGTTTAATAAGGCCAAGGGCCGGGTCCTGCATTTCGGTCACAACAACCCCAAGCAACGCTAGGGGCTTGGGGAAGAGTGGCTGGAAAGCTGCCCCGCAGAAAAGGACCTGGGGGTGCTGGTGGCCGGCCAGCTTAACATGAGCCAGCAGTGTGCCCAGGTGGCCAAGAAGGCCAACAGCATTCTGTCTTGTATGAGGAATAGGGTGGCCAGCAGGAGTAGGGAAGGGATCGTTCCTCTGTACTCGGCACTGGTGAGGCCTCACCTGGAGTGCTCTGTTCAGTTCTGGGCCCCTCTGTACAAGAGGGACCTTGAAGTGCTGCAGCGTGTCCAGAGGAGAGCTACCAGGCTGGTGAGGGGTCTGGAGACCAAGTCATATGAGGAGAGGCTGAGGGAGCTGGGCATGTTTAGTTTGGAGAAAAGGAGGCTGAGGGGAGACCTCATTGCCCTCCACAAGTCCCTGAAAGGAGGTTGGAGAGAGGTGGGTGTTGGCCTCTTCTCCCAGGTGAACAATGACAGGACCAGAGGAAATGGTCTGAAGCTGCGGCAGGGGAGGTTTAGATTAGATAGTAGGAAGAATTACTTCACTGAAAGAGTGGTCAGGCACTGGAACGACCTGCCCAGGGAGGTGGTTGAGTCACCATCCCTAGAGGTGTTTAAGAAACGCCTAGATTTGGCACTTCAGGGCATGCTCTAGTGGTGTGTACCTGAGATGCTGGCCCGTATAGGTGGGGAGTAGGACATATTCTCTTCAAGTTGCTGGACCTTTCGGGACAGTTTCTCCACAGCTGGGACAAGGCGGGAAGAGAGACTTTCTTCATATCGCCGGAGCCGGCCAGCCACCTTATCCACCGTTGGTCCCTCTTCGCCTTTCCATTCCATTACTGCCAGTGAGTTGGCATATGACGATGGTGCGCTTCGTACAAACTTCCGCCACATGGGCCTTGTGCATTGCACCTCATCAGGGTCTGTGGGTAAGTCTGCATTGTCCGAGTCATAATAAATCATCTCCCGCACGGCTAATTCTCTCAGGTACTGGATACCTCTTTCCATGGTAGTCCTCTTGCTTGGTTGACATACAACATCTTCACTGAAGGGGTACCTCTCCCTCACGCCTGACAGGAGTCGTTGGCAGAGGCTGAGGGCTTGGGTCTTCTTTCCAATTGCCTTGTCAATGCCGCCTTCCCTAGACAGGGATCCCAGCTGCCTGGCTTCCCTACCCTCTAATTCCAGGCTACTGGCCCCGTTATCCCAACAGCGAAGCAGCCAGGTGACAATGTGCTCGCCTGAAAGTGGGCTAAAATCTTCTCGCATATCCCACGGCTCACTCAAGGATAGGGATCAGGTAATTATCTCTGGTTCTGCCCCTTCCTCCTCTTCTCATGATGGCCCTGGTTCATCATCATCTCTTACTAAGCGAACTGATTTCTTCGTGTACTTCTTCTGTATGGGGGCAACTGATACTGGCACGGGTTGGTTCCCTAGTTCAGCGGCAGTGTCTGCCACAGGGCTTGCAGTAGCCGCAGTGTCTGTCGGTCTGGTCTCCATCTCTTTCCCCTGAGGGTGCTGCATAACACTGAGCAGTGCCTGGTAGACAGTGGCCAGGGCCCAGCACAGTGCGGTGAGTTGTGCCTCTCTGGAAGAGCCCCAGTATTTCCCCTGCAGATATTCTACTCCTCTCTCAGGGTCCTGTAATTGTTCAGGGGCAGAGCATTGGAGTCCCAGAGCATTGGAGGCGAGAAGTTCTCTAGGTACCTGCCCCTGTTCTCCCACATGCCATGCCACCCCTGCCTGTCCAGCCTCAGAGCCTCAGAGCTGGGGAGGGACTCTGGATGAGGGAGGGGAGCCATGGGACGAGGGGGAAGGGGTTTCCACTGCAAGAGGGGAGATTGGGTTGAGATCTCGGGCAGAAATTCTTGGCTGTGAGGGCGGTGAGCCCCTGGCCCAGGTTGCCCAGAGAAGCTGTGGCTGCCCCATCCCTGGAGGGGTTCAAGGCCAGGTTGGCCGGGGCTTGGAGCAAGCTGGGCTGGTGGGAGGTGTCCCTGCCCAGGGCAGGGGGGTGGAATGAGATGATCTTTAAGGTCCCATCCCACCCAAACCATTCTGTGATTCTATATCTATATATCAGCACCCAGACAACTGCTCGGGGGGCCGTGACCCCTCAACCCTGCAGCTGGGGCAGCCCCGGCCGAGTCAGGTTCCCGCTCTCAGGCTCCTCTTCCCTGGCGCTGGTGGAGCTTCCACCCTGCAGGTCCATGAAGTGCCAAGGGGGGCTCAGGACGAGCCACCCTCATGGGGCACCCGTGGCCACCACTGTCCCTAGGGGCAGTGAGTCCACAGGGCCATCAGGCAGCATTGCCCAGGACCAGCACACTCATGAGGAAGACCATGAGGAAGAAGACCCACATGAAGAAGCGGTCTATCACCTTGGACACCTTCTTCCACTCGCCGGTCCGGCACTGGGAGGCTTGGTGATGCCGGCAGCAGCCGGCGACGTAGCCCACGTTCCTCAGCAGGCCATCGTGGTGGCACAGGCAGCGGTCCCGGGGACAGCCCCCTGCCTCGGCACCCACCTCCCGCTCCATGGGGCTCTCCCCCGGCCCCCCAGTGTCCTCCCTGCCCGCCCGCCTGCCCAGCACCCGCCGGGGGCTCTTGCAGCTCTCGCCTGCCTCGTAGACACAGCAGAGCCGGGCCATGTGGTGGAGGATGAGCCACCTGGCCCAGGGGGGCACGGGCCGGGCCCCCGGGCCGCAGTGGTGGACGTTCATGATGAAGATGGTCAGCGCGGTGGAGGCCGTGATCATGGTCATGGTGGCGATGTAGTACTTCCCTGCGTGGGTAATGGGTGGTGATGCCGCAGCGGGGTGGGGAGAGACCCCTGCCCACTTCCCCGCATCGAAACCCCCCCTGGCATGGAATCCATCGGGTCCCCGGTGTGCAGCCGGTTGTGGAGGTCGATCTGGTTCCCATTGTAGGTCCAGGAGCCGAAGGTGAGGCGGCACCGCTGCCCGTCAAAGGGGAAGTAGGAGACATCCACCTTGCAGGAGCTCTTGGTGATGGCGGGCGAGTCCCACGTGATGTGCCCGTCGGAGCGCAGCACCACGTTGGTCTCCACCGAGCCGCCAAAGCCGTCGTCGGTGCTGGGGGAGGGATCGCTGTGGGGCCAGGATGGCCCCGAGCCCCATGTGGGGCAAGGGTCTGCGGGGCCGGGGCCGAGCACTGGTCCCCAACCCCGTGTCCCCTCCCCACGTCACCCCCAGGAAGAGGGGGCTCGCTGCCCCTGGTCACCCCCGTGGTGGCACATCCCAGCTGCCAGGTGGGTGGCACACCAGGCTGATGCCAGCACCTCCTGCCGCCGCCTTCTCACCCAGTCGAGGTGACCGTCTCCCCACATCCCCCACACCAGGACCCCCCCTGCTCCCCGTTGGCAACACCCCCAGCCCCAGCCTCAGCCCCCCCAGCTCCGGGAGCAGCCGGGGGGTGGGGGAGGGCGAGCAGCACCCACTCGTTGTAGAGGATGATGATGTGCGGCCGCCAGACGTAGCTGCTGGGGATGCGGATGCTGTCGATGCCGCCGTAAGCGTCCTTGTCCCAGGCGAGGTGGGCGTCCAGCCAGGCCTGACGGACCCACAGGTAGGAGGTGAGGACCTG
Organism: Rissa tridactyla; assembly: GCF_028500815.1. Lineage (NCBI taxonomy): Eukaryota > Metazoa > Chordata > Aves > Charadriiformes > Laridae > Rissa > Rissa tridactyla. The sequence continues at coordinate 9,935,755 of NC_071466.1, read as the reverse complement.
GTCCCTCTCCTCCTGCCGAGGGCAGAGGGTGGGGGACGGGGACGGGGACAGACCTCGCTGCCCCCCTGTGGAATAAATACTACATTGGCTAAAAACACAAAAGTACAGCATTGTTCACACAGGAAGGAAAAGTAGAAAATCAAGAGGCTTCTGAGGGAGAAAACAGCCGCAGCTGGCATGAAGAATACAACACCTGTGGTTCCCTGATAAGCTACATGAGGTACGGGACGGGATGCAATTATTCCGCGGCTTTACCTTAGGATGTATAGCGGATACGGGAATGGGATGATACCAGGAAACAGATAAGCTGCCAATTAGCTGCCCGCTCCATACTCGGAGCCAACATTTTGCCAAATTTTGATGAAATGCTGTCCTTTGTGCGAACTTTGCTCATTAGAATGTCATTATAATACCAAAACACACCTCCACCCCGAAGGCTACCCGCCTCCAAGGTGCGACCGCTCCTTCTTGAGCCTGCGCCCTGAGCTTCTCGTAAACTAGACCTTTAATTGTGAAGCGAGAAAAATTTACACCACTCATGGTAAAAGTATGTATGACTAAAGTCACTCAAACTCCACCTCGAAGATAACAAATAGTAGAAAAACAGCCCGAGAGAGGGGGGATACCCAGGGAAGACACCATCGCAAAGAATTCCATCACTGGCTTCTGGGAGCAGGCGACGGGCTGAGCCTCTCTTCCCCCCCACAGGGACGCCTTTGGGTAAGACCTAGATTATACCGAGGGCTTCCTCGGGAAACTCAGAAATTTCTCTAGAGACTCTCTTTTCTACATGTATAGCCAGGCTGTATCGTTAGAACTTTGTCCCGCGTTTTGTAGATGTAACAATACTTTCATTTGCACGTGCTTTGCAGACAGTGTATTTATCACCGGCTGCCCTAAGAACCTATCTATCTGTTGCTTAAATAAACTGCACTTTTTTTTTTAAGTAGCTCGTTCTTTTGGTTTCTCACCGAACGCGACCAAAGACTCGAGAGTGGCCGTGCTAGTTCATGAGCACGACTAGACGGAAGGTGCAGTCCACTAGTAGTGTATCCAAATCGTAACACTTTAATACACATTAAATGCCATTGGGCTGATAGTGCTGAATTGGGCATCCCTCAGGATTTAAACCCAGCCGCACCTGGCCTCCCACCTCGGTGAGGAGTGTTAGAACACAAGGGGGTTCCTTTTCTGCCAAAACCGCTTTGCCCCTTTCCATGCGACACCCCCGACCCGCCCCCTGGGCCCCAGCCTGGCGGCCTCTGCAAGGGTCCCGAGGGCTGGGCTGCCTTTGGGGGGTTGCGCTGGTCTGGGGGGGCTGGGCAGGGTCGAGCTGGATGCCAGCGGTCCCAGCTCATTTTGGGGAGGGCTGTGCTGCTTTGGGGGGGTTGGAGAGAGCTGAGCCAGTTTCCAGTGATCCCAGCTCATTTGGGGGAGGACTGGCTCATGTTAAGCTGGCCGGCCACCAGCACCCCCAGGTCCTTTTCTGCGGGGCAGCTTTCCAGCCACTCTTCCCCAAGCCCCTGGCGTTGCTTGGGGTTGTTGTGACCAAAATGCAGGACCCGGCCCTTGGCCTTATTAAACCTCATCCAATTGGCCTTGGCCCATCCCTCCAGCCTGTCCAGGGCCCTCTGGAGAGCCTTCCTTCCCTCAAGCAGATCAACACTCCCTCCTAGCTTGGTGTCATCTGCAAACTCACTGAGGGTGCATTATTGTTACACATAATAACAGATGATCTGATAAAGATACTAAACGCAATAATAGACATTGTCTCTCTCTTCAGGTGGGGTGTAATGCACAAGGGGCAAGGGCCCCCCCATCTCCACAAGAGAGTCGGCATTACTGTAGCACATACTGTTGTCATTACACAAAACTGATTCTCTGCTCCTGTCAAGGGACAAAACTGATCTGCTGACAGTCACAGGGATAGAGAAAATATTGACTTTTTTATTGGTTGACAAGAGGGGCACCCCAGGGGGTTCCCAGCCCCACACCTCCCAGCCATTAGGGGAAATTTCTGAAGCAGATGCAGCGCGGCCGGCAGCCAGCTCTGGCCATGGACTGTCTGGCCATGGCAGTCTGGCCATGGGCTCGCCGCGCTGCTGCCTCTCCCCCCACGACCTGAAAATGCGCAAGAGGTCAAGTAGACCTCTTGCGTGGTCCTTGTTGGCAGTTCCAGTGGGGACTCCCGGCACAGGGCTGGCCCTGGCTCCTGCACCCTCCCCTTGACAGCCCTGGGGGGATGGCGGGGTCCTGAGTAGTCGAGTGCTGCCAGCTCCGCCATCCCACCAGGACAGGCCTCCGGGAAGGGTAGAGGGAGCTGAAGGAAGAGCAGCCTCTGTCTGTCATTGGGTTCATGGTGGCCAGCAGGGCCCATGGGGAGAGGGGCTTCCTGTTCAAGGCCTCCGCACTCGCCCTGCAGAGGAGGAGAAAGAGACCCCGCTGCACCCCAGACCCCAGAAGAACCCGCAGGCAGCACCCCTCCTTGGCCGGTGGGCAGGGCTGCCCAGTGCAGGCAGGGGCAGGGCACGGGGTGAGGGTCTGGGGCAGCATCTGGGGTCTCCCCCACACTCACCGCTTCTCCTGCTTCGAATGGGATTTCTCCACTCCTCCATCCACTGTCTGAGAAGCTGCGGAGGGAGGAGACAGAGTGAGCGGCCAGCAGCTGCCGGCACAGCCCCGGCTCAGGGCTGCCGTGGGGTGTAGGACATTTGCAGGGTGCTCGGTGCTGGGGCCACTCACCGCTCTGCTTCTCTGGCCGGGCTCTTGTCTTCCTTGTCCGACGCTTCTTCTTCTTCTTCACTTCTGCAAGGTCCCCAGAGCTGGGTGAGATGGGAGCCCCAACCAGTCCCACACCACAGCCACCCACACCACTCCACGCCATCCCTCGCCACCCCACGCCGCAGCACAGTGTGGTGCAGCACAGTGTGGTGCAACAGTCACCTACCTGAAGCCGCTTGCTCTGCAGCAGAGATGAGAATATGCTGAGCCCTGTCATGATCAGGATGAGAGGGCCCAGGGGAGACAAGGCATCAGAGCGCCCATGGCACGGACTCCAGTGTGGCTGCAGTGCTCCGAGTCACCACCACAGAACCGCGATGTAGCTCCCCAGTGTCCTCCTGGGTCCTTGTTTTTCCCCAATTCCCCTTCCCGGTTGGGGAGGGGTCATCGGGTGAGAGAGTAGTTGTCTAAAGGACAATAAATTGTGGTGGGTTTCTCAAAGCATAACGAGCAGGAGAGGGAGAAAGGGAGAAAAGGAGAGGGAGAAAAGGAGAGGGAGAAAAGGAGAGGGAGAAAAGGAGAGGGAGAAAAGGAGAGGGAGAAAAGGAGAGGGAGAAAAGGAGAGGGAGAAAAGGAGAGGGAGAAAAGGAGAGGGAGAAAAGGAGAGGGAGAAAAGGAGAGGGAGAAGGGCCCCACCCCTTCAGGGCATGGTTTGGGTAGGAATGGACCTTAAAGCCCACCCAGTGCCACCCCCTGCCCTGGGCAGGGACACCTCCCACCAGCCCAGCTTGCTCCAAGCCCCGGCCAACCTGGCCTTGAACCCCTCCAGGGATGGGGCAGCCACAGCTTCTCTGGGCAACCTGGGCCAGGGGCTCACCGCCCTCACAGCCAAGAATTTCTGCCTGAGATCTCAGCTCAGTCTCCCCTCTTGCAGTGGAAAACCCTTCCCCCTCGTCCCGTGGCTCCCCTCCCTCATCCAGAGTCCCTCCCCAGCTTTCCTGGAGCCCCTTGAGGGACTGGAAGGGGCTCCAAGGTCTCCGCGGAGCCTTCTCTTCTCTTCTCCAGGCTGAACGTTTCATCGAATCACAGAATTTCAGAGTTGGAAGGGACCTCTAGAGATCATCTATCCAACTCCCCTGCTAAAGCAGCATTGCCCACAGCACACTACTCAAGACTGCAGCCAGGCACGTCTTGAAAGTCTCCAGAGAAGGAGACTCCACAACCTCCCTGGGCAGCCTCTTCCAGTGCGCTCTCACCCTCACCGTGAAGAAGTTTTTCCTCATGTTTGATCGGAACTTCCTCTGTTCCAGCTTGTGCCCGTTACCCCTCGTCCTCTTACTGGCAGCCACTGAAAAGAGTCTGCCTCCATCCTCCTTCAGCCCACCCTTCAGATACTTGTAAACATTAATAAGGTCTCCCCGCAGCCTTCTCTTCTCCAGGCTGAACAACCCCAACTCTCTGCTGCTCTGCCCTCTCCCTGACGCTCCGCAGCCTTTCTGCTCCCTCTTTGACCTCTGCCGCCAGGCCGAGCGGATCAGCCGCCTGCTCGCACCTCACGCACCCGGCATCCCTTCTACCCTCCGCTACCCGGCAGAGGTGAAGGCGCTCCCTGCAGACACAGCCCGGGGGGGCTGCAGGCGTCCAGGGGGGCTCTGTCTGCGTGGCCGCGTCTCCTCTGGAAAGTGCGCAACACGCGGGAGGCTGCGCCTTTCGGGCACAGGCCATGGCTGAGCTCCCCCGCCTCGCCCTGCCTCGGCGTCCCGCGCGAGCTCAACTCCCGCGCGAAATCCCGCGCGAGCTCAACTCTCGCGTGACCTCCCGCGCCCTGGCTGCTCGCCCCGCTCCCGCTCCCGCTCCCGCTCGCCGCCCTCCCCGGGGCCGCCTTTGACGGGGGTGGGGTCTGGCCGCGGCGGCTGCAGGCCCCGCCCCCGCCTCGCCCCCCGCCCTCGCGCCAGCTGCGGCCGAGCTGCGGGTGCCCGCGGGCGAGCTGCGCTTCCCCGCCGCTGCCCGGGCTTGTGCCGGCCTCAGCACAACCCGCCTGGGTGATGCTGCCTCGAAGGGAGCCGGGAGAGACCTGGGAGCCGCCCCCCCCCCGGCACTGCCTGGTGGCCCCCGCAGCCCCCGCCCTCTCTCCCCAGCTGTGGCTGAGCCCGTCCCCGCCGGACGGGGGCTGAGATGGGGCTGGGGACCCCCCTGCCGCTGCCGGGACCTGGCTGTGCCTGGGGGCCCTGCTGGGACCCCCCTGTGAGAAATAAGTTCCGGTCCTAATGAAATAGGCTCAGGCAGAATCCTCTGGGAGGCACATTTTCATTCACGCTCTTGCAAGAGCGGGTGACCTAGCAAGTAGGCACACTTTCCGTTCTTGAAACACCACACCTTTTTATTTCCTAATCCCGGCCCAATTTTTCCCTCTCCTCTTTCCCGTTGGTTGGGTACTCCAGGGTTCACGGTCTGTGCGAGGCGCCTAAAATTCTTCCCGCATGTCCTGCCGCTGTTTGCTTCTCTTCATGCTACACCTAAAGAGATTATCTGACTAGTTTATTTCCTTCCTTTTTGGTAACAAAAAAATTGCTCCATGTCATTAGCCCTGGTTAAATGTATGACTACCCTTCCAGACGCTAATCCAGTAGGAATCACTTTGTCCTTTTGTCTGTGTGATAAGAGATGTTCTACAAGCCTTTGCTGGAGCCTCTTTGTCTCAGTCATTCCCTTACCGTGTCACCTCTGATGGAAACGGCTTTTCTCCTCTGCAAAAGCAACACCTGCCTTTCTTACAATTTCCCCCTTTCCTTTCTCATAATCTTATTGTCTTTTGCATTTCCAGGGCATGGTTCCATATGAGGCCTCTGGAGCCGACAGCGTGATGTTACATTCTTCTTCTTCTCGACAGTTTTTATTGTCTTCTAGATGAAGCATTTTCCCAGGGTATGGGGGAGGGTCTACTTCCATTCGTTTCGTGAGGGCAGTTTCAATTAATCGTTGAACTAATCCTCGCACACAGGGAATGATACAGCGTCCGACAGCCGCTAACATTCCCGCTACCGTTATAAGAGAAGTCAATATTGATACCACCATACCTTTCCGTTTCCCAAACCGGGAATCCAGCCAACTTGTCAGTGAGGTGTCTATTCCAGAGTTCTCAGCTAACTCATCAGCTAGACTGGTGAGCCCTTGAAGGGCTTTAGTTATAGCACCATCTGGAGCTGTATTGTTGGGGATGAAGGTGCAGCACCGGTTCCCTAACATTACACACACACCTCCCTTCTCTGCTAAGATCACGTCCGGGGCAATCCTATTTTCCCATGCCATCCGCTGGTTGCATCCAATCGTTCAGCTATTCCTTTCAAAGCATCTCTGGTATAATTAATAAACCTTTGCTGGTTATAGTACATATAATTTATCCAATCTACATTTTTGCTTATAGTTATCCACCAGAAAAAGACAGACTCGAATCCTGCTCCTGTCTGATTCCTTGCTTTGTGTTCATCTGGGACTCCTCTAGGGACTCCAATGGGATCTATATATATCCGTTCATCAAAGGATACACCCACACTTCTTTCTACTCTACTGCCTGAGCTCAGGGTTCCTGTTCCTTTTTCAAATGCTAGGGTGAATGGTATTGCCAATTGTACCATTCCACATGTACCTTTCCAGTTAGCCGGCAACACAGATCGCAAGGTCTTCCCTCCACAATACCACCAGAGATCCACCCAAGGCACTCGTATCGCTGAGTAGTTTCCTTTTACATCCTTGGTCCCATTCAGAGTTTCAGTGCACAGGGTAAATCCCCCCCCAGGTTTGGTAGCATTCACACCCTGCCGTGAGAGGCACGCTGGATGGTTACCAATTGCTGTGGAAAATGCTGGTGGCACTTTAACATCTCTAGATTCCAAGGCAGGAAACAGTAAGGAAAGTGAATGACAAGCCTCGTTTCCCCAGGCCGTCCTTTCTTGGTATAATGCTATCATACACCACATCCCTAGGGAATCTTTCGTCCACCCTAAGGGAAAAGGGACAATCTGTGCTGTGGGCCTTCCTGAGGCACAAGCAGAGCAATTGCTTTGGTTCAAACTATTAACAGTATATTTTACCCATTCTACCCAAGCATTCGTCTCACCGTACCCTGTCTCAATCTCAAATGTTTGTCTAAGATCTGTAATCTCAGCAACCGTTACCAAAGCTGGATCATTCAGTGGTTCCCACTGTTGTATTACTGGGAGTTTTAGTAGTCATAGCTGTCCCTTCTGCTTAACTGCTATTTTCCAGTAGGTCTATTCTAAATCTTCCCCTTGGCTCTCTTCCAGACACATCTGCTCCTATTCCATACCTCAGGTTAGCTGTATCGTCCCTCTGGGTTATAGTTATCAACCGAGGAGTCCATTCAAAAAGGCCACGCTCTGGGGAAGGTGATCCTTTGTAAAAATGTATTTTCTTTTTGAGAGGGTAATAATAAGAAGACTTGAACCACTTGTCATCAATGGCCCACCCTCCAATTTGGGTGGTCCACCACGCTTCACTCCATCGATCACAAGGTGCAGCCTCCTGATATCCCTCTGCGACCCTCCAAATTTCTGGGAACAGGTAACTGTTTTCACCACTCAACCGTCTTTGGGCCTCTAGCTTCCCACACTTCAGTACTTGACAGGCATCAAAGCGTACAGTCTGTGGGGTATCTCCTTTAGTGATATTTATGATAAGCCTAACCGGGTAATCTGGGTGTGCACTTCGTAGGTGATCTAGGTGTACACTCCAGCTTCCTAGTGGGAAGCTCAACACCGCCCCTATGACCAGTATCATCGCAAAACGCTTCTTAAAATTCATGGCATGCACAGATTTATGTCTCCCAACTGGATCATCCCGCCCCAACCCACGGCTTATTGTCTCTTTAGGGTTACTCGCAGTGGGCTGTCAGTAGAATGTACAGTCCACCGTTCTACCGGATCTGTTGGCGGGGGTTCAACTGCTCCTTTTTGCTGAGTGTAGTGAGCCCATCCTTTTTCTGCTGCCCTTACTGCGGTTTCAGTAGTGAGGAGGACTTGGAATGGTCCTTCCCACTCCGGTTGTAGCTTACTCTCCGTCCAGGATTTGACTAGTACCCAGTCCCCTGGTTTATACGGATGGACGACAAATTCCAACGGCAGAGTTTGAGCAAGAAATCCTTTATTTCTGAGGAGAGAGAAAGAAGACGACAACCCCAGTATACGGTTCTTAAGAAACATATCTTTAGTTTCAAAAGTGGGCAAGTCTTCTCTGTTACCCATATAAGGTAGTCCAAAAAGCGTCTCATAGGGCGAGAGACCTGTATCTTTTCTAGAAGCCTGGATCCTCAACAATGCTATGGGTAAACATTTAGTCCGTGGTAATTTCGACAATTGTCTCTTACTGAATTGTCTCTTAATGGTCTGGTTCATCCTCAACTTTTCCTGATGACGGGGGATGCTAGGGGATATGAAATTCCCACACCATCCCTAAACTTTCCAGAATTCCTTGAAGGATTTTAGATAAAATGACTGCCGCGATCTGAGTTTCTATTCTCCACTAACCCGTATCTGGGAATAATCTGTTCGAGTATTATCTTAATTACCCCTGCTGCAGTAGCTGACGCCAAGGGGTAGGCTTCCACCCATCCAGTAAGACGGTCCACTAGGACTAAAAGATCTTTTCGCCTGCCTGTTGGTGGTAGTTCACTGAAGTCTACCTGTATACTTTGGAATGGTCTCAAGCCGGGCTCTCCTCCTCCCAAAGATTGCTTTCTCAAGGCTTTCTTGTTTACTTTCTTACAAATAGCACATCCCTCACAAATTTGTTTGGCTATTGTGTATATGCCAAAGCACCTGTACTTCCACAAAACTATTCGCACGTTGCATGCGTTCCCCAATGGCTTCCCTGTTGTAACACTGTCACTGTTTCTCTCATTGTTTGTTGACCATTTCCCTTCCGTCAGGCAGAATCCATTTACCACCTTTCTCCACTGCCCCTGCTTCTGTCATTGCTTCTCCTGCCCCAAGGCTGCCTCTTTTGCCACCTTGTCCGCTAATCTGTTTCCCCTTGCGGTAATGAATTGTCTCTCTGGTGACCTTTAACATGTAAAGCTGCTATTTCACTTGGTATTAATATATTAGCTAACACCTGCTGTGTAAGTTCTTTGTGTAAAAGTTCTTTCCCTTTGCTGTTTATTAGTCCTCGTTCTTCCCAAATTTTACCAAAGGTATGCACTACCCCAAAGGCATAGCGAGACTCTGTGTATATTGTTCCTTCTCCTTTCTCCAGTTAATTTAAGTGCCTGGTTTAAGGTATACATCTCACATATTTGAGCGGACCGTGCACTAGGTAATTTTTCAGATGCTTTTACTTGTTGGTGTCGCGTAAAAAGGGCTGTAGTTTCCATATTTGTCTGTCAGAGTCCCGGACTTTCACTGATTTACTATCAGAGTCCCACCACAGGACTTTCACTGAATCAGATTCACAAATAATCGAAATTAGTTGTTTTATTGAGAGCGACAGAACAGACTTGAGATTGCCGTTGATAAATTCACTAACTACAATAGCGCTAATTACTTCAGGTTAACATTGCTAGCAAAAATAATGATAGTACAGCAACCCGGGGTAACATTCACCAGAGGGTGAAAGGCGCAGCGCTTACCCAGAAAGGCGTCCCTGCCTGGGGCGGAGGGAGAGAACACAGCCCGTCGACTGGTCCGTCACGTATCAAGTTTCTTCTCTCCCAATTTAACAGTCATTTTCTCCATCCTTTTATCCCCAGACTTACAAGGTTTCCCTCCCCTAGGTGACGTGTAGTATGATTGGGGTGGAGAGACGAGTGCTGTAGTCATATATGTTTAGCATGATCTCTAAAAGCTTCATTAGCATATACAGGGGCGTCAACTTTAATATGCATTTCACAGGTAAGGAGGCAAAGGTCAATTACCAGACATGGCAGCCTCTCAAGGAAACAAAGAGCTACACGAGGTCTCTTGATTTTACTGTCTCTGCTGATGAAAAGCAGGGCTGTCCTGGCTCCCCAAGACTACCCCGTCATTTATGTAGCCTGTGATAGCCAGACAAGCCTTCACTCCCCTGGGTTGCACAAGAGATAGCAAAGCCAGTCTTAATTGCTCTTTGAGCACAGAGACTTCACCTCATTATCCACATTCCACAGTCGACTCACTCCATGCACCACCGCATAGCCATTACACCTCTCTCCTTCTATCCCTCTTGAAGGACCGTCTACGAACAAATGAAGACCCCCAGATAGGGGTTCTTCCCTTAAGTCAGATCGTGTCCTAGTCTGGTACTCAATTACATCTATGCATTCGTGTGTAAGTTCTTCATCCTTTGCCTCTATTTTTTTCACAAAAAGCTCACTGGGTTAAGGCAAGGGCGGGTAGTTAAAATCAAATCATCCTTTTCAATTAAAATTCCTTCATACTTCAGTATTCTTGAATTGGTTAGCCGTTTTCCCGTGGTTTGGGCTAAAATGATTTTTACTTGGTGAGGGGTGCTAACTTCTATCATTCCCCTGGCCACCCTCAGGAGACCAGATCTGAGAGTTTAGATGAACAGGCCACTGGCTGCCGCTTATCCCCCCCCACTCTTGAGTTCCTAACGCAGCCCCTTTGTCTACAGTTACAAATAGTTGAAAAGATTTCTTCAAAGAAGATAAGGCTAAAACTGGAGCTCTGATTAGGCTCTGTTTTCAATCTTACACTAAATCCTCCTCTTCTTCTGTCCAAACCAATACATTCGGATCTTCAGCTAACAGTTTGGAATATAGTCCTTTAGTCTTTTGAGCATACTCCTCTATCCACAGTCTACAGTACCCAGTCAGCCCCCAAAATTTTCTCAGTTCCCTCTTGGTCTTTGGCAGAGGTAAGTCTACTATTCCTTTGATCCTCTCAGGATTTATAGGATTTATTTTTTCGACTCCCTTCACTGACTACATGTCCCAAGTACTTCACTTCTGTTTCCACCTATTGCAATTTTTTTTATTTTTTTTTTTTGAGACCCTCAAACCTTACTGTCCCAAAAAGCTCAGTAACTCATTCGTGGCTTCTTTTACCCTGCCTTCTTCCTCCCCAGATACCAATAATCATCCACATACTGAAGCAGGGCTACTCCCGATGGAGGGCTGGATTGTTCAAGCACTTGTTCTAACACTTGCCAAGCAAATTAGGGGATTCTGTAAATCCCACAATGATAACACCCTACCGGTGAACCTCGAGCTGCTGGTAGGAGCGGTCGGGGCAGTCCTCGTCCCCTGTTATTCACCCCTCTCCCTCGCCCCCAAGTAACAGCCTAAGGGGTCCCACTTCGGGGATTCAATTTCTTTGTCGATTGAAACATCACCGACGGTCTGGGCTGCGAACATATAAAATGGATTTGGGCGTTCCTGAATCTATTCATCTTGACCCAGCAAAAAACATATTCACCTTCTTCAACTTCCTTATTAGTCCTTATTATTCACATACATGTTTAAAGTCTGACAGACCCAGTCTTCATCAGATCCAAATTTGGGCCAAAATACACTAGGAGGTCTTATGGGTTCTTTGGTCCAAACAAATTCAAATGCAAATGCAAACGTGTCCCACCTGGGACACCTCTGGGATCCTCTAAGACAGACACAGGACCCCTAGGACACCCCTGAGACCCTTCCCAGGATGTCCACGGCCCCCCCGTCCGCCCCCGGCTCCTCCGGTATGCGGTCCGAACAAAACAAATCATTTTCTTTTTATCTTTATCCCTTGTACAAGAAGAATCATTCCGAAACCTCAGCATTCTCCCCTAAAGGACTGTCTGGGGCAATGTTCCCGGGGTCTTTCTTAGTATCCCCTTTTTCATCCCTAGGCCTAGAATCCTTATTTCCCATTCTGAACAGAGACTTTTCTTACACCCCTTCCTTTCGCTTCGTCCTTCTCCGGCTGCGCCCCTCGCGGGACTACAGAACCGCGGACCCCGACTCCACACTCGCTTCGTACCGCAGTACGTCTCAGTCACTCACACACAAGTCTCTTAGAATGTCCCGACCACCAAGGCAATACTTTAACGGTCCGATTTTTCTTACCTTGGTCCGTGCACGGAGTTGCCTGGTCGTACTCTCTGTGCCGACTGCACCTATCCCTTTTCCCCCTGTGGTTCACAGAGTCTGCTGTACAACTGGGTCTCGAGATCTTAGTCGATTCCTCCCGGAATCCCTGCGACGATCCACGAGACCGTTGAAAACAACGGGACGCGTCTTCCCGTCCTTCAGCAACACGGACTCCCAAGAAGATGACTTCTGCTCCCGGACGAGCCCCCAAATTGTGAGAAATAAGTTCCGGTCCGAATGAAATAGGCTCAGGCAGAATCCTCTGGGAGGCACATTTTCGTTCACGCTCTTGCAAGAGCGGGTGACCTAGCAAGTAGGCACACTTTCCGTTCTTGAAACACCACACCTTTTTATTTCCTAATCCCGGCCCAATTTTTCCCTCCCCTCTTTCCCGTTGGTTGGGTACTCCAGGGTTCACGGTCTGTGCGAGGCGCCTAAAATTCTTCCCGCATGTCCTGCCGCTGTTTGCTTCTCTTTATGCTACACCTAAAGAGATTATCTGACTAGTTTATTTCCTTCCTTTTTGGTAACAAAAAAATTGCTCCATGTCATTAGCCCTGGTTAAATGTATGACTACCCTTCCAGACACTAATCCAGTAGGAATCACTTTGTCCTTTTGTCTGTGTGATAAGAGATGTTCTACAAGCCTTTGCTGGAGCCTCTTTGTCTCAGTCATTCCCTTATCGTGTCACCTCTGATGGAAACGGCTTTTCTCCTCTGCAAAAGCAACACCTGCCTTTCTTACACCCCTGAGCGGAGTTGGCGCAGGGCTGGGGTCTCGGTGGGACCCCCGTCCCCGCTGCCCTGCGCTTTCCATGCTGCCTGGCCCCTTTGCCTTCCTCCTCGGCCGCTGGGGCTGCCCTGGCCGGGCTCCCTCCTCGCCCCGGGGCTCCCCGCGGGGACAGCGGCTCCTTCCCCTCGCCATGTCCCCCCAGCCGGGTCCCTGCACTCAGCCGGGGGCGGTGCTGCTGCCCCCCCGCGCTCCCCTCGCTACGGCCATCCCTGCTGCCAGCGTCTGTGCGCCATCCCAGCCAGCCCGAGGGCACTCCGTGTCCCCCGCACCCTGTTCCGGCTGCCCCAGCGCCTCCGGCTCTCATCCCCAGGTTCCCCCATCACCCACGGGTGTCCCCCCGGGTTTGGCCACCGTCCCCCTCCCCACCAGCTGATCAGTCCCCTCCACCGGTGACAAGATGGCATGAGCCCCGAGGCCTCCGACAGCCAGTCTGTGGGGTGTGGGGCAGGGATGGGGACGAGGGGCCCAGCCCCCCCCGGCACAGGCTGTCGGGCAGGGTGAGCGCGGACCAGCCGCCGTCGCTGTCGCAGGAGAAGAGCCAGAGGTCACTCAGCCAGAGCTGATGGAGTCGTTATTTTATTGAGGACGGATCAGTAAATGCAGGGGGGTGAGATATTCCGTAAGCCCGGATGGATCGGCAGGAAATGCTCCGCTATTTACCGCACGCGGGGTTTGGGTGGGATACAAAGGTCATGACGTCGGTTTCCCATATGTATCTTAAATGTCACAGGTATGCAAAGGTACGGTGTCTCTCAGCCTCGAGGGGTCCCCTTGAGAGGGGTCCCTGCTCCAGGGGACAGTCCCCACCTGGGCAGGGGGAGCTCCACAGACCCGATGGCTGCGGGTGTTTAGAGCATCGAGGGGTTGAGTCGTAGTCGGGTTTTCTGCTGCGTTCAGGCTGTTTCAGCCACTTACCAGCCCGATCTCCAGCCGAAACAGGGCTGGTTTTTGGTTTTGGTGCTGAGCTCTCGCTGACGGCCTCATGCAAGAGCATTAACTTGGGTTTGGCTGAGCATCTGCCTGCACCCAAGTGCGGTTCGCTCACACAGCAGGGCTGCACCCCTCACCGTCCCCTACCCGCGCAACAACCTGCACCCGCCCCTGAACGTGGCGGCTTCCCCTTGTGCGGCTCCAACGGCAGCTTCCCCTTCAAATTCCCCCGCTTCAACCCGGCGAGAGCCCTGCAGCTGCTGTGGGACCCTGCCAGCCACCCGCGGCACCCAAGTGCTGCCCCACACCCGCCATGGGTGCTATGGTGGACCCCAGCACTGACCTGCCCTGCCCTGGGTGGGCAGCAGCCCCAGAGCTCCACGAGCCCCGCACTCTGTCACCAAAGGCGTCAAGGTCCAAACCCCTCCGTCCCTCCTGGGCACCATCCTGGCCCCAGCCAGCACCCGGAGGGGACGGGGTGGGGGCTGCCCTACTCCCCTGGGACCCTCAGCAGGGCTGCCGGACACTGGAGTGGCGTCTCGGGGGGCTGCAGCAGACCCGGCCCCTGGCCAGGCAGGGTGGCAGGCACCGGTGGGGACACAGGAGGAGCGGAAGGTGTCTCTGTATATATATATATATATATGTGGTCCGGAGGAGGTCCCGGAGATGCTGGGAGGGCTGGAGGCCCTCTGCTGTGAGGACAGGCTGAGAGAGTTGGGGGCGTTCAGGCTGGAGAAAGAAAGCTCCGTGGAGAACTTGGAGCCCCTTCCAGTCCCTCAAGGGGCTCCAGCAAAGCTGGGGAGGGACTCTGGATGAGGGAGGGGAGCCATGGGACGAGGGGGAAGGGGTTTCCACTGCAAGAGGGGAGATTGAGCTGAGGTCTGAGGCAGAAATTCTTGGCTGTGAGGGCGGTGAGCCCCTGGCCCAGGTTGCCGAGAGAAGCTGTGGCTGCCCCATCCCTGGAGGGGTTCAAGGCCAGGTTGGCCGGGGCTTGGAGCAAGCTGGGCTGGTGGGAGGTGTCCCTGCCCAGGGCAGGGGGGTGGAATGAGATGATCTTTAAGGTCCCTTCCCACCCAAACCATTCTGTGGTTCTATATCTATATGTCACCACCCAGACAACTGCTCGGGGGGCCGTGACCCCTCAACCCTGCAGCTGGGGCAGCCCCGGCCGAGTCAGGTTCCCGCTCTCAGGCTCCTCTTCCCTGGCGCTGGTGGATCTTCCACCCTGCAGGTCCACGAAGGGCCAAGGGGTGCTCAGGATGAGCCACCCTCATGGGGCACCGGTGGCCACCACTGTCCCTGGGGGCAGTGAGTACACAGGGCCATCATGCAGCATTGCCCAGGACCAGCACGCTCATGAGGACGACCATGAGGAAGAAGACGCACATGAAGAAGCGGTCCATCACCTTGGACACCTTCTTCCTCTCACCCGTCCGGCACTGGGAGGCTCGGTGGTGCCAGAAGCAGCCGGCGACATAGCCCACGTTCCTCAGCAGGTCATTGTGGTGGCACAAGCAGCAGTGCCGGGGACAGCCCCCTGCCTTGGTACCCACCTCCCCCTCCGTGCGGCTCTCCCCTGGACCCCCAGTGTCCTCCCTGCCCGCCTGCCTGCCCGGCACCCACCGGGGGCTCTTGCAGCTCTCGTCCACCTCGTAGACGCTGCAGAGCCCGGCCATGTGGGCCACAGTTAGCAAAGGGCACCTGGCTAGTTCACACCAGGGGATCTAATAATTGACTGGTCCTGCCCAATCAGAACTTCCACGTACCGTAGAAGGGGATAAAGTCCCCGTAGTGCACATGAAGAGTGTGTCAGGGAAGACAGTCTGGGTTAGTCCGGCCTCGGGCAAAAGCAAACCCATCTCTGGGATTGCTTTCACTTAAGGAAGAGAGAACTAGAGCAGGGCAGGTTTAGATTAGGCATTAGGAAGAAGTTCTTTACAACGAGGGTGGTGAGACACTGGCCCAGGTTGCCCAGAGAGGTGGTGGAGGCCCCATCCCTGGAGACATTCAAGGAGGGACTTCATGAGGCTCGGAGCAACCTGATCTAGTTGAAGATGTCCCTGCTTACTGCAGGGGGGTGGGACTAGATGGCATTTAAAGGTCCCTTCCAACCCAACACCACCTATGGTTCTCTAAGGCCCTGGGGGCACTTTGACGGTGATGCAGAAGGATGGGGAGCTCTGATATGCACCTCATAGAATCATAGAATCTTCATGGTTGGAAGGGACCTTTGAGATCATCGAGTCCAACCATACACACACAAAAAAACCCCCTACAATCTCTGCCACTAGAGCATGCCCTGAAGTGCCAAATCTAGGCGTTTCTTAAACACCTCTAGGGATGGTGACTCAACCACCTCCCTGGGCAGGTCATTCCAATGCCTGACCACTCTTTCAGTGAAGTAATTCTTCCTACTATCTAATCTAAACCTCCCCTGCCGCAGCTTCAGACCATTTCCTCTGGTCCTGTCATTATTCACCTGGGAGAAGAGGCCAACACCCACCTCTCTCCAACCTCCTTTCAGGGACTTGTGGAGGGCAATGAGGTCTCCCCTCAGCCTCCTCTTCTCCAAACTAAACATGCCCAGCTCCCTCAGCCTCTCCTCATATGACTTGGTCTCCAGACCCCTCACCAGCCTGGTAGCTCTCCTCTGGACACGCTCCAGCACTTCAAGGTCCCTCTTGTACAGAGGGGCCCCGAACTGAACACAGCACTCGAGGTGAGGCCTCACCAGTGCCGAGTACAGAGGCACGGTCACTTCCCTGCTCCTGCTGGCCACGCTATTCCTCATACAAGCCAGAATGCTGTTGGCCTTCTTGGCCACCTGGGCACACTGCTGGCTCATGTTAAGCTGGCCGGCCACCAGCACCCCCAGGTCCTTTTCTGCGGGGCAGCTTTCCAGCCACTCTTCCCCAAGCCCCTAGCGTTGCTTGGGGTTGTTGTGACCGAAATGCAGGACCCGGCCCTTGGCCTTATTAAACCTCATCCAATTGGCCTTGGCCCATCCCTCCAGCCTGTCCAGGGCCCTCTGGAGAGCCTTCCTTCCCTCAAGCAGATCAACACTCCCACCTAGCTTGGTGTCATCTGCAAACCTACCGAGGGTGCACTCAATCCCCTCATCCAGATCATTGATAAAGATTTTAAACAAAACTGGCCCCAAAACTGAGCCCTGAGGGACACCACTGGTGACCGGCCGCCAAGAGGATTTCACCCCACTAATCACAACTCTCTGGGCACGGCCATCCAGCCAGTTTTTAACCCAGCAAAGAGTACACTTGTCTATGCCACGATTCGCCAGCTTCTCCAGGAGAATGCTGTGGGGGACGGTGTCAAAGGCCTTACCAAAGTCCAGAGAGACAACGTCCACAGCCTTCCCCGCATCCAGCAGGCAGCTCACATGGTCATAGAGATCAGGTTGGTTAAGCAGGACCTCCCTTTCCTAAAGCCATGCTGGCTGGCCCTGATTCCGTGGCTGCCCTGCACTTGCCGTGAGAGCTCACTCAAGATGATCCTCTCCATGATCTTCACTGGTACCGAGGTCAGGCTCATAGGCTTCTAGTTCCCCGGATCCTCCTTCCGACCCTTCTTGTAGATGGGTGTCACATTAGCCACCCTCCAGTCATCTGGTACCTGCCCTGTTGACCAGGATTGTTGATAAATGATGGAGAGAGGCTTGGTGAGCTCTCCCGCCAGCTCCCTGAGTACTCTTGGGTGAATCCCATCCGGCCCCCTAGACTTATGTACGTCTAGGTGCAGAAGCAGATCATCGACTCCTTCCTCCTGGATTATGGGTGGGTTGTTCTGCTCTCCATCCTTACCTTCCAGCTCAGGCGGTCGAACACCCTGGGGATAGCTGGTGTGACTATTGAAGGCGGAGGCAAAGAAGGCATGAAGTATCTCAGCCTTCTCCTCGTCCTTGGTTGCAACTTTCCCCCCTGCATCCAGTAAGGGACGGTGATTCTCCCTGGCTTTCTTTTTGCTGATGTATTTATAAAAGCTTTTTTTGTTGTCCTTAATGTTAGTGGCCAAGTTGAGCTCCAGCTGGGCTTTTGCCTTCCTAATTTTCTCTCTGTAGAACCTAACGAGATCTCTGTACTCCTCCTGAGTTGCCTGTCCCTTCTTCCAGAGGTGGTAAACCCTCCTTTCATTCCTAAGTCCCATCAGAAGTTCCTTATTCATCCAGACTGGCCATTTTCCCCGCCCTTTAGACTTGCGACACTTGGGGACAGCCTGCTCCTGGGCCTTTAAGATTTCCTTCTTGAAGAGTGTCCAGCCTTCCTGGACCCCTTTGCCCTTCAGGACTGTCTCCCAAGGGACCCTCTCAACCAGCGTCCTGAACAAGCCAAAGTCCACCCTCCAGAAGTCCAAGGTGGAGGTTTTGCTAAGCCCCTTCCTTACATCGCTACGAATTGAAAACTTGACCATTTCATGATCACTAAACCCAAGACGACCTCCGACCACCACATCTCCCAGTAGTCCTTCTCTGTTTATCAACAGTAGGTCTAGCAAGGCACTTCCCCTGGTAGGCTCACGTACCAGTTGTGTCAGGAAGTTATCTTCCATGCACTCGAGGAACCTCCTAGCCTGCCTGCTCTCTGCTGTGTTATATTTCCAGCAGATACCCGGCAGGTTGAAGTCCCCAACCGGAACAAGGGCTGGCGATTGCGAGGCTTCAGCCAGCCGCTTATAGAATACTTCATCTGTGTCCTCATCCTGGTCGGGTGGTCTATAGCATACTCCCAGCACAACATCTCCCTTATTTCCCTTCCCCTTCAACCTTACCCATAAACACTCGACTTTATCATCACTGGAATCTAGCTCTATACAATCAAAACACTCCCTGACGTACAGAGCCACACCCCCGCCTCTCCTTCCTTGCCTATCCCTTCTGAAGAGCTTATAGCCATCCATCGCAGCATTCCAGTCGTGACAGTCATCCCACCACGTTTCCGTGATGGCAGCTACATCATAGCTTTCCTGCCGCACAACGGCTTCCAGCTCATCCCGTTTGTTGCCCATGCTACGTGCACTCGTGTAGATGCACTTGAGCTGGGCTACCGATTGCGTCCCCATCCTTGGTCCTTTATCCCTAGGCTCATTACTACCGGGCCTGGTTTTATCCCCTTCCCCCTTCGATTCTAGTTTAAAGCCCTGTCCATGAGCCTTGCTAACTCTCGGCCTAGTCCCCTTTTCCCCTTTTGGGATAGGCTTTTCCCATTCTTAGCGAGCAGGCCCGGTGTCCTGCAGATCAAACTATGATCGCTGAACCCAAAGCCCTGCTCGTAGCACCAGTTTCGGGGCCAGGTGTTGATCTGTCCGATTTTCTTGTTCACCCATTCGTCAGTCCCCAAAGCTGGAAGGGCAGAGGAGAACACAATTTGTGCTCCCGAACCCTTGACAAGCCGTCCCGAGGCCCTGAAATCTTTCTTCATTGCCCTCAGACTTCTACTCTCCAGGTCCTCGCTATCTGCCTGTAAGATCAAAAGAGGGTCATAATCTGAGGGCCGTATCAGGCCAGGAAGCTTCCTGGCTATATCCTTAACACGGGCCCCAGGGAGGCAGCAGAGCTCCCTGTGGGAGGGGTCCGGCCTGCATATGGGACCCTCAGTTCCCCTCAGAATGGACCCCCCTATGACTATTGCCCTCCTCCTGCTCTTCACAGAAGCAGTCTTAATGCGTGGAGCTGGCTGCTTTGGCAACTCCCTGGATGGGGCCATGTCAGTATCCTTAGTTCCCTCATCATCTATCTCCAGAGGCCCATATCTGTTCTGTACGGGCGCCTGGGGGGGCCCTTGTGCATTACACCCCACCCTAAGGGATAGACAACTTCTGTTACCGTTAGAAGATGCTGCACCCTCAGCTCATGCCATGATCTTATTTGACATATTGGAAATTATCCCAGGTACGAGAGTAGATCCAAAGACAATTTCTAGAAAGCTTTGCAGATCCCGGCTGTTCCTTGGAAGCTCTGCAGCGCAACAGAACCTAAAGAGCGCTGTCAGCAACCATCAGGCCGTGTGCTTCCCTCAGGCGTGCAAAGACCTGATGCTCATTGACGCGGGTCAAGGCTGTCGCACACCTTTGGTGGCACATCCTGCGTGACACCAAAGGCCTGTGACATGGGCACCAGTTAATTTACATCTGCTGTAGACGTTTGTGTGTTGCCAAAAGGGAGCAGAACCACGAGTGCAGGCTGATGCAGGCTACAGCTCCGCAAGCAAACAGGGTGTACAGACTCTTCTCCTCATACACAGATTTCCCTGCAAAAGGGTGGGGTTCAGAAACATCGGAAAGGATAAGCAAGTTACCAGTTACTAAACGTGAACATGTCTAACTAGAAGAAGCCTAAAGCGGTTTCACAAAACTGAGGTTTTCCTGCCTGAAAAACTCTTTGTGCTCACAGCTGACATTCCAGCACCAGTATTTTGGGTGTTTTAGCTTTTTATGAGGGCAACCTGACATCGGCCTGACAGTGAAGACTGGCATAACGGGCATCGCAACTGGACAGGGACAACGACCTCAACCAGGCTAGAGTGGAACACCGCAGTGGCTCGCTTATGAAAATGACCCTCAGGACATAACACTGAAGTGGTCAGGAATTCCTCCTGCTGAGCGCTGCTATGCAGAAGGCCTGGAGGATCACTTTGCTTAGCTTTGTGATACCGCGGTGAGATGTCCCTCTGGGTTCCCGTACCTGCAGAACACGCCAGGAGGCTGGGAGGAGGTTGGTGAGGGTGCGTCTCATTCTCCAGCCTGGGTCTCTGAAACTGTAGCTCCGCAGACTCTTATGCTGCTGACTGGCATCTCCGCTAGCAGGATCCTGGCTAGGTGATCGTGCTTCGTGACTCTTTCAAAGAAGAAGTTCAGGCGCAGTTTTGGGGCTCCCTTGGCCAAGTTGGCCCACGACGTTCCTCTGACCACTTGCCCATGAGGGTCGTGGATATGACATTGGATATTCAAGGTGCACAGGGAATGAGCGCTGTGCTCCCGCAGGGAGTGCGAGTCAGCCCACCAAGTTTCCGTGATGGCGACTACGTCATAGCTGTCCTGCTGCACAATGGTTGGACTCCATGATCTCAAATGTCGTTTCCAACCATGAAGATTCTATGATTCTATGATCTCCATGGGAGAGTTGGGATTACTGTAGCATATACTGTTGTCCTTACACAAAACTGATTCTCTGCTCCTGTCAAGGGACAAAACTGATCTGCTGACAGTCACAGGGATAGAGAAAATATTGACTTTTTTATTGGTTGACAAGAGGGGCACCCCAGGGGGTTCCCGGCCCCACCCTTCCCACCCATTGGGGGAAATTGCTGAAACAGACACGGCGCGTCCGGCAGCAGCGTCTCCAGCAGTCCTTCAGGCGGTGCCAGAGCCAGGTGCAGCACTGACACAGGCACCGTCCTAGCGGGCACAGCCCTGGGGACGCCTGGTCACACTCCCTGTCCATGACCTCGCCGTGCTGCTGCCTCTCCTCCTCCAAGGTCTTGACAGTGTCCAAGAGCTCCAAGTAGAGCAACTTGTCGTCCGTGGCCTTGGCTGGGGGGCTGCTGGGCGGCGGAAGCACAGTCATGGGGCTCTGCGCCCTGTCCCTCCTCCCTTCCGCATCCGTGGGGGTGCTCCTGCCTGAGCCTGGGGGGCTGCTGGTGCTTGGCCCCATGGAGTTGTTCTTGCCCGGCCCCGTCTTGCTGTTTCTCTTCACTTCCGCCAGGCTCCCCCTGCCGAGCTCCACAGGGCTGCTCCTTTCCTTCTCCTTCACACTTCTCTCTGGTCCTGTGTCCTCCTCCTTCTCCATGATCCCATCCTCAGCCTTATCCGTGTTTGCATCCACCCACGGCCGCTCCGCTCCCAGGTGATGGGGCTTCACTGTGGCCCCCAGCTGCTGCTGCGCCTCCATCCTGCCCAGGGGATGGAAGGGCTCCCTGGGGAGGTTCCAATCACAGGCCCCCGCTGCCCCTTGCCAACGGGCCTGCAGCACCTTCAGCATCTCACAGCACTGCCTGGCCATCTCCTGGGTGCACTCGAAACAGCGGAGGAGCTCCATGACCAGCTCCCCTTGGTCCGAGGCCATGGCTGGGGGGCTGCAGGGTGAAGGCTGCGTGTCCACAGGGCTCTGTGCCCTGTCCCTGCTTTCCCTGGGGACCGGCTCTTGCTTGGTCCTTCTAGGCAGTTCCTGTGGGGGCTCCTGGCAGAGGGCTGGCCCTGGCTCCTCCACCCTCCCGTTGACAGCCCTGGGGGGATGGCGGGGTCCTGAGCGGTCGAGTGCTGCCAGCTCCGCCATCGCACTAGGCCGGGGCTCCGGGAAGGAGTAGAGGGAGTTGAGGGAAGGGGAGCCTCTGTCAGTCACAGAGTCCATGGTGACCAGCGGGGCCCGTGGGGAGCGATGCTTCCTGTTCAAGGCCTCCGCACTCGCCCTGCAGAGGAGGAGAAAGAGACCCCGCTGCACCCCAGACCCCAGAAGAACCCGCAGGCAGCACCCCCCTTGGCTGGCGGTCAGGGCTGCCCAGCGCAGGCAGGGGCAGGGCACGGGGTGAGGGTCTGGGGCAGCATCTGGGGTCTCCCCCACACTCACCGCTTCTCCTGCTTCGAATGGGATTTCTCCACTTCTCCATCCACTGCCCGAGAAGCTGCAGCGGGAGGAGACAGATTGAGCGGCCGGCAGCCCCCGGCACAGCCCCGGCTCAGGGCTGCCGTGGGGTGTTGGCCGTTTGCAGGGTGTTCCATGCTGGGGCCACTCACCGCTCTGCTTCTCTGGCCGGGCTCCTGTCTTGCTTGTCTGACGCTTCTTCTTACTCTTCTTCTTCCACCACTTCTGCAAGGTCCCCAGGAGCTGGGTGAGACGGGAGCGCCTCCCAGTCCCACACCACAGCCCCCCACGGCACCCCACACCACCCCATGCCATCCCTCGCCACCCCACGCCACAGCACAGTGTGGTGCAACAGTCACCTACCTGAAGCCGCTTGCTCTGCAGCACAGCTGAGAATACGCTGAGTCCCATCACAATCAGGAGGAGAGGGCCCAGGGGAGACACGGCGTCAGAGCGCCCCATGGCACCGACTCTGGTGTGGCTGCGGTGGTCCGAGTCACCAGCACAGAACCGCGATGCGGCTCCCCAGTGTCCTCCTGGGTCCCCAGTGACGGGACCCGCAAGACTGCTGGGGTGTCAGAGGCCGAGGCTGCAGTCTGCCCAGACAATGCCAGACTGCGGTGCCCAGCATCCACTGACGGCTCCAGTGGGGACCGCGTCCCCCTTTTATAGTGCGGCAGGGGGGCACGTCCCCCCTTTGTGACATCATGGGGCAGTCAGGGCCCCCCTTTGTGACATCACAGGCAGTCAGAGCCCCCCTTGGTGACATGCAGCAGGGGATGAGGAAGAGCAAGACAAGGAGGGCACTTGCCCCAGGCTGACAACAGGACTATTTCATAGCACGAACATCACATTCAGTACAAATTATAAAGTTTGCTGTGTAGTTCAGCTCTCCCTTGATGGCGGCGGTGCAGAGAACTCCTTGCTGCGGTGCCGGAACCCTGAGCCCTTCCCTTCCTCCCAAAGCCGCAGCGCTCACGGTGTCCCCCATTGGCTGTCCCCTGCTGGGAGTGCACGGCTTCCTGCTGATGGAAGGGGCTGGGTGTAGTCCTTGGGTATTTTATATTGATATCGGGATTGACACTGCTTCTTTAGCATTATTAGTGTAAATTCTTTAGTTTTATCCTAGTAAATCTATTTCTATTGCAACCCTCATGTTTCCTTCTTTTTCCCCAATTCCTCTTCCCCGGTGAGGAGGGGTCATCGGGCGAGAGAGTAGTTGTCTAAAGGACAAGAAATTGTGGTGGGTTTCTCAAACCATAACAAGAAGGGAGGGAGAAGGAGAAGGGCCCCACCCCTTCAGGGCATGGTTTGGGTGCGAAGGCACCTTAAAGGCCACCCAGTGCCACCCCCTGCCCTGGGCAGGGACACCTCCCACCAGCCCAGCTTGCTCCGAGCCCCGTCCAACCTGGCCTTGAACCCCTCCAGGGATGGGGCAGCCACAGCTTCTCTGGGCAACCTGGGCCAGGGGCTCACCGCCCTCACAGCCAAGAATTTCTGCCCGAGATCTTAGCTCAGTCTCCCCTCTTGCAGTGGAAACCCCTTCCCCCTCGTCCCATGGCTCCCCTCCCTCATCCAGAGTCCCTCCCCAGCTTTCCTGGAGCCCCTTGAGGGACTGGAAGGGGCTCCAAGGTCTTCGCGGAGCCTTCTCTTCTCCCGGCTGAACTTTTATAGATATTATTTAGTATTCCTGCTGAAAAATGAGAACCCCTGTCTGATCCTCTGGTTTCATTTCAGTCAGTATCTGGGAATGATTTCCCACAAAAGTGCTTTGACCATTCCTGGGGGATCAGCTTTCCTGGTAGGAAAAGCT
Source organism: Rissa tridactyla (assembly GCF_028500815.1). Taxonomy (NCBI): domain Eukaryota; kingdom Metazoa; phylum Chordata; class Aves; order Charadriiformes; family Laridae; genus Rissa; species Rissa tridactyla. The sequence continues at coordinate 9,911,823 of NC_071466.1, read as the reverse complement.
TCTACTCCTCCTGAGGGTTGATCTATGATTACCACCAGGTGCTTAACGCCTCTCACAGGAGGCACGTCAGCATAACCCATCTGCAGCCTTTGGAATGGGAAGTATGACCATGGTTGCCCTCCAGCCTCCTGCTTGGGTTTTGCACCGGAAAACTTCCAACATGTGGGCCAAGAACTCACAATCCCCTTTACTGCCACATGTCTTCCGGGGGCTGTCCACCTTTTCTCAATCTGATTAAAAATTGTCATCCCTCCATGTGTTTTATCACAAAACCGCCTAGCCAAAGCCATTGAGTATTTTCTTGGTAAGACGGGGTTTCCTCCGGTAGTCCAAATTCTAGTTCATCTTTCATGAAGGAGGGAGGGATCCCGAGTGCAGGGCCCAATTCCATTTTTTACAGACCAAGGCAGCGTTAGATCTGTCCCTGTCGTCTGACCAATGGAAGACACGTCTCAGACAGACATCAGGTAGGTGAGCCCAGCGATTCTGCTCAGCTTTGTTGTTGTCTTCCATTGAGAAGACAGTTTTTCACTTCTCTTCTGGGTGTTGAGCAAACCTAGAGGAAGACTCTCTCCAGCAGGCTCCCGAAAAGACCAAAGTCCGCCCTCCGGAAGTCCATGGTGGCAGTTCTGCTGACGCCCTTCCTTGCTTCTCTAAGAATCAAAAACTCTGCCATTTCATGGTCACTGTGCCCAAGATGGCCTCCAACATCACATCCCCCACAAGTCCTTCTCTGTTCACACACAGCAGGTCCAGCAGGGCTCCTTCCCTAGTGCGTTCCCCCACCAGCTGTGTCAGGAATTTATCCCCGCACACCCCAGAAACCTCCAAGACTCTTCCCTCTCAGCTCTATTGGGTTCCCAGCTGATATCTGGTAGGTTGAAGTCTCCCACCAGGGCAAGGGCCAGCAATCGTGAGATTTCTCCCACCTGCTTACAGAATATTTCACCTGCCTCTCTGTCCTGGTTGGGCAGTCTATAACAGACCGTCATATCAGCCTTGTTGGCCCTCCCCCTCATTCTTACCCAGAAACACTCAACCCCAGTGTTTACCATCATTAAGGTCTCGATGTTCACAACACTCCCCAACATACAGGGCCACCCCACCTCCTCTCCTTCCTTGCCTGTCCCTTCTGAAGGGTTTGTAGCCATCTAATGCAGCACTCCAGTCATGCGAGTCAGCCCACCACCTTTCCGTGACAGCGACTACATCATAGCTGTCCTGCTGCACAATGGCTTGCAGCTCCTCCTCTTTCTTGCCCATGCTGCAGGCATTAGTGTGGAAGCACTTCAGCTGGCCTACTGGTCCTGACACCTTTTTGCTGGAAGAAGGCTTCACTCCTACCTGACCGTTCCCAGGAGCAGCCATAGTTTCTAGCCCACCAACGACCCTTGCATCTCTGCTGCTGCATTCATCCCTTTCCCCCTTCAAATCTACTTGAAAGCCCCTTTGATGAGCCCTGCCAACTCCTGTGCAAGGATCCTTTTCCCCTTTTGAGGCAGGTGTATCCCGTCTGTCTCCAACAGGCCTGCTGTCCTGTAAACCATGCTGTGATCAAAAACCCCAAAGTCCTGCCACTGACACCAGGCTCGCAGCCAGGTATTGATCTGCTGGCTCTTCCTGTTGCTTTCCTCATCCTTCCCTGTGCCTGCAACGACAGAGGAGAGCACGACTTGCGCTCCTGAGCCCTTTCCTAGTCATCCCAAGGCCCAGAAGTCTCTCTTGATCTCCCTTGGGATTCTCGGTAACAGATCATCTCTGCCTGTCTGAAAAATTAGGAGCGGTTAATAATCGGAGGCGGGGGAACACCGCGGCGTCCCGTGAGGGAACCCCCGAGCGCCGCCATCAGCCGCCGCTGTGGGCCGGGCCGGGCCGGGGCCGGGGCCGGGGCCTGCGGCGGGGCTGCGCCCGGCTGTGGGGCGGCTGAGGGCCCGGCGCCGTGGCCTGTGCTCCAGAGCCCTCAGCAGCTCCCTTGCCCTTCTCTGGACACACAGAATGGTGGGAGAAATAAGTTCCGGTCCGAATGAAATAGGCTCAGGCAGAATCCTCTGGGAGGCACATTTTTGTTCACGCTCTTGCAAGAGCGGGTGACCTAGCAAGTAGGCACACTTTCCATTCTTGAAACACCACACCTTTTTATTTCCTAATCCCGGCCGAATTTTTCCCTCCCCTGTTTCCCATTGGTTGGGTACTCCAGGGTTCACGGTCTGTGCGAGGCGCCTAACATTCTTCCCGCATGTCCTGCCGCTGTTTACTTCTCTTTATGCTACACCTAAAGGGATTATCTGACTGGCTGATTTCTTTCCTTTTTGGTAAAAAAATTGCTCCATGTCATTAGCCCTGGTTAAATGTTTGACCACCCTTCTAGACACTAATCCAGTAGGAATCAGTTTGTCCTTTTGTCTGTGTGATAAGAGATGTTCTACAAGCCTTTGCTGGAGCCCCTTTGTCTCAGTCATTCCCTTATCGTGTCACCTCTGATGGAAACGGCTTTTCTCCTCCCAAAAGCAAGACCTGCCTTTCTTACAATGGGAAGTGGCAAAGGGAGGAAAGTCGGGGCGTGAGAGAAAGGCAGTTTAATGAGCAAAGCAAAAGCTGTGCGCACAAGCAAAGCCAAACAAGGAACCTGTTGGCTGCTTCCCATTGCAGGCGGGGGTTCAGCCGTCGCCAGGAAAGCCGGGCTCTGGCAGCGTGACGGTGACTTGGGAAGACAAACGCCATCACTCTGAACATCAGCCCTTCCTTCTTCTTTCCCCAGCTTTATATACTGAGCGTGACGTCAAATGGCACGGAATGTCCCTTTGCTCAGTCGGGGTCAGCTGTCCTGGCTCTGTCCCCTCCCAACTCCCTGTGCCCCCCAGGCCATTAAAGAAGCAAACTTTCATGCGTTTGCTTGGAAGCCTATGCTGTTGGGAATGGCAAGAAATCTACCCACACCTTTCTTCGTCTAGGTTTGGCTCAACACCCAGAAGAGAAGTGAAAAACTGTCTTCTCAGCGAAAGACGACAGCGAAGCTGAGGAGAGTCCCTGGGCTCACCTACCTGATGTCTGTCTGAGACGTGTCTTCCATTGGTCAGATGACAGGGACAGATCTAACGCTGCCTTGGTCTGTAAAAAATGGAATTGGGCCCTGCACTTGGGATCCCTCTGGAAAAACAGAACCAGCACCTTCTACGGCCAGCCCTCAAGGGAGGACACACTGGAGTTGCAGAGTGTGCTGTGGTGCCTCAGGAAAGTTGGCAAGTAGCTGGAGCGCCTTGAGATCAAGTTATGGAATCCTTGCAATACTGGCTTTACCCCAAAATGTCACGGGACTATGAGAGATCTTCTTTCATGCCTGGGCGAGTGTAACAGTTGCCTAGTGTCCCTGAGCATCGGGTACCTGGGATTAGACCCCTTGATCCAGGAAAATGTGACGAGGGCTCAGTTTCTCAAGAACTTCTCTACCTTCCTGAAAAGAATGAGCAAACGGCTTGATTCTCTCAACTTAAAAGGAGCCAGAGTAACCTTGGAAGAAGGCTGTGAGCTTCTGCATTCTCTCAGCTGCTTGAAAAATGAAAGCTCTCTCTCTGAAATCGGTGTCGAGAATTTCTGCAGCCTCCACCTTCCTGCCTTCAGCAGCGCCTTGTTCCACCAAACTATGGCCAAGTTCCACAGCCTGGTCATCCTGACTTTCAATTACAACTGCATCTCTGACGAGCTGCTGAACACCCTGCGGGAGCAGAGTGCTCATTCCCTGTGCACCTTGAATATCCAATGTCATATCCACGACCCTCATGGGCAAGTGGTCGGAGGAACGTCGTGGGCCAACTTGGCCAAGGGAGCCCCAAAACTGCGCCTGAACTTCTTCTTTGAAAGAGTCACGAAGCACGATCACCTAGCCAGGATCCTGCTAGCGGAGATGCCAGTCAGCAGCATAAGAGTCTGCGGAGCTACAGTTTCAGAGACCCAGGCTGGAGAATGAGACGCACCCTCACCAACCTCCTCCCAGCCTCCTGGCGTGTTCTGCAGGTACGGGAACCCAGAGGGACATCTCACCGCGGTACCACAAAGCTAAGCAAAGTGATCCTCCAGGCCTTCTGCATAGCAGCGCTCAGCAGGAGGAATTCCTGACCACTTCAGTGTTATGTCCCGAGGGTCATTTTCATAAGCGAGCCACTGCGGTGTTCCACTCTAGCCTGGTTGAGGTCGTTGTCCCTGTCCAGTTGCGATGCCCGTTATGCCAGTCTTCACTGTCAGGCCGACGTCAGGTTGCCCTCATAAAAAGCTAAAACACCCAAAATACTGGTGCTGGAATGTCAGCTGTGAGCACAAAGAGTTTTTCAGGCAGGAAAACCTCAGTTTTGTGAAACCGCTTTAGGCTTCTTCTAGTTAGACATGTTCACGTTTAGTAACTGGTAACTTGCTTATCCTTTCCGATGTTTCTGAACCCCACCCTTTTGCAGGGAAATCTGCGTATGAGGAGAAGAGTCTGTACACCCTGTTTGCTTGCGGAGCTGTAGCCTGCGTCAGCCTGCACTCGTGGTTCTGCTCCCTTTTGGCAACACACAAACGTCTACAGCAGATGTAAATTAACTGGTGCCCATGTCACAGGCCTTTGGTGTCACGCAGGATGTGCCACCAAAGGTGTGCGACAGCCTTGACCCGCGTCAAGGAGCATCAGGTCTTTGCACGCCTGAGGGAAGCACACGGCCTGATGGTTGCTGACAGCGCTCTTTAGGTTCTGTTGCGCTGCAGAGCTTCCAAGGAACAGCCGGGATCTGCAAAGCTTTCTAGAAATTGTCTTTGGATCTACTCTCGTACCTGGGATAATTTCCAATATGTCAAATAAGATCATGGCATGAGCTGAGGGTGCAGCATCTTCTAACGGTAACAGAAGTTGTCTATCCCTTAGGGTGGGGTGCAATGCACAAGGGCCCCCCCATCTCCACGGGAGAGTTGGGATTACCGTAGCATCTACCGTTGTCGTTACCCAAAACTGATTCTCTGCTCCTGTCAAGGGACAAAATTGATCTGCTGCCAGTCCCTTCTGTTGGTAGTATTGGGAAACTTGTTTATTGAATTCTAGTTACTGCGCTCACCAGTTCTGTTGAGTAGCCCTAACAACATTTGTTCTTTTTGGACGGAATTAACACTTCAGTGGAACAATGACCATGAGCTGCTGGACAAGGAGCTGCTACAGCTCACCTTGTCATGCCACAGGCTGTTCTTTCTGGAAGTGTGGGCCTTTCTAAGTGTCACCCCTGTGGAGAGGCTGTTCCAAAACCGGGCAGAAAGGAAATGCAGTTTGGCTACTCTAAAGGTAAGACTTTGTGCTTCAAAACTCCCATTCCCTTCCTCTCTCCAATAGCCAGAGAAAGGTGAGGTCCCCAGGCCCAGAGAAAGGGCGCTTACGGAAATGCTAACATAACTACCTTCCCTAGGTTACGTTTTAGCATTGCAACAAGCCTGAGAACCACTCACAGAAACGGGGCTTTCCGACCTCCTCAGCCAGGTACAGAATGCTGCAGAGGCTGAACAACAAGCCCCAGCAGTTCCACGAGTCCTTCCTAGGCTGGGGGTCCCTCTGTCTCCTCTAGTTCAAGCTGGGGATTCTGAGTCACCTGCCAGCCCCGGCGCTTACGTCTACGCTTAAGTCGAGGCCGGGGGGTTGAATCCCACTAAACTGCAAAAAGATGGAAGCACATCTCCCTCTTTAGGGATGCTGTGTTGAACTGGGCCAGACCACGACTGTGGCTGGTGTACACCATGCTGTCATGCTGCTTTGCATGCCAGATGCTGAATTCAGTGGATCCTCCCCGATGTGTGCAGCTCCCAGGGGTGCCTCGCTTCTGGGGGTAAAAGGAACCTGGCTCTCCCCAGAGATTCTTCAGCAGGAGATGGTGTTTTCCGTCAGTTTGGAGTGAAAACAGTAACACCTCAAGATTTTACTCCAAGCCAAGGCATTTGGCTTCTCTGGGTTCCTCATTAGTCACAGAGGCTTCTTGTTGTCATGAAATTTAATGGGCTGAGCGTGCTCCGTGTATCTGAGAGACACGACCGTCATTCCTTCGTACAGGTCGGGATTTACACAGCCCGACAAGAGCCTAGTGAAGAGGCCCACAGAATCACAGAATGGTAGGGTTGGAAGGGACCTCTGGAGACCCTCCAGTCCAACCCCCTGCCAGAGCAGGGTCACCCAGAGCAGGTGGCACAGGAACGCGTTCAGGTGGGTTTGGAATGTCTCCAGAGACGGAGACTCCACCACCTCTCTGGGCAGCCTGTGCCAGGGCTCTGCCACCCTCACAGGAAAGAAGTTCCTCCTCGTGTTTAGGTGGAAATTCCTATGCTCAAGTTTGTGCCCGTTACCTCTTGTCCTGTTGCTGGGCACCACTGAAAAGAGCCTGGCCCCATCCTCCTGACACCCACCCTTTCCGTATTTCTAAGCGTTGATAAGATCCCCCCTCAGCCGTCTTTTTTCCAGACCAAAGAGACACAAGTCCCTCAGCCTTTCTTCATCAGAGAGGTGTTGCAGTCCCCTCATCACCCTGGTAGCCCTTTGCTGTCCCCTCTCCAGCAGTTCCCTGTCCTTCTGGAACTGGGGAGCCCAGAACTGGACCCAGTACTCCAGACACAGCCTCCCCAGGGCCGAGCAGAGGGGGAGGGTGACCTCCCTCCACCTGCTGGCCACACTCTTCTTGATGCCCCCCCAAGATGCCATTGGCCTCCTTGGCCACAAGGGCACATTGCTGGCTCATGGTAATCCTGTTGCCCACCAGGACTCCCAGGTCTCTTTCCACAGAGTTGCTCTCCAGCAGGTCAGCCCCCAACCTGGACTGGTGCAGGGGGTTATTCCTCCCCAGGTGCCGCACCCTACGCTTGCCCTTATTGAATTTCATAAGGTTCCTCTCTGCCCAACTCTCCAGCCTGTCCGGGTCTCTCTGTATGGCGGCACAGCCTTCTGGTGTGTCAGCCACCCGCCCCCCCAGCTTTGTGTCATCAGCAAACTTGCCGAGGGTGCACTCTATCCCTTCGTCCAGGTCATTGATGAATATATTGAAGAGGACTGGACCCAGTACTGACCGCTGGGGAACACCACTCGTCACTGACCTCCAGCTAGACTCTTTGCCCCTAGTCATGACCCTCTGAGCTCTGTCTTTTAACCAGTTATCTGTCCACCATATCTATGTCCATTCATTTAACCCACACCTCCTAAGTTTCCCTATGAGGATGCTGTGGGAGACCGTGTCGAACGCCTTGCTCAGCTCTTGCACGCTATTTACAGGAGGTTCAAATACCTGATTGACTCAGAGATTAATTATTTTGCTGTCGTCTACCCAATGGTATAAACCAGAGGAAGGGAGAAGAACACCCGGTGCCATCTGCACGCAATGAATGCATCCTTTGGAGGGCTCTAGGAAGGGATTTGAATCTCGACAGCAGTGCCTCTGAACGAGAGAGACCTTTACAGCAAGACAGAGGCAAGGGACAAGGTTGCGCTCCACACGTTAAAATGTTGGACTTGGGAACGGGCCCGCTACATCTCCAGCATCATTTCTTCTTGCCCTTGCTTTGTTTTTCCTCGCCAGAACCAAAGGAAGCAGCGAGCCCTTTTCCACCCTTACGGGCATCTCTAGGAAAAATAAGGCCCCCACTTTCTTCAGCACCTCTCATTGTAGAGCTTCAAACACCTTACCAATGAAGCCCATCGTGCTGTTTCCATTTTACAAAGAGGGAAACCGAGACGTGGGGTGATGTCCTGGTTTAACTTCAGCCAGCAACAAAGAAACAGGCGGCTGCTCGCTCGCTTCCCCCCCGCCATGGGAGAGGGGTAGAATGGGAAGAAAAAGGCAAAACTCGTGGGTTGAGATCAAGGCAGTTTAACAGAACAGTGAAGGAAAGCGGAAAACCACAACAATAATGCTGTTAGAGGAATGTACAAAACACCATTAATGTACCGCTGCTCACCGACCAGACCCAGGAAGCCCCCAGCCCAGTCCCCAGCGGGGATTTCCTGCTCCCTTTTCCAGCCAGCTCCCGGCTATAGACTGGGCATGGCTCACATGGTGATGGTATGGAATACCTGTGTGCCGTGCCAGCTCCTTGGGAAAATTGACCCTATTCCTGCCAGAACCGGGTGTTATCCACCCTTTGTTCTATACCTTCAACGTCATGCCCAGATCTTACACTTTCCAATGAATTACCACCGCTTTTCCCTGTCTTTGATATATACACACATCTATAGACATACAGCTATCATAGAACGGTCGAGGTTGGAAGGGACCTTTCAGATCATCAAGTCCAACCATCAACCCAACACTGACAAAAACCACCGCTAACCCACGTCCCTCAGCACCACGTCTGCCCGGCTTGTAAATCCCTCCAGGGATGGTGACTCCACCACTGCCCTGGGTAGCCTCTTCCTATGACAGCCCTGTTGGTGAAAACGTTTTTCCTAATATCCATCCTAAACCTCCCCTGGTACAACTTGAGGCCGTTTCCTCTTGTCCTGTCGCCTGTTCCTTGAGAGAAGAGACCGACCCTTAGTCTCTGGGCCATCCCTCAACAATGTCCGTTGAGGTTGAGTTCATTTAACCCATGGCTTTGGGCTCCCTCTGTCAGAGCAGTCTCTCAGGGCAGGGGAGATGGTGTGTGGTGCTGGACTCCTGCATGCTGTATCCAGAGCTCGCCGCTGGTGTAGCTGGTGCGGACCCTGCCCAGGTTCCGCAGGTTGAAGATGTCAATCTTGAGGAAGTTGCTGGGCGCCAGTTGCTGAGGTCAGGTGTGATCCCATCACCGCTGCGCTTTACTCACGTTCATCAAAGTCCATCTGCCATTGTTTTGGGTGATTCTTACTGCAGTCCCATTGGTATGGCATCTAGCAATTCTAATAATGATGACACAGAGTGGCAGGGCTATTTAGCAATTGACATCACACAAATGGATTCATTGGCTTGTCTCACCCACAGTCAGATCCCAATGACCATGTGAGCCGCCTTCTGGATGCGGGGAAGGCTGTGGACGTTGTCTCTCTGGACTTTGGTAAGGCCTTTGACACCATCCCCCAGAGAGTTCTCCTGGAGAAGCTGGCGAATCGTGGCATAGACAAGTGTACTCTTTGCTGGGTAAAAAACCGGCTGAATGGCCGTGCCCAGAGAGTTGTGATTAGTGGGGTGAAATCTTCTTGGCGGCTGGTCACCAGTGGTGTCCCTCAGGGCTCAGTTTTGGGTCCAGTTTTGTTTAATATCTTTATCAATGATCTGGATGAGGGGACTGAGTGCACCTGCAGTAAGTTCGCAGACGACACCAAGCTAGGTGGGAGTGTTGATCTGCTTGAGGGAAGGAAGGCTCTCCAGAGGGCCCTGGACAGGCTGGAGGGATGGGCCAAGGCCAATTGGATGAGGTTTAATAAGGCCAAGGGCCGGCTCCTGCATTTCGGTCACAACAACCCCAAGAAACGCCAGGGGCTTGGGGAAGAGTGGCTGGAAAGCTGCCCCGCAGAAAAGGACCTGGGGGTGCTGGTGGCCGGCCAGCTTAACATGAGCCAGCAGCGTGCCCAGGTGGCCAAGAAGGCCAACAGCATTCTGGCTTGTATGAGGAATAGCGTGGCCAGCAGGAGTAGGGAAGGGATCGTTCCTCTGTACTCGGCACTGGTGAGGCCTCGCCTGGAGTACTGTGTTCAGTTCTGGGCCCCTCTGTACAAGAGGGACCTTGAAGTGCTGCAGCGTGTCCAGAGGAGAGCTACCAAGCTGGTGAGGGGTCTGGAGACCAAGTCATATGAGGAGAGGCTGAGGGAGCTGGGCATGTTTAGCTTGGAGAAGAGGAGGCTGAGGGGAGACCTCATTGCCCTCCACAAGTCCCTGAAAGGAGGTTGGAGAGAGGTGGGTGTTGGCCTCTTCTCCCAGGTGAATAATGACAGGACCAGAGGAAATGGTCTGAAGCTGCGGCAGGGGAGGTTTAGATTAGATAGTAGGAAGAATTACTTCACTGAAAGAGTGGTCAGGCACTGGAACGGCCTGCCCAGGGAGGTGGTTGAGTCACCATCCCTAGAGGTGTTTAAGAAACGCCTAGATTTGGCACTTCAGGGCATGCTTTAGTGACAGAGATTGTAGGGGGTTTTTGTGTGTGTGTATGGTTGGACTCGATGATCTCAAAGGTCCCTTCCAACCATGAAGATTCTATGATTCTATGAGGTGCATATCAGAGCTCCCCATCCTTCTGCATCACCTGCCACGTGCCCCCAGGGCCTTAGAGAACCATAGAAGGTGTTGGGTTGGAAGGGACCTTTAAATGCCATCTAGTCCCACCCCCCTGCAGTAAGCAGGGACATCTTCAACTAGATCAGGTTGCTCCGAGCCTCATGAAGCCCGGCCTTGAATGTCTCCAGGGATGGGGCCTCCACCACCTCTCTGGGCAACCTGGGCCAGTGTCTCACCACCCTCGTTGTAAAGAACTTCTTCCTAATGCCTAATCTAAACCTGCCCTGCTCTAGTTCTCTCTTCCTTAAGTGAAAGCAATCCCACAGATGGGTTTGCCTTTGCCCGAGGCAGGACTAACCCAGACTGTCTTCCCTGACACACTCTTCATGTGCACTACGGGGACTTTATCCCCTTCTAGGGTACGTGGAAGTTCTGATTGGGCAGGACCAGCTCAATTATTAGATTCCCAGGTGTTAACTAGCCAGGTGGCCTTTGCTAACTGTGTATCCCATTGTTTTAAGGTCCCACCCCCCCATTGCTCTCAGGGTAGTTTTTTACAGCCCGTTGTATTGTTCGATCTTCCCAGAGGCGGGCGAATGGCAGGGGCCGTGATATACCCACTCAGTGCCACACTCTTTGGCCCAGGGACCTGAGAGTGTTTTGGAAATGAGTCCCATTGTCCGACTCGGTTCTCTCTGGGGTGCCGTGTCACCACAGGACTTGCTTGTCAAGGCCCAGGACAGCGTTCCTTGGAGCGGCACGGGGCACAGGGTATGTTTCCAGTCATCCAGTGGTTGCTTCCACCACTGTGAGCACATGGTCCCCTCGGAGAGCGTCCCGCTCATTGGTGAGCCTTGATGGCACTCAGGACCATCCCATGGGACCAGGGCATCTGCACCGGGGTGGTGGGCACCCCCCCATGACAGGGGGGGGTTTCGATGGGGGGAGGTGCGCACGGGTCTCTCCCCACCCCGCTGCGGCATCACCACCCATTACCCACGCAGGGAAGTACTACATCGCCACCATGACCATGATCACGGCCTCCACCGCGCTGACCACCTTCATCATGAACATCCACCACTGCAGACCGGGGACCTGGCCCGTGCCCCCCTGGGCCAGGTGGCTCATCCTCCACCACATGGCCCGGCTCTGCTGCGTCTACGAGGTAGGCGAGAGCTGCAAGAGCCCCCGGTGGGTGCCGCGCAGGCGGTTGGGCAGGGAGGACACTTGGGGGCCAGGGGAGAGCCCCATGGAGGGGGAGGTGGGTGCCGAGGCAGGGGGCTGTCCCCGGGACTGCTGCTTGTGCCACCACGATGACATGCTGAGGAATGTGGGCTACATCGCCGGCTGCTTCCGGCGCCACCGAGCCTCCCAGCACCGGACCGCTGAGTGGAAGAAGATGGCCAAGGTGATGGACCGCTTCTTCATGTGGGTCTTCTTCCTCATGGTCTTCCTCATGAGTGTGCTGGTCCTGGGCAATGCTGCCTGATGGCCCAGTGGACTCACTGCCCCCAGGGAAAGTGGTGGCCACGGGTGCTCCATGAGGGTGGCTCGTCCTGAGCACCCCTTGGCACTTCATGGACCTGCAGGGTGGAAGCTCCACCAGCACCAGGGAAGAGGAGCCTGACAGCGGGACCCTGACTCGGCCGGGGCTGCCCCAGCTGCAGGGTTGAGGGGTCACGGCCCCCCGAGCAGTTGTCTGGGTTGTGACGTATAGAAATATAGATGTGGAATCATAGAATCACAGAATGGTTTGGGTGGGAAGGGACCTTAAAGATCATCTCATTCCACCCCCCCGCCCTGGGCAGGGACACCTCCCACCAGCCCAGCTTGCTCCAAGCCCCGGCCAACCTGGCCTTGAACCCCTCCAGGGATGGGGCAGCCACAGCTTCTCTGGGCAACCTGGGCCAGGGGCTCACCGCCCTCACAGCCAAGAATTTCTGCCTGAGATCTCAGCTCAATCTCCCCTCTTGCAGTGGAAAACCCTTCCCCCTCGTCCCATGGCTCCCCTCCCTCATCCAGAGTCCCTCCACAGCTTTCCTGGAGCTCCTTGAGGGACTGGAAGGGGCTCCAAGGTCTCAGTGGAGCTCTTCTTCAGGCTGAACCCCCCCAACTCTCTCAGCCCGTCCTCACAGCACAGGGCCTCCAGCCCTCCCAGCATCTCCAGGGCCTCCTCTGGACCATATAGATATATGCATAGACACCTTCTGCTCCTCCTGTGTCCCCACCAGTGCCTGCCACCCTGCCTGGCCAGGGCTCGAGTCTGCTGCAGCCCCCCGAGACGCCACTCCAGTGTCCAGCAGCCCTGGTGAGGGTTCCAGGGGAGCAGGGCAGCCCCCACCCCGTCCCCTCCGGGTGCTGGCTGGGGCCAGGATGGTGCCCGGGAGGGACGGAGGGGTCTGGCCCTCGACACCTTCGGTGACAGAGCATGGACCTTTGTATCCCACCCAAACCCTGCGTGCGGTAAATAGCGGAGCATTTCCTGCCGATCCATCCTGGCTTACGGAATATCTCACCCCCCTGCATTTACTGATCCGTCCTCAATAAAATAACGACTCCATCAGCTCTGGCTGAGTGACCTCTGGCTCTTCTCCTGCGACAGCGACGGCGGCTGGTCCGCGCTCACCCTGCCCGACAGCCTGTGCCGGGGGGGGCTGGGCCCCTCGTCCCCATCCCTGCCCCACATCCCACAGAGTGGCTGGCGGAGTGTCCTTGTTCCGGCGGGGATAGGGTTAATTTTTCCTGGTATTCCATGCCATGTGAGCCATGCCCACCCTGAGCTGCCGGGGGAGGGGGCAGGAAGTCGCGCTTGGAGCGGGCTGGGGCGTCCCGGGTCCGGTCGGGGAGCGGCGGGGAGCGGCGGTCCCGTAATCGTGTGTGTATATGCCTCTGTCCGTGTTCTTGTTGTTGTTTGCTTGTTCCCTTTGCTGTTCTGTTAAACTGCCTTTGTCTCAACCCAAGAGTCTTGCCTTTTTTTTCTTCTGATTCTTCCTGTATCGGGAAGGCCCGACCGAGCGGCACGTGGTTCTTTGTTGCCGTCTGAGGCTAAACCACGACACGGAGGCATCGGGGCTCATGCCATCTTGTCACCGGTGGAGGGGACCAATCAGCTGGTGGGGAGGGGGAGAGTGGCCAAACCCGGGGGGACACCCGTGGGTGATGGGGGAACCTGGGGATGAGAGCCGGAGGCGCTGGGGCAGCCGGAACAGGGTGCGGGGGACACGGAGTGCCCTCGGGCTGGCTGGGATGGCGCACAGACGCTGGCAGCAGGGATGGCCGTAGCGAGGGGAGCGCGGGGGGGGCAGCAGCACCGCCCCCGGCTGAGTGCAGGGACCCGGCTGGGGGGACATGGCGAGGGGAAGGAGCCGCTGTCCCCACGGGGAGCCCCGGGGCGAGGAGGGAGCCCGGCCAGGGCAGCCCCAGCGGCCGAGGAGGAAGGCAAAGGGGCCAGGCAGCATGGAAAGCGCAGGGCAGCGGGGACGGGGGTCCCACCGAGACCCCAGCCCTGCGCCGACTCCGCTCAGGGGGGTCCCAGCAGGGCCCCCAGGCACAGCCAGGTCCCGGCAGCGGCAGGGGGGTCCCCAGCCCCATCTCAGCCCCCGTCCGGCGGGGACGGGCTCAGCCACAGCTGGGGAGAGAGGGCGGGGGCTGCGGGGGCCACCAGGCAGTGCTGGGGGGGGGGCGGCTCCCAGGTCTCTCCCGGGTAGCAGAGGGTAGAAGGGATGCCGGGTGCGTGAGGTGCGAGCAGGCGGCTGATCCGCTCGGCCTGGCGGCAGAGGTCAAAGAGGGAGCAGAAAGGCTGCGGAGCGTCAGGGAGAGGGCAGAGCAGCAGAGAGTTGGGGTTGTTCAGCCTGGAGAAGAGAAGGCTGCGGGGAGACCTTGTAGCGGCCTTGCAGTCCCTAAAGGGGGCCTCCAGGAGGGATTGGGAGGGACTGTGGCTGAGGGAGTGTAACAATAGGGCACGGGATAACGGGGAACCCAGTAGAGCTGAGAGGGAAGAGTCTTGGAGGTTTCTGGGGTGTGTGGGAATAAATTCCTGACACAGCTGGTGGGGGAACGCACTAGGGAAGGAGCCCTGCTGGACCTGCTGTGTGTGAACAGAGAAGGACTTGTGGGGGATGTGATGTTGGAGGCCGTCTTGGGCACAGTGACCATGAAATGGCAGAGTTTCTGATTCTTAGGGAAGCAAGGAAGGGCGTCAGCAGAACTGCCACCATGGACTTCCGGAGGGCGGACTTTGGTCTTTTCGGGAGCCTGCTGGAGAGAGTCTTCCTCTAGGTTTGCTCAACACCCAGAAGAGAAGTGAAAAACTGTCTTCTCAATGGAAGATGACAGCGAAGCTGAGCAGAATCGCTGGGCTCACCTACCTGATGTCTGTCTGAGACGTGTCTTCCATCGGTCAGACGACAGGGACAGATCTAACGCTGCCTTGGTCTGTAAAAAATGGAACTGGGCCCTGCACTCGGGATCCCTCCCTCCTCCATGAAAGATGAACTAGAATTTGGACTACCGGAGGAAACCCCGTCTTACCAAAAGAATACTAAATGGCTTTGGCTAGGCGGTTTTGTGATAAAACACATGGAGGGATGACAATTTTTAATCAGATTGAGAAAAGGTGGACAGCCCCCAGAAGACATGTGGCAGTAAAGGGGATTGTGAGTTCTTGGCCCACATGTTGGAAGTTTTCCGGTGCAAAACCCAAGCAGGAGGCTGGAGGGCAACCATGGTCATACTTCCCATTCCAAAGGCTGCAGATGGGTTATGCTGACGTGCCTACTGTGAGAGGCGTTAAGAGAAGAGAAGGCTGCGGGGAGACCTTGGAGCCCCTTCCAGTCCCTCAAGGGGCTCCAGGAAAGCTGTGGAGGGACTCTGGATGAGGGAGGGGAGCCATGGGACGAGGGGGAAGGGGTTTCCACTGCAAGAGGGGAGATTGAGCTAAGATCTCGGGCAGAAATTCTTGGCTGTGAGGGCGGTGAGCCCCTGGCCCAGGTTGCCCAGAGAAGCTGTGGCTGCCCCATCCCTGAAGGGGTTCAAGGCCAGGTTGGCTGGGGCTTGGAGCAAGCTGGGCTGGTGGGAGGTGTCCCTGCCCAGGGCAGGGGGTGGCACTGGGTGGCCTTTAAGGTGCCTTCGCACCCAAACCATGCCCTGAAGGGGTGGGGCCCTTCTCCTTCTCCCTCCCTTCTTGTTATGGTTTGAGAAACCCACCACAATTTCTTGTCCTTTAGACAACTACTCTCTCGCCCGATGACCCCTCCTCACCGGGGAAGAGGAATTGGGGAAAAAGAAGGAAACATGAGGGTTGCAATAGAAATAGATTTACTAGGATAAAACTAAAGAATTTACACTAATAATGCTAAAGAAGCAGTGTCAATCCCGATAACGATATAAAATACCCAAGGACTACACCCAGCCCCTTCCATCAGCAGGAAGCCGTGCACTCCCAGCAGGGGACAGCCAATGGGGGACACCGTGAGCGCTGCGGCTTTGGGAGGAAGGGAAGGGCTCAGGGTTCCGGCACCGCAGCAAGGAGTTCTCTGCACCGCCGCCATCAAGGGAGAGTTGAACTACACAGCAAACTTTATAATTTGTACTGAATGTGATGTTCGTGCTATGAAATAGTCCTGTTGTCAGCCTGGGGCAAGTGCCCTCCTTGTCTTGCTCTTCCTCATCCCCTGCTGCATGTCACCAAGGGGGGCTCTGACTGCCTGTGATGTCACAAAGGGGGGCTCTGACTGCCCCATGATGTCACAAAGGGGGGACGTGCCCCCCTGCCGCACTATAAAAGGGGGACGCGGTCCCCGCTGGAGCCGTCAGTGGATGCTGGGCACCGCAGTCTGGCATTGTCTGGGCAGACTGCAGCCTCGGCCTCTGACACCCCAGCAGTCTTGCGGGTCCCGTCACTGGGGACCCAGGAGGACACTGGGGAGCCGCATTGCGGTTCTGTGCTGGTGACTCGGAGCACCGCAGCCACACCGGCGTTGGTGCCATGGGGCGCTCTGACGCCGTGTCTCCCCTGGGCCCTCTCCTCCTGATTGTGATGGGGCTCAGCGTATTCTCAGCTGTGCTGCAGAGCAAGCGGCTTCAGGTAGGTGACTGTTGCACCACACTGTGCTGCGGCGTGGGGTGGTGACGGATGGCATAGGGTGGTGTGGGGTGCCGTGGGGGGCTGTGGTGTGGGACTGGGAGGCGCTCCCGTCTCACCCAGCTCCTGGGGACCTTGCAGAAGTGGTGGAAGAAGAAGAGTAAGAAGAAGCGTCAGACAAGCAAGACAGGAGCCCGGCCAGAGAAGCAGAGCGGTGAGTGGCCCCAGCATGGAGCACCCTGCAAACAGCCGACACCCCACGGCAGCCCTGAGCCGGGGCTGTGCCGGGGGCTGCCGGCCGCTCAATCTGTCTCCTCCCGCTGCAGCTTCTCGGGCAGTGTATGGAGAAGTGGAGAAATCCCATTCGAAGCAGGAGAAGCGGTGAGTGTGGGGGAGACCCCAGATGCTGCCCCAGACCCTCACCCCGTGCCCTGCCCCTGCCTGCGCTGGGCAGCCCTGACCGCCAGCCAAGGAGGGGTGCTGCCTGCGGGTTCTTCTGGGGTCTGGGGTGCAGCGGGGTCTCTTTCTCCTGCTCTGCAGGGCGAGTGCGGAGGCCTTGAACAGGAAGCATCGCTCCCCACGGGCCCCGCTTGTCACCATGGACTCTGTGACTGACAGAGGCTCCTCTTCCCTCAACTCCCTCTACTCCTTCCCGGAGCCCCGGCCTAGTGCGATGGCGGAGCTGGCAGCACTCGACCGCTCAGGACCCCGCCATCCCCCCAGGGCTGTCAACGGGAGGGTGGAGGAGCCAGGGCCAGCCCTCTGCCAGGAGCCCCCACAGGAACTGCCTACAAGGACCAAGCAAGAGCCGGTCCCCAGGGAAAGCAGGGACAGGGCGCAGAGCCCTGTGGACACGCAGCCTTCACCCTGCAGCCCCCCAGCCATGGCCTCGGACCAAGGGGAGCTGGTCATGGAGCTCCTCCGCTGTTTCGAGTCCACCCAGGAGATGGCCAGGCAGTGCTGTGAGATGCTGAAGGTGCTGCAGGCCCGTTGGCAAGGGGCAGCGGGGGCCTGTGATCGGAACCTCCCCGGGGAGCCCTTCCATCCCCTGGGCAGGATGGAGGCGCAGCAGCAGCTGGGGGCCACAGTGAAGCCCCATCACCTGGGAGCGGAGCGGCCGTGGGTGGATGTAAACACGGATAAGGCTGAGGATGGGATCATGGAGAAGGAGGAGGACACAGGACCAGAGAGAAGTGTGAAGGAGAAGGAAAGGAGCAGCCCTGTGGAGCTCGGCAGGGGGAGCCTGGCGGAAGTGAAGAGAAACAGCAAGACGGGGCCGGGCAAGAACAACTCCATGGGGCCAAGCACCAGCAGCCCCCCAGGCTCAGGCAGGAGCACCCCCACGGATGCGGAAGGGAGGAGGGACAGGGCGCAGAGCCCCATGACTGTGCTTCCGCCGCCCAGCAGCCCCCCAGCCAAGGCCACGGACGACAAGTTGCTCTACTTGGAGCTCTTGGACACTGTCAAGACCTTGGAGGAGGAGAGGCAGCAGCACGGCGAGGTCATGGACAGGGAGTGTGACCAGGCGTCCCCAGGGCTGTGCCCGCTAGGACGGTGCCTGTGTCAGTGCTGCACCTGGCTCTGGTACCGCCTGAAGGACTGCTGGAGACGCTGCTGCCGGACGCGCCGTGTCTGCTTCAGCAATTTCCCCCAATGGGTGGGAAGGGTGGGGCCGGGAACCCCCTGGGGTGCCCCTCTTGTCAACCAATAAAAAAGTCAATATTTTCTCTATCCCTGTGACTGTCAGCAGATCAGTTTTGTCCCTTGACAGGAGCAGAGAATCAGTTTTGTGTAAGGACAACAGTATATGCTACAGTAATCCCAACTCTCCCATGGAGATCATAGAATCATAGAATCTTCATGGTTGGAAACGACATTTGAGATCATGGAGTCCAACCATTGTGCAGCAGGACAGCTATGACGTAGTCGCCATCACGGAAACTTGGTGGGCTGACTCGCACTCCCTGCGGGAGCACAGCGCTCATTCCCTGTGCACCTTGAATATCCAATGTCATATCCACGACCCTCATGGGCAAGTGGTCAGAGGAACGTCGTGGGCCAACTTGGCCAAGGGAGCCCCAAAACTGCGCGTGAACCTCTTCTTTGAAAGAGTCACGAAGCACGATCACCTAGCCAGGATCCTGCTAGCGGAGATGCCAGTCAGCAGCATAAGAGTCTGCGGAGCTACAGTTTCAGAGACCCAGGCTGGAGAATGAGACGCACCCTCACCAACCTCCTCCCAGCCTCCTGGCGTGTTCTGCAGGTACGGGAACCCAGAGGGACATCTCACCGCGGTATCACAAAGCTAAGCAAAGTGATCCTCCAGGCCTTCTGCATAGCAGCGCTCAGCAGGAGGAATTCCTGACCACTTCAGTGTTATGTCCCGAGGGTCATTTTCATAAGCGAGCCACTGCGGTGTTCCACTCTAGCCTGGTTGAGGTCATTGTCCCTGTCCAGTTGCGATGCCCGTTATGCCAGTCTTCACTGTCAGGCCGACGTCAGGTTGCCCTCATAAAAAGCTAAAACACCCAAAATACTGGTGCTGGAATGTCAGCTGTGAGCACAAAGAGTTTTTCAGGCAGGAAAACCTCAGTTTTGTGAAACCGCTTTAGGCTTCTTCTAGTTAGACATGTTCACGTTTAGTAACTGGTAACTTGCTTATCCTTTCCGATGTTTCTGAACCCCACCCTTTTGCAGGGAAATCTGCGTATGAGGAGAAGAGTCTGTACACCCTGTTTGCTTGCGGAGCTGTAGCCTGCGTCAGCCTGCACTCGTGGTTCTGCTCCCTTTTGGCAACACACAAACGTCTACAGCAGATGTAAATTAACTGGTGCCCATGTCACAGGCCTTTGGTGTCACGCAGGATGTGCCACCAAAGGTGTGCGACAGCCTTGACCCGCGTCAAGGAGCATCAGGTCTTTGCACGCCTGAGGGAAGCACACGGCCTGATGGTTGCTGACAGCGCTCTTTAGGTTCTGTTGCGCTGCAGAGCTTCCAAGGAACAGCCGGGATCTGCAAAGCTTTCTAGAAATTGTCTTTGGATCTACTCTCGTACCTGGGATAATTTCCAATATGTCAAATAAGATCATGGCATGAGCTGAGGGTGCAGCATCTTCTAACGGTAACAGAAGTTGTCTATCCCTTAGGGTGGGGTGCAATGCACAAGGGCCCCCCCATCTCCACGGGAGAGTTGGGATTACCGTAGCATCTACCGTTGTCGTTACCCAAAACTGATTCTCTGCTCCTGTCAAGGGACAAAATTGATCTGCTGCCAGTCCCTTCTGTTGGTAGTATTGGGAAACTTGTTTATTGAATTCTAGTTACTGCGCTCACCAGTTCTGTTGAGTAGCCCTAACAACATTTGTTCTTTTTGGACGGAATTAACACTTCAGTGGAACAATGACCATGAGCTGCTGGACAAGGAGCTGCTACAGCTCACCTTGTCATGCCACAGGCTGTTCTTTCTGGAAGTGTGGGCCTTTCTAAGTGTCACCCCTGTGGAGAGGCTGTTCCAAAACCGGGCAGAAAGGAAATGCAGTTTGGCTACTCTAAAGGTAAGACTTTGTGCTTCAAAACTCCCATTCCCTTCCTCTCTCCAATAGCCAGAGAAAGGTGAGGTCCCCAGGCCCAGAGAAAGGGCGCTTACGGAAATGCTAACATAACTACCTTCCCTAGGTTACGTTTTAGCATTGCAACAAGCCTGAGAACCACTCACAGAAACGGGGCTTTCCGACCTCCTCAGCCAGGTACAGAATGCTGCAGAGGCTGAACAACAAGCCCCAGCAGTTCCACGAGTCCTTCCTAGGCTGGGGGTCCCTCTGTCTCCTCTAGTTCAAGCTGGGGATTCTGAGTCACCTGCCAGCCCCGGCGCTTACGTCTACGCTTAAGTCGAGGCCGGGGGGTTGAATCCCACTAAACTGCAAAAAGATGGAAGCACATCTCCCTCTTTAGGGATGCTGTGTTGAACTGGGCCAGACCACGACTGTGGCTGGTGTACACCATGCTGTCATGCTGCTTTGCATGCCAGATGCTGAATTCAGTGGATCCTCCCCGATGTGTGCAGCTCCCAGGGGTGCCTCGCTTCTGGGGGTAAAAGGAACCTGGCTCTCCCCAGAGATTCTTCAGCAGGAGATGGTGTTTTCCGTCAGTTTGGAGTGAAAACAGTAACACCTCAAGATTTTACTCCAAGCCAAGGCATTTGGCTTCTCTGGGTTCCTCATTAGTCACAGAGGCTTCTTGTTGTCATGAAATTTAACGGGCTGAGCGTGCTCTGTGTATCTGAGAGACACGGCCGTCATTCCTTCGTACAGGTCGGGATTTACACAGCCCGACAAGAGCCTAGTGAAGAGGCCCACACAATCACAGAATGGTAGGGTTGGAAGGGACCTCTGGAGACCCTCCAGTCCAACCCCCTGCCAGAGCAGGGTCACCCAGAGCAGGTGGCACAGGAACGCGTTCAGGTGGGTTTGGAATGTCTCCAGAGACGGAGACTCCACCACCTCTCTGGGCAGCCTGTGCCAGGGCTCTGCCACCCTCACAGGAAAGAAGTTCCTCCTCGTGTTTAGGTGGAACTTCCTATGCTCAAGTTTGTGCCCGTTGCCTCTTGTCCTGTTGCTGGGCACCACTGAAAAGAGCCTGGCCCCATCCTCCTGACACCCACCCTTTCCGTATTTCTAAGCGTTGATAAGATCCCCCCTCAGCCGTCTTTTTTCCAGACCAAAGAGACACAAGTCCCTCAGCCTTTCTTCATCAGAGAGGTGTTGCAGTCCCCTCATCACCCTGGTAGCCCTTTGCTGTCCCCTCTCCAGCAGTTCCCTGTGCTTCTGAAACTGGGGAGCCCAGAACTGGACCCAGTACTCCAGACACAGCCTCCCCAGGGCCGAGCAGAGGGGGAGGGTGACCTCCCTCCACCTGCTGGCCACACTCTTCTTGATGCCCCCCCAAGATGCCATTGGCCTCCTTGGCCACAAGGGCACATTGCTGGCTCATGGTCATCCTGTTGCTCTCCAGCAGGTCAGCCCCCAACCTGGACTGGTGCAGGGGGTTATTCCTCCCCAGGTGCTGCACCCTACGCTTGCCCTTATTGAATTTCATAAGGTTCCTCTCTGCCCAACTCTCCAACCTGTCCGGGTCTCTCTGTATGGCGGCACAGCCTTCTGGTGTGTCAGCCACCCGCCCCCCCAGCTTTGTGTCATCAGCAAACTTGCTGAGGGTGCACTCTATCCCTTCGTCCAGGTCATTGATGAATATATTGAAGAGGACTGGACCCAGTACTGACCCCTGGGGAACACCACTCGTCACTGACCTCCAACTAGACTCTTTGCCCCTAATCACGACCCTCTGAGCTCTGTCTTTTAACTAGTTATCTGTCCACCATATCTACGTCCATTCATTTAACCCACACCTCCTAAGCTTCCCTATAAGGATGCTGTGGGAGACCGTGTCGAACGCCTTGCTCAGCTCTTGCACGCTAGTTAGAGGAGGTTCAAATACCTGATTGACTCAGAGATTAATCATTTTGCTGTCGTCTACCCAAAGGCATAAACCAGAGGAAGGGAGAAGAACACCCGGTGCCATCTGCACGCAATGAATGCATCCTTTGGAGGGCTCTAGGAAGGGATTTGAATCTCGACAGCAGTGCCTCTGAACGAGAGAGACCTTTACAGCAAGACAGAGGCAAGGGACAAGGTTGCGCTCCACGCGTTAAAATGTTGGACTTGGGAACGGGCCCGCTACATCTCCAGCATCATTTCTTTTTACCCTTACTTTTTTTTCCTCGCCAGAACCAAAGGAAGCAGCGAGCCCTTTTCCACCCTTACGGGCATCTCTAGGAAAAATAAGGCCCCCTCTTTCTTCAGCACCTCTCATTGTAGAGCTTCAAACACCTTACCAATGAAGCCCAGCGCGCTGTTTCCAATTTACAAAGAGGGAAACCGAGACGTGGGGTGATGTCCTGGTTTAACTTGAGCCACCAACAAAGAAACAGGCGGCCGCTCACTCGCTTCCCCCCTGCCACGGGAGAGGGGTAGAATGGGAAGAGAAAGGCAAAACTCGTGGGTTGAGATCAAGGCAGTTTAACAGAACAGCGAAGGAAAGCGGAAAACCACAACAATAACGCTGTTAGAGGAATGTACAAAACACCATGAATGTACCGCTGCTCACTGACCGGATCCGGGAAGTACCTCTGTCCCGTGACAGCTCCTTGGGAAAACTGACCCTATTGCTGGCAGAACCGGGTGTTTTCCACCCTTTGTTCTATACCTTCAACATCATGCCCAGATCTTACACTTTCCAATGAATTACCACCGCTTTTCCCTGTCTTTGATATATACACACATCTATAGACATACAGCTATCATAGAACGGTCGAGGTTGGAAGGGACCTTTCAGATCATCAAGTCCAACCATCAACCCAACACTGACAAAAACCACCGCTAACCCACGTCCCTCAGCACCACGTCTGCCCGGCTTGTAAATCCCTCCAGGGATGGTGATTCCACCACTGCCCTGGGCAGCCTCTTCCAATGACAGCCCTGTTGGTGAAAACGTTTTTCCTAATATCCATCCTAAACCTCCCCTGGTACAACTTGAGGCCGTTTCCTCTTGTCCTGTCGCCTGTTCCTTGAGAGAAGAGACCGACCCTTAGTCTCTGGGCCATCCCTCAACAATGTCCGTTGAGGTTGAGTTCATTTAACCCATGGCTTTGGGCTCCCTCTGTCAGAGCAGTCTCTCAGGGCAGGGGAGATGGTGTGTGGTGCTGGACTCCTGCATGCTGTATCCAGAGCTCGCCGCTGGTGTAGCTGGTGCGGACCCTGCCCAGGTTCCGCAGGTTGAAGATGTCAATCTTGAGGAAGTTGCTGGGCGCCAGTTGCTGAGGTCAGGTGTGATCCCATCACCACTGCGCTTTACTCACGTTCATCAAAGTCCATCTGCCATTGTTTTGGGTGATTCTTACTGCAGTCCCATTGGTATGGCTTCTAGCAATTCTAATAATGATGACACAGAGTGGCAGGGCTATTTAGCAATTGACATCACACAAATGGATTCATTGGCTTGTCTCACCCACAGTCAGATCCCCATGACCATGTGAGCCGCCTCCTGGATGCGGGGAAGGCTGTGGACATTGTCTCTCTGGACTTTGGTAAGGCCTTTGATACCGTCCCCCAGAGCGTTCTCCTGGAGAAGCTGGCGAATCGCGGCATAGACAAGTGTACTCTTTGCTGGGTAAAAAACCGGCTGGATGGCCGTGCCCAGAGAGTTGTGATTAGTGGGGTGAAATCTTCTTGGCGGCCGGTCACCAGTGGTGTCCCTCAGGGCTCAGTTTTGGGGCCAGTTTTGTTTAAAATCTTTATCAATGATCTGGATGAGGGGATTGAGTGCACCCTCAGTAAGACTGCAGACGACACCAAGCTAGGTGGGAGTGTTGATCTGCTTGAGGGAAGGAAGGCTCTCCAGAGGGCCCTGGACAGGCTGGAGGGATGGGCCAAGGCCAATTGCATGAGGTTTAATAAGGCCAAGGGCCGGGTCCTGCATTTTGGTCACAACAACCCCAAGCAACGCCAGGGGCTTGGGGAAGAGTGGCTGGAAAGCTGCCCCGCAGAAAAGGACCTGGGGGTGCTGGTGGCCGGCCAGCTTAACATGAGCCAGCAGCGTGCCCAGGTGGCCAAGAAGGCCAACAGCATTCTGGCTTGTATGAGGAATAGGGTGGCCAGCAGGAGTAGGGAAGTGATCGTGCCTCGTACTCGGCACTGGTGAGGCCTCACCTCGAGTGCTGTGTTCAGTTCTGGGCCCCTCTGTACAAGAGGGACCTTGAAGTGCTGCAGCGTGTCCAGAGGAGAGCTACCAAGCTGGTGAGGGGTCTGGAGACCAAGTCATATGAGGAGAGGCTGAGGGAGCTGGGCATGTTTAGCTTGGAGAAGAGGAGGCTGAGGGGAGACCTCATTGCCCTCCACAACTCCCTGAAAGGAGGTTGGAGAGAGGTGGGTGTTGGCCTCTTCTCCCAGGTGAATAATGACAGGACCAGAGGAAAGGGTCTGAAGCTGCGGCAGGGGAGGTTTAGATTAGATAGTAGGAAGAATTCCTTTACTGAAAGAGTGGTCAGGCACTGGAACGGCCTGCCCAGGGAGGTGGTTGAGTCACCATCCCTAGAGGTGTTTAAGAAACGCCTAGATTTGGCACTTCAGGGCATGCTCTAGTGGCAGAGATTGTAGGGGGTTTTTGTGTGTGTGTATGGTTGGACTCGATGATCTCAAAGGTCCCTTCCAACCATGAAGATTCTATGATTCTATGAGGTGCATATCAGAGCTCCCCATCCTTCTGCATCACCTGCCACGTGCCCCCAGGG
This sequence comes from Rissa tridactyla, assembly GCF_028500815.1. NCBI lineage: Eukaryota > Metazoa > Chordata > Aves > Charadriiformes > Laridae > Rissa > Rissa tridactyla. The sequence goes on along the minus strand of NC_071466.1, from coordinate 9,887,219 downwards.
CCTTAGAGAACCATAGAAGGTGTTGGGTTGGAAGGGACCTTTAAATGCCATCTAGTCCCACCCCCCTGCAGTAAGCAGGGACATGTTCAACTAGATCAGGTTGCTCCGAGCCTCATGAAGCCCGGCCTTGAATGTCTCCAGGGATGGGGCCTCCACCACCTCTCTGGGCAACCTGGGCCAGTGTCTCACCACCCTCGTTGTAAAGAACTTCTTCCTAATGCCTAATCTAAACCTGCCCTGCTCTAGTTCTCTCTTCCTTAAGTGAAAGCAATCCCACAGATGGGTTTGCCTTTGCCCGAGGCAGGACTAACCCAGACTGTCTTCCCTGACACACTCTTCATGTGCACTACGGGGACTTTATCCCCTTCTAGGGTACGTGGAAGTTCTGATTGGGCAGGACCAGCTCAATTATTAGATTCCCAGGTGTTAACTAGCCAGGTGGCCTTTGCTAACTGTGTATCCCATTGTTTTAAGGTCCCACCCCCCCATTGCTCTCAGGGTAGTTTTTTACAGCCCGTTGTATTGTTCGATCTTCCCAGAGGCGGGCGAATGGCAGGGGCCGTGATATACCCACTCAGTGCCACACTCTTTGGCCCAGGGACCTGAGAGTGTTTTGGAAATGAGTCCCATTGTCCGACTCGGTTCTCTCTGGGGTGCCGTGTCACCACAGGACTTGCTTGTCAAGGCCCAGGACAGCGTTCCTTGGAGCGGCACGGGGCACAGGGTATGTTTCCAGTCATCCAGTGGTTGCTTCCACCACTGTGAGCACATGGTCCCCTCGGAGAGCATCCCGCTCATTGGTGAGCCTTGATGGCACTCAGGACCATCCCACGGGACCAGGGCATCTGCACCGGGGTGGTGGGCACCCCCCCATGACAGGGGGGGGTTTCGATGGGGGGAGGTGCGCACGGGTCTCTCCCCACCCCGCTGCGGCATCACCACCCATTACCCACGCAGGGAAGTACTACATCGCCACCATGACCATGATCACGGCCTCCACCGCGCTGACCATCTTCATCATGAACATCCACCACTGCAGACCGGGGACCTGGCCCGTGCCCCCCTGGGCCAGGTGGCTCATCCTCCACCACATGGCCCGGCTCTGCTGCGTCTACGAGGTAGGCGAGAGCTGCAAGAGCCCCCGGTGGGTGCCGCGCAGGCGGGTGGGGAGGGAGGACACTGGGGGGCCAGGGGAGAGCCCCATGGAGGGGGAGGTGGGTGCCGAGGCAGGGGGCTGTCCCTGGGACTGCTGCTTGTGCCACCACGATGACATGCTGAGGAATGTGGGCTACATCGCCGGCTGCTTCCGGCGCCACCGAGCCTCCCAGCACCGGACCGCTGAGTGGAAGAAGATGGCCAAGGTGATGGACCGATTCTTCATGTGGGTCTTCTTCCTCATGGTCTTCCTCATGAGTGTGCTGGTCCTGGGCAATGCTGCCTGATGGCCCAGTGGACTCACTGCCCCCAGGGAAAGTGGTGGCCACGGGTGCTCCATGAGGGTGGCTCGTCCTGAGCACCCCTTGGCACTTCATGGACCTGCAGGGTGGAAGCTCCACCAGCACCAGGGAAGAGGAGCCTGACAGCGGGACCCTGACTCGGCCGGGGCTGCCCCAGCTGCAGGGTTGAGGGGTCACGGCCCCCCGAGCAGTTGTCTGGGTTGTGACGTATAGAAATATAGATGTGGAATCATAGAATCACAGAATGGTTTGGGTGGGAAGGGACCTTAAAGATCATCTCATTCCACCCCCCCGCCCTGGGCAGGGACACCTCCCACCAGCCCAGCTTGCTCCAAGCCCCGGCCAACCTGGCCTTGAACCCCTCCAGGGATGGGGCAGCCACAGCTTCTCTGGGCAACCTGGGCCAGGGGCTCACCGCCCTCACAGCCAAGAATTTCTGCCTGAGATCTCAGCTCAATCTCCCCTCTTGCAGTGGAAACCCTTCCCCCTCGTCCCATGGCTCCCCTCCCTCATCCAGAGTCCCTCCACAGCTTTCCTGGAGCTCCTTGAGGGACTGGAAGGGGCTCCAAGGTCTCAGTGGAGCTCTTCTTCAGGCTGAACCCCCCCAACTCTCTCAGCCCGTCCTCACAGCACAGGGCCTCCAGCCCTCCCAGCATCTCCAGGGCATCCTCTGGACCATATAGATATATGCATAGACACCTTCTGCTCCTCCTGTGTCCCCACCAGTGCCTGCCACCCTGCCTGGCCAGGGCTCGAGTCTGCTGCAGCCCCCCGAGACGCCACTCCAGTGTCCAGCAGCCCTGGTGAGGGTTCCAGGGGAGCAGGGCAGCCCCCACCCTGTCCCCTCCGGGTGCTGGCTGGGGCCAGGATGGTGCCCGGGAGGGACGGAGGGGTCTGGCCCTCGACACCTTCGGTGACAGAGCATGGACCTTTGTATCCCACCCAAACCCTGCGTGCGGTAAATAGCGGAGCATTTCCTGCCGATCCATCCTGGCTTACGGAATATCTCACCCCCCTGCATTTACTGATCCGTCCTCAATAAAATAACGACTCCATCAGCTCTGGCTGAGTGACCTCTGGCTCTTCTCCTGCAACAGCGACGGCGGCTGGTCCGCGCTCACCCTGCCCGACAGCCTGTGCCGGGGGGGGCTGGGCCCCTCATCCCCATCCCTGCCCCACATCCCACAGAGTGGCTGGCGGAGTGTCCTTGTTCCGGCGGGGATAGGGTTAATTTTTCCTGGTATTCCATGCCATGTGAGCCATGCCCACCCTGAGCTGCCGGGGGAGGGGGCAGGAAGTCGCGCTTGGAGCGGGCTGGGGCGTCCCGGGTCCGGTCGGGGAGCGGCGGGGAGCGGCGGTCCCGTAATCGTGTGTGTATATGCCTCTATCCATGTTCTTGTTGTTGTTTGCTTGTTCCCTTTGCTGTTCTGTTAAACTGCCTTTGTCTCAACCCAAGAGTCTTGCCTTTTTTTTCTTCTGATTCTTCCTGTATCGGGAAGGCCCGACCGAGCGGCACGTGGTTCTTTGTTGCCGTCTGAGGCTAAACCACGACACGGAGGCATCGGGGCTCATGCCATCTTGTCACCGGTGGAGGGGACCGATCAGCTGGTGGGGAGGGGGAGAGTGGCCAAACCCGGGGGGACACCCGTGGGTGATGGGGGAACCTGGGGATGAGAGCCGGAGGCGCTGGGGCAGCCGGAACAGGGTGCGGGGGACACGGAGTGCCCTTGGGCTGGCTGGGATGGCGCACAGACGCTGGCAGCAGGGATGGCCGTAGCGAGGGGAGCGCGGGGGGGCAGCAGCACTGCCCCCGGCTGAGTGCAGGGACCCGGCTGGGGGGGACATGGCGAGGGGAAGGAGCCGCTGTCCCCGCGGGGAGCCCCGGGGCGAGGAGGGAGCCCGGCCAGGGCAGCCCCAGCGGCCGAGGAGGAAGGCAAAGGGGCCAGGCAGCATGGAAAGCGCAGGGCAGCGGGGACGGGGGTCCCACCGAGACCCCAGCCCTGCGCCGACTCCGCTCAGGGGGGTCCCAGCAGGGCCCCCAGGCACAGCCAGGTCCCGGCAGCGGCAGGGGGGTCCCCAGCCCCATCTCAGCCCCCGTCCGGCGGGGACGGGCTCAGCCACAGCTGGGGAGAGAGGGCGGGGGCTGCGGGGGCCACCAGGCAGTGCCGGGGTGGGGGCGGCTCCCAGGTCTCTCCCGGGTAGCGGAGGGTAGAAGGGATGCCGGGTGCGTGAGGTGCGAGCAGGCGGCTGATCCGCTCGGCCTGGCGGCAGAGGTCAAAGAGGGAGCAGAAAGGCTGCGGAGCGTCAGGGAGAGGGCAGAGCAGCAGAGAGTTGGGGTTGTTCAGCCTGGAGAAGAGAAGGCTGCGGGGAGACCTTGTAGCGGCCTTGCAGTCCCTAAAGGGGGCCTCCAGGAGGGATTGGGAGGGACTGTGGCTGAGGGAGTGTAACAATAGGGCACGGGATAACGGGGAACCCAGTAGAGCTGAGAGGGAAGAGTCTTGGAGGTTTCTGAGGTGTGTGGGAATAAATTCCTGACACAGCTGGTGGGGGAACGCACTAGGGAAGGAGCCCTGCTGGACCTGCTGTGTGTGAACAGAGAAGGACTTGTGGGGGATGTGATGTTGGAGGCCGTCTTGGGCACAGTGACCATGAAATGGCAGAGTTTCTGATTCTTAGGGAAGCAAGGAAGGGCGTCAGCAGAACTGCCACCATGGACTTCCGGAGGGCGGACTTTGGTCTTTTCGGGAGCCTGCTGGAGAGAGTCTTCCTCTAGGTTTGCTCAACACCCAGAAGAGAAGTGAAAAACTGTCTTCTCAATGGAAGATGACAGCGAAGCTGAGCAGAATCGCTGGGCTCACCTACCTGATGTCTGTCTGAGACGTGTCTTCCATTGGTCAGACGACAGGGACAGATCTAACGCTGCCTTGGTCTGTAAAAAATGGAACTGGGCCCTGCACTCGGGATCCCTCCCTCCTCCATGAAAGATGAACTAGAATTTGGACTACCGGAGGAAACCCCGTCTTACCAAAAGAAGACTCAATGGCTTTGGCTAGGCGGTTTTGTGATAAAACACATGGAGGGATGACAATTTTTAATCAGATTGAGAAAAGGTGGACAGCCCCCGGAAGACATGTGGCAGTAAAGGGGATTGTGAGTTCTTGGCCCACATGTTGGAAGTTTTCCGGTGCAAAACCCAAGCAGGAGGCTGGAGGGCAACCATGGTCATACTTCCCATTCCAAAGGCTGCAGATGGGTTATGCTGACGTGCCTACTGTGAGAGGCGTTAAGAGAAGAGAAGGCTGCGGGGAGACCTTGGAGCCCCTTCCAGTCCCTCAAGGGGCTCCAGGAAAGCTGTGGAGGGACTCTGGATGAGGGAGGGGAGCCATGGGACGAGGGGGAAGGGGTTTCCACTGCAAGAGGGGAGATTGAGCTAAGATCTCGGGCAGAAATTCTTGGCTGTGAGGGCGGTGAGCCCCTGGCCCAGGTTGCCCAGAGAAGCTGTGGCTGCCCCATCCCTGAAGGGGTTCAAGGCCAGGTTGGCTGGGGCTTGGAGCAAGCTGGGCTGGTGGGAGGTGTCCCTGCCCAGGGCAGGGGGTGGCACTGGGTGGCCTTTAAGGTGCCTTCGCACCCAAACCATGCCCTGAAGGGGTGGGGCCCTTCTCCTTCTCCCTCCCTTCTTGTTATGGTTTGAGAAACCCACCACAATTTCTTGTCCTTTAGACAACTACTCTCTCGCCCGATGACCCCTCCTCACCGGGGAAGAGGAATTGGGGAAAAAGAAGGAAACATGAGGGTTGCAATAGAAATAGATTTACTAGGATAAAACTAAAGAATTTACACTAATAATGCTAAAGAAGCAGTGTCAATCCCGATAACGATATAAAATACCCAAGGACTACACCCAGCCCCTTCCATCAGCAGGAAGCCGTGCACTCCCAGCAGGGGACAGCCAATGGGGGACACCGTGAGCGCTGCGGCTTTGGGAGGAAGGGAAGGGCTCAGGGTTCCGGCACCGCAGCAAGGAGTTCTCTGCACCGCCGCCATCAAGGGAGAGTTGAACTACACAGCAAACTTTATAATTTGTACTGAATGTGATGTTCGTGCTATGAAATAGTCCTGTTGTCAGCCTGGGGCAAGTGCCCTCCTTGTCTTGCTCTTCCTCATCCCCTGCTGCATGTCACCAAGGGGGGCTCTGACTGCCTGTGATGTCACAAAGGGGGGCTCTGACTGCCCCACGATGTCACAAAGGGGGGACATGCCCCCCTGCCGCACTATAAAAGGGGGACGCGGTCCCCACTGGAGCCGTCAGTGGATGCTGGGCACCGCAGTCTGGCATTGTCTGGGCAGACTGCAGCCTCGGCCTCTGACACCCCAGCAGTCTTGCGGGTCCCGTCACTGGGGACCCAGGAGGACACTGGGGAGCCGCATTGCGGTTCTGTGCTGGTGACTCGGAGCACCGCAGCCACACCGGCGTTGGTGCCATGGGGCGCTCTGACGCCGTGTCTCCCCTGGGCCCTCTCCTCCTGATTGTGATGGGGCTCAGCGTATTCTCAGCTGTGCTGCAGAGCAAGCGGCTTCAGGTAGGTGACTGTTGCACCACACTGTGCTGCGGCGTGGGGTGGTGACGGATGGCATAGGGTGGTGTGGGGTGCCGTGGGGGGCTGTGGTGTGGGACTGGGAGGCGCTCCCGTCTCACCCAGCTCCTGGGGACCTTGCAGAAGTGGTGGAAGAAGAAGAGTAAGAAGAAGCGTCAGACAAGCAAGACAGGAGCCCGGCCAGAGAAGCAGAGCGGTGAGTGGCCCCAGCATGGAGCACCCTGCAAACAGCCGACACCCCACGGCAGCCCTGAGCCGGGGCTGTGCCGGGGGCTGCCGGCCGCTCAATCTGTCTCCTCCCGCTGCAGCTTCTCGGGCAGTGTATGGAGAAGTGGAGAAATCCCATTCGAAGCAGGAGAAGCGGTGAGTGTGGGGGAGACCCCAGATGCTGCCCCAGACCCTCACCCCGTGCCCTGCCCCTGCCTGCGCTGGGCAGCCCTGACCGCCAGCCAAGGAGGGGTGCTGCCTGCGGGTTCTTCTGGGGTCTGGGGTGCAGCGGGGTCTCTTTCTCCTCCTCTGCAGGGCGAGTGCGGAGGCCTTGAACAGGAAGCATCGCTCCCCACGGGCCCCGCTGGTCACCATGGACTCTGTGACTGACAGAGGCTCCTCTTCCCTCAACTCCCTCTACTCCTTCCCGGAGCCCCAGCCTAGTGCGATGGCGGAGCTGGCAGCACTCGACCGCTCAGGACCCCGCCATCCCCCCAGGACTGTCAACGGGAGGGTGGAGGAGCCAGGGCCAGCCCTCTGCCAGGAGCCCCCACAGGAACTGCCTACAAGGACCAAGCAAGAGCCGGTCCCCAGGGAAAGCAGGGACAGGGCGCAGAGCCCTGTGGACACGCAGCCTTCACCCTGCAGCCCCCCAGCCATGGCCTCGGACCAAGGGGAGCTGGTCATGGAGCTCCTCCGCTGTTTCGAGTCCACCCAGGAGATGGCCAGGCAGTGCTGTGAGATGCTGAAGGTGCTGCAGGCCCGTTGGCAAGGGGCAGCGGGGGCCTGTGATCGGAACCTCCCCGGGGAGCCCTTCCATCCCCTGGGCAGGATGGAGGCGCAGCAGCAGCTGGGGGCCACAGTGAAGCCCCATCACCTGGGAGCGGAGCGGCCGTGGGTGGATGTAAACACGGATAAGGCTGAGGATGGGATCATGGAGAAGGAGGAGGACACAGGACCAGAGAGAAGTGTGAAGGAGAAGGAAAGGAGCAGCCCTGTGGAGCTCGGCAGGGGGAGCCTGGCGGAAGTGAAGAGAAACAGCAAGACGGGGCCGGGCAAGAACAACTCCATGGGGCCAAGCACCAGCAGCCCCCCAGGCTCAGGCAGGAGCACCCCCACGGATGCGGAAGGGAGGAGGGACAGGGCGCAGAGCCCCATGACTGTGCTTCCGCCGCCCAGCAGCCCCCCAGCCAAGGCCACGGACGACAAGTTGCTCTACTTGGAGCTCTTGGACACTGTCAAGACCTTGGAGGAGGAGAGGCAGCAGCACGGCGAGGTCATGGACAGGGAGTGTGACCAGGCGTCCCCAGGGCTGTGCCCGCTAGGACGGTGCCTGTGTCAGTGCTGCACCTGGCTCTGGTACCGCCTGAAGGACTGCTGGAGACGCTGCTGCCGGACGCGCCGTGTCTGCTTCAGCAATTTCCCCCAATGGGTGGGAAGGGTGGGGCCGGGAACCCCCTGGGGTGCCCCTCTTGTCAACCAATAAAAAAGTCAATATTTTCTCTATCCCTGTGACTGTCAGCAGATCAGTTTTGTCCCTTGACAGGAGCAGAGAATCAGTTTTGTGTAAGGACAACAGTATATGCTACAGTAATCCCAACTCTCCCATGGAGATCATAGAATCATAGAATCTTCATGGTTGGAAACGACATTTGAGATCATGGAGTCCAACCATTGTGCAGCAGGACAGCTATGACGTAGTCGCCATCACGGAAACTTGGTGGGCTGACTCGCACTCCCTGCGGGAGCACAGCGCTCATTCCCTGTGCACCTTGAATATCCAATGTCATATCCACGACCCTCATGGGCAAGTGGTCAGAGGAACGTCGTGGGCCAACTTGGCCAAGGGAGCCCCAAAACTGCGCCTGAACTTCTTCTTTGAAAGAGTCACGAAGCACGATCACCTAGCCAGGATCCTGCTAGCGGAGATGCCAGTCAGCAGCATAAGAGTCTGCGGAGCTACAGTTTCAGAGACCCAGGCTGGAGAATGAGACGCACCCTCACCAACCTCCTCCCAGCCTCCTGGCGTGTTCTGCAGGTACGGGAACCCAGAGGGACATCTCACCGCGGTATCACAAAGCTAAGCAAAGTGATCCTCCAGGCCTTCTGCATAGCAGCGCTCAGCAGGAGGAATTCCTGACCACTTCAGTGTTATGTCCCGAGGGTCATTTTCATAAGCGAGCCACTGCGGTGTTCCACTCTAGCCTGGTTGAGGTCGTTGTCCCTGTCCAGTTGCGATGCCCGTTATGCCAGTCTTCACTGTCAGGCCGACGTCAGGTTGCCCTCATAAAAAGCTAAAACACCCAAAATACTGGTGCTGGAATGTCAGCTGTGAGCACAAAGAGTTTTTCAGGCAGGAAAACCTCAGTTTTGTGAAACCGCTTTAGGCTTCTTCTAGTTAGACATGTTCACGTTTAGTAACTGGTAACTTGCTTATCCTTTCCGATGTTTCTGAACCCCACCCTTTTGCAGGGAAATCTGCGTATGAGGAGAAGAGTCTGTACACCCTGTTTGCTTGCGGAGCTGTAGCCTGCATCAGCCTGCACTCGTGGTTCTGCTCCCTTTTGGCAACACACAAACGTCTACAGCAGATGTAAATTAACTGGTGCCCATGTCACAGGCCTTTGGTGTCACGCAGGATGTGCCACCAAAGGTGTGCGACAGCCTTGACCCGCGTCAAGGAGCATCAGGTCTTTGCACGCCTGAGGGAAGCACACGGCCTGATGGTTGCTGACAGCGCTCTTTAGGTTCTGTTGCGCTGCAGAGCTTCCAAGGAACAGCCGGGATCTGCAAAGCTTTCTAGAAATTGTCTTTGGATCTACTCTCGTACCTGGGATAATTTCCAATATGTCAAATAAGATCATGGCATGAGCTGAGGGTGCAGCATCTTCTAACGGTAACAGAAGTTGTCTATCCCTTAGGGTGGGGTGCAATGCACAAGGGCCCCCCCATCTCCACGGGAGAGTTGGGATTACCGTAGCATCTACCGTTGTCGTTACCCAAAACTGATTCTCTGCTCCTGTCAAGGGACAAAATTGATCTGCTGCCAGTCCCTTCTGTTGGTAGTATTGGGAAACTTGTTTATTGAATTCTAGTTACTGCGCTCACCAGTTCTGTTGAGTAGCCCTAACAACATTTGTTCTTTTTGGACGGAATTAACACTTCAGTGGAACAATGACCATGAGCTGCTGGACAAGGAGCTGCTACAGCTCACCTTGTCATGCCACAGGCTGTTCTTTCTGGAAGTGTGGGCCTTTCTAAGTGTCACCCCTGTGGAGAGGCTGTTCCAAAACCGGGCAGAAAGGAAATGCAGTTTGGCTACTCTAAAGGTAAGACTTTGTGCTTCAAAACTCCCATTCCCTTCCTCTCTCCAATAGCCAGAGAAAGGTGAGGTCCCCAGGCCCAGAGAAAGGGCGCTTACGGAAATGCTAACATAACTACCTTCCCTAGGTTACGTTTTAGCATTGCAACAAGCCTGAGAACCACTCACAGAAACGGGGCTTTCCGACCTCCTCAGCCAGGTACAGAATGCTGCAGAGGCTGAACAACAAGCCCCAGCAGTTCCACGAGTCCTTCCTAGGCTGGGGGTCCCTCTGTCTCCTCTAGTTCAAGCTGGGGATTCTGAGTCACCTGCCAGCCCCGGCGCTTACGTCTACGCTTAAGTCGAGGCCGGGGGGTTGAATCCCACTAAACTGCAAAAAGATGGAAGCACATCTCCCTCTTTAGGGATGCTGTGTTGAACTGGGCCAGACCACGACTGTGGCTGGTGTACACCATGCTGTCATGCTGCTTTGCATGCCAGATGCTGAATTCAGTGGATCCTCCCCGATGTGTGCAGCTCCCAGGGGTGCCTCGCTTCTGGGGGTAAAAGGAACCTGGCTCTCCCCAGAGATTCTTCAGCAGGAGATGGTGTTTTCCGTCAGTTTGGAGTGAAAACAGTAACACCTCAAGATTTTACTCCAAGCCAAGGCATTTGGCTTCTCTGGGTTCCTCATTAGTCACAGAGGCTTCTTGTTGTCATGAAATTTAACGGGCTGAGCGTGCTCTGTGTATCTGAGAGACACGGCCGTCATTCCTTCGTACAGGTCGGGATTTACACAGCCCGACAAGAGCCTAGTGAAGAGGCCCACACAATCACAGAATGGTAGGGTTGGAAGGGACCTCTGGAGACCCTCCAGTCCAACCCCCTGCCAGAGCAGGGTCACCCAGAGCAGGTGGCACAGGAACGCGTTCAGGTGGGTTTGGAATGTCTCCAGAGACGGAGACTCCACCACCTCTCTGGGCAGCCTGTGCCAGGGCTCTGCCACCCTCACAGGAAAGAAGTTCCTCCTCGTGTTTAGGTGGAACTTCCTATGCTCAAGTTTGTGCCCGTTGCCTCTTGTCCTGTTGCTGGGCACCACTGAAAAGAGCCTGGCCCCATCCTCCTGACACCCACCCTTTCCGTATTTCTAAGCGTTGATAAGATCCCCCCTCAGCCGTCTTTTTTCCAGACCAAAGAGACACAAGTCCCTCAGCCTTTCTTCATCAGAGAGGTGTTGCAGTCCCCTCATCACCCTGGTAGCCCTTTGCTGTCCCCTCTCCAGCAGTTCCCTGTCCTTCTGGAACTGGGGAGCCCAGAACTGGACCCAGTACTCCAGACACAGCCTCCCCAGGGCCGAGCAGAGGGGGAGGGTGACCTCCCTCCACCTGCTGGCCACACTCTTCTTGATGCCCCCCCAAGATGCCATTGGCCTCCTTGGCCACAAGGGCACATTGCTGGCTCATGGTAATCCTGTTGCCCACCAGGACTCCCAGGTCTCTTTCCACAGAGTTGCTCTCCAGCAGGTCAGCCCCCAACCTGGACTGGTGCAGGGGGTTATTCCTCCCCAGGTGCCGCACCCTACGCTTGCCCTTATTGAATTTCATAAGGTTCCTCTCTGCCCAACTCTCCAGCCTGTCCGGGTCTCTCTGTATGGCGGCACAGCCTTCTGGTGTGTCAGCCACCCGCCCCCCCAGCTTTGTGTCATCAGCAAACTTGCCGAGGGTGCACTCTATCCCTTCGTCCAGGTCATTGATGAATATATTGAAGAGGACTGGACCCAGTACTGACCGCTGGGGAACACCACTCGTCACTGACCTCCAGCTAGACTCTTTGCCCCTAGTCATGACCCTCTGAGCTCTGTCTTTTAACCAGTTATCTGTCCACCATATCTATGTCCATTCATTTAACCCACACCTCCTAAGCTTCCCTATAAGGATGCTGTGGGAGACCGTGTCGAACGCCTTGCTCAGCTCTTGCACGCTAGTTAGAGGAGGTTCAAATACCTGATTGACTCAGAGATTAATTATTTTGCTGTCGTCTACCCAATGGTATAAACCAGAGGAAGGGAGAAGAACACCCGGTGCCATCTGCACGCAATGAATGCATCCTTTGGAGGGCTCTAGGAAGGGATTTGAATCTCGACAGCAGTGCCTCTGAACGAGAGAGACCTTTACAGCAAGACAGAGGCAAGGGACAAGGTTGCGCTCCACACGTTAAAATGTTGGACTTGGGAACGGGCCCGCTACATCTCCAGCATCATTTCTTCTTGCCCTTGCTTTGTTTTTCCTCGCCAGAACCAAAGGAAGCAGCGAGCCCTTTTCCACCCTTACGGGCATCTCTAGGAAAAATAAGGCCCCCACTTTCTTCAGCACCTCTCATTGTAGAGCTTCAAACACCTTACCAATGAAGCCCATCGTGCTGTTTCCATTTTACAAAGAGGGAAACCGAGACGTGGGGTGATGTCCTGGTTTAACTTCAGCCAGCAACAAAGAAACAGGCGGCTGCTCGCTCGCTTCCCCCCCGCCATGGGAGAGGGGTAGAATGGGAAGAAAAAGGCAAAACTCGTGGGTTGAGATCAAGGCAGTTTAACAGAACAGTGAAGGAAAGCGGAAAACCACAACAATAATGCTGTTAGAGGAATGTACAAAACACCATTAATGTACCGCTGCTCACCGACCAGACCCAGGAAGCCCCCAGCCCAGTCCCCAGCGGGGATTTCCTGCTCCCTTTTCCAGCCAGCTCCCGGCTATAGACTGGGCATGGCTCACATGGTGATGGTATGGAATACCTGTGTGCCGTGCCAGCTCCTTGGGAAAATTGACCCTATTCCTGCCAGAACCGGGTGTTATCCACCCTTTGTTCTATACCTTCAACGTCATGCCCAGATCTTACACTTTCCAATGAATTACCACCGCTTTTCCCTGTCTTTGATATATACACACATCTATAGACATACAGCTATCATAGAACGGTCGAGGTTGGAAGGGACCTTTCAGATCATCAAGTCCAACCATCAACCCAACACTGACAAAAACCACCGCTAACCCACGTCCCTCAGCACCACGTCTGCCCGGCTTGTAAATCCCTCCAGGGATGGTGACTCCACCACTGCCCTGGGTAGCCTCTTCCTATGACAGCCCTGTTGGTGAAAACGTTTTTCCTAATATCCATCCTAAACCTCCCCTGGTACAACTTGAGGCCGTTTCCTCTTGTCCTGTCGCCTGTTCCTTGAGAGAAGAGACCGACCCTTAGTCTCTGGGCCATCCCTCAACAATGTCCGTTGAGGTTGAGTTCATTTAACCCATGGCTTTGGGCTCCCTCTGTCAGAGCAGTCTCTCAGGGCAGGGGAGATGGTGTGTGGTGCTGGACTCCTGCATGCTGTATCCAGAGCTCGCCGCTGGTGTAGCTGGTGCAGACCCTGCCCAGGTTCCGCAGGTTGAAGATGTCAATCTTGAGGAAGTTGCTGGGCGCCAGTTGCTGAGGTCAGGTGTGATCCCATCACCGCTGCGCTTTACTCACGTTCATCAAAGTCCATCTGCCATTGTTTTGGGTGATTCTTACTGCAGTCCCATTGGTATGGCATCTAGCAATTCTAATAATGATGACACAGAGTGGCAGGGCTATTTAGCAATTGACATCACACAAATGGATTCATTGGCTTGTCTCACCCACAGTCAGATCCCAATGACCATGTGAGCCGCCTTCTGGATGCGGGGAAGGCTGTGGACGTTGTCTCTCTGGACTTTGGTAAGGCCTTTGACACCATCCCCCAGAGAGTTCTCCTGGAGAAGCTGGCGAATCGTGGCATAGACAAGTGTACTCTTTGCTGGGTAAAAAACCGGCTGAATGGCCGTGCCCAGAGAGTTGTGATTAGTGGGGTGAAATCTTCTTGGCGGCTGGTCACCAGTGGTGTCCCTCAGGGCTCAGTTTTGGGTCCAGTTTTGTTTAATATCTTTATCAATGATCTGGATGAGGGGACTGAGTGCACCTGCAGTAAGTTCGCAGACGACACCAAGCTAGGTGGGAGTGTTGATCTGCTTGAGGGAAGGAAGGCTCTCCAGAGGGCCCTGGACAGGCTGGAGGGATGGGCCAAGGCCAATTGGATGAGGTTTAATAAGGCCAAGGGCCGGGTCCTGCATTTCGGTCACAACAACCCCAAGAAACGCCAGGGGCTTGGGGAAGAGTGGCTGGAAAGCTGCCCCGCAGAAAAGGACCTGGGGGTGCTGGCGGCCGGCCAGCTTAACATGAGCCAGCAGCGTGCCCAGGTGGCCAAGAAGGCCAACAGCATTCTGGCTTGTATGAGGAATAGCGTGGCCAGCAGGAGTAGGGAAGGGATCGTTCCTCTGTACTCGGCACTGGTGAGGCCTCGCCTGGAGTACTGTGTTCAGTTCTGGGCCCCTCTGTACAAGAGGGACCTTGAAGTGCTGCAGCGTGTCCAGAGGAGAGCTACCAAGCTGGTGAGGGGTCTGGAGACCAAGTCATATGAGGAGAGGCTGAGGGAGCTGGGCATGTTTAGCTTGGAGAAGAGGAGGCTGAGGGGAGACCTCATTGCCCTCCACAAGTCCCTGAAAGGAGGTTGGAGAGAGGTGGGTGTTGGCCTCTTCTCCCAGGTGAATAATGACAGGACCAGAGGAAATGGTCTGAAGCTGCGGCAGGGGAGGTTTAGATTAGATAGTAGGAAGAATTCCTTCACTGAAAGAGTGGTCAGGCACTGGAACGGCCTGCCCAGGGAGGTGGTTGAGTCACCATCCCTAGAGGTGTTTAAGAAACGCCTAGATTTGGCACTTCAGGGCATGCTTTAGTGACAGAGATTGTAGGGGGTTTTTGTGTGTGTGTATGGTTGGACTCGATGATCTCAAAGGTCCCTTCCAACCATGAAGATTCTATGATTCTATGAGGTGCATATCAGAGCTCCCCATCCTTCTGCATCACCTGCCACGTGCCCCCAGGGCCTTAGAGAACCATAGAAGGTGTTGGGTTGGAAGGGACCTTTAAATGCCATCTAGTCCCACCCCCCTGCAGTAAGCAGGGACATCTTCAACTAGATCAGGTTGCTCCGAGCCTCATGAAGCCCGGCCTTGAATGTCTCCAGGGATGGGGCCTCCACCACCTCTCTGGGCAACCTGGGCCAGTGTCTCACCACCCTCGTTGTAAAGAACTTCTTCCTAATGCCTAATCTAAACCTGCCCTGCTCTAGTTCTCTCTTCCTTAAGTGAAAGCAATCCCACAGATGGGTTTGCCTTTGCCCGAGGCAGGACTAACCCAGACTGTCTTCCCTGACACACTCTTCATGTGCACTACGGGGACTTTATCCCCTTCTAGGGTACGTGGAAGTTCTGATTGGGCAGGACCAGCTCAATTATTAGATTCCCAGGTGTTAACTAGCCAGGTGGCCTTTGCTAACTGTGTATCCCATTGTTTTAAGGTCCCACCCCCCCATTGCTCTCAGGGTAGTTTTTTACAGCCCGTTGTATTGTTCGATCTTCCCAGAGGCGGGCGAATGGCAGGGGCCGTGATATACCCACTCAGTGCCACACTCTTTGGCCCAGGGACCTGAGAGTGTTTTGGAAATGAGTCCCATTGTCCGACTCGGTTCTCTCTGGGGTGCCGTGTCACCACAGGACTTGCTTGTCAAGGCCCAGGACAGCGTTCCTTGGAGCGGCACGGGGCACAGGGTATGTTTCCAGTCATCCAGTGGTTGCTTCCACCACTGTGAGCACATGGTCCCCTCGGAGAGCGTCCCGCTCATTGGTGAGCCTTGATGGCACTCAGGACCATCCCATGGGACCAGGGCATCTGCACCGGGGTGGTGGGCACCCCCCCATGACAGGGGGGGGTTTCGATGGGGGGAGGTGCGCACGGGTCTCTCCCCACCCCGCTGCGGCATCACCACCCATTACCCACGCAGGGAAGTACTACATCTCCACCATGACCATGATCACGGCCTCCACCGCGCTGACCACCTTCATCATGAACATCCACCACTGCAGACCGGGGACCTGGCCCGTGCCCCCCTGGGCCAGGTGGCTCATCCTCCACCACATGGCCCGGCTCTGCTGCGTCTACGAGGTAGGCGAGAGCTGCAAGAGCCCCCGGTGGGTGCCGCGCAGGCGGTTGGGCAGGGAGGACACTGGGGGGCCAGGGGAGAGCCCCATGGAGGGGGAGGTGGGTGCCGAGGCAGGGGGCTGTCCCTGGGACTGCTGCTTGTGCCACCACGATGACATGCTGAGGAATGTGGGCTACATCGCCGGCTGCTTCCGGCGCCACCGAGCCTCCCAGCACCGGACCGCTGAGTGGAAGAAGATGGCCAAGGTGATGGACCGCTTCTTCATGTGGGTCTTCTTCCTCATGGTCTTCCTCATGAGTGTGCTGGTCCTGGGCAATGCTGCCTGATGGCCCAGTGGACTCACTGCCCCCAGGGAAAGTGGTGGCCACGGGTGCTCCATGAGGGTGGCTCGTCCTGAGCACCCCTTGGCACTTCATGGACCTGCAGGGTGGAAGCTCCACCAGCACCAGGGAAGAGGAGCCTGACAGCGGGACCCTGACTCGGCCGGGGCTGCCCCAGCTGCAGGGTTGAGGGGTCACGGCCCCCCGAGCAGTTGTCTGGGTTGTGACGTATAGAAATATAGATGTGGAATCATAGAATCACAGAATGGTTTGGGTGGGAAGGGACCTTAAAGATCATCTCATTCCACCCCCCCGCCCTGGGCAGGGACACCTCCCACCAGCCCAGCTTGCTCCAAGCCCCGGCCAACCTGGCCTTGAACCCCTCCAGGGATGGGGCAGCCACAGCTTCTCTGGGCAACCTGGGCCAGGGGCTCACCGCCCTCACAGCCAAGAATTTCTGCCTGAGATCTCAGCTCAATCTCCCCTCTTGCAGTGGAAAACCCTTCCCCCTCGTCCCATGGCTCCCCTCCCTCATCCAGAGTCCCTCCACAGCTTTCCTGGAGCTCCTTGAGGGACTGGAAGGGGCTCCAAGGTCTCAGTGGAGCTCTTCTTCAGGCTGAACCCCCCCAACTCTCTCAGCCCGTCCTCACAGCACAGGGCCTCCAGCCCTCCCAGCATCTCCAGGGCCTCCTCTGGACCATATAGATATATGCATAGACACCTTCTGCTCCTCCTGTGTCCCCACCAGTGCCTGCCACCCTGCCTGGCCAGGGCTCGAGTCTGCTGCAGCCCCCCGAGACGCCACTCCAGTGTCCAGCAGCCCTGGTGAGGGTTCCAGGGGAGCAGGGCAGCCCCCACCCCGTCCCCTCCGGGTGCTGGCTGGGGCCAGGATGGTGCCCGGGAGGGACGGAGGGGTCTGGCCCTCGACACCTTCGGTGACAGAGCATGGACCTTTGTATCCCACCCAAACCCTGCGTGCGGTAAATAGCGGAGCATTTCCTGCCGATCCATCCTGGCTTACGGAATATCTCACCCCCCTGCATTTACTGATCCGTCCTCAATAAAATAACGACTCCATCAGCTCTGGCTGAGTGACCTCTGGCTCTTCTCCTGCGACAGCGACGGCGGCTGGTCCGCGCTCACCCTGCCCGACAGCCTGTGCCGGGGGGGGCTGGGCCCCTCGTCCCCATCCCTGCCCCACATCCCACAGAGTGGCTGGCGGAGTGTCCTTGTTCCGGCGGGGATAGGGTTAATTTTTCCTGGTATTCCATGCCATGTGAGCCATGCCCACCCTGAGCTGCCGGGGGAGGGGGCAGGAAGTCGCACTTGGAGCGGGCTGGGGCGTCCCGGGTCCGGTCGGGGAGCGGCGGGGAGCGGCGGTCCCGTAATCGTGTGTGTATATGCCTCTGTCCGTGTTCTTGTTGTTGTTTGCTTGTTCCCTTTGCTGTTCTGTTAAACTGCCTTTGTCTCAACCCAAGAGTCTTGCCTTTTTTTTCTTCTGATTCTTCCTGTATCGGGAAGGCCCGACCGAGCGGCACGTGGTTCTTTGTTGCCGTCTGAGGCTAAACCACGACACGGAGGCATCGGGGCTCATGCCATCTTGTCACCGGTGGAGGGGACCAATCAGCTGGTGGGGAGGGGGAGAGTGGCCAAACCCGGGGGGACACCCGTGGGTGATGGGGGAACCTGGGGATGAGAGCCGGAGGCGCTGGGGCAGCCGGAACAGGGTGCGGGGGACACGGAGTGCCCTCGGGCTGGCTGGGATGGCGCACAGACGCTGGCAGCAGGGATGGCCGTAGCGAGGGGAGCGCGGGGGGGCAGCAGCACCGCCCCCGGCTGAGTGCAGGGACCCGGCTGGGGGGACATGGCGAGGGGAAGGAGCCGCTGTCCCCGCGGGGAGCCCCGGGGCGAGGAGGGAGCCCGGCCAGGGCAGCCCCAGCGGCCGAGGAGGAAGGCAAAGGGGCCAGGCAGCATGGAAAGCGCAGGGCAGCGGGGACGGGGGTCCCACCGAGACCCCAGCCCTGCGCCGACTCCGCTCAGGGGGGTCCCAGCAGGGCCCCCAGGCACAGCCAGGTCCCGGCAGCGGCAGGGGGGTCCCCAGCCCCATCTCAGCCCCCGTCCGGCGGGGACGGGCTCAGCCACAGCTGGGGAGAGAGGGCGGGGGCTGCGGGGGCCACCAGGCAGTGCCGGGGCGGGGGCGGCTCCCAGGTCTCTCCCGGGTAGCGGAGGGTAGAAGGGATGCCGGGTGCGTGAGGTGCGAGCAGGCGGCTGATCCGCTCGGCCTGGCGGCAGAGGTCAAAGAGGGAGCAGAAAGGCTGCGGAGCGTCAGGGAGAGGGCAGAGCAGCAGAGAGTTGGGGTTGTTCAGCCTGGAGAAGAGAAGGCTGCGGGGAGACCTTGTAGCGGCCTTGCAGTCCCTAAAGGGGGCCTCCAGGAGGGATTGGGAGGGACTGTGGCTGAGGGAGTGTAACAATAGGGCACGGGATAACGGGGAACCCAGTAGAGCTGAGAGGGAAGAGTCTTGGAGGTTTCTGGGGTGTGTGGGAATAAATTCCTGACACAGCTGGTGGGGGAACGCACTAGGGAAGGAGCCCTGCTGGACCTGCTGTGTGTGAACAGAGAAGGACTTGTGGGGGATGTGATGTTGGAGGCCGTCTTGGGCACAGTGACCATGAAATGGCAGAGTTTCTGATTCTTAGGGAAGCAAGGAAGGGCGTCAGCAGAACTGCCACCATGGACTTCCGGAGGGCGGACTTTGGTCTTTTCGGGAGCCTGCTGGAGAGAGTCTTCCTCTAGGTTTGCTCAACACCCAGAAGAGAAGTGAAAAACTGTCTTCTCAATGGAAGATGACAGCGAAGCTGAGCAGAATCGCTGGGCTCACCTACCTGATGTCTGTCTGAGACGTGTCTTCCATCGGTCAGACGACAGGGACAGATCTAACGCTGCCTTGGTCTGTAAAAAATGGAACTGGGCCCTGCACTCGGGATCCCTCCCTCCTCCATGAAAGATGAACTAGAATTTGGACTACCGGAGGAAACCCCGTCTTACCAAAAGAATACTAAATGGCTTTGGCTAGGCGGTTTTGTGATAAAACACATGGAGGGATGACAATTTTTAATCAGATTGAGAAAAGGTGGACAGCCCCCGGAAGACATGTGGCAGTAAAGGGGATTGTGAGTTCTTGGCCCACATGTTGGAAGTTTTCCGGTGCAAAACCCAAGCAGGAGGCTGGAGGGCAACCATGGTCATACTTCCCATTCCAAAGGCTGCAGATGGGTTATGCTGACGTGCCTACTGTGAGAGGCGTTAAGAGAAGAGAAGGCTGCGGGGAGACCTTGGAGCCCCTTCCAGTCCCTCAAGGGGCTCCAGGAAAGCTGTGGAGGGACTCTGGATGAGGGAGGGGAGCCATGGGACGAGGGGGAAGGGGTTTCCACTGCAAGAGGGGAGATTGAGCTAAGATCTCGGGCAGAAATTCTTGGCTGTGAGGGCGGTGAGCCCCTGGCCCAGGTTGCCCAGAGAAGCTGTGGCTGCCCCATCCCTGAAGGGGTTCAAGGCCAGGTTGGCTGGGGCTTGGAGCAAGCTGGGCTGGTGGGAGGTGTCCCTGCCCAGGGCAGGGGGTGGCACTGGGTGGCCTTTAAGGTGCCTTCGCACCCAAACCATGCCCTGAAGGGGTGGGGCCCTTCTCCTTCTCCCTCCCTTCTTGTTATGGTTTGAGAAACCCACCACAATTTCTTGTCCTTTAGACAACTACTCTCTCGCCCGATGACCCCTCCTCACCGGGGAAGAGGAATTGGGGAAAAAGAAGGAAACATGAGGGTTGCAATAGAAATAGATTTACTAGGATAAAACTAAAGAATTTACACTAATAATGCTAAAGAAGCAGTGTCAATCCCGATAACGATGTAAAATACCCAAGGACTACACCCAGCCCCTTCCATCAGCAGGAAGCCGTGCACTCCCAGCAGGGGACAGCCAATGGGGGACACCGTGAGCGCTGCGGCTTTGGGAGGAAGGGAAGGGCTCAGGGTTCCGGCACCGCAGCAAGGAGTTCTCTGCACCGCCGCCATCAAGGGAGAGTTGAACTACACAGCAAACTTTATAATTTGTACTGAATGTGATGTTCGTGCTATGAAATAGTCCTGTTGTCAGCCTGGGGCAAGTGCCCTCCTTGTCTTGCTCTTCCTCATCCCCTGCTGCATGTCACCAAGGGGGGCTCTGACTGCCTGTGATGTCACAAAGGGGGGCTCTGACTGCCCCACGATGTCACAAAGGGGGGACGTGCCCCCCTGCCGCACTATAAAAGGGGGACGCGGTCCCCACTGGAGCCGTCAGTGGATGCTGGGCACCGCAGTCTGGCATTGTCTGGGCAGACTGCAGCCTCGGCCTCTGACACCCCAGCAGTCTTGCGGGTCCCGTCACTGGGGACCCAGGAGGACACTGGGGAGCCGCATTGCGGTTCTGTGCTGGTGACTCAGAGCACCGCAGCCACACCGGCGTTGGTGCCATGGGGCGCTCTGACGCCGTGTCTCCCCTGGGCCCTCTCCTCCTGATTGTGATGGGGCTCAGCGTATTCTCAGCTGTGCTGCAGAGCAAGCGGCTTCAGGTAGGTGACTGTTGCACCACACTGTGCTGCGGCGTGGGGTGGTGACGGATGGCATAGGGTGGTGTGGGGTGCCGTGGGGGGCTGTGGTGTGGGACTGGGAGGCGCTCCCGTCTCACACAGCTCCTGGGGACCTTGCAGAAGTGGTGGAAGAAGAAGAGTAAGAAGAAGCGTCAGACAAGCAAGACAGGAGCCCGGCCAGAGAAGCAGAGCGGTGAGTGGCCCCAGCATGGAGCACCCTGCAAACAGCCGACACCCCACGGCAGCCCTGAGCCGGGGCTGTGCCGGGGGCTGCCGGCCGCTCAATCTGTCTCCTCCCGCTGCAGCTTCTCGGGCAGTGTATGGAGAAGTGGAGAAATCCCATTCGAAGCAGGAGAAGCGGTGAGTGTGGGGGAGACCCCAGATGCTGCCCCAGACCCTCACCCCGTGCCCTGCCCCTGCCTGCGCTGGGCAGCCCTGACCGCCAGCCAAGGAGGGGTGCTGCCTGCGGGTTCTTCTGGGGTCTGGGGTGCAGCGGGGTCTCTTTCTCCTGCTCTGCAGGGCGAGTGCGGAGGCCTTGAACAGGAAGCATCGCTCCCCACGGGCCCCGCTGGTCACCATGGACTCTGTGACTGACAGAGGCTCCTCTTCCCTCAACTCCCTCTACTCCTTCCCGGAGCCCCAGCCTAGTGCGATGGCGGAGCTGGCAGCACTCGACCGCTCAGGACCCCGCCATCCCCCCAGGACTGTCAACGGGAGGGTGGAGGAGCCAGGGCCAGCCCTCTGCCAGGAGCCCCCACAGGAACTGCCTACAAGGACCAAGCAAGAGCCGGTCCCCAGGGAAAGCAGGGACAGGGCGCAGAGCCCTGTGGACACGCAGCCTTCACCCTGCAGCCCCCCAGCCATGGCCTCGGACCAAGGGGAGCTGGTCATGGAGCTCCTCCGCTGTTTCGAGTCCACCCAGGAGATGGCCAGGCAGTGCTGTGAGATGCTGAAGGTGCTGCAGGCCCGTTGGCAAGGGGCAGCGGGGGCCTGTGATCGGAACCTCCCCGGGGAGCCCTTCCATCCCCTGGGCAGGATGGAGGCGCAGCAGCAGCTGGGGGCCACAGTGAAGCCCCATCACCTGGGAGCGGAGCGGCCGTGGGTGGATGTAAACACGGATAAGGCTGAGGATGGGATCATGGAGAAGGAGGAGGACACAGGACCAGAGAGAAGTGTGAAGGAGAAGGAAAGGAGCAGCCCTGTGGAGCTCGGCAGGGGGAGCCTGGCGGAAGTGAAGAGAAACAGCAAGACGGGGCCGGGCAAGAACAACTCCATGGGGCCAAGCACCAGCAGCCCCCCAGGCTCAGGCAGGAGCACCCCCACGGATGCGGAAGGGAGGAGGGACAGGGCGCAGAGCCCCATGACTGTGCTTCCGCCGCCCAGCAGCCCCCCAGCCAAGGCCACGGACGACAAGTTGCTCTACTTGGAGCTCTTGGACACTGTCAAGACCTTGGAGGAGGAGAGGCAGCAGCACGGCGAGGTCATGGACAGGGAGTGTGACCAGGCGTCCCCAGGGCTGTGCCCGCTAGGACGGTGCCTGTGTCAGTGCTGCACCTGGCTCTGGTACCGCCTGAAGGACTGCTGGAGACGCTGCTGCCGGACGCGCCGTGTCTGCTTCAGCAATTTCCCCCAATGGGTGGGAAGGGTGGGGCCGGGAACCCCCTGGGGTGCCCCTCTTGTCAACCAATAAAAAAGTCAATATTTTCTCTATCCCTGTGACTGTCAGCAGATCAGTTTTGTCCCTTGACAGGAGCAGAGAATCAGTTTTGTGTAAGGACAACAGTATATGCTACAGTAATCCCAACTCTCCCATGGAGATCATAGAATCATAGAATCTTCATGGTTGGAAACGACATTTGAGATCATGGAGTCCAACCATTGTGCAGCAGGACAGCTATGACGTAGTCGCCATCACGGAAACTTGGTGGGCTGACTCGCACTCCCTGCGGGAGCACAGCGCTCATTCCCTGTGCACCTTGAATATCCAATGTCATATCCACGACCCTCATGGGCAAGTGGTCAGAGGAACGTCGTGGGCCAACTTGGCCAAGGGAGCCCCAAAACTGCGCGTGAACCTCTTCTTTGAAAGAGTCACGAAGCACGATCACCTAGCCAGGATCCTGCTAGCGGAGATGCCAGTCAGCAGCATAAGAGTCTGCGGAGCTACAGTTTCAGAGACCCAGGCTGGAGAATGAGACGCACCCTCACCAACCTCCTCCCAGCCTCCTGGCGTGTTCTGCAGGTACGGGAACCCAGAGGGACATCTCACCGCGGTATCACAAAGCTAAGCAAAGTGATCCTCCAGGCCTTCTGCATAGCAGCGCTCAGCAGGAGGAATTCCTGACCACTTCAGTGTTATGTCCCGAGGGTCATTTTCATAAGCGAGCCACTGCGGTGTTCCACTCTAGCCTGGTTGAGGTCGTTGTCCCTGTCCAGTTGCGATGCCCGTTATGCCAGTCTTCACTGTCGGGCCGACGTCAGGTTGCCCTCATAAAAAGCTAAAACACCCAAAATACTGGTGCTGGAATGTCAGCTGTGAGCACAAAGAGTTTTTCAGGCAGGAAAACCTCAGTTTTGTGAAACCGCTTTAGGCTTCTTCTAGTTAGACATGTTCACGTTTAGTAACTGGTAACTTGCTTATCCTTTCCGATGTTTCTGAACCCCACCCTTTTGCAGGGAAATCTGCGTATGAGGAGAAGAGTCTGTACACCCTGTTTGCTTGCGGAGCTGTAGCCTGCGTCAGCCTGCACTCGTGGTTCTGCTCCCTTTTGGCAACACACAAACGTCTACAGCAGATGTAAATTAACTGGTGCCCATGTCACAGGCCTTTGGTGTCACGCAGGATGTGCCACCAAAGGTGTGCGACAGCCTTGACCCGCGTCAAGGAGCATCAGGTCTTTGCACGCCTGAGGGAAGCACACGGCCTGATGGTTGCTGACAGCGCTCTTTAGGTTCTGTTGCGCTGCAGAGCTTCCAAGGAACAGCCGGGATCTGCAAAGCTTTCTAGAAATTGTCTTTGGATCTACTCTCGTACCTGGGATAATTTCCAATATGTCAAATAAGATCATGGCATGAGCTGAGGGTGCAGCATCTTCTAACGGTAACAGAAGTTGTCTATCCCTTAGGGTGGGGTGCAATGCACAAGGGCCCCCCCATCTCCACGGGAGAGTTGGGATTACCGTAGCATCTACCGTTGTCGTTACCCAAAACTGATTCTCTGCTCCTGTCAAGGGACAAAATTGATCTGCTGCCAGTCCCTTCTGTTGGTAGTATTGGGAAACTTGTTTATTGAATTCTAGTTACTGCGCTCACCAGTTCTGTTGAGTAGCCCTAACAACATTTGTTCTTTTTGGAAGGAATTAACACTTCAGTGGAACAATGACCATGAGCTGCTGGACAAGGAGCTGCTACAGCTCACCTTGTCATGCCACAGGCTGTTCTTTCTGGAAGTGTGGGCCTTTCTAAGTGTCACCCCTGTGGAGAGGCTGTTCCAAAACCGGGCAGAAAGGAAATGCAGTTTGGCTACTCTAAAGGTAAGACTTTGTGCTTCAAAACTCCCATTCCCTTCCTCTCTCCAATAGCCAGAGAAAGGTGAGGTCCCCAGGCCCAGAGAAAGGGCGCTTACGGAAATGCTAACATAACTACCTTCCCTAGGTTACGTTTTAGCATTGCAACAAGCCTGAGAACCACTCACAGAAACGGGGCTTTCCGACCTCCTCAGCCAGGTACAGAATGCTGCAGAGGCTGAACAACAAGCCCCAGCAGTTCCACGAGTCCTTCCTAGGCTGGGGGTCCCTCTGTCTCCTCTAGTTCAAGCTGGGGATTCTGAGTCACCTGCCAGCCCCGGCGCTTACGTCTACGCTTAAGTCGAGGCCGGGGGGTTGAATCCCACTAAACTGCAAAAAGATGGAAGCACATCTCACTCTTTAGGGATGCTGTGTTGAACTGGGCCAGACCACGACTGTGGCTGGTGTACACCATGCTGTCATGCTGCTTTGCATGCCAGATGCTGAATTCAGTGGATCCTCCCCGATGTGTGCAGCTCCCAGGGGTGCCTCGCTTCTGGGGGTAAAAGGAACCTGGCTCTCCCCAGAGATTCTTCAGCAGGAGATGGTGTTTTCCGTCAGTTTGGAGTGAAAACAGTAACACCTCAAGATTTTACTCCAAGCCAAGGCATTTGGCTTCTCTGGGTTCCTCATTAGTCACAGAGGCTTCTTGTTGTCATGAAATTTAACGGGCTGAGCGTGCTCTGTGTATCTGAGAGACACGGCCGTCATTCCTTCGTACAGGTCGGGATTTACACAGCCCGACAAGAGCCTAGTGAAGAGGCCCACACAATCACAGAATGGTAGGGTTGGAAGGGACCTCTGGAGACCCTCCAGTCCAACCCCCTGCCAGAGCAGGGTCACCCAGAGCAGGTGGCACAGGAACGCGTTCAGGTGGGTTTGGAATGTCTCCAGAGACGGAGACTCCACCACCTCTCTGGGCAGCCTGTGCCAGGGCTCTGCCACCCTCACAGGAAAGAAGTTCCTCCTCGTGTTTAGGTGGAAATTCCTATGCTCAAGTTTGTGCCCGTTGCCTCTTGTCCTGTTGCTGGGCACCACTGAAAAGAGCCTGGCCCCATCCTCCTGACACCCACCCTTTCCGTATTTCTAAGCGTTGATAAGATCCCCCCTCAGCCGTCTTTTTTCCAGACCAAAGAGACACAAGTCCCTCAGCCTTTCTTCATCAGAGAGGTGTTGCAGTCCCCTCATCACCCTGGTAGCCCTTTGCTGTCCCCTCTCCAGCAGTTCCCTGTCCTTCTGGAACTGGGGAGCCCAGAACTGGACCCAGTACTCCAGACACAGCCTCCCCAGGGCCGAGCAGAGGGGGAGGGTG
Organism: Rissa tridactyla; assembly: GCF_028500815.1. Taxonomy (NCBI): domain Eukaryota; kingdom Metazoa; phylum Chordata; class Aves; order Charadriiformes; family Laridae; genus Rissa; species Rissa tridactyla. The sequence continues at coordinate 9,861,775 of NC_071466.1, read as the reverse complement.
ACCTCCCTCCACCTGCTGGCCACACTCTTCTTGATGCCCCCCCAAGATGCCATTGGCCTCCTTGGCCACAAGGGCACATTGCTGGCTCATGGTCATCCTGTTGCTCTCCAGCAGGTCAGCCCCCAACCTGGACTGGTGCAGGGGGTTATTCCTCCCCAGGTGCTGCACCCTACGCTTGCCCTTATTGAATTTCATAAGGTTCCTCTCTGCCCAACTCTCCAACCTGTCCGGGTCTCTCTGTATGGCGGCACAGCCTTCTGGTGTGTCAGCCACCCGCCCCCCCAGCTTTGTGTCATCAGCAAACTTGCTGAGGGTGCACTCTATCCCTTCGTCCAGGTCATTGATGAATATATTGAAGAGGACTGGACCCAGTACTGACCCCTGGGGAACACCACTCGTCACTGACCTCCAACTAGACTCTTTGCCCCTAATCACGACCCTCTGAGCTCTGTCTTTTAACTAGTTATCTGTCCACCATATCTATGTCCATTCATTTAACCCACACCTCCTAAGCTTCCCTATAAGGATGCTGTGGGAGACCGTGTCGAACGCCTTGCTCAGCTCTTGCACGCTAGTTAGAGGAGGTTCAAATACCTGATTGACTCAGAGATTAATCATTTTGCTGTCGTCTACCCAAAGGCATAAACCAGAGGAAGGGAGAAGAACACCCGGTGCCATCTGCACGCAATGAATGCATCCTTTGGAGGGCTCTAGGAAGGGATTTGAATCTCGACAGCAGTGCCTCTGAACGAGAGAGACCTTTACAGCAAGACAGAGGCAAGGGACAAGGTTGCGCTCCACGCGTTAAAATGTTGGACTTGGGAACGGGCCTCCTACATCTCCAGCATCATTTCTTTTTACCCTTACTTTTTTTTCCTCGCCAGAACCAAAGGAAGCAGCGAGCCCTTTTCCACCCTTACGGGCATCTCTAGGAAAAATAAGGCCCCCTCTTTCTTCAGCACCTCTCATTGTAGAGCTTCAAACACCTTACCAATGAAGCCCAGCGCGCTGTTTCCAATTTACAAAGAGGGAAACCGAGACGTGGGGTGATGTCCTGGTTTAACTTGAGCCACCAACAAAGAAACAGGCGGCCGCTCACTCGCTTCCCCCCTGCCACGGGAGAGGGGTAGAATGGGAAGAGAAAGGCAAAACTCGTGGGTTGAGATCAAGGCAGTTTAACAGAACAGCGAAGGAAAGCGGAAAACCACAACAATAACGCTGTTAGAGGAATGTACAAAACACCATGAATGTACCGCTGCTCACTGACCGGATCCGGGAAGTACCTCTGTCCCGTGACAGCTCCTTGGGAAAACTGACCCTATTGCTGGCAGAACCGGGTGTTTTCCACCCTTTGTTCTATACCTTCAACATCATGCCCAGATCTTACACTTTCCAATGAATTACCACCGCTTTTCCCTGTCTTTGATATATACACACATCTATAGACATACAGCTATCATAGAACGGTCGAGGTTGGAAGGGACCTTTCAGATCATCAAGTCCAACCATCAACCCAACACTGACAAAAACCACCGCTAACCCACGTCCCTCAGCACCACGTCTGCCCGGCTTGTAAATCCCTCCAGGGATGGTGATTCCACCACTGCCCTGGGCAGCCTCTTCCAATGACAGCCCTGTTGGTGAAAACGTTTTTCCTAATATCCATCCTAAACCTCCCCTGGTGCAACTTGAGGCCGTTTCCTCTTGTCCTGTCGCCTGTTCCTTGAGAGAAGAGACCGACCCTTAGTCTCTGGGCCATCCCTCAACAATGTCCGTTGAGGTTGAGTTCATTTAACCCATGGCTTTGGGCTCCCTCTGTCAGAGCAGTCTCTCAGGGCAGGGGAGATGGTGTGTGGTGCTGGACTCCTGCATGCTGTATCCAGAGCTCGTCACTGGTGTAGCTGGTGCGGACCCTGCCCAGGTTCCGCAGGTTGAAGATATCAATCTTGAGGAAGTTGCTGGGCGCCAGTTGCTGAGGTCAGGTGTGATCCCATCACCACTGCGCTTTACTCACGTTCATCAAAGTCCATCTGCCATTGTTTTGGGTGATTCTTACTGCAGTCCCATCGGTATGGCATCTAGCAATTCTAATAATGATGACACAGAGTGGCAGGGCTATTTAGCAATTGACATCACACAAATGGATTCATTGGCTTGTCTCACCCACAGTCAGATCACCATGACCATGTGAGCCGCCTTCTGGATGCGGGGAAGGCTGTGGACATTGTCTCTCTGGACTTTGGTAAGGCCTTTGACACCGTCCCCCAGAGCGTTCTCCTGGAGAAGCTGGCGAATCGCGGCATAGACAAGTGTACTCTTTGCTGGGTAAAAAACCGGCTGGATGGCCGTGCCCAGAGAGTTGTGATTAGTGGGGTGAAATCTTCTTGGCGGCCGGTCACCAGTGGTGTCCCTCAGGGCTCAGTTTTGGGGCCAGTTTTGTTTAAAATCTTTATCAATGATCTGGATGAGGGGATTGAGTGCACCCTCAGTAAGACTGCAGACGACACCAAGTTAGGTGGGAGTGTTGATCTGCTTGAGGGAAGGAAGGCTCTCCAGAGGGCCCTGGACAGGCTGGAGGGATGGGCCAAGGCCAATTGCATGAGGTTTAATAAGGCCAAGGGCCGGGTCCTGCATTTTGGTCACAACAACCCCAAGCAACGCCAGGGGCTTGGGGAAGAGTGGCTGGAAAGCTGCCCCGCAGAAAAGGACCTGGGGGTGCTGGTGGCCGGCCAGCTTAACATGAGCCAGCAGCGTGCCCAGGTGGCCAAGAAGGCCAACAGCATTCTGGCTTGTATGAGGAATAGGGTGGCCAGCAGGAGTAGGGAAGTGATCGTGCCTCGTACTCGGCACTGGTGAGGCCTCACCTCGAGTGCTGTGTTCAGTTCTGGGCCCCTCTGTACAAGAGGGACCTTGAAGTGCTGCAGCGTGTCCAGAGGAGAGCTACCAAGCTGGTGAGGGGTCTGGAGACCAAGTCATATGAGGAGAGGCTGAGGGAGCTGGGCATGTTTAGCTTGGAGAAGAGGAGGCTGAGGGGAGACCTCATTGCCCTCCACAAGTCCCTGAAAGGAGGTTGGAGAGAGGTGGGTGTTGGCCTCTTCTCCCAGGTGAATAATGACAGGACCAGAGGAAAGGGTCTGAAGCTGCGGCAGGGGAGGTTTAGATTAGATAGTAGGAAGAATTCCTTCACTGAAAGAGTGGTCAGGCACTGGAACGGCCTGCCCAGGGAGGTGGTTGAGTCACCATCCCTAGAGGTGTTTAAGAAACGCCTAGATTTGGCACTTCAGGGCATGCTCTAGTGACAGAGATTGTAGGGGGTTTTTGTGTGTGTGTATGGTTGGACTCGATGATCTCAAAGGTCCCTTCCAACCATGAAGATTCTATGATTCTATGAGGTGCATATCAGAGCTCCCCATCCTTCTGCATCACCTGCCACGTGCCCCCAGGGCCTTAGAGAACCATAGAAGGTGTTGGGTTGGAAGGGACCTTTAAATGCCATCTAGTCCCACCCCCCTGCAGTAAGCAGGGACATCTTCAACTAGATCAGGTTGCTCCGAGCCTCATGAAGCCCGGCCTTGAATGTCTCCAGGGATGGGGCCTCCACCACCTCTCTGGCCAACCTGGGCCAGTGTCTCACCACCCTCGTTGTAAAGAACTTCTTCCTAATGCCTAATCTAAACCTGCCCTGCTCTAGTTCTCTCTTCCTTAAGTGAAAGCAATCCCACAGATGGGTTTGCCTTTGCCCGAGGCAGGACTAACCCAGACTGTCTTCCCTGACACACTCTTCATGTGCACTACGGGGACTTTATCCCCTTCTAGGGTACGTGGAAGTTCTGATTGGGCAGGACCAGCTCAATTATTAGATTCCCAGGTGTTAACTAGCCAGGTGGCCTTTGCTAACTGTGTATCCCATTGTTTTAAGGTCCCACCCCCCCATTGCTCTCAGGGTAGTTTTTTACAGCCCGTTGTATTGTTCGATCTTCCCAGAGGCGGGCGAATGGCAGGGGCCGTGATATACCCACTCAGTGCCACACTCTTTGGCCCAGGGACCTGAGAGTGTTTTGGAAATGAGTCCCATTGTCCGACTCGGTTCTCTCTGGGGTGCCGTGTCACCACAGGACTTGCTTGTCAAGGCCCAGGACAGCATTCCTTGGAGAGGCACGGGGCACAGGGTATGTTTCCAGTCATCCAGTGGTTGCTTCCACCACTGTGAGCACATGGTCCCCTCGGAGAGCATCCCGCTCATTGGTGAGCCTTGATGGCACTCAGGACCATCCCACGGGACCAGGGCATCTGCACCGGGGTGGTGGGCACCCCCCCATGACAGGGGGGGGTTTCGATGGGGGGAGGTGCGCACGGGTCTCTCCCCACCCCGCTGCGGCATCACCACCCATTACCCACGCAGGGAAGTACTACATCGCCACCATGACCATGATCACGGCCTCCACCGCGCTGACCATCTTCATCATGAACATCCACCACTGCAGACCGGGGACCTGGCCCGTGCCCCCCTGGGCCAGGTGGCTCATCCTCCACCACATGGCCCGGCTCTGCTGCGTCTACGAGGTAGGCGAGAGCTGCAAGAGCCCCCGGTGGGTGCCGCGCAGGCGGGTGGGGAGGGAGGACACTGGGGGGCCAGGGGAGAGCCCCATGGAGGGGGAGGTGGGTGCCGAGGCAGGGGGCTGTCCCTGGGACTGCTGCTTGTGCCACCACGATGACATGCTGAGGAATGTGGGCTACATCGCCGGCTGCTTCCGGCGCCACCGAGCCTCCCAGCACCGGACCGCTGAGTGGAAGAAGATGGCCAAGGTGATGGACCGCTTCTTCATGTGGGTCTTCTTCCTCATGGTCTTCCTCATGAGTGTGCTGGTCCTGGGCAATGCTGCCTGATGGCCCAGTGGACTCACTGCCCCCAGGGAAAGTGGTGGCCACGGGTGCTCCATGAGGGTGGCTCGTCCTGAGCACCCCTTGGCACTTCATGGACCTGCAGGGTGGAAGCTCCACCAGCACCAGGGAAGAGGAGCCTGACAGCGGGACCCTGACTCGGCCGGGGCTGCCCCAGCTGCAGGGTTGAGGGGTCACGGCCCCCCGAGCAGTTGTCTGGGTTGTGACGTATAGAAATATAGATGTGGAATCATAGAATCACAGAATGGTTTGGGTGGGAAGGGACCTTAAAGATCATCTCATTCCACCCCCCCGCCCTGGGCAGGGACACCTCCCACCAGCCCAGCTTGCTCCAAGCCCTGGCCAACCTGGCCTTGAACCCCTCCAGGGATGGGGCAGCCACAGCTTCTCTGGGCAACCTGGGCCAGGGGCTCACCGCCCTCACAGCCAAGAATTTCTGCCTGAGATCTCAGCTCAATCTCCCCTCTTGCAGTGGAAACCCTTCCCCCTCGTCCCATGGCTCCCCTCCCTCATCCAGAGTCCCTCCACAGCTTTCCTGGAGCTCCTTGAGGGACTGGAAGGGGCTCCAAGGTCTCAGTGGAGCTCTTCTTCAGGCTGAACCCCCCCAACTCTCTCAGCCCGTCCTCACAGCACAGGGCCTCCAGCCCTCCCAGCATCTCCAGGGCATCCTCTGGACCATATAGATATATGCATAGACACCTTCTGCTCCTCCTGTGTCCCCACCAGTGCCTGCCACCCTGCCTGGCCAGGGCTCGAGTCTGCTGCAGCCCCCCGAGACGCCACTCCAGTGTCCAGCAGCCCTGGTGAGGGTTCCAGGGGAGCAGGGCAGCCCCCACCCTGTCCCCTCCGGGTGCTGGCTGGGGCCAGGATGGTGCCCGGGAGGGACGGAGGGGTCTGGCCCTCGACACCTTCGGTGACAGAGCATGGACCTTTGTATCCCACCCAAACCCTGCGTGCGGTAAATAGCGGAGCATTTCCTGCCGATCCATCCTGGCTTACGGAATATCTCACCCCCCTGCATTTACTGATCCGTCCTCAATAAAATAACGACTCCATCAGCTCTGGCTGAGTGACCTCTGGCTCTTCTCCTGCAACAGCGACGGCGGCTGGTCCGCGCTCACCCTGCCCGACAGCCTGTGCCGGGGGGGGCTGGGCCCCTCATCCCCATCCCTGCCCCACATCCCACAGAGTGGCTGGCGGAGTGTCCTTGTTCCGGCGGGGATAGGGTTAATTTTTCCTGGTATTCCATGCCATGTGAGCCATGCCCACCCTGAGCTGCCGGGGGAGGGGGCAGGAAGTCGCGCTTGGAGCGGGCTGGGGCGTCCCGGGTCCGGTCGGGGAGCGGCGGGGAGCGGCGGTCCCGTAATCGTGTGTGTATATGCCTCTATCCATGTTCTTGTTGTTGTTTGCTTGTTCCCTTTGCTGTTCTGTTAAACTGCCTTTGTCTCAACCCAAGAGTCTTGCCTTTTTTTTCTTCTGATTCTTCCTGTATCGGGAAGGCCCGACCGAGCGGCACGTGGTTCTTTGTTGCCGTCTGAGGCTAAACCACGACACGGAGGCATCGGGGCTCATGCCATCTTGTCACCGGTGGAGGGGACCGATCAGCTGGTGGGGAGGGGGAGAGTGGCCAAACCCGGGGGGACACCCGTGGGTGATGGGGGAACCTGGGGATGAGAGCCGGAGGCGCTGGGGCAGCCGGAACAGGGTGCGGGGGACACGGAGTGCCCTCGGGCTGGCTGGGATGGCGCACAGACGCTGGCAGCAGGGATGGCCGTAGCGAGGGGAGCGCGGGGGGGCAGCAGCACTGCCCCCGGCTGAGTGCAGGGACCCGGCTGGGGGGACATGGCGAGGGGAAGGAGCCGCTGTCCCCGCGGGGAGCCCCGGGGCGAGAAGGGAGCCCGGCCAGGGCAGCCCCAGCGGCCGAGGAGGAAGGCAAAGGGGCCAGGCAGCATGGAAAGCGCAGGGCAGCGGGGACGGGGGTCCCACCGAGACCCCAGCCCTGCGCCGACTCCGCTCAGGGGGGTCCCAGCAGGGCCCCCAGGCACAGCCAGGTCCCGGCAGCGGCAGGGGGGTCCCCAGCCCCATCTCTGCCCCCGTCCGGCGGGGACGGGCTCAGCCACAGCTGGGGAGAGAGGGCGGGGGCTGCGGGGGCCACCAGGCAGTGCCGGGGCGGGGGCGGCTCCCAGGTCTCTCCCGGGTAGCGGAGGGTAGAAGGGATGCCGGGTGCGTGAGGTGCGAGCAGGCGGCTGATCCGCTCGGCCTGGCGGCAGAGGTCAAAGAGGGAGCAGAAAGGCTGCGGAGCGTCAGGGAGAGGGCAGAGCAGCAGAGAGTTGGGGTTGTTCAGCCTGGAGAAGAGAAGGCTGCGGGGAGACCTTGTAGCGGCCTTGCAGTCCCTAAAGGGGGCCTCCAGGAGGGATTGGGAGGGACTGTGGCTGAGGGAGTGTAACAATAGGGCACGGGATAACGGGGAACCCAGTAGAGCTGAGAGGGAAGAGTCTTGGAGGTTTCTGGGGTGTGTGGGAATAAATTCCTGACACAGCTGGTGGGGGAACGCACTAGGGAAGGAGCCCTGCTGGACCTGCTGTGTGTGAACAGAGAAGGACTTGTGGGGGATGTGATGTTGGAGGCCGTCTTGGGCACAGTGACCATGAAATGGCAGAGTTTCTGATTCTTAGGGAAGCAAGGAAGGGCGTCAGCAGAACTGCCACCATGGGCTTCCGGAGGGCGGACTTTGGTCTTTTCGGGAGCCTGCTGGAGAGAGTCTTCCTCTAGGTTTGCTCAACACCCAGAAGAGAAGTGAAAAACTGTCTTCTCAATGGAAGATGACAGCGAAGCTGAGCAGAATCGCTGGGCTCACCTACCTGATGTCTGTCTGAGACGTGTCTTCCATCGGTCAGACGACAGGGACAGATCTAACGCTGCCTTGGTCTGTAAAAAATGGAACTGGGCCCTGCACTCGGGATCCCTCCCTCCTCCATGAAAGATGAACTAGAATTTGGACTACCGGAGGAAACCCCGTCTTACCAAAAGAATACTCAATGGCTTTGGCTAGGCGGTTTTGTGATAAAACACATGGAGGGATGACAATTTTTAATCAGATTGAGAAAAGGTGGACAGCCCCCGGAAGACATGTGGCAGTAAAGGGGATTGTGAGTTCTTGGCCCACATGTTGGAAGTTTTCCGGTGCAAAACCCAAGCAGGAGGCTGGAGGGCAACCATGGTCATACTTCCCATTCCAAAGGCTGCAGATGGGTTATGCTGACGTGCCTACTGTGAGAGGCGTTAAGAGAAGAGAAGGCTGCGGGGAGACCTTGGAGCCCCTTCCAGTCCCTCAAGGGGCTCCAGGAAAGCTGTGGAGGGACTCTGGATGAGGGAGGGGAGCCATGGGACGAGGGGGAAGGGGTTTCCACTGCAAGAGGGGAGATTGAGCTAAGATCTCGGGCAGAAATTCTTGGCTGTGAGGGCGGTGAGCCCCTGGCCCAGGTTGCCCAGAGAAGCTGTGGCTGCCCCATCCCTGAAGGGGTTCAAGGCCAGGTTGGCTGGGGCTTGGAGCAAGCTGGGCTGGTGGGAGGTGTCCCTGCCCAGGGCAGGGGGTGGCACTGGGTGGCCTTTAAGGTGCCTTCGCACCCAAACCATGCCCTGAAGGGGTGGGGCCCTTCTCCTTCTCCCTCCCTTCTTGTTATGGTTTGAGAAACCCACCACAATTTCTTGTCCTTTAGACAACTACTCTCTCGCCCGATGACCCCTCCTCACCGGGGAAGAGGAATTGGGGAAAAAGAAGGAAACATGAGGGTTGCAATAGAAATAGATTTACTAGGATAAAACTAAAGAATTTACACTAATAATGCTAAAGAAGCAGTGTCAATCCCGATAACGATATAAAATACCCAAGGACTACACCCAGCCCCTTCCATCAGCAGGAAGCCGTGCACTCCCAGCAGGGGACAGCCAATGGGGGACACCGTGAGCGCTGCGGCTTTGGGAGGAAGGGAAGGGCTCAGGGTTCCGGCACCGCAGCAAGGAGTTCTCTGCACCGCCGCCATCAAGGGAGAGTTGAACTACACAGCAAACTTTATAATTTGTACTGAATGTGATGTTCGTGCTATGAAATAGTCCTGTTGGCAGCCTGGGGCAAGTGCCCTCCTTGTCTTGCTCTTCCTCATCCCCTGCTGCATGTCACCAAGGGGGGCTCTGACTGCCTGTGATGTCACAAAGGGGGGCTCTGACTGCCCCACGATGTCACAAAGGGGGGACGTGCCCCCCTGCCGCACTATAAAAGGGGGACGCGGTCCCCACTGGAGCCGTCAGTGGATGCTGGGCACCGCAGTCTGGCATTGTCTGGGCAGACTGCAGCCTCGGCCTCTGACACCCCAGCAGTCTTGCGGGTCCCGTCACTGGGGACCCAGGAGGACACTGGGGAGCCGCATTGCGGTTCTGTGCTGGTGACTCAGAGCACCGCAGCCACACCGGCGTTGGTGCCATGGGGCGCTCTGACGCCGTGTCTCCCCTGGGCCCTCTCCTCCTGATTGTGATGGGGCTCAGCGTATTCTCAGCTGTGCTGCAGAGCAAGCGGCTTCAGGTAGGTGACTGTTGCACCACACTGTGCTGCGGCGTGGGGTGGTGACGGATGGCATAGGGTGGTGTGGGGTGCCGTGGGGGGCTGTGGTGTGGGACTGGGAGGCGCTCCCGTCTCACCCAGCTCCTGGGGACCTTGCAGAAGTGGTGGAAGAAGAAGAGTAAGAAGAAGCGTCAGACAAGCAAGACAGGAGCCCGGCCAGAGAAGCAGAGCGGTGAGTGGCCCCAGCATGGAGCACCCTGCAAACAGCCGACACCCCACGGCAGCCCTGAGCCGGGGCTGTGCCGGGGGCTGCCGGCCGCTCAATCTGTCTCCTCCCGCTGCAGCTTCTCGGGCAGTGTATGGAGAAGTGGAGAAATCCCATTCGAAGCAGGAGAAGCGGTGAGTGTGGGGGAGACCCCAGATGCTGCCCCAGACCCTCACCCCGTGCCCTGCCCCTGCCTGCGCTGGGCAGCCCTGACCGCCAGCCAAGGAGGGGTGCTGCCTGCGGGTTCTTCTGGGGTCTGGGGTGCAGCGGGGTCTCTTTCTCCTCCTCTGCAGGGCGAGTGCGGAGGCCTTGAACAGGAAGCATCGCTCCCCACGGGCCCCGCTGGTCACCATGGACTCTGTGACTGACAGAGGCTCCTCTTCCCTCAACTCCCTCTACTCCTTCCCGGAGCCCCAGCCTAGTGCGATGGCGGAGCTGGCAGCACTCGACCGCTCAGGACCCCGCCATCCCCCCAGGACTGTCAACGGGAGGGTGGAGGAGCCAGGGCCAGCCCTCTGCCAGGAGCCCCCACAGGAACTGCCTACAAGGACCAAGCAAGAGCCGGTCCCCAGGGAAAGCAGGGACAGGGCGCAGAGCCCTGTGGACACGCAGCCTTCACCCTGCAGCCCCCCAGCCATGGCCTCGGACCAAGGGGAGCTGGTCATGGAGCTCCTCCGCTGTTTCGAGTCCACCCAGGAGATGGCCAGGCAGTGCTGTGAGATGCTGAAGGTGCTGCAGGCCCGTTGGCAAGGGGCAGCGGGGGCCTGTGATCGGAACCTCCCCGGGGAGCCCTTCCATCCCCTGGGCAGGATGGAGGCGCAGCAGCAGCTGGGGGCCACAGTGAAGCCCCATCACCTGGGAGCGGAGCGGCCGTGGGTGGATGTAAACACGGATAAGGCTGAGGATGGGATCATGGAGAAGGAGGAGGACACAGGACCAGAGAGAAGTGTGAAGGAGAAGGAAAGGAGCAGCCCTGTGGAGCTCGGCAGGGGGAGCCTGGCGGAAGTGAAGAGAAACAGCAAGACGGGGCCGGGCAAGAACAACTCCATGGGGCCAAGCACCAGCAGCCCCCCAGGCTCAGGCAGGAGCACCCCCACGGATGCGGAAGGGAGGAGGGACAGGGCGCAGAGCCCCATGACTGTGCTTCCGCCGCCCAGCAGCCCCCCAGCCAAGGCCACGGACGACAAGTTGCTCTACTTGGAGCTCTTGGACACTGTCAAGACCTTGGAGGAGGAGAGGCAGCAGCACGGCGAGGTCATGGACAGGGAGTGTGACCAGGCGTCCCCAGGGCTGTGCCCGCTAGGACGGTGCCTGTGTCAGTGCTGCACCTGGCTCTGGTACCGCCTGAAGGACTGCTGGAGACGCTGCTGCCGGACGCGCCGTGTCTGCTTCAGCAATTTCCCCCAATGGGTGGGAAGGGTGGGGCCGGGAACCCCCTGGGGTGCCCCTCTTGTCAACCAATAAAAAAGTCAATATTTTCTCTATCCCTGTGACTGTCAGCAGATCAGTTTTGTCCCTTGACAGGAGCAGAGAATCAGTTTTGTGTAAGGACAACAGTATATGCTACAGTAATCCCAACTCTCCCATGGAGATCATAGAATCATAGAATCTTCATGGTTGGAAACGACATTTGAGATCATGGAGTCCAACCATTGTGCAGCAGGACAGCTATGACGTAGTCGCCATCACGGAAACTTGGTGGGCTGACTCGCACTCCCTGCGGGAGCACAGCGCTCATTCCCTGTGCACCTTGAATATCCAATGTCATATCCACGACCCTCATGGGCAAGTGGTCAGAGGAACGTCGTGGGCCAACTTGGCCAAGGGAGCCCCAAAACTGCGCCTGAACTTCTTCTTTGAAAGAGTCACGAAGCACGATCACCTAGCCAGGATCCTGCTAGCGGAGATGCCAGTCAGCAGCATAAGAGTCTGCGGAGCTACAGTTTCAGAGACCCAGGCTGGAGAATGAGACGCACCCTCACCAACCTCCTCCCAGCCTCCTGGCGTGTTCTGCAGGTACGGGAACCCAGAGGGACATCTCACCGCGGTATCACAAAGCTAAGCAAAGTGATCCTCCAGGCCTTCTGCATAGCAGCGCTCAGCAGGAGGAATTCCTGACCACTTCAGTGTTATGTCCCGAGGGTCATTTTCATAAGCGAGCCACTGCGGTGTTCCACTCTAGCCTGGTTGAGGTCGTTGTCCCTGTCCAGTTGCGATGCCCGTTATGCCAGTCTTCACTGTCGGGCCGACGTCAGGTTGCCCTCATAAAAAGCTAAAACACCCAAAATACTGGTGCTGGAATGTCAGCTGTGAGCACAAAGAGTTTTTCAGGCAGGAAAACCTCAGTTTTGTGAAACCGCTTTAGGCTTCTTCTAGTTAGACATGTTCACGTTTAGTAACTGGTAACTTGCTTATCCTTTCCGATGTTTCTGAACCCCACCCTTTTGCAGGGAAATCTGCGTATGAGGAGAAGAGTCTGTACACCCTGTTTGCTTGCGGAGCTGTAGCCTGCATCAGCCTGCACTCGTGGTTCTGCTCCCTTTTGGCAACACACAAACGTCTACAGCAGATGTAAATTAACTGGTGCCCATGTCACAGGCCTTTGGTGTCACGCAGGATGTGCCACCAAAGGTGTGCGACAGCCTTGACCCGCGTCAAGGAGCATCAGGTCTTTGCACGCCTGAGGGAAGCACACGGCCTGATGGTTGCTGACAGCGCTCTTTAGGTTCTGTTGCGCTGCAGAGCTTCCAAGGAACAGCCGGGATCTGCAAAGCTTTCTAGAAATTGTCTTTGGATCTACTCTCGTACCTGGGATAATTTCCAATATGTCAAATAAGATCATGGCATGAGCTGAGGGTGCAGCATCTTCTAACGGTAACAGAAGTTGTCTATCCCTTAGGGTGGGGTGCAATGCACAAGGGCCCCCCCATCTCCACGGGAGAGTTGGGATTACCGTAGCATCTACCGTTGTCGTTACCCAAAACTGATTCTCTGCTCCTGTCAAGGGACAAAATTGATCTGCTGCCAGTCCCTTCTGTTGGTAGTATTGGGAAACTTTTTTATTGAATTCTAGTTACTGCGCTCACCAGTTCTGTTGAGTAGCCCTAACAACATTTGTTCTTTTTGGACGGAATTAACACTTCAGTGGAACAATGACCATGAGCTGCTGGACAAGGAGCTGCTACAGCTCACCTTGTCATGCCACAGGCTGTTCTTTCTGGAAGTGTGGGCCTTTCTAAGTGTCACCCCTGTGGAGAGGCTGTTCCAAAACCGGGCAGAAAGGAAATGCAGTTTGGCTACTCTAAAGGTAAGACTTTGTGCTTCAAAACTCCCATTCCCTTCCTCTCTCCAATAGCCAGAGAAAGGTGAGGTCCCCAGGCCCAGAGAAAGGGCGCTTACGGAAATGCTAACATAACTACCTTCCCTAGGTTACGTTTTAGCATTGCAACAAGCCTGAGAACCACTCACAGAAACGGGGCTTTCCGACCTCCTCAGCCAGGTACAGAATGCTGCAGAGGCTGAACAACAAGCCCCAGCAGTTCCACGAGTCCTTCCTAGGCTGGGGGTCCCTCTGTCTCCTCTAGTTCAAGCTGGGGATTCTGAGTCACCTGCCAGCCCCGGCGCTTACGTCTACGCTTAAGTCGAGGCCGGGGGGTTGAATCCCACTAAACTGCAAAAAGATGGAAGCACATCTCCCTCTTTAGGGATGCTGTGTTGAACTGGGCCAGACCACGACTGTGGCTGGTGTACACCATGCTGTCATGCTGCTTTGCATGCCAGATGCTGAATTCAGTGGATCCTCCCCGATGTGTGCAGCTCCCAGGGGTGCCTCGCTTCTGGGGGTAAAAGGAACCTGGCTCTCCCCAGAGATTCTTCAGCAGGAGATGGTGTTTTCCGTCAGTTTGGAGTGAAAACAGTAACACCTCAAGATTTTACTCCAAGCCAAGGCATTTGGCTTCTCTGGGTTCCTCATTAGTCACAGAGGCTTCTTGTTGTCATGAAATTTAACGGGCTGAGCGTGCTCTGTGTATCTGAGAGACACGGCCGTCATTCCTTCGTACAGGTCGGGATTTACACAGCCCGACAAGAGCCTAGTGAAGAGGCCCACACAATCACAGAATGGTAGGGTTGGAAGGGACCTCTGGAGACCCTCCAGTCCAACCCCCTGCCAGAGCAGGGTCACCCAGAGCAGGTGGCACAGGAACGCGTTCAGGTGGGTTTGGAATGTCTCCAGAGACGGAGACTCCACCACCTCTCTGGGCAGCCTGTGCCAGGGCTCTGCCACCCTCACAGGAAAGAAGTTCCTCCTCGTGTTTAGGTGGAACTTCCTATGCTCAAGTTTGTGCCCGTTGCCTCTTGTCCTGTTGCTGGGCACCACTGAAAAGAGCCTGGCCCCATCCTCCTGACACCCACCCTTTCCGTATTTCTAAGCGTTGATAAGATCCCCCCTCAGCCGTCTTTTTTCCAGACCAAAGAGACACAAGTCCCTCAGCCTTTCTTCATCAGAGAGGTGTTGCAGTCCCCTCATCACCCTGGTAGCCCTTTGCTGTCCCCTCTCCAGCAGTTCCCTGTCCTTCTGGAACTGGGGAGCCCAGAACTGGACCCAGTACTCCAGACACAGCCTCCCCAGGGCCGAGCAGAGGGGGAGGGTGACCTCCCTCCACCTGCTGGCCACACTCTTCTTGATGCCCCCCCAAGATGCCATTGGCCTCCTTGGCCACAAGGGCACATTGCTGGCTCATGGTAATCCTGTTGCCCACCAGGACTCCCAGGTCTCTTTCCACAGAGTTGCTCTCCAGCAGGTCAGCCCCCAACCTGGACTGGTGCAGGGGGTTATTCCTCCCCAGGTGCCGCACCCTACGCTTGCCCTTATTGAATTTCATAAGGTTCCTCTCTGCCCAACTCTCCAGCCTGTCCGGGTCTCTCTGTATGGCGGCACAGCCTTCTGGTGTGTCAGCCACCCGCCCCCCCAGCTTTGTGTCATCAGCAAACTTGCCGAGGGTGCACTCTATCCCTTCGTCCAGGTCATTGATGAATATATTGAAGAGGACTGGACCCAGTACTGACCGCTGGGGAACACCACTCGTCACTGACCTCCAGCTAGACTCTTTGCCCCTAGTCATGACCCTCTGAGCTCTGTCTTTTAACCAGTTATCTGTCCACCATATCTATGTCCATTCATTTAACCCACACCTCCTAAGCTTCCCTATAAGGATGCTGTGGGAGACCGTGTCGAACGCCTTGCTCAGCTCTTGCACGCTAGTTAGAGGAGGTTCAAATACCTGATTGACTCAGAGATTAATTATTTTGCTGTCGTCTACCCAATGGTATAAACCAGAGGAAGGGAGAAGAACACCCGGTGCCATCTGCACGCAATGAATGCATCCTTTGGAGGGCTCTAGGAAGGGATTTGAATCTCGACAGCAGTGCCTCTGAACGAGAGAGACCTTTACAGCAAGACAGAGGCAAGGGACAAGGTTGCGCTCCACACGTTAAAATGTTGGACTTGGGAACGGGCCCGCTACATCTCCAGCATCATTTCTTCTTGCCCTTGCTTTGTTTTTCCTCGCCAGAACCAAAGGAAGCAGCGAGCCCTTTTCCACCCTTACGGGCATCTCTAGGAAAAATAAGGCCCCCACTTTCTTCAGCACCTCTCATTGTAGAGCTTCAAACACCTTACCAATGAAGCCCATCGTGCTGTTTCCATTTTACAAAGAGGGAAACCGAGACGTGGGGTGATGTCCTGGTTTAACTTCAGCCAGCAACAAAGAAACAGGCAGCTGCTCGCTCGCTTCCCCCCCGCCATGGGAGAGGGGTAGAATGGGAAGAAAAAGGCAAAACTCGTGGGTTGAGATCAAGGCAGTTTAACAGAACAGTGAAGGAAAGCGGAAAACCACAACAATAATGCTGTTAGAGGAATGTACAAAACACCATTAATGTACCGCTGCTCACCGACCAGACCCAGGAAGCCCCCAGCCCAGTCCCCAGCGGGGATTTCCTGCTCCCTTTTCCAGCCAGCTCCCGGCTATAGACTGGGCATGGCTCACATGGTGATGGTATGGAATACCTGTGTGCCGTGCCAGCTCCTTGGGAAAATTGACCCTATTCCTGCCAGAACCGGGTGTTATCCACCCTTTGTTCTATACCTTCAACGTCATGCCCAGATCTTACACTTTCCAATGAATTACCACCGCTTTTCCCTGTCTTTGATATATACACACATCTATAGACATACAGCTATCATAGAACGGTCGAGGTTGGAAGGGACCTTTCAGATCATCAAGTCCAACCATCAACCCAACACTGACAAAAACCACCGCTAACCCACGTCCCTCAGCACCACGTCTGCCCGGCTTGTAAATCCCTCCAGGGATGGTGACTCCACCACTGCCCTGGGTAGCCTCTTCCTATGACAGCCCTGTTGGTGAAAACGTTTTTCCTAATATCCATCCTAAACCTCCCCTGGTGCAACTTGAGGCCGTTTCCTCTTGTCCTGTCGCCTGTTCCTTGAGAGAAGAGACCGACCCTTAGTCTCTGGGCCATCCCTCAACAATGTCCGTTGAGGTTGAGTTCATTTAACCCATGGCTTTGGGCTCCCTCTGTCAGAGCAGTCTCTCAGGGCAGGGGAGATGGTGTGTGGTGCTGGACTCCTGCATGCTGTATCCAGAGCTCGCCGCTGGTGTAGCTGGTGCAGACCCTGCCCAGGTTCCGCAGGTTGAAGATGTCAATCTTGAGGAAGTTGCTGGGCGCCAGTTGCTGAGGTCAGGTGTGATCCCATCACCGCTGCGCTTTACTCACGTTCATCAAAGTCCATCTGCCATTGTTTTGGGTGATTCTTACTGCAGTCCCATTGGTATGGCATCTAGCAATTCTAATAATGATGACACAGAGTGGCAGGGCTATTTAGCAATTGACATCACACAAATGGATTCATTGGCTTGTCTCACCCACAGTCAGATCCCAATGACCATGTGAGCCGCCTCCTGGATGCGGGGAA
Organism: Rissa tridactyla; assembly: GCF_028500815.1. Taxonomy (NCBI): domain Eukaryota; kingdom Metazoa; phylum Chordata; class Aves; order Charadriiformes; family Laridae; genus Rissa; species Rissa tridactyla. The sequence goes on along the minus strand of NC_071466.1, from coordinate 9,845,053 downwards.
GGCTGTGGACGTTGTCTCTCTGGACTTTGGTAAGGCCTTTGACACCATCCCCCAGAGAGTTCTCCTGGAGAAGCTGGCGAATCGTGGCATAGACAAGTGTACTCTTTGCTGGGTAAAAAACCGGCTGAATGGCCGTGCCCAGAGAGTTGTGATTAGTGGGGTGAAATCTTCTTGGCGGCTGGTCACCAGTGGTGTCCCTCAGGGCTCAGTTTTGGGTCCAGTTTTGTTTAATATCTTTATCAATGATCTGGATGAGGGGACTGAGTGCACCTGCAGTAAGTTCGCAGACGACACCAAGCTAGGTGGGAGTGTTGATCTGCTTGAGGGAAGGAAGGCTCTCCAGAGGGCCCTGGACAGGCTGGAGGGATGGGCCAAGGCCAATTGCATGAGGTTTAATAAGGCCAAGGGCCGGGTCCTGCATTTCGGTCACAACAACCCCAAGAAACGCCAGGGGCTTGGGGAAGAGTGGCTGGAAAGCTGCCCCGCAGAAAAGGACCTGGGGGTGCTGGTGGCCGGCCAGCTTAACATGAGCCAGCAGCGTGCCCAGGTGGCCAAGAAGGCCAACAGCATTCTGGCTTGTATGAGGAATAGCGTGGCCAGCAGGAGTAGGGAAGGGATCGTTCCTCTGTACTCGGCACTGGTGAGGCCTCGCCTGGAGTACTGTGTTCAGTTCTGGGCCCCTCTGTACAAGAGGGACCTTGAAGTGCTGCAGCGTGTCCAGAGGAGAGCTACCAAGCTGGTGAGGGGTCTGGAGACCAAGTCATATGAGGAGAGGCTGAGGGAGCTGGGCATGTTTAGCTTGGAGAAGAGGAGGCTGAGGGGAGACCTCATTGCCCTCCACAAGTCCCTGAAAGGAGGTTGGAGAGAGGTGGGTGTTGGCCTCTTCTCCCAGGTGAATAATGACAGGACCAGAGGAAATGGTCTGAAGCTGCGGCAGGGGAGGTTTAGATTAGATAGTAGGAAGAATTCCTTCACTGAAAGAGTGGTCAGGCACTGGAACGGCCTGCCCAGGGAGGTGGTTGAGTCACCATCCCTAGAGGTGTTTAAGAAACGCCTAGATTTGGCACTTCAGGGCATGCTTTAGTGACAGAGATTGTAGGGGGTTTTTGTGTGTGTGTATGGTTGGACTCGATGATCTCAAAGGTCCCTTCCAACCATGAAGATTCTATGATTCTATGAGGTGCATATCAGAGCTCCCCATCCTTCTGCATCACCTGCCACGTGCCCCCAGGGCCTTAGAGAACCATAGAAGGTGTTGGGTTGGAAGGGACCTTTAAATGCCATCTAGTCCCACCCCCCTGCAGTAAGCAGGGACATCTTCAACTAGATCAGGTTGCTCCGAGCCTCATGAAGCCCGGCCTTGAATGTCTCCAGGGATGGGGCCTCCACCACCTCTCTGGCCAACCTGGGCCAGTGTCTCACCACCCTCGTTGTAAAGAACTTCTTCCTAATGCCTAATCTAAACCTGCCCTGCTCTAGTTCTCTCTTCCTTAAGTGAAAGCAATCCCACAGATGGGTTTGCCTTTGCCCGAGGCAGGACTAACCCAGACTGTCTTCCCTGACACACTCTTCATGTGCACTACGGGGACTTTATCCCCTTCTAGGGTACGTGGAAGTTCTGATTGGGCAGGACCAGCTCAATTATTAGATTCCCAGGTGTTAACTAGCCAGGTGGCCTTTGCTAACTGTGTATCCCATTGTTTTAAGGTCCCACCCCCCCATTGCTCTCAGGGTAGTTTTTTACAGCCCGTTGTATTGTTCGATCTTCCCAGAGGCGGGCGAATGGCAGGGGCCGTGATATACCCACTCAGTGCCACACTCTTTGGCCCAGGGACCTGAGAGTGTTTTGGAAATGAGTCCCATTGTCCGACTCGGTTCTCTCTGGGGTGCCGTGTCACCACAGGACTTGCTTGTCAAGGCCCAGGACAGCGTTCCTTGGAGCGGCACGGGGCACAGGGTATGTTTCCAGTCATCCAGTGGTTGCTTCCACCACTGTGAGCACATGGTCCCCTCGGAGAGCGTCCCGCTCATTGGTGAGCCTTGATGGCACTCAGGACCATCCCATGGGACCAGGGCATCTGCACCGGGGTGGTGGGCACCCCCCCATGACAGGGGGGGGTTTCGATGGGGGGAGGTGCGCACGGGTCTCTCCCCACCCCGCTGCGGCATCACCACCCATTACCCACGCAGGGAAGTACTACATCTCCACCATGACCATGATCACGGCCTCCACCGCGCTGACCACCTTCATCATGAACATCCACCACTGCAGACCGGGGACCTGGCCCGTGCCCCCCTGGGCCAGGTGGCTCATCCTCCACCACATGGCCCGGCTCTGCTGCGTCTACGAGGTAGGCGAGAGCTGCAAGAGCCCCCGGTGGGTGCCGCGCAGGCGGTTGGGCAGGGAGGACACTGGGGGGCCAGGGGAGAGCCCCATGGAGGGGGAGGTGGGTGCCGAGGCAGGGGGCTGTCCCTGGGACTGCTGCTTGTGCCACCACGATGACATGCTGAGGAATGTGGGCTACATCGCCGGCTGCTTCCGGCGCCACCGAGCCTCCCAGCACCGGACCGCTGAGTGGAAGAAGATGGCCAAGGTGATGGACCGCTTCTTCATGTGGGTCTTCTTCCTCATGGTCTTCCTCATGAGTGTGCTGGTCCTGGGCAATGCTGCCTGATGGCCCAGTGGACTCACTGCCCCCAGGGAAAGTGGTGGCCACGGGTGCTCCATGAGGGTGGCTCGTCCTGAGCACCCCTTGGCACTTCATGGACCTGCAGGGTGGAAGCTCCACCAGCACCAGGGAAGAGGAGCCTGACAGCGGGACCCTGACTCGGCCGGGGCTGCCCCAGCTGCAGGGTTGAGGGGTCACGGCCCCCCGAGCAGTTGTCTGGGTTGTGACGTATAGAAATATAGATGTGGAATCATAGAATCACAGAATGGTTTGGGTGGGAAGGGACCTTAAAGATCATCTCATTCCACCCCCCCGCCCTGGGCAGGGACACCTCCCACCAGCCCAGCTTGCTCCAAGCCCCGGCCAACCTGGCCTTGAACCCCTCCAGGGATGGGGCAGCCACAGCTTCTCTGGGCAACCTGGGCCAGGGGCTCACCGCCCTCACAGCCAAGAATTTCTGCCTGAGATCTCAGCTCAATCTCCCCTCTTGCAGTGGAAAACCCTTCCCCCTCGTCCCATGGCTCCCCTCCCTCATCCAGAGTCCCTCCACAGCTTTCCTGGAGCTCCTTGAGGGACTGGAAGGGGCTCCAAGGTCTCAGTGGAGCTCTTCTTCAGGCTGAACCCCCCCAACTCTCTCAGCCCGTCCTCACAGCACAGGGCCTCCAGCCCTCCCAGCATCTCCAGGGCCTCCTCTGGACCATATAGATATATGCATAGACACCTTCTGCTCCTCCTGTGTCCCCACCAGTGCCTGCCACCCTGCCTGGCCAGGGCTCGAGTCTGCTGCAGCCCCCCGAGACGCCACTCCAGTGTCCAGCAGCCCTGGTGAGGGTTCCAGGGGAGCAGGGCAGCCCCCACCCCGTCCCCTCCGGGTGCTGGCTGGGGCCAGGATGGTGCCCGGGAGGGACGGAGGGGTCTGGCCCTCGACACCTTCGGTGACAGAGCATGGACCTTTGTATCCCACCCAAACCCTGCGTGCGGTAAATAGCGGAGCATTTCCTGCCGATCCATCCTGGCTTACGGAATATCTCACCCCCCTGCATTTACTGATCCGTCCTCAATAAAATAATGACTCCATCAGCTCTGGCTGAGTGACCTCTGGCTCTTCTCCTGCGACAGCGACGGCGGCTGGTCCGCGCTCACCCTGCCCGACAGCCTGTGCCGGGGGGGGCTGGGCCCCTCGTCCCCATCCCTGCCCCACATCCCACAGAGTGGCTGGCGGAGTGTCCTTGTTCCGGCGGGGATAGGGTTAATTTTTCCTGGTATTCCATGCCATGTGAGCCATGCCCACCCTGAGCTGCCGGGGGAGGGGGCAGGAAGTCGCGCTTGGAGCGGGCTGGGGCGTCCCGGGTCCGGTCGGGGAGCGGCGGGGAGCGGCGGTCCCGTAATCGTGTGTGTATATGCCTCTGTCCGTGTTCTTGTTGTTGTTTGCTTGTTCCCTTTGCTGTTCTGTTAAACTGCCTTTGTCTCAACCCAAGAGTCTTGCCTTTTTTTTCTTCTGATTCTTCCTGTATCGGGAAGGCCCGACCGAGCGGCACGTGGTTCTTTGTTGCCGTCTGAGGCTAAACCACGACACGGAGGCATCGGGGCTCATGCCATCTTGTCACCGGTGGAGGGGACCAATCAGCTGGTGGGGAGGGGGAGAGTGGCCAAACCCGGGGGGACACCCGTGGGTGATGGGGGAACCTGGGGATGAGAGCCGGAGGCGCTGGGGCAGCCGGAACAGGGTGCGGGGGACACGGAGTGCCCTCGGGCTGGCTGGGATGGCGCACAGACGCTGGCAGCAGGGATGGCCGTAGCGAGGGGAGCGCGGGGGGGCAGCAGCACCGCCCCCGGCTGAGTGCAGGGACCCGGCTGGGGGGACATGGCGAGGGGAAGGAGCCGCTGTCCCCGCGGGGAGCCCCGGGGCGAGGAGGGAGCCCGGCCAGGGCAGCCCCAGGGGCCGAGGAGGAAGGCAAAGGGGCCAGGCAGCATGGAAAGCGCAGGGCAGCGGGGACGGGGGTCCCACCGAGACCCCAGCCCTGCGCCGACTCCGCTCAGGGGGGTCCCAGCAGGGCCCCCAGGCACAGCCAGGTCCCGGCAGCGGCAGGGGGGTCCCCAGCCCCATCTCAGCCCCCGTCCGGCGGGGACGGGCTCAGCCACAGCTGGGGAGAGAGGGCGGGGGCTGCGGGGGCCACCAGGCAGTGCCGGGGGGGGGCAGCTCCCAGGTCTCTCCCGGGTAGCGGAGGGTAGAAGGGATGCCGGGTGCGTGAGGTGCGAGCAGGCGGCTGATCCGCTCGGCCTGGCGGCAGAGGTCAAAGAGGGAGCAGAAAGGCTGCGGAGCGTCAGGGAGAGGGCAGAGCAGCAGAGAGTTGGGGTTGTTCAGCCTGGAGAAGAGAAGGCTGCGGGGAGACCTTGTAGCGGCCTTGCAGTCCCTAAAGGGGGCCTCCAGGAGGGATTGGGAGGGACTGTGGCTGAGGGAGTGTAACAATAGGGCACGGGATAACGGGGAACCCAGTAGAGCTGAGAGGGAAGAGTCTTGGAGGTTTCTGGGGTGTGTGGGAATAAATTCCTGACACAGCTGGTGGGGGAACGCACTAGGGAAGGAGCCCTGCTGGACCTGCTGTGTGTGAACAGAGAAGGACTTGTGGGGGATGTGATGTTGGAGGCCGTCTTGGGCACAGTGACCATGAAATGGCAGAGTTTCTGATTCTTAGGGAAGCAAGGAAGGGCGTCAGCAGAACTGCCACCATGGACTTCCGGAGGGCGGACTTTGGTCTTTTCGGGAGCCTGCTGGAGAGAGTCTTCCTCTAGGTTTGCTCAACACCCAGAAGAGAAGTGAAAAACTGTCTTCTCAATGGAAGATGACAGCGAAGCTGAGCAGAATCGCTGGGCTCACCTACCTGATGTCTGTCTGAGACGTGTCTTCCATCGGTCAGACGACAGGGACAGATCTAACGCTGCCTTGGTCTGTAAAAAATGGAACTGGGCCCTGCACTCGGGATCCCTCCCTCCTCCATGAAAGATGAACTAGAATTTGGACTACCGGAGGAAACCCCGTCTTACCAAAAGAATACTCAATGGCTTTGGCTAGGCGGTTTTGTGATAAAACACATGGAGGGATGACAATTTTTAATCAGATTGAGAAAAGGTGGACAGCCCCCGGAAGACATGTGGCAGTAAAGGGGATTGTGAGTTCTTGGCCCACATGTTGGAAGTTTTCCGGTGCAAAACCCAAGCAGGAGGCTGGAGGGCAACCATGGTCATACTTCCCATTCCAAAGGCTGCAGATGGGTTATGCTGACGTGCCTACTGTGAGAGGCGTTAAGAGAAGAGAAGGCTGCGGGGAGACCTTGGAGCCCCTTCCAGTCCCTCAAGGGGCTCCAGGAAAGCTGTGGAGGGACTCTGGATGAGGGAGGGGAGCCATGGGACGAGGGGGAAGGGGTTTCCACTGCAAGAGGGGAGATTGAGCTAAGATCTCGGGCAGAAATTCTTGGCTGTGAGGGCGGTGAGCCCCTGGCCCAGGTTGCCCAGAGAAGCTGTGGCTGCCCCATCCCTGAAGGGGTTCAAGGCCAGGTTGGCTGGGGCTTGGAGCAAGCTGGGCTGGTGGGAGGTGTCCCTGCCCAGGGCAGGGGGTGGCACTGGGTGGCCTTTAAGGTGCCTTCGCACCCAAACCATGCCCTGAAGGGGTGGGGCCCTTCTCCTTCTCCCTCCCTTCTTGTTATGGTTTGAGAAACCCACCACAATTTCTTGTCCTTTAGACAACTACTCTCTCGCCCGATGACCCCTCCTCACCGGGGAAGAGGAATTGGGGAAAAAGAAGGAAACATGAGGGTTGCAATAGAAATAGATTTACTAGGATAAAACTAAAGAATTTACACTAATAATGCTAAAGAAGCAGTGTCAATCCCGATAACGATGTAAAATACCCAAGGACTACACCCAGCCCCTTCCATCAGCAGGAAGCCGTGCACTCCCAGCAGGGGACAGCCAATGGGGGACACCGTGAGCGCTGCGGCTTTGGGAGGAAGGGAAGGGCTCAGGGTTCCGGCACCGCAGCAAGGAGTTCTCTGCACCGCCGCCATCAAGGGAGAGTTGAACTACACAGCAAACTTTATAATTTGTACTGAATGTGATGTTCGTGCTATGAAATAGTCCTGTTGTCAGCCTGGGGCAAGTGCCCTCCTTGTCTTGCTCTTCCTCATCCCCTGCTGCATGTCACCAAGGGGGGCTCTGACTGCCTGTGATGTCACAAAGGGGGGCTCTGACTGCCCCACGATGTCACAAAGGGGGGACGTGCCCCCCTGCCGCACTATAAAAGGGGGACGCGGTCCCCACTGGAGCCGTCAGTGGATGCTGGGCACCGCAGTCTGGCATTGTCTGGGCAGACTGCAGCCTCGGCCTCTGACACCCCAGCAGTCTTGCGGGTCCCGTCACTGGGGACCCAGGAGGACACTGGGGAGCCGCATTGCGGTTCTGTGCTGGTGACTCAGAGCACCGCAGCCACACCGGCGTTGGTGCCATGGGGCGCTCTGACGCCGTGTCTCCCCTGGGCCCTCTCCTCCTGATTGTGATGGGGCTCAGCGTATTCTCAGCTGTGCTGCAGAGCAAGCGGCTTCAGGTAGGTGACTGTTGCACCACACTGTGCTGCGGCGTGGGGTGGTGACGGATGGCATAGGGTGGTGTGGGGTGCCGTGGGGGGCTGTGGTGTGGGACTGGGAGGCGCTCCCGTCTCACCCAGCTCCTGGGGACCTTGCAGAAGTGGTGGAAGAAGAAGAGTAAGAAGAAGCGTCAGACAAGCAAGACAGGAGCCCGGCCAGAGAAGCAGAGCGGTGAGTGGCCCCAGCATGGAGCACCCTGCAAACAGCCGACACCCCACGGCAGCCCTGAGCCGGGGCTGTGCCGGGGGCTGCCGGCCGCTCAATCTGTCTCCTCCCGCTGCAGCTTCTCGGGCAGTGTATGGAGAAGTGGAGAAATCCCATTCGAAGCAGGAGAAGCGGTGAGTGTGGGGGAGACCCCAGATGCTGCCCCAGACCCTCACCCCGTGCCCTGCCCCTGCCTGCGCTGGGCAGCCCTGACCGCCAGCCAAGGAGGGGTGCTGCCTGCGGGTTCTTCTGGGGTCTGGGGTGCAGCGGGGTCTCTTTCTCCTCCTCTGCAGGGCGAGTGCGGAGGCCTTGAACAGGAAGCATCGCTCCCCACGGGCCCCGCTGGTCACCATGGACTCTGTGACTGACAGAGGCTCCTCTTCCCTCAACTCCCTCTACTCCTTCCCGGAGCCCCAGCCTAGTGCGATGGCGGAGCTGGCAGCACTCGACCGCTCAGGACCCCGCCATCCCCCCAGGACTGTCAACGGGAGGGTGGAGGAGCCAGGGCCAGCCCTCTGCCAGGAGCCCCCACAGGAACTGCCTACAAGGACCAAGCAAGAGCCGGTCCCCAGGGAAAGCAGGGACAGGGCGCAGAGCCCTGTGGACACGCAGCCTTCACCCTGCAGCCCCCCAGCCATGGCCTCGGACCAAGGGGAGCTGGTCATGGAGCTCCTCCGCTGTTTCGAGTCCACCCAGGAGATGGCCAGGCAGTGCTGTGAGATGCTGAAGGTGCTGCAGGCCCGTTGGCAAGGGGCAGCGGGGGCCTGTGATCGGAACCTCCCCGGGGAGCCCTTCCATCCCCTGGGCAGGATGGAGGCGCAGCAGCAGCTGGGGGCCACAGTGAAGCCCCATCACCTGGGAGCGGAGCGGCCGTGGGTGGATGTAAACACGGATAAGGCTGAGGATGGGATCATGGAGAAGGAGGAGGACACAGGACCAGAGAGAAGTGTGAAGGAGAAGGAAAGGAGCAGCCCTGTGGAGCTCGGCAGGGGGAGCCTGGCGGAAGTGAAGAGAAACAGCAAGACGGGGCCGGGCAAGAACAACTCCATGGGGCCAAGCACCAGCAGCCCCCCAGGCTCAGGCAGGAGCACCCCCACGGATGCGGAAGGGAGGAGGGACAGGGCGCAGAGCCCCATGACTGTGCTTCCGCCGCCCAGCAGCCCCCCAGCCAAGGCCACGGACGACAAGTTGCTCTACTTGGAGCTCTTGGACACTGTCAAGACCTTGGAGGAGGAGAGGCAGCAGCACGGCGAGGTCATGGACAGGGAGTGTGACCAGGCGTCCCCAGGGCTGTGCCCGCTAGGACGGTGCCTGTGTCAGTGCTGCACCTGGCTCTGGTACCGCCTGAAGGACTGCTGGAGACGCTGCTGCCGGACGCGCCGTGTCTGCTTCAGCAATTTCCCCCAATGGGTGGGAAGGGTGGGGCCGGGAACCCCCTGGGGTGCCCCTCTTGTCAACCAATAAAAAAGTCAATATTTTCTCTATCCCTGTGACTGTCAGCAGATCAGTTTTGTCCCTTGACAGGAGCAGAGAATCAGTTTTGTGTAAGGACAACAGTATATGCTACAGTAATCCCAACTCTCCCATGGAGATCATAGAATCATAGAATCTTCATGGTTGGAAACGACATTTGAGATCATGGAGTCCAACCATTGTGCAGCAGGACAGCTATGACGTAGTCGCCATCACGGAAACTTGGTGGGCTGACTCGCACTCCCTGCGGGAGCACAGCGCTCATTCCCTGTGCACCTTGAATATCCAATGTCATATCCACGACCCTCATGGGCAAGTGGTCAGAGGAACGTCGTGGGCCAACTTGGCCAAGGGAGCCCCAAAACTGCGCCTGAACTTCTTCTTTGAAAGAGTCACGAAGCACGATCACCTAGCCAGGATCCTGCTAGCGGAGATGCCAGTCAGCAGCATAAGAGTCTGCGGAGCTACAGTTTCAGAGACCCAGGCTGGAGAATGAGACGCACCCTCACCAACCTCCTCCCAGCCTCCTGGCGTGTTCTGCAGGTACGGGAACCCAGAGGGACATCTCACCGCGGTATCACAAAGCTAAGCAAAGTGATCCTCCAGGCCTTCTGCATAGCAGCGCTCAGCAGGAGGAATTCCTGACCACTTCAGTGTTATGTCCCGAGGGTCATTTTCATAAGCGAGCCACTGCGGTGTTCCACTCTAGCCTGGTTGAGGTCGTTGTCCCTGTCCAGTTGCGATGCCCGTTATGCCAGTCTTCACTGTCGGGCCGACGTCAGGTTGCCCTCATAAAAAGCTAAAACACCCAAAATACTGGTGCTGGAATGTCAGCTGTGAGCACAAAGAGTTTTTCAGGCAGGAAAACCTCAGTTTTGTGAAACCGCTTTAGGCTTCTTCTAGTTAGACATGTTCACGTTTAGTAACTGGTAACTTGCTTATCCTTTCCGATGTTTCTGAACCCCACCCTTTTGCAGGGAAATCTGCGTATGAGGAGAAGAGTCTGTACACCCTGTTTGCTTGCGGAGCTGTAGCCTGCGTCAGCCTGCACTCGTGGTTCTGCTCCCTTTTGGCAACACACAAACGTCTACAGCAGATGTAAATTAACTGGTGCCCATGTCACAGGCCTTTGGTGTCACGCAGGATGTGCCACCAAAGGTGTGCGACAGCCTTGACCCGCGTCAAGGAGCATCAGGTCTTTGCACGCCTGAGGGAAGCACACGGCCTGATGGTTGCTGACAGCGCTCTTTAGGTTCTGTTGCGCTGCAGAGCTTCCAAGGAACAGCCGGGATCTGCAAAGCTTTCTAGAAATTGTCTTTGGATCTACTCTCGTACCTGGGATAATTTCCAATATGTCAAATAAGATCATGGCATGAGCTGAGGGTGCAGCATCTTCTAACGGTAACAGAAGTTGTCTATCCCTTAGGGTGGGGTGCAATGCACAAGGGCCCCCCCATCTCCACGGGAGAGTTGGGATTACCGTAGCATCTACCGTTGTCGTTACCCAAAACTGATTCTCTGCTCCTGTCAAGGGACAAAATTGATCTGCTGCCAGTCCCTTCTGTTGGTAGTATTGGGAAACTTGTTTATTGAATTCTAGTTACTGCGCTCACCAGTTCTGTTGAGTAGCCCTAACAACATTTGTTCTTTTTGGAAGGAATTAACACTTCAGTGGAACAATGACCATGAGCTGCTGGACAAGGAGCTGCTACAGCTCACCTTGTCATGCCACAGGCTGTTCTTTCTGGAAGTGTGGGCCTTTCTAAGTGTCACCCCTGTGGAGAGGCTGTTCCAAAACCGGGCAGAAAGGAAATGCAGTTTGGCTACTCTAAAGGTAAGACTTTGTGCTTCAAAACTCCCATTCCCTTCCTCTCTCCAATAGCCAGAGAAAGGTGAGGTCCCCAGGCCCAGAGAAAGGGCGCTTACGGAAATGCTAACATAACTACCTTCCCTAGGTTACGTTTTAGCATTGCAACAAGCCTGAGAACCACTCACAGAAACGGGGCTTTCCGACCTCCTCAGCCAGGTACAGAATGCTGCAGAGGCTGAACAACAAGCCCCAGCAGTTCCACGAGTCCTTCCTAGGCTGGGGGTCCCTCTGTCTCCTCTAGTTCAAGCTGGGGATTCTGAGTCACCTGCCAGCCCCGGCGCTTACGTCTACGCTTAAGTCGAGGCCGGGGGGTTGAATCCCACTAAACTGCAAAAAGATGGAAGCACATCTCCCTCTTTAGGGATGCTGTGTTGAACTGGGCCAGACCACGACTGTGGCTGGTGTACACCATGCTGTCATGCTGCTTTGCATGCCAGATGCTGAATTCAGTGGATCCTCCCCGATGTGTGCAGCTCCCAGGGGTGCCTCGCTTCTGGGGGTAAAAGGAACCTGGCTCTCCCCAGAGATTCTTCAGCAGGAGATGGTGTTTTCCGTCAGTTTGGAGTGAAAACAGTAACACCTCAAGATTTTACTCCAAGCCAAGGCATTTGGCTTCTCTGGGTTCCTCATTAGTCACAGAGGCTTCTTGTTGTCATGAAATTTAACGGGCTGAGCGTGCTCTGTGTATCTGAGAGACACGGCCGTCATTCCTTCGTACAGGTCGGGATTTACACAGCCCGACAAGAGCCTAGTGAAGAGGCCCACACAATCACAGAATGGTAGGGTTGGAAGGGACCTCTGGAGACCCTCCAGTCCAACCCCCTGCCAGAGCAGGGTCACCCAGAGCAGGTGGCACAGGAACGCGTTCAGGTGGGTTTGGAATGTCTCCAGAGACGGAGACTCCACCACCTCTCTGGGCAGCCTGTGCCAGGGCTCTGCCACCCTCACAGGAAAGAAGTTCCTCCTCGTGTTTAGGTGGAAATTCCTATGCTCAAGTTTGTGCCCGTTGCCTCTTGTCCTGTTGCTGGGCACCACTGAAAAGAGCCTGGCCCCATCCTCCTGACACCCACCCTTTCCGTATTTCTAAGCGTTGATAAGATCCCCCCTCAGCCGTCTTTTTTCCAGACCAAAGAGACACAAGTCCCTCAGCCTTTCTTCATCAGAGAGGTGTTGCAGTCCCCTCATCACCCTGGTAGCCCTTTGCTGTCCCCTCTCCAGCAGTTCCCTGTCCTTCTGGAACTGGGGAGCCCAGAACTGGACCCAGTACTCCAGACACAGCCTCCCCAGGGCCGAGCAGAGGGGGAGGGTGACCTCCCTCCACCTGCTGGCCACACTCTTCTTGATGCCCCCCCAAGATGCCATTGGCCTCCTTGGCCACAAGGGCACATTGCTGGCTCATGGTCATCCTGTTGCTCTCCAGCAGGTCAGCCCCCAACCTGGACTGGTGCAGGGGGTTATTCCTCCCCAGGTGCTGCACCCTACGCTTGCCCTTATTGAATTTCATAAGGTTCCTCTCTGCCCAACTCTCCAACCTGTCCGGGTCTCTCTGTATGGCGGCACAGCCTTCTGGTGTGTCAGCCACCCGCCCCCCCAGCTTTGTGTCATCAGCAAACTTGCTGAGGGTGCACTCTATCCCTTCGTCCAGGTCATTGATGAATATATTGAAGAGGACTGGACCCAGTACTGACCCCTGGGGAACACCACTCGTCACTGACCTCCAACTAGACTCTTTGCCCCTAATCACGACCCTCTGAGCTCTGTCTTTTAACTAGTTATCTGTCCACCATATCTATGTCCATTCATTTAACCCACACCTCCTAAGCTTCCCTATAAGGATGCTGTGGGAGACCGTGTCGAACGCCTTGCTCAGCTCTTGCACGCTAGTTAGAGGAGGTTCAAATACCTGATTGACTCAGAGATTAATCATTTTGCTGTCGTCTACCCAAAGGCATAAACCAGAGGAAGGGAGAAGAACACCCGGTGCCATCTGCACGCAATGAATGCATCCTTTGGAGGGCTCTAGGAAGGGATTTGAATCTCGACAGCAGTGCCTCTGAACGAGAGAGACCTTTACAGCAAGACAGAGGCAAGGGACAAGGTTGCGCTCCACGCGTTAAAATGTTGGACTTGGGAACGGGCCTCCTACATCTCCAGCATCATTTCTTTTTACCCTTACTTTTTTTTCCTCGCCAGAACCAAAGGAAGCAGCGAGCCCTTTTCCACCCTTACGGGCATCTCTAGGAAAAATAAGGCCCCCTCTTTCTTCAGCACCTCTCATTGTAGAGCTTCAAACACCTTACCAATGAAGCCCAGCGCGCTGTTTCCAATTTACAAAGAGGGAAACCGAGACGTGGGGTGATGTCCTGGTTTAACTTGAGCCACCAACAAAGAAACAGGCGGCCGCTCACTCGCTTCCCCCCTGCCACGGGAGAGGGGTAGAATGGGAAGAGAAAGGCAAAACTCGTGGGTTGAGATCAAGGCAGTTTAACAGAACAGCGAAGGAAAGCGGAAAACCACAACAATAACGCTGTTAGAGGAATGTACAAAACACCATGAATGTACCGCTGCTCACTGACCGGATCCGGGAAGTACCTCTGTCCCGTGACAGCTCCTTGGGAAAACTGACCCTATTGCTGGCAGAACCGGGTGTTTTCCACCCTTTGTTCTATACCTTCAACATCATGCCCAGATCTTACACTTTCCAATGAATTACCACCGCTTTTCCCTGTCTTTGATATATACACACATCTATAGACATACAGCTATCATAGAACGGTCGAGGTTGGAAGGGACCTTTCAGATCATCAAGTCCAACCATCAACCCAACACTGACAAAAACCACCGCTAACCCACGTCCCTCAGCACCACGTCTGCCCGGCTTGTAAATCCCTCCAGGGATGGTGATTCCACCACTGCCCTGGGCAGCCTCTTCCAATGACAGCCCTGTTGGTGAAAACGTTTTTCCTAATATCCATCCTAAACCTCCCCTGGTGCAACTTGAGGCCGTTTCCTCTTGTCCTGTCGCCTGTTCCTTGAGAGAAGAGACCGACCCTTAGTCTCTGGGCCATCCCTCAACAATGTCCGTTGAGGTTGAGTTCATTTAACCCATGGCTTTGGGCTCCCTCTGTCAGAGCAGTCTCTCAGGGCAGGGGAGATGGTGTGTGGTGCTGGACTCCTGCATGCTGTATCCAGAGCTCGTCACTGGTGTAGCTGGTGCGGACCCTGCCCAGGTTCCGCAGGTTGAAGATATCAATCTTGAGGAAGTTGCTGGGCGCCAGTTGCTGAGGTCAGGTGTGATCCCATCACCACTGCGCTTTACTCACGTTCATCAAAGTCCATCTGCCATTGTTTTGGGTGATTCTTACTGCAGTCCCATCGGTATGGCATCTAGCAATTCTAATAATGATGACACAGAGTGGCAGGGCTATTTAGCAATTGACATCACACAAATGGATTCATTGGCTTGTCTCACCCACAGTCAGATCACCATGACCATGTGAGCCGCCTTCTGGATGCGGGGAAGGCTGTGGACATTGTCTCTCTGGACTTTGGTAAGGCCTTTGACACCGTCCCCCAGAGCGTTCTCCTGGAGAAGCTGGCGAATCGCGGCATAGACAAGTGTACTCTTTGCTGGGTAAAAAACCGGCTGGATGGCCGTGCCCAGAGAGTTGTGATTAGTGGGGTGAAATCTTCTTGGCGGCCGGTCACCAGTGGTGTCCCTCAGGGCTCAGTTTTGGGGCCAGTTTTGTTTAAAATCTTTATCAATGATCTGGATGAGGGGATTGAGTGCACCCTCAGTAAGACTGCAGACGACACCAAGCTAGGTGGGAGTGTTGATCTGCTTGAGGGAAGGAAGGCTCTCCAGAGGGCCCTGGACAGGCTGGAGGGATGGGCCAAGGCCAATTGCATGAGGTTTAATAAGGCCAAGGGCCGGGTCCTGCATTTTGGTCACAACAACCCCAAGCAACGCCAGGGGCTTGGGGAAGAGTGGCTGGAAAGCTGCCCCGCAGAAAAGGACCTGGGGGTGCTGGTGGCCGGCCAGCTTAACATGAGCCAGCAGTGTGCCCAGGTGGCCAAGAAGGCCAACAGCATTCTGGCTTGTATGAGGAATAGGGTGGCCAGCAGGAGTAGGGAAGTGATCGTGCCTCGTACTCGGCACTGGTGAGGCCTCACCTCGAGTGCTGTGTTCAGTTCTGGGCCCCTCTGTACAAGAGGGACCTTGAAGTGCTGCAGCGTGTCCAGAGGAGAGCTACCAAGCTGGTGAGGGGTCTGGAGACCAAGTCATATGAGGAGAAGGCTGAGGGAGCTGGGCATGTTTAGCTTGGAGAAGAGGAGGCTGAGGGGAGACCCTCATTGCCCTCCACAACTCCCTGAAAGGAGGTTGGAGAGAGGTGGGTGTTGGCCTCTTCTCCCAGGTGAATAATGACAGGACCAGAGGAAAGGGTCTGAAGCTGCGGCAGGGGAGGTTTAGATTAGATAGTAGGAAGAATTCCTTCACTGAAAGAGTGGTCAGGCACTGGAACGGCCTGCCCAGGGAGGTGGTTGAGTCACCATCCCTAGAGGTGTTTAAGAAACGCCTAGATTTGGCACTTCAGGGCATGCTCTAGTGACAGAGATTGTAGGGGGTTTTTGTGTGTGTGTATGGTTGGACTCGATGATCTCAAAGGTCCCTTCCAACCATGAAGATTCTATGATTCTATGAGGTGCATATCAGAGCTCCCCATCCTTCTGCATCACCTGCCACGTGCCCCCAGGGCCTTAGAGAACCATAGAAGGTGTTGGGTTGGAAGGGACCTTTAAATGCCATCTAGTCCCACCCCCCCTGCAGTAAGCAGGGACATCTTCAACTAGATCAGGTTGCTCCGAGCCTCATGAAGCCCGGCCTTGAATGTCTCCAGGGATGGGGCCTCCACCACCTCTCTGGGCAACCTGGGCCAGTGTCTCACCACCCTCGTTGTAAAGAACTTCTTCCTAATGCCTAATCTAAACCTGCCCTGCTCTAGTTCTCTCTTCCTTAAGTGAAAGCAATCCCACAGATGGGTTTGCCTTTGCCCGAGGCAGGACTAACCCAGACTGTCTTCCCTGACACACTCTTCATGTGCACTACGGGGACTTTATCCCCTTCTAGGGTACGTGGAAGTTCTGATTGGGCAGGACCAGCTCAATTATTAGATTCCCAGGTGTTAACTAGCCAGGTGGCCTTTGCTAACTGTGTATCCCATTGTTTTAAGGTCCCACCCACCCCATTGCTCTCAGGGTAGTTTTTTACAGCCCGTTGTATTGTTCGATCTTCCCAGAGGCGGGCGAATGGCAGGGGCCGTGATATACCCACTCAGTGCCACACTCTTTGGCCCAGGGACCTGAGAGTGTTTTGGAAATGAGTCCCATTGTCCGACTCGGTTCTCTCTGGGGTGCCGTGTCACCACAGGACTTGCTTGTCAAGGCCCAGGACAGCGTTCCTTGGAGCGGCACGGGGCACAGGGTATGTTTCCAGTCATCCAGTGGTTGCTTCCACCACTGTGAGCACATGGTCCCCTCGGAGAGCATCCCGCTCATTGGTGAGCCTTGATGGCACTCAGGACCATCCCACGGGACCAGGGCATCTGCACCGGGGTGGTGGGCACCCCCCCATGACAGGGGGGGGTTTCGATGGGGGGAGGTGCGCACGGGTCTCTCCCCACCCCGCTGCGGCATCACCACCCATTACCCACGCAGGGAAGTACTACATCGCCACCATGACCATGATCACGGCCTCCACCGCGCTGACCACCTTCATCATGAACATCCACCACTGCAGACCGGGGACCTGGCCCGTGCCCCCCTGGGCCAGGTGGCTCATCCTCCACCACATGGCCCGGCTCTGCTGCGTCTACGAGGTAGGCGAGAGCTGCAAGAGCCCCCGGTGGGTGCCGCGCAGGCGGGTGGGGAGGGAGGACACTGGGGGGCCAGGGGAGAGCCCCATGGAGGGGGAGGTGGGTGCCGAGGCAGGGGGCTGTCCCTGGGACTGCTGCTTGTGCCACCACGATGACATGCTGAGGAATGTGGGCTACATCGCCGGCTGCTTCCGGCGCCACCGAGCCTCCCAGCACCGGACCGCTGAGTGGAAGAAGATGGCCAAGGTGATGGACCGCTTCTTCATGTGGGTCTTCTTCCTCATGGTCTTCCTCATGAGTGTGCTGGTCCTGGGCAATGCTGCCTGATGGCCCAGTGGACTCACTGCCCCCAGGGAAAGTGGTGGCCACGGGTGCTCCATGAGGGTGGCTCGTCCTGAGCACCCCTTGGCACTTCATGGACCTGCAGGGTGGAAGCTCCACCAGCACCAGGGAAGAGGAGCCTGACAGCGGGACCCTGACTCGGCCGGGGCTGCCCCAGCTGCAGGGTTGAGGGGTCACGGCCCCCCGAGCAGTTGTCTGGGTTGTGACGTATAGAAATATAGATGTGGAATCATAGAATCACAGAATGGTTTGGGTGGGAAGGGACCTTAAAGATCATCTCATTCCACCCCCCCCGCCCTGGGCAGGGACACCTCCCACCAGCCCAGCTTGCTCCAAGCCCCGGCCAACCTGGCCTTGAACCCCTCCAGGGATGGGGCAGCCACAGCTTCTCTGGGCAACCTGGGCCAGGGGCTCACCGCCCTCACAGCCAAGAATTTCTGCCTGAGATCTCAGCTCAATCTCCCCTCTTGCAGTGGAAAACCCTTCCCCCTCGTCCCATGGCTCCCCTCCCTCATCCAGAGTCCCTCCACAGCTTTCCTGGAGCTCCTTGAGGGACTGGAAGGGGCTCCAAGGTCTCAGTGGAGCTCTTCTTCAGGCTGAACCCCCCCAACTCTCTCAGCCCGTCCTCACAGCACAGGGCCTCCAGCCCTCCCAGCATCTCCAGGGCCTCCTCTGGACCATATAGATATATGCATAGACACCTTCTGCTCCTCCTGTGTCCCCACCAGTGCCTGCCACCCTGCCTGGCCAGGGCTCGAGTCTGCTGCAGCCCCCCGAGACGCCACTCCAGTGTCCAGCAGCCCTGGTGAGGGTTCCAGGGGAGCAGGGCAGCCCCCACCCTGTCCCCTCCGGGTGCTGGCTGGGGCCAGGATGGTGCCCGGGAGGGACGGAGGGGTCTGGCCCTCGACACCTTCGGTGACAGAGCATGGACCTTTGTATCCCACCCAAACCCTGCGTGCGGTAAATAGCGGAGCATTTCCTGCCGATCCATCCTGGCTTACGGAATATCTCACCCCCCTGCATTTACTGATCCGTCCTCAATAAAATAACGACTCCATCAGCTCTGGCTGAGTGACCTCTGGCTCTTCTCCTGCGACAGCGACGGCGGCTGGTCCGCGCTCACCCTGCCCGACAGCCTGTGCCGGGGGGGGCTGGGCCCCTCGTCCCCATCCCTGCCCCACATCCCACAGAGTGGCTGGCGGAGTGTCCTTGTTCCGGCGGGGATAGGGTTAATTTTTCCTGGTATTCCATGCCATGTGAGCCATGCCCACCCTGAGCTGCCGGGGGAGGGGGCAGGAAGTCGCGCTTGGAGCGGGCTGGGGCGTCCCGGGTCCGGTCGGGGAGCGGCGGGGAGCGGCGGTCCCGTAATCGTGTGTGTATATGCCTCTATCCGTGTTCTTGTTGTTGTTTGCTTGTTCCCTTTGCTGTTCTGTTAAACTGCCTTTGTCTCAACCCAAGAGTCTTGCCTTTTTTTTTCTTCTGATTCTTCCTGTATCGGGAAGGCCCGACCGAGCGGCACGTGGTTCTTTGTTGCCGTCTGAGGCTAAACCACGACACGGAGGCATCGGGGCTCATGCCATCTTGTCACCGGTGGAGGGGACCGATCAGCTGGTGGGGAGGGGGAGAGTGGCCAAACCCGGGGGGACACCCGTGGGTGATGGGGGAACCTGGGGATGAGAGCCGGAGGCGCTGGGGCAGCCGGAACAGGGTGCGGGGGACACGGAGTGCCCTCGGGCTGGCTGGGATGGCGCACAGACGCTGGCAGCAGGGATGGCCGTAGCGAGGGGAGCGCGGGGGGGGCAGCAGCACCGCCCCCGGCTGAGTGCAGGGACCCGGCTGGGGGGACATGGTGAGGGGAAGGAGCCGCTGTCCCCACGGGGAGCCCCGGGGCGAGGAGGGAGCCCGGCCAGGGCAGCCCCAGCGGCCGAGGAGGAAGGCAAAGGGGCCAGGCAGCATGGAAAGCGCAGGGCAGCGGGGACGGGGGTCCCACCGAGACCCCAGCCCTGCGCCGACTCCGCTCAGGGGGGGTCCCAGCAGGGCCCCCAGGCACAGCCAGGTCCCGGCAGCGGCAGGGGGGTCCCCAGCCCCATCTCAGCCCCCGTCCGGCGGGGGACGGGCTCAGCCACAGCTGGGGAGAGAGGGCGGGGGCTGCGGGGGCCACCAGGCAGTGCCGGGTGTGGGGGCGGCTCCCAGGTCTCTCCCGGGTAGCGGAGGGTAGAAGGGATGCCGGGTGCGTGAGGTGCGAGCAGGCGGCTGATCCGCTCGGCCTGGCGGCAGAGGTCAAAGAGGGAGCAGAAAGGCTGCGGAGCGTCAGGGAGAGGGCAGAGCAGCAGAGAGTTGGGGTTGTTCAGCCTGGAGAAGAGAAGGCTGCGGGGAGACCTTGTAGCGGCCTTGCAGTCCCTAAAGGGGGCCTCCAGGAGGGATTGGGAGGGACTGTGGCTGAGGGAGTGTAACAATAGGGCACGGGATAACGGGGAACCCAGTAGAGCTGAGAGGGAAGAGTCTTGGAGGTTTCTGGGGTGTGTGGGAATAAATTCCTGACACAGCTGGTGGGGGAACGCACTAGGGAAGGAGCCCTGCTGGACCTGCTGTGTGTGAACAGAGAAGGACTTGTGGGGGATGTGATGTTGGAGGCCGTCTTGGGCACAGTGACCATGAAATGGCAGAGTTTCTGATTCTTAGGGAAGCAAGGAAGGGCGTCAGCAGAACTGCCACCATGGACTTCCGGAGGGCGGACTTTGGTCTTTTCGGGAGCCTGCTGGAGAGAGTCTTCCTCTAGGTTTGCTCAACACCCAGAAGAGAAGTGAAAAACTGTCTTCTCAATGGAAGATGACAGCGAAGCTGAGCAGAATCGCTGGGCTCACCTACCTGATGTCTGTCTGAGACGTGTCTTCCATCGGTCAGACGACAGGGACAGATCTAACGCTGCCTTGGTCTGTAAAAAATGGAACTGGGCCCTGCACTCGGGATCCCTCCCTCCTCCATGAAAGATGAACTAGAATTTGGACTACCGGAGGAAACCCCGTCTTACCAAAAGAATACTCAATGGCTTTGGCTAGGCGGTTTTGTGATAAAACACATGGAGGGATGACAATTTTTAATCAGATTGAGAAAAGGTGGACAGCCCCCGGAAGACATGTGGCAGTAAAGGGGATTGTGAGTTCTTGGCCCACATGTTGGAAGTTTTCCGGTGCAAAACCCAAGCAGGAGGCTGGAGGGCAACCATGGTCATACTTCCCATTCCAAAGGCTGCAGATGGGTTATGCTGACGTGCCTACTGTGAGAGGCGTTAAGAGAAGAGAAGGCTGCGGGGAGACCTTGGAGCCCCTTCCAGTCCCTCAAGGGGCTCCAGGAAAGCTGTGGAGGACTCTGGATGAGGGAGGGGAGCCATGGGACGAGGGGGAAGGGGTTTCCACTGCAAGAGGGGAGATTGAGCTAAGATCTCGGGCAGAAATTCTTGGCTGTGAGGGCGGTGAGCCCCTGGCCCAGGTTGCCCAGAGAAGCTGTGGCTGCCCCATCCCTGAAGGGGTTCAAGGCCAGGTTGGCTGGGGCTTGGAGCAAGCTGGGCTGGTGGGAGGTGTCCCTGCCCAGGGCAGGGGGTGGCACTGGGTGGCCTTTAAGGTGCCTTCGCACCCAAACCATGCCCTGAAGGGGTGGGGCCCTTCTCCTTCTCCCTCCCTTCTTGTTATGGTTTGAGAAACCCACCACAATTTCTTGTCCTTTAGACAACTACTCTCTCGCCCGATGACGCCTCCTCACCGGGGAAGGGGAATTGGGGAAAAAGAAGGAAACATGAGGGTTGCAATAGAAATAGATTTACTAGGATAAAACTAAAGAATTTACACTAATAATGCTAAAGAAGCAGTGTCAATCCCGATAACGATATAAAATACCCAAGGACTACACCCAGCCCCTTCCATCAGCAGGAAGCCGTGCACTCCCAGCAGGGGACAGCCAATGGGGGACACCGTGAGCGCTGCGGCTTTGGGAGGAAGGGAAGGGCTCAGGGTTCCGGCACCGCAGCAAGGAGTTCTCTGCACCGCCGCCATCAAGGGAGAGTTGAACTACACAGCAAACTTTATAATTTGTACTGAATGTGATGTTCGTGCTATGAAATAGTCCTGTTGTCAGCCTGGGGCAAGTGCCCTCCTTGTCTTGCTCTTCCTCATCCCCTGCTGCATGTCACCAAGGGGGGCTCTGACTGCCTGTGATGTCACAAAGGGGGGCTCTGACTGCCCCATTATGTCACAAAGGGGGGACGTGCCCCCCTGCCGCACTATAAAAGGGGGACGCGGTCCCCGCTGGAGCCGTCAGTGGATGCTGGGCACCGCAGTCTGGCATTGTCTGGGCAGACTGCAGCCTCGGCCTCTGACACCCCAGCAGTCTTGCGGGTCCCGTCACTGGGGACCCAGGAGGACACTGGGGAGCTACATCGCGGTTCTGTGCTGGTGACTCGGAGCACCGCAGCCACACCGGCGTTGGTGCCATGGGGCGCTCTGACGCCGTGTCTCCCCTGGGCCCTCTCCTCCTGATTGTGATGGGGCTCAGCGTATTCTCAGCTGTGCTGCAGAGCAAGCGGCTTCAGGTAGGTGACTGTTGCACCACACTGTGCTGCGGCGTGGGGTGGTGACGGATGGCATAGGGTGGTGTGGGGTGCCGTGGGGGGCTGTGGTGTGGGACTGGGAGGCGCTCCCGTCTCACCCAGCTCCTGGGGACCTTGCAGAAGTGGTGGAAGAAGAAGAGTAAGAAGAAGCGTCAGACAAGCAAGACAGGAGCCCGGCCAGAGAAGCAGAGCGGTGAGTGGCCCCAGCATGGAGCACCCTGCAAACAGCCGACACCCCACGGCAGCCCTGAGCCGGGGCTGTGCCGGGGGCTGCCGGCCGCTCAATCTGTCTCCTCCCGCTGCAGCTTCTCGGGCAGTGTATGGAGAAGTGGAGAAATCCCATTCGAAGCAGGAGAAGCGGTGAGTGTGGGGGAGACCCCAGATGCTGCCCCAGACCCTCACCCCGTGCCCTGCCCCTGCCTGCGCTGGGCAGCCCTGACCGCCAGCCAAGGAGGGGTGCTGCCTGCGGGTTCTTCTGGGGTCTGGGGTGCAGCGGGGTCTCTTTCTCCTCCTCTGCAGGGCGAGTGCGGAGGCCTTGAACAGGAAGCATCGCTCCCCACGGGCCCCGCTGGTCACCATGGACTCTGTGACTGACAGAGGCTCCTCTTCCCTCAACTCCCTCTACTCCTTCCCGGAGCCCCGGCCTAGTGCGATGGCGGAGCTGGCAGCACTCGACCGCTCAGGACCCCGCCATCCCCCCAGGGCTGTCAACGGGAGGGTGGAGGAGCCAGGGCCAGCCCTCTGCCAGGAGCCCCCACAGGAACTGCCTACAAGGACCAAGCAAGAGCCGGTCCCCAGGGAAAGCAGGGACAGGGCGCAGAGCCCTGTGGACACGCAGCCTTCACCCTGCAGCCCCCCAGCCATGGCCTCGGACCAAGGGGAGCTGGTCATGGAGCTCCTCCGCTGTTTCGAGTCCACCCAGGAGATGGCCAGGCAGTGCTGTGAGATGCTGAAGGTGCTGCAGGCCCGTTGGCAAGGGGCAGCGGGGGCCTGTGATCGGAACCTCCCCGGGGAGCCCTTCCATCCCCTGGGCAGGATGGAGGCGCAGCAGCAGCTGGGGGCCACAGTGAAGCCCCATCACCTGGGAGCGGAGCGGCCGTGGGTGGATGTAAACACGGATAAGGCTGAGGATGGGATCATGGAGAAGGAGGAGGACACAGGACCAGAGAGAAGTGTGAAGGAGAAGGAAAGGAGCAGCCCTGTGGAGCTCGGCAGGGGGAGCCTGGCAGAAGTGAAGAGAAACAGCAAGACGGGGCCGGGCAAGAACAACTCCATGGGGCCAAGCACCAGCAGCCCCCCAGGCTCAGGCAGGAGCACCCCCACGGATGCGGAAGGGAGGAGGGACAGGGCGCAGAGCCCCATGACTGTGCTTCCGCCGCCCAGCAGCCCCCCAGCCAAGGCCACGGACGACAAGTTGCTCTACTTGGAGCTCTTGGACACTGTCAAGACCTTGGAGGAGGAGAGGCAGCAGCACGGCGAGGTCATGGACAGGGAGTGTGACCAGGCGTCCCCAGGGCTGTGCCCGCTAGGACGGTGCCTGTGTCAGTGCTGCACCTGGCTCTGGTACCGCCTGAAGGACTGCTGGAGACGCTGCTGCCGGACGCGCCGTGTCTGCTTCAGCAATTTCCCCCAATGGGTGGGAAGGGTGGGGCCGGGAACCCCCTGGGGTGCCCCTCTTGTCAACCAATAAAAAAGTCAATATTTTCTCTATCCCTGTGACTGTCAGCAGATCAGTTTTGTCCCTTGACAGGAGCAGAGAATCAGTTTTGTGTAAGGACAACAGTATATGCTACAGTAATCCCAACTCTCCCATGGAGATCACAGAATCATAGAATCTTCATGGTTGGAAACGACATTTGAGATCATGGAGTCCAACCATTGTGCAGCAGGACAGCTATGACGTAGTCGCCATCACGGAAACTTGGTGGGCTGACTCGCACTCCCTGCGGGAGCACAGCGCTCATTCCCTGTGCACCTTGAATATCCAATGTCATATCCACGACCCTCATGGGCAAGTGGTCAGAGGAACGTCGTGGGCCAACTTGGCCAAGGGAGCCCCAAAACTGCGCGTGAACCTCTTCTTTGAAAGAGTCACGAAGCACGATCACCTAGCCAGGATCCTGCTAGCGGAGATGCCAGTCAGCAGCATAAGAGTCTGCGGAGCTACAGTTTCAGAGACCCAGGCTGGAGAATGAGACGCACCCTCACCAACCTCCTCCCAGCCTCCTGGCGTGTTCTGCAGGTACGGGAACCCAGAGGGACATCTCACCGCGGTATCACAAAGCTAAGCAAAGTGATCCTCCAGGCCTTCTGCATAGCAGCGCTCAGCAGGAGGAATTCCTGACCACTTCAGTGTTATGTCCCGAGGGTCATTTTCATAAGCGAGCCACTGCGGTGTTCCACTCTAGCCTGGTTGAGGTCGTTGTCCCTGTCCAGTTGCGATGCCCGTTATGCCAGTCTTCACTGTCAGGCCGACGTCAGGTTGCCCTCATAAAAAGCTAAAACACCCAAAATACTGGTGCTGGAATGTCAGCTGTGAGCACAAAGAGTTTTTCAGGCAGGAAAACCTCAGTTTTGTGAAACCGCTTTAGGCTTCTTCTAGTTAGACATGTTCACGTTTAGTAACTGGTAACTTGCTTATCCTTTCCGATGTTTCTGAACCCCACCCTTTTGCAGGGAAATCTGCGTATGAGGAGAAGAGTCTGTACACCCTGTTTGCTTGCGGAGCTGTAGCCTGCGTCAGCCTGCACTCGTGGTTCTGCTCCCTTTTGGCAACACACAAACGTCTACAGCAGATGTAAATTAACTGGTGCCCATGTCACAGGCCTTTGGTGTCACGCAGGATGTGCCACCAAAGGTGTGCGACAGCCTTGACCCGCGTCAAGGAGCATCAGGTCTTTGCACGCCTGAGGGAAGCACACGGCCTGATGGTTGCTGACAGCGCTCTTTAGGTTCTGTTGCGCTGCAGAGCTTCCAAGGAACAGCCGGGATCTGCAAAGCTTTCTAGAAATTGTCTTTGGATCTACTCTCGTACCTGGGATAATTTCCAATATGTCAAATAAGATCATGGCATGAGCTGAGGGTGCAGCATCTTCTAACGGTAACAGAAGTTGTCTATCCCTTAGGGTGGGGTGCAATGCACAAGGGCCCCCCCATCTCCACGGGAGAGTTGGGATTACCGTAGCATCTACCGTTGTCGTTACCCAAAACTGATTCTCTGCTCCTGTCAAGGGACAAAATTGATCTGCTGCCAGTCCCTTCTGTTGGTAGTATTGGGAAACTTGTTTATTGAATTCTAGTTACTGCGCTCACCAGTTCTGTTGAGTAGCCCTAACAACATTTGTTCTTTTTGGAAGGAATTAACACTTCAGTGGAACAATGACCATGAGCTGCTGGACAAGGAGCTGCTACAGCTCACCTTGTCATGCCACAGGCTGTTCTTTCTGGAAGTGTGGGCCTTTCTAAGTGTCACCCCTGTGGAGAGGCTGTTCCAAAACCGGGCAGAAAGGAAATGCAGTTTGGCTACTCTAAAGGTAAGACTTTGTGCTTCAAAACTCCCATTCCCTTCCTCTCTCCAATAGCCAGAGAAAGGTGAGGTCCCCAGGCCCAGAGAAAGGGCGCTTACGGAAATGCTAACATAACTACCTTCCCTAGGTTACGTTTTAGCATTGCAACGAGCCTGAGAACCACTCACAGAAACGGGGCTTTCCGACCTCCTCAGCCAGGTACAGAATGCTGCAGAGGCTGAACAACAAGCCCCAGCAGTTCCACGAGTCCTTCCTAGGCTGGGGTTCCCTCTGTCTCCTCTAGTTCAAGCTGGGGATTCTGAGTCACCTGCCAGCCCCGGCGCTTACGTCTACGCTTAAGTCGAGGCCGGGGGGTTGAATCCCACTAAACTGCAAAAAGATGGAAGCACATCTCCCTCTTTAGGGATGCTGTGTTGAACTGGGCCAGACCACGACTGTGGCTGGTGTACACCATGCTGTCATGCTGCTTTGCATGCCAGATGCTGAATTCAGTGGATCCTCCCCGATGTGTGCAGCTCCCAGGGGTGCCTCGCTTCTGGGGGTAAAAGGAACCTGGCTCTCCCCAGAGATTCTTCAGCAGGAGATGGTGTTTTCCGTCAGTTTGGAG
Organism: Rissa tridactyla; assembly: GCF_028500815.1. Classification (NCBI taxonomy): domain Eukaryota; kingdom Metazoa; phylum Chordata; class Aves; order Charadriiformes; family Laridae; genus Rissa; species Rissa tridactyla. Next base: position 9,819,245 of record NC_071466.1, on the reverse strand, counting down.
TGAAAACAGTAACACCTCAAGATTTTACTCCAAGCCAAGGCATTTGGCTTCTCTGGGTTCCTCATTAGTCACAGAGGCTTCTTGTTGTCATGAAATTTAACGGGCTGAGCGTGCTCTGTGTATCTGAGAGACACGGCCGTCATTCCTTCGTACAGGTCGGGATTTACACAGCCCGACAAGAGCCTAGTGAAGAGGCCCACACAATCACAGAATGGTAGGGTTGGAAGGGACCTCTGGAGACCCTCCAGTCCAACCCCCTGCCAGAGCAGGGTCACCCAGAGCAGGTGGCACAGGAACGCGTTCAGGTGGGTTTGGAATGTCTCCAGAGACGGAGACTCCACCACCTCTCTGGGCAGCCTGTGCCAGGGCTCTGCCACCCTCACAGGAAAGAAGTTCCTCCTCGTGTTTAGGTGGAACTTCCTATGCTCAAGTTTGTGCCCGTTGCCTCTTGTCCTGTTGCTGGGCACCACTGAAAAGAGCCTGGCCCCATCCTCCTGACACCCACCCTTTCCGTATTTCTAAGCGTTGATAAGATCCCCCCTCAGCCGTCTTTTTTCCAGACCAAAGAGACACAAGTCCCTCAGCCTTTCTTCATCAGAGAGGTGTTGCAGTCCCCTCATCACCCTGGTAGCCCTTTGCTGTCCCCTCTCCAGCAGTTCCCTGTCCTTCTGGAACTGGGGAGCCCAGAACTGGACCCAGTACTCCAGACACAGCCTCCCCAGGGCCGAGCAGAGGGGGAGGGTGACCTCCCTCCACCTGCTGGCCACACTCTTCTTGATGCCCCCCCAAGATGCCATTGGCCTCCTTGGCCACAAGGGCACATTGCTGGCTCAAGGTCATCCTGTTGCTCTCCAGCAGGTCAGCCCCCAACCTGGACTGGTGCAGGGGGTTATTCCTCCCCAGGTGCTGCACCCTACGCTTGCCCTTATTGAATTTCATAAGGTTCCTCTCTGCCCAACTCTCCAACCTGTCCGGGTCTCTCTGTATGGCGGCACAGCCTTCTGGTGTGTCAGCCACCCGCCCCCCCAGCTTTGTGTCATCAGCAAACTTGCTGAGGGTGCACTCTATCCCTTCGTCCAGGTCATTGATGAATATATTGAAGAGGACTGGACCCAGTACTGACCCCTGGGGAACACCACTCGTCACTGACCTCCAACTAGACTCTTTGCCCCTAATCACGACCCTCTGAGCTCTGTCTTTTAACTAGTTATCTGTCCACCATATCTACGTCCATTCATTTAACCCACACCTCCTAAGCTTCCCTATAAGGATGCTGTGGGAGACCGTGTCGAACGCCTTGCTCAGCTCTTGCACGCTAGTTAGAGGAGGTTCAAATACCTGATTGACTCAGAGATTAATCATTTTGCTGTCGTCTACCCAAAGGCATAAACCAGAGGAAGGGAGAAGAACACCCGGTGCCATCTGCACGCAATGAATGCATCCTTTGGAGGGCTCTAGGAAGGGATTTGAATCTCGACAGCAGTGCCTCTGAACGAGAGAGACCTTTACAGCAAGACAGAGGCAAGGGACAAGGTTGCGCTCCACGCGTTAAAATGTTGGACTTGGGAACGGGCCCGCTACATCTCCAGCATCATTTCTTTTTACCCTTACTTTTTTTTCCTCGCCAGAACCAAAGGAAGCAGCGAGCCCTTTTCCACCCTTACGGGCATCTCTAGGAAAAATAAGGCCCCCTCTTTCTTCAGCACCTCTCATTGTAGAGCTTCAAACACCTTACCAATGAAGCCCAGCGCGCTGTTTCCAATTTACAAAGAGAGAAACCGAGACGTGGGGTGATGTCCTGGTTTAACTTGAGCCACCAACAAAGAAACAGGCGGCCGCTCACTCGCTTCCCCCCTGCCACGGGAGAGGGGTAGAATGGGAAGAGAAAGGCAAAACTCGTGGGTTGAGATCAAGGCAGTTTAACAGAACAGCGAAGGAAAGCGGAAAACCACAACAATAACGCTGTTAGAGGAATGTACAAAACACCATGAATGTACCGCTGCTCACTGACCGGATCCGGGAAGTACCTCTGTCCCGTGACAGCTCCTTGGGAAAACTGACCCTATTGCTGGCAGAACCGGGTGTTTTCCACCCTTTGTTCTATACCTTCAACATCATGCCCAGATCTTACACTTTCCAATGAATTACCACCGCTTTTCCCTGTCTTTGATATATACACACATCTATAGACATACAGCTATCATAGAACGGTCGAGGTTGGAAGGGACCTTTCAGATCATCAAGTCCAACCATCAACCCAACACTGACAAAAACCACCGCTAACCCACGTCCCTCAGCACCACGTCTGCCCGGCTTGTAAATCCCTCCAGGGATGGTGATTCCACCACTGCCCTGGGCAGCCTCTTCCAATGACAGCCCTGTTGGTGAAAACGTTTTTCCTAATATCCATCCTAAACCTCCCCTGGTGCAACTTGAGGCCGTTTCCTCTTGTCCTGTCGCCTGTTCCTTGAGAGAAGAGACCGACCCTTAGTCTCTGGGCCATCCCTCAACAATGTCCGTTGAGGTTGAGTTCATTTAACCCATGGCTTTGGGCTCCCTCTGTCAGAGCAGTCTCTCAGGGCAGGGGAGATGGTGTGTGGTGCTGGACTCCTGCATGCTGTATCCAGAGCTCGCCGCTGGTGTAGCTGGTGCGGACCCTGCCCAGGTTCCGCAGGTTGAAGATGTCAATCTTGAGGAAGTTGCTGGGCGCCAGTTGCTGAGGTCAGGTGTGATCCCATCACCACTGCGCTTTACTCACGTTCATCAAAGTCCATCTGCCATTGTTTTGGGTGATTCTTACTGCAGTCCCATTGGTATGGCTTCTAGCAATTCTAATAATGATGACACAGAGTGGCAGGGCTATTTAGCAATTGACATCACACAAATGGATTCATTGGCTTGTCTCACCCACAGTCAGATCCCCATGACCATGTGAGCCGCCTTCTGGATGCGGGGAAGGCTGTGGACATTGTCTCTCTGGACTTTGGTAAGGCCTTTGATACCGTCCCCCAGAGCGTTCTCCTGGAGAAGCTGGCGAATCGCGGCATAGACAAGTGTACTCTTTGCTGGGTAAAAAACCAGCTGGATGGCCGTGCCCAGAGAGTTGTGATTAGTGGGGTGAAATCTTCTTGGCGGCCGGTCACCAGTGGTGTCCCTCAGGGCTCAGTTTTGGGGCCAGTTTTGTTTAAAATCTTTATCAATGATCTGGATGAGGGGATTGAGTGCACCCTCAGTAAGACTGCAGACGACACCAAGCTAGGTGGGAGTGTTGATCTGCTTGAGGGAAGGAAGGCTCTCCAGAGGGCCCTGGACAGGCTGGAGGGATGGGCCAAGGCCAATTGCATGAGGTTTAATAAGGCCAAGGGCCGGGTCCTGCATTTTGGTCACAACAACCCCAAGCAACGCCAGGGGCTTGGGGAAGAGTGGCTGGAAAGCTGCCCCGCAGAAAAGGACGTGGGGGTGCTGGTGGCCGGCCAGCTTAACATGAGCCAGCAGCGTGCCCAGGTGGCCAAGAAGGCCAACAGCATTCTGGCTTGTATGAGGAATAGGGTGGCCAGCAGGAGTAGGGAAGTGATCGTGCCTCGTACTCGGCACTGGTGAGGCCTCACCTCGAGTGCTGTGTTCAGTTCTGGGCCCCTCTGTACAAGAGGGACCTTGAAGTGCTGCAGCGTGTCCAGAGGAGAGCTACCAAGCTGGTGAGGGGTCTGGAGACCAAGTCATATGAGGAGAGGCTGAGGGAGCTGGGCATGTTTAGCTTGGAGAAGAGGAGGCTGAGGGGAGACCTCATTGCCCTCCACAAGTCCCTGAAAGGAGGTTGGAGAGAGGTGGGTGTTGGCCTCTTCTCCCAGGTGAATAATGACAGGACCAGAGGAAATGGTCTGAAGCTGCGGCAGGGGAGGTTTAGATTAGATAGTAGGAAGAATTACTTCACTGAAAGAGTGGTCAGGCACTGGAACGGCCTGCCCAGGGAGGTGGTTGAGTCACCATCCCTAGAGGTGTTTAAGAAACGCCTAGATTTGGCACTTCAGGGCATGCTTTAGTGACAGAGATTGTAGGGGGTTTTTGTGTGTGTGTATGGTTGGACTCGATGATCTCAAAGGTCCCTTCCAACCATGAAGATTCTATGATTCTATGAGGTGCATATCAGAGCTCCCCATCCTTCTGCATCACCTGCCACGTGCCCCCAGGGCCTTAGAGAACCATAGAAGGTGTTGGGTTGGAAGGGACCTTTAAATGCCATCTAGTCCCACCCCCCTGCAGTAAGCAGGGACATCTTCAACTAGATCAGGTTGCTCCGAGCCTCATGAAGCCCGGCCTTGAATGTCTCCAGGGATGGGGCCTCCACCACCTCTCTGGGCAACCTGGGCCAGTGTCTCACCACCCTCGTTGTAAAGAACTTCTTCCTAATGCCTAATCTAAACCTGCCCTGCTCTAGTTCTCTCTTCCTTAAGTGAAAGCAATCCCACAGATGGGTTTGCCTTTGCCCGAGGCAGGACTAACCCAGACTGTCTTCCCTGACACACTCTTCATGTGCACTACGGGGACTTTATCCCCTTCTAGGGTACGTGGAAGTTCTGATTGGGCAGGACCAGCTCAATTATTAGATTCCCAGGTGTTAACTAGCCAGGTGGCCTTTGCTAACTGTGTATCCCATTGTTTTAAGGTCCCACCCCCCCATTGCTCTCAGGGTAGTTTTTTACAGCCCGTTGTATTGTTCGATCTTCCCAGAGGCGGGCGAATGGCAGGGGCCGTGATATACCCACTCAGTGCCACGCTCTTTGGCCCAGGGACCTGAGAGTGTTTTGGAAATGAGTCCCATTGTCCGACTCGGTTCTCTCTGGGGTGCCGTGTCACCACAGGACTTGCTTGTCAAGGCCCAGGACAGCGTTCCTTGGAGCGGCACGGGGCACAGGGTATGTTTCCAGTCATCCAGTGGTTGCTTCCACCACTGTGAGCACATGGTCCCCTCGGAGAGCATCCCGCTCATTGGTGAGCCTTGATGGCACTCAGGACCATCCCACGGGACCAGGGCATCTGCACCGGGGTGGTGGGCACCCCCCCATGACAGGGGGGGGTTTCGATGGGGGGAGGTGCGCACGGGTCTCTCCCCACCCCGCTGCGGCATCACCACCCATTACCCACGCAGGGAAGTACTACATCGCCACCATGACCATGATCACGGCCTCCACCGCGCTGACCATCTTCATCATGAACATCCACCACTGCAGACCGGGGACCTGGCCCGTGCCCCCCTGGGCCAGGTGGCTCATCCTCCACCACATGGCCCGGCTCTGCTGCGTCTACGAGGTAGGCGAGAGCTGCAAGAGCCCCCGGTGGGTGCCGCGCAGGCGGGTGGGGAGGGAGGACACTGGGGGGCCAGGGGAGAGCCCCATGGAGGGGGAGGTGGGTGCCGAGGCAGGGGGCTGTCCCTGGGACTGCTGCTTGTGCCACCACGATGACATGCTGAGGAATGTGGGCTACATCGCCGGCTGCTTCCGGCGCCACCGAGCCTCCCAGCACCGGACCGCTGAGTGGAAGAAGATGGCCAAGGTGATGGACCGCTTCTTCATGTGGGTCTTCTTCCTCATGGTCTTCCTCATGAGTGTGCTGGTCCTGGGCAATGCTGCCTGATGGCCCAGTGGACTCACTGTCCCCAGGGAAAGTGGTGGCCACGGGTGCTCCATGAGGGTGGCTCGTCCTGAGCACCCCTTGGCACTTCATGGACCTGCAGGGTGGAAGCTCCACCAGCACCAGGGAAGAGGAGCCTGACAGCGGGACCCTGACTCGGCCGGGGCTGCCCCAGCTGCAGGGTTGAGGGGTCACGGCCCCCCGAGCAGTTGTCTGGGTTGTGACGTATAGAAATATAGATGTGGAATCATAGAATCACAGAATGGTTTGGGTGGGAAGGGACCTTAAAGATCATCTCATTCCACCCCCCCGCCCTGGGCAGGGACACCTCCCACCAGCCCAGCTTGCTCCAAGCCCCGGCCAACCTGGCCTTGAACCCCTCCAGGGATGGGGCAGCCACAGCTTCTCTGGGCAACCTGGGCCAGGGGCTCACCGCCCTCACAGCCAAGAATTTCTGCCTGAGATCTCAGCTCAATCTCCCCTCTTGCAGTGGAAACCCTTCCCCCTCGTCCCATGGCTCCCCTCCCTCATCCAGAGTCCCTCCACAGCTTTCCTGGAGCTCCTTGAGGGACTGGAAGGGGCTCCAAGGTCTCAGTGGAGCTCTTCTTCAGGCTGAACCCCCCCAACTCTCTCAGCCCGTCCTCACAGCACAGGGCCTCCAGCCCTCCCAGCATCTCCAGGGCATCCTCTGGACCATATAGATATATGCATAGACACCTTCTGCTCCTCCTGTGTCCCCACCAGTGCCTGCCACCCTGCCTGGCCAGGGCTCGAGTCTGCTGCAGCCCCCCGAGACGCCACTCCAGTGTCCAGCAGCCCTGGTGAGGGTTCCAGGGGAGCAGGGCAGCCCCCACCCTGTCCCCTCCGGGTGCTGGCTGGGGCCAGGATGGTGCCCGGGAGGGACGGAGGGGTCTGGCCCTCGACACCTTCGGTGACAGAGCATGGACCTTTGTATCCCACCCAAACCCTGCGTGCGGTAAATAGCGGAGCATTTCCTGCCTATCCATCCTGGCTTACGGAATATCTCACCCCCCTGCATTTACTGATCCGTCCTCAATAAAATAACGACTCCATCAGCTCTGGCTGAGTGACCTCTGGCTCTTCTCCTGCGACAGCGACGGCGGCTGGTCCGCGCTCACCCTGCCCGACAGCCTGTGCCGGGGGGGGCTGGGCCCCTCGTCCCCATCCCTGCCCCACATCCCACAGAGTGGCTGGCGGAGTGTCCTTGTTCCGGCGGGGATAGGGTTAATTTTTCCTGGTATTCCATGCCATGTGAGCCATGCCCACCCTGAGCTGCCGGGGGAGGGGGCAGGAAGTCGCGCTTGGAGCGGGCTGGGGCGTCCCGGGTCCGGTCGGGGAGCGGCGGGGAGCGGCGGTCCCGTAATCGTGTGTGTATATGCCTCTATCCATGTTCTTGTTGTTGTTTGCTTGTTCCCTTTGCTGTTCTGTTAAACTGCCTTTGTCTCAACCCAAGAGTCTTGCCTTTTTTTTCTTCTGATTCTTCCTGTATCGGGAAGGCCCGACCGAGCGGCACGTGGTTCTTTGTTGCCGTCTGAGGCTAAACCACGACACGGAGGCATCGGGGCTCATGCCATCTTGTCACCGGTGGAGGGGACCGATCAGCTGGTGGGGAGGGGGAGAGTGGCCAAACCCGGGGGGACACCCGTGGGTGATGGGGGAACCTGGGGATGAGAGCCGGAGGCGCTGGGGCAGCCGGAACAGGGTGCGGGGGACACGGAGTGCCCTCGGGCTGGCTGGGATGGCGCACAGACGCTGGCAGCAGGGATGGCCGTAGCGAGGGGAGCGCGGGGGGGCAGCAGCACTGCCCCCGGCTGAGTGCAGGGACCCGGCTGGGGGGACATGGCGAGGGGAAGGAGCCGCTGTCCCCACGGGGAGCCCCGGGGCGAGGAGGGAGCCCGTCCAGGGCAGCCCCAGCGGCCGAGGAGGAAGGCAAAGGGGCCAGGCAGCATGGAAAGCGCAGGGCAGCGGGGACGGGGGTCCCACCGAGACCCCAGCCCTGCGCCGACTCCGCTCAGGGGGGTCCCAGCAGGGCCCCCAGGCACAGCCAGGTCCCGGCAGCGGCAGGGGGGTCCCCAGCCCCATCTCAGCCCCCGTCCGGCGGGGACGGGCTCAGCCACAGCTGGGGAGAGAGGGCGGGGGCTGCGGGGGCCACCAGGCAGTGCCGGGGGGGGGGGCGGCTCCCAGGTCTCTCCCGGGTAGCGGAGGGTAGAAGGGATGCCGGGTGCGTGAGGTGCGAGCAGGCGGCTGATCCGCTCGGCCTGGCGGCAGAGGTCAAAGAGGGAGCAGAAAGGCTGCGGAGCGTCAGGGAGAGGGCAGAGCAGCAGAGAGTTGGGGTTGTTCAGCCTGGAGAAGAGAAGGCTGCGGGGAGACCTTGTAGCGGCCTTGCAGTCCCTAAAGGGGGCCTCCAGGAGGGATTGGGAGGGACTGTGGCTGAGGGAGTGTAACAATAGGGCACGGGATAACGGGGAACCCAGTAGAGCTGAGAGGGAAGAGTCTTGGAGGTTTCTGGGGTGTGTGGGAATAAATTCCTGACACAGCTGGTGGGGGAACGCACTAGGGAAGGAGCCCTGCTGGACCTGCTGTGTGTGAACAGAGAAGGACTTGTGGGGGATGTGATGTTGGAGGCCGTCTTGGGCACAGTGACCATGAAATGGCAGAGTTTCTGATTCTTAGGGAAGCAAGGAAGGGCGTCAGCAGAACTGCCACCATGGACTTCCGGAGGGCGGACTTTGGTCTTTTCGGGAGCCTGCTGGAGAGAGTCTTCCTCTAGGTTTGCTCAACACCCAGAAGAGAAGTGAAAAACTGTCTTCTCAATGGAAGATGACAGCGAAGCTGAGCAGAATCGCTGGGCTCACCTACCTGATGTCTGTCTGAGACGTGTCTTCCATCGGTCAGACGACAGGGACAGATCTAACGCTGCCTTGGTCTGTAAAAAATGGAACTGGGCCCTGCACTCGGGATCCCTCCCTCCTCCATGAAAGATGAACTAGAATTTGGACTACCGGAGGAAACCCCGTCTTACCAAAAGAATACTAAATGGCTTTGGCTAGGCGGTTTTGTGATAAAACACATGGAGGGATGACAATTTTTAATCAGATTGAGAAAAGGTGGACAGCCCCCGGAAGACATGTGGCAGTAAAGGGGATTGTGAGTTCTTGGCCCACATGTTGGAAGTTTTCCGGTGCAAAGCCCAAGCAGGAGGCTGGAGGGCAACCATGGTCATACTTCCCATTCCAAAGGCTGCAGATGGGTTATGCTGACGTGCCTACTGTGAGAGGCGTTAAGAGAAGAGAAGGCTGCGGGGAGACCTTGGAGCCCCTTCCAGTCCCTCAAGGGGCTCCAGGAAAGCTGTGGAGGGACTCTGGATGAGGGAGGGGAGCCATGGGACGAGGGGGAAGGGTTTTCCACTGCAAGAGGGGAGATTGAGCTAAGATCTCGGGCAGAAATTCTTGGCTGTGAGGGCGGTGAGCCCCTGGCCCAGGTTGCCCAGAGAAGCTGTGGCTGCCCCATCCCTGAAGGGGTTCAAGGCCAGGTTGGCTGGGGCTTGGAGCAAGCTGGGCTGGTGGGAGGTGTCCCTGCCCAGGGCAGGGGGTGGCACTGGGTGGCCTTTAAGGTGCCTTCGCACCCAAACCATGCCCTGAAGGGGTGGGGCCCTTCTCCTTCTCCCTCCCTTCTTGTTATGGTTTGAGAAACCCACCACAATTTCTTGTCCTTTAGACAACTACTCTCTCGCCCGATGACCCCTCCTCACCGGGGAAGAGGAATTGGGGAAAAAGAAGGAAACATGAGGGTTGCAATAGAAATAGATTTACTAGGATAAAACTAAAGAATTTACACTAATAATGCTAAAGAAGCAGTGTCAATCCCGATAACGATATAAAATACCCAAGGACTACACCCAGCCCCTTCCATCAGCAGGAAGCCGTGCACTCCCAGCAGGGGACAGCCAATGGGGGACACCGTGAGCGCTGCGGCTTTGGGAGGAAGGGAAGGGCTCAGGGTTCCGGCACCGCAGCAAGGAGTTCTCTGCACCGCCGCCATCAAGGGAGAGTTGAACTACACAGCAAACTTTATAATTTGTACTGAATGTGATGTTCGTGCTATGAAATAGTCCTGTTGTCAGCCTGGGGCAAGTGCCCTCCTTGTCTTGCTCTTCCTCATCCCCTGCTGCATGTCACCAAGGGGGGCTCTGACTGCCTGTGATGTCACAAAGGGGGGCTCTGACTGCCCCACGATGTCACAAAGGGGGGACGTGTCCCCCTGCCGCACTATAAAAGGGGGACGCGGTCCCCACTGGAGCCGTCAGTGGATGCTGGGCACCGCAGTCTGGCATTGTCTGGGCAGACTGCAGCCTCGGCCTCTGACACCCCAGCAGTCTTGCGGGTCCCGTCACTGGGGACCCAGGAGGACACTGGGGAGCCGCATTGCGGTTCTGTGCTGGTGACTCAGAGCACCGCAGCCACACCGGCGTTGGTGCCATGGGGCGCTCTGACGCCGTGTCTCCCCTGGGCCCTCTCCTCCTGATTGTGATGGGGCTCAGCGTATTCTCAGCTGTGCTGCAGAGCAAGCGGCTTCAGGTAGGTGACTGTTGCACCACACTGTGCTGCGGCGTGGGGTGGTGACGGATGGCATAGGGTGGTGTGGGGTGCCGTGGGGGGCTGTGGTGTGGGACTGGGAGGCGCTCCCGTCTCACCCAGCTCCTGGGGACCTTGCAGAAGTGGTGGAAGAAGAAGAGTAAGAAGAAGCGTCAGACAAGCAAGACAGGAGCCCGGCCAGAGAAGCAGAGCGGTGAGTGGCCCCAGCATGGAGCACCCTGCAAACAGCCGACACCCCACGGCAGCCCTGAGCCGGGGCTGTGCCGGGGGCTGCCGGCCGCTCAATCTGTCTCCTCCCGCTGCAGCTTCTCGGGCAGTGTATGGAGAAGTGGAGAAATCCCATTCGAAGCAGGAGAAGCGGTGAGTGTGGGGGAGACCCCAGATGCTGCCCCAGACCCTCACCCCGTGCCCTGCCCCTGCCTGCGCTGGGCAGCCCTGACCGCCAGCCAAGGAGGGGTGCTGCCTGCGGGTTCTTCTGGGGTCTGGGGTGCAGCGGGGTCTCTTTCTCCTCCTCTGCAGGGCGAGTGCGGAGGCCTTGAACAGGAAGCATCGCTCCCCACGGGCCCCGCTGGTCACCATGGACTCTGTGACTGACAGAGGCTCCTCTTCCCTCAACTCCCTCTACTCCTTCCCGGAGCCCTGGCCTGGTGCGATGGCGGAGCTGGCAGCACTCGACCGCTCAGGACCCCGCCATCCCCCCAGGACTGTCAACGGGAGGGTGGAGGAGCCAGGGCCAGCCCTCTGCCAGGAGCCCCCACAGGAACTGCCTACAAGGACCAAGCAAGAGCCGGTCCCCAGGGAAAGCAGGGACAGGGCGCAGAGCCCTGTGGACACGCAGCCTTCACCCTGCAGCCCCCCAGCCATGGCCTCGGACCAAGGGGAGCTGGTCATGGAGCTCCTCCGCTGTTTCGAGTCCACCCAGGAGATGGCCAGGCAGTGCTGTGAGATGCTGAAGGTGCTGCAGGCCCGTTGGCAAGGGGCAGCGGGGGCCTGTGATCGGAACCTCCCCGGGGAGCCCTTCCATCCCCTGGGCAGGATGGAGGCGCAGCAGCAGCTGGGGGCCACAGTGAAGCCCCATCACCTGGGAGCGGAGCGGCCGTGGGTGGATGTAAACACGGATAAGGCTGAGGATGGGATCATGGAGAAGGAGGAGGACACAGGACCAGAGAGAAGTGTGAAGGAGAAGGAAAGGAGCAGCTCTGTGGAGCTCGGCAGGGGGAGCCTGGCGGAAGTGAAGAGAAACAGCAAGACGGGGCCGGGCAAGAACAACTCCATGGGGCCAAGCACCAGCAGCCCCCCAGGCTCAGGCAGGAGCACCCCCACGGATGCGGAAGGGAGGAGGGACAGGGCGCAGAGCCCCATGACTGTGCTTCCACCGCCCAGCAGCCCCCCAGCCAAGGCCACGGACGACAAGTTGCTCTACTTGGAGCTCTTGGACACTGTCAAGACCTTGGAGGAGGAGAGGCAGCAGCACGGCGAGGTCATGGACAGGGAGTGTGACCAGGCGTCCCCAGGGCTGTGCCCGCTAGGACAGTGCCTGTGTCAGTGCTGCACCTGGCTCTGGTACCGCCTGAAGGACTGCTGGAGACGCTGCTGCCGGACGCGCCGTGTCTGCTTCAGCAATTTCCCCCAATGGGTGGGAAGGGTGGGGCCGGGAACCCCCTGGGGTGCCCCTCTTGTCAACCAATAAAAAAGTCAATATTTTCTCTATCCCTGTGACTGTCAGCAGATCAGTTTTGTCCCTTGACAGGAGCAGAGAATCAGTTTTGTGTAAGGACAACAGTATATGCTACAGTAATCCCAACTCTCCCATGGAGATCATAGAATCATAGAATCTTCATGGTTGGAAACGACATTTGAGATCATGGAGTCCAACCATTGTGCAGCAGGACAGCTATGACGTAGTCGCCATCACGGAAACTTGGTGGGCTGACTCGCACTCCCTGCGGGAGCACAGCGCTCATTCCCTGTGCACCTTGAATATCCAATGTCATATCCACGACCCTCATGGGCAAGTGGTCAGAGGAACGTCGTGGGCCAACTTGGCCAAGGGAGCCCCAAAACTGCGCGTGAACCTCTTCTTTGAAAGAGTCACGAAGCACGATCACCTAGCCAGGATCCTGCTAGCGGAGATGCCAGTCAGCAGCATAAGAGTCTGCGGAGCTACAGTTTCAGAGACCCAGGCTGGAGAATGAGACGCACCCTCACCAACCTCCTCCCAGCCTCCTGGCGTGTTCTGCAGGTACGGGAACCCAGAGGGACATCTCACCGCGGTATCACAAAGCTAAGCAAAGTGATCCTCCAGGCCTTCTGCATAGCAGCGCTCAGCAGGAGGAATTCCTGACCACTTCAGTGTTATGTCCCGAGGGTCATTTTCATAAGCGAGCCACTGCGGTGTTCCACTCTAGCCTGGTTGAGGTCGTTGTCCCTGTCCAGTTGCGATGCCCGTTATGCCAGTCTTCACTGTCAGGCCGACGTCAGGTTGCCCTCATAAAAAGCTAAAACACCCAAAATACTGGTGCTGGAATGTCAGGTGTGAGCACAAAGAGTTTTTCAGGCAGGAAAACCTCAGTTTTGTGAAACCGCTTTAGGCTTCTTCTAGTTAGACATGTTCATGTTTAGTAACTGGTAACTTGCTTATCCTTTCCGATGTTTCTGAACCCCACCCTTTTGCAGGGAAATCTGCGTATGAGGAGAAGAGTCTGTACACCCTGTTTGCTTGCGGAGCTGTAGCCTGCATCAGCCTGCACTCGTGGTTCTGCTCCCTTTTGGCAACACACAAACGTCTACAGCAGATGTAAATTAACTGGTGCCCATGTCACAGGCCTTTGGTGTCACGCAGGATGTGCCACCAAAGGTGTGCGACAGCCTTGACCCGCGTCAAGGAGCATCAGGTCTTTGCACGCCTGAGGGAAGCACACGGCCTGATGGTTGCTGACAGCGCTCTTTAGGTTCTGTTGCGCTGCAGAGCTTCCAAGGAACAGCCGGGATCTGCAAAGCTTTCTAGAAATTGTCTTTGGATCTACTCTCGTACCTGGGATAATTTCCAATATGTCAAATAAGATCATGGCATGAGCTGAGGGTGCAGCATCTTCTAACGGTAACAGAAGTTGTCTATCCCTTAGGGTGGGGTGCAATGCACAAGGGCCCCCCCATCTCCACGGGAGAGTTGGGATTACCGTAGCATCTACCGTTGTCGTTACCCAAAACTGATTCTCTGCTCCTGTCAAGGGACAAAATTGATCTGCTGCCAGTCCCTTCTGTTGGTAGTATTGGGAAACTTGTTTATTGAATTCTAGTTACTGCGCTCACCAGTTCTGTTGAGTAGCCCTAACAACATTTGTTCTTTTTGGACGGAATTAACACTTCAGTGGAACAATGACCATGAGCTGCTGGACAAGGAGCTGCTACAGCTCACCTTGTCATGCCACAGGCTGTTCTTTCTGGAAGTGTGGGCCTTTCTAAGTGTCACCCCTGTGGAGAGGCTGTTCCAAAACCAGGCAGAAAGGAAATGCAGTTTGGCTACTCTAAAGGTAAGACTTTGTGCTTCAAAACTCCCATTCCCTTCCTCTCTCCAATAGCCAGAGAAAGGTGAGGTCCCCAGGCCCAGAGAAAGGGCGCTTACGGAAATGCTAACATAACTACCTTCCCTAGATTACGTTTTAGCATTGTAACGAGCCTGAGAACCACTCGCAGAAACGGGGCTTTCCGACCTCCTCAGCCAGGTACAGAATGCTGCAGAGGCTGAACAACAAGCCCCAGCAGTTCCACGAGTCCTTCCTAGGCTGGGGGTCCCTCTGTCTCCTCTAGTTCAAGCTGGGGATTCTGAGTCACCTGCCAGCCCCGGCGCTTACGTCTACGCTTAAGTCGAGGCCGGGGGGTTGAATCCCACTAAACTGCAAAAAGATGGAAGCACATCTCCCTCTTTAGGGATGCTGTGTTGAACTGGGCCAGACCACGACTGTGGCTGGTGTACACCATGCTGTCATGCTGCTTTGCATGCCAGATGCTGAATTCAGTGGATCCTCCCCGATGTGTGCAGCTCCCAGGGGTGCCTCGCTTCTGGGGGTAAAAGGAACCTGGCTCTCCCGAGAGATTCTTCAGCAGGAGATGGTGTTTTCCGTCAGTTTGGAGTGAAAACAGTAACACCTCAAGATTTTACTCCAAGCCAAGGCATTTGGCTTCTCTGGGTTCCTCATTAGTCACAGAGGCTTCTTGTTGTCATGAAATTTAACGGGCTGAGCGTGCTCTGTGTATCTGAGAGACACGGCCGTCATTCCTTCGTACAGGTCGGGATTTACACAGCCCGACAAGAGCCTAGTGAAGAGGCCCACACAATCACAGAATGGTAGGGTTGGAAGGGACCTCTGGAGACCCTCCAGTCCAACCCCCTGCCAGAGCAGGGTCACCCAGAGCAGGTGGCACAGGAACGCGTTCAGGTGGGTTTGGAATGTCTCCAGAGACGGAGACTCCACCACCTCTCTGGGCAGCCTGTGCCAGGGCTCTGCCACCCTCACAGGAAAGAAGTTCCTCCTCGTGTTTAGGTGGAAATTCCTATGCTCAAGTTTGTGCCCGTTGCCTCTTGTCCTGTTGCTGGGCACCACTGAAAAGAGCCTGGCCCCATCCTCCTGACACCCACCCTTTCCGTATTTCTAAGCGTTGATAAGATCCCCCCTCAGCCGTCTTTTTTCCAGACCAAAGAGACACAAGTCCCTCAGCCTTTCTTCATCAGAGAGGTGTTGCAGTCCCCTCATCACCCTGGTAGCCCTTTGCTGTCCCCTCTCCAGCAGTTCCCTGTCCTTCTGGAACTGGGGAGCCCAGAACTGGACCCAGTACTCCAGACACAGCCTCCCCAGGGCCGAGCAGAGGGGGAGGGTGACCTCCCTCCACCTGCTGGCCACACTCTTCTTGATGCCCCCCCAAGATGCCATTGGCCTCCTTGGCCACAAGGGCACATTGCTGGCTCATGGTCATCCTGTTGCCCACCAGGACTCCCAGGTCTCTTTCCACAGAGTTGCTCTCCAGCAGGTCAGCCCCCAACCTGGACTGGTGCAGGGGGTTATTCCTCCCCAGGTGCCGCACCCTACGCTTGCCCTTATTGAATTTCATAAGGTTCCTCTCTGCCCAACTCTCCAGCCTGTCCGGGTCTCTCTGTATGGCGGCACAGCCTTCTGGTGTGTCAGCCACCCGCCCCCCCAGCTTTGTGTCATCAGCAAACTTGCTGAGGGTGCACTCTATCCCTTCGTCCAGGTCATTGATGAATATATTGAAGAGGACTGGACCCAGTACTGACCCCTGGGGAACACCACTCGTCACTGACCTCCAACTAGACTCTTTGCCCCTAATCACGACCCTCTGAGCTCTGTCTTTTAACCAGTTATCTGTCCACCTTATCTATGTCCATTCATTTAACCCACACCTCCTAAGCTTCCCTATGAGGATGCTGTGGGAGACCGTGTCGAACGCCTTGCTCAGCTCTTGCACGCTAGTTAGAGGAGGTTCAAATACCTGATTGACTCAGAGATTAATTATTTTGCTGTCGTCTACCCAATGGTATAAACCAGAGGAAGGGAGAAGAACACCCGGTGCCATCTGCACGCAATGAATGCATCCTTTGGAGGGCTCTAGGAAGGGATTTGAATCTCGACAGCAGTGCCTCTGAACGAGAGAGACCTTTACAGCAAGACAGAGGCAAGGGACAAGGTTGCGCTCCACACGTTAAAATGTTGGACTTGGGAACGGGCCCGCTACATCTCCAGCATCATTTCTTCTTGCCCTTGCTTTGTTTTTCCTCGCCAGAACCAAAGGAAGCAGCGAGCCCTTTTCCACCCTTACGGGCATCTCTAGGAAAAATAAGGCCCCCACTTTCTTCAGCACCTCTCATTGTAGAGCTTCAAACACCTTACCAATGAAGCCCATCGTGCTGTTTCCATTTTACAAAGAGGGAAACCGAGACGTGGGGTGATGTCCTGGTTTAACTTCAGCCAGCAACAAAGAAACAGGCGGCTGCTCGCTCGCTTCCCCCCCGCCATGGGAGAGGGGTAGAATGGGAAGAAAAAGGCAAAACTCGTGGGTTGAGATCAAGGCAGTTTAACAGAACAGTGAAGGAAAGCGGAAAACCACAACAATAATGCTGTTAGAGGAATGTACAAAACACCATTAATGTACCGCTGCTCACCGACCAGACCCAGGAAGCCCCCAGCCCAGTCCCCAGCGGGGATTTCCTGCTCCCTTTTCCAGCCAGCTCCCGGCTATAGACTGGGCATGGCTCACATGGTGATGGTATGGAATACCTGTGTGCCGTGCCAGCTCCTTGGGAAAATTGACCCTATTCCTGCCAGAACCGGGTGTTATCCACCCTTTGTTCTATACCTTCAACGTCATGCCCAGATCTTACACTTTCCAATGAATTACCACCGCTTTTCCCTGTCTTTGATATATACACACATCTATAGACATACAGCTATCATAGAACGGTCGAGGTTGGAAGGGACCTTTCAGATCATCAAGTCCAACCATCAACCCAACACTGACAAAAACCACCGCTAACCCACGTCCCTCAGCACCACGTCTGCCCGGCTTGTAAATCCCTCCCGGGATGGTGACTCCACCACTGCCCTGGGCAGCCTCTTCCT
Source organism: Rissa tridactyla (assembly GCF_028500815.1). Classification (NCBI taxonomy): domain Eukaryota; kingdom Metazoa; phylum Chordata; class Aves; order Charadriiformes; family Laridae; genus Rissa; species Rissa tridactyla. The sequence continues at coordinate 9,802,366 of NC_071466.1, read as the reverse complement.
ATGACAGCCCTGTTGGTGAAAACGTTTTTCCTAATATCCATCCTAAACCTCCCCTGGTGCAACTTGAGGCCGTTTCCTCTTGTCCTGTCGCCTGTTCCTTGAGAGAAGAGACCGACCCTTAGTCTCTGGGCCATCCCTCAACAATGTCCGTTGAGGTTGAGTTCATTTAACCCATGGCTTTGGGCTCCCTCTGTCAGAGCAGTCTCTCAGGGCAGGGGAGATGGTGTGTGGTGCTGGACTCCTGCATGCTGTATCCAGAGCTCGCCGCTGGTGTAGCTGGTGCAGACCCTGCCCAGGTTCCGCAGGTTGAAGAGGTCAATCTTGAGGAAGTTGCTGGGCGCCAGTTGCTGAGGTCAGGTGTGATCCCATCACCGCTGCGCTTTACTCACGTTCATCAAAGTCCATCTGCCATTGTTTTGGGTGATTCTTACTGCAGTCCCATTGGTATGGCATCTAGCAATTCTAATAATGATGACACAGAGTGGCAGGGCTATTTAGCAATTGACATCACACAAATGGATTCATTGGCTTGTCTCACCCACAGTCAGATCCCAATGACCATGTGAGCCGCCTCCTGGATGCGGGGAAGGCTGTGGACGTTGTCTCTCTGGACTTTGGTAAGGCCTTTGACACCATCCCCCAGAGAGTTCTCCTGGAGAAGCTGGCGAATCGTGGCATAGACAAGTGTACTCTTTGCTGGGTAAAAAACCGGCTGGATGGCCGTGCCCAGAGAGTTGTGATTAGTGGGGTGAAATCTTCTTGGCGGCTGGTCACCAGTGGTGTCCCTCAGGGCTCAGTTTTGGGTCCAGTTTTGTTTAATATCTTTATCAATGATCTGGATGAGGGGACTGAGTGCACCTGCAGTAAGTTCGCAGACGACACCAAGCTAGGTGGGAGTGTTGATCTGCTTGAGGGAAGGAAGGCTCTCCAGAGGGCCCTGGACAGGCTGGAGGGATGGGCCAAGGCCAATTGGATGAGGTTTAATAAGGCCAAGGGCCGGCTCCTGCATTTCGGTCACAACAACCCCAAGAAACGCCAGGGGCTTGGGGAAGAGTGGCTGGAAAGCTGCCCCGCAGAAAAGGACCTGGGGGTGCTGGCGGCCGGCCAGCTTAACATGAGCCAGCAGCGTGCCCAGGTGGCCAAGAAGGCCAACAGCATTCTGGCTTGTATGAGGAATAGCGTGGCCAGCAGGAGTAGGGAAGGGATCGTTCCTCTGTACTCGGCACTGGTGAGGCCTCGCCTGGAGTACTGTGTTCAGTTCTGGGCCCCTCTGTACAAGAGGGACCTTGAAGTGCTGCAGCGTGTCCAGAGGAGAGCTACCAGGCTGGTGAGGGGTCTGGAGACCAAGTCATATGAGGAGAGGCTGAGGGAGCTGGGCATGTTTAGCTTGGAGAAGAGGAGGCTGAGGGGAGACCTCATTGCCCTCCACAAGTCCCTGAAAGGAGGTTGGAGAGAGGTGGGTGTTGGCCTCTTCTCCCAGGTGAATAATGACAGGACCAGAGGAAATGGTCTGAAGCTGCGGCAGGGGAGGTTTAGATTAGATAGTAGGAAGAATTCCTTCACTGAAAGAGTGGTCAGGCACTGGAACGGCCTGCCCAGGGAGGTGGTTGAGTCACCATCCCTAGAGGTGTTTAAGAAACGCCTAGATTTGGCACTTCAGGGCATGCTTTAGTGACAGAGATTGTAGGGGGTTTTTGTGTGTGTGTATGGTTGGACTCGATGATCTCAAAGGTCCCTTCCAACCATGAAGATTCTATGATTCTATGAGGTGCATATCAGAGCTCCCCATCCTTCTGCATCACCTGCCACGTGCCCCCAGGGCCTTAGAGAACCATAGAAGGTGTTGGGTTGGAAGGGACCTTTAAATGCCATCTAGTCCCACCCCCCTGCAGTAAGCAGGGACATGTTCAACTAGATCAGGTTGCTCCGAGCCTCATGAAGCCCGGCCTTGAATGTCTCCAGGGATGGGGCCTCCACCACCTCTGTGGGCAACCTGGGCCAGTGTCTCACCACCCTCGTTGTAAAGAACTTCTTCCTAATGCCTAATCTAAACCTGCCCTGCTCTAGTTCTCTCTTCCTTAAGTGAAAGCAATCCCACAGATGGGTTTGCCTTTGCCCGAGGCAGGACTAACCCAGACTGTCTTCCCTGACACACTCTTCATGTGCACTACGGGGACTTTATCCCCTTCTAGGGTACGTGGAAGTTCTGATTGGGCAGGACCAGCTCAATTATTAGATTCCCAGGTGTTAACTAGCCAGGTGGCCTTTGCTAACTGTGTATCCCATTGTTTTAAGGTCCCACCCCCCCATTGCTCTCAGGGTAGTTTTTTACAGCCCGTTGTATTGTTCGATCTTCCCAGAGGCGGGCGAATGGCAGGGGCCGTGATATACCCACTCAGTGCCACACTCTTTGGCCCAGGGACCTGAGAGTGTTTTGGAAATGAGTCCCATTGTCCGACTCGGTTCTCTCTGGGGTGCCGTGTCACCACAGGACTTGCTTGTCAAGGCCCAGGACAGCATTCCTTGGAGAGGCACGGGGCACAGGGTATGTTTCCAGTCATCCAGTGGTTGCTTCCACCACTGTGAGCACATGGTCCCCTCGGAGAGCATCCCGCTCATTGGTGAGCCTTGATGGCACTCAGGACCATCCCACGGGACCAGGGCATCTGCACCGGGGTGGTGGGCACCCCCCCATGACAGGGGGGGGTTTCGATGGGGGGAGGTGCGCACGGGTCTCTCCCCACCCCGCTGCGGCATCACCACCCATTACCCACGCAGGGAAGTACTACATCGCCACCATGACCATGATCACGGCCTCCACCGCGCTGACCATCTTCATCATGAACATCCACCACTGCAGACCGGGGACCTGGCCCGTGCCCCCCTGGGCCAGGTGGCTCATCCTCCACCACATGGCCCGGCTCTGCTGCGTCTACGAGGTAGGCGAGAGCTGCAAGAGCCCCCGGTGGGTGCCACGCAGGCGGGTGGGGAGGGAGGACACTGGGGGGCCAGGGGAGAGCCCCATGGAGGGGGAGGTGGGTGCCGAGGCAGGGGGCTGTCCCTGGGACTGCTGCTTGTGCCACCACGATGACATGCTGAGGAATGTGGGCTACATCGCCGGCTGCTTCCGGCGCCACCGAGCCTCCCAGCACCGGACCGCTGAGTGGAAGAAGATGGCCAAGGTGATGGACCGCTTCTTCATGTGGGTCTTCTTCCTCATGGTCTTCCTCATGAGTGTGCTGGTCCTGGGCAATGCTGCCTGATGGCCCAGTGGACTCACTGTCCCCAGGGAAAGTGGTGGCCACGGGTGCTCCATGAGGGTGGCTCGTCCTGAGCACCCCTTGGCACTTCATGGACCTGCAGGGTGGAAGCTCCACCAGCACCAGGGAAGAGGAGCCTGACAGCGGGACCCTGACTCGGCCGGGGCTGCCCCAGCTGCAGGGTTGAGGGGTCACGGCCCCCCGAGCAGTTGTCTGGGTTGTGACGTATAGAAATATAGATGTGGAATCATAGAATCACAGAATGGTTTGGGTGGGAAGGGACCTTAAAGATCATCTCATTCCACCCCCCCGCCCTGGGCAGGGACACCTCCCACCAGCCCAGCTTGCTCCAAGCCCCGGCCAACCTGGCCTTGAACCCCTCCAGGGATGGGGCAGCCACAGCTTCTCTGGGCAACCTGGGCCAGGGGCTCACCGCCCTCACAGCCAAGAATTTCTGCCTGAGATCTCAGCTCAATCTCCCCTCTTGCAGTGGAAACCCTTCCCCCTCGTCCCATGGCTCCCCTCCCTCATCCAGAGTCCCTCCACAGCTTTCCTGGAGCTCCTTGAGGGACTGGAAGGGGCTCCAAGGTCTCAGTGGAGCTCTTCTTCAGGCTGAACCCCCCCAACTCTCTCAGCCCGTCCTCACAGCACAGGGCCTCCAGCCCTCCCAGCATCTCCAGGGCATCCTCTGGACCATATAGATATATGCATAGACACCTTCTGCTCCTCCTGTGTCCCCACCAGTGCCTGCCACCCTGCCTGGCCAGGGCTCGAGTCTGCTGCAGCCCCCCGAGACGCCACTCCAGTGTCCAGCAGCCTTGGTGAGGGTTCCAGGGGAGCAGGGCAGCCCCCACCCTGTCCCCTCCGGGTGCTGGCTGGGGCCAGGATGGTGCCCGGGAGGGACGGAGGGGTCTGGCCCTCGACACCTTCGGTGACAGAGCATGGACCTTTGTATCCCACCCAAACCCTGCGTGCGGTAAATAGCGGAGCATTTCCTGCCGATCCATCCTGGCTTACGGAATATCTCACCCCCCTGCATTTACTGATCCGTCCTCAATAAAATAACGACTCCATCAGCTCTGGCTGAGTGACCTCTGGCTCTTCTCCTGCGACAGCGACGGCGGCTGGTCCGCGCTCACCCTGCCCGACAGCCTGTGCCGGGGGGGGCTGGGCCCCTCATCCCCATCCCTGCCCCACATCCCACAGAGTGGCTGGCGGAGTGTCCTTGTTCCGGCGGGGATAGGGTTAATTTTTCCTGGTATTCCATGCCATGTGAGCCATGCCCACCCTGAGCTGCCGGGGGAGGGGGCAGGAAGTCGCGCTTGGAGCGGGCTGGGGCGTCCCGGGTCCGGTCGGGGAGCGGCGGGGAGCGGCGGTCCCGTAATCGTGTGTGTATATGCCTCTATCCATGTTCTTGTTGTTGTTTGCTTGTTCCCTTTGCTGTTCTGTTAAACTGCCTTTGTCTCAACCCAAGAGTCCTGCCTTTTTTTTCTTCTGATTCTTCCTGTATCGGGAAGGCCCGACCGAGCGGCACGTGGTTCTTTGTTGCCGTCTGAGGCTAAACCACGACACGGAGGCATCGGGGCTCATGCCATCTTGTCACCGGTGGAGGGGACCGATCAGCTGGTGGGGAGGGGGAGAGTGGCCAAACCCGGGGGGACACCCGTGGGTGATGGGGGAACCTGGGGATGAGAGCCGGAGGCGCTGGGGCAGCCGGAACAGGGTGCGGGGGACACGGAGTGCCCTCGGGCTGGCTGGGATGGCGCACAGACGCTGGCAGCAGGGATGGCCGTAGCGAGGGGAGCGCGGGGGGGCAGCAGCACCGCCCCCGGCTGAGTGCAGGGACCCGGCTGGGGGGACATGGCGAGGGGAAGGAGCCGCTGTCCCCGCGGGGAGCCCTGGGGCGAGGAGGGAGCCCGGCCAGGGCAGCCCCAGCGGCCGAGGAGGAAGGCAAAGGGGCCAGGCAGCATGGAAAGCGCAGGGCAGCGGGGACGGGGGTCCCACCGAGACCCCAGCCCTGCGCCGACTCCGCTCAGGGGGGTCCCAGCAGGGCCCCCAGGCACAGCCAGGTCCCGGCAGCGGCAGGGGGGTCCCCAGCCCCATCTCAGCCCCCGTCCGGCGGGGACGGGCTCAGCCACAGCTGGGGAGAGAGGGCGGGGGCTGCGGGGGCCACCAGGCAGTGCCGGGGCGGGGGCGGCTCCCAGGTCTCTCCCGGGTAGCGGAGGGTAGAAGGGATGCCGGGTGCGTGAGGTGCGAGCAGGCGGCTGATCCGCTCGGCCTGGCGGCAGAGGTCAAAGAGGGAGCAGAAAGGCTGCGGAGCGTCAGGGAGAGGGCAGAGCAGCAGAGAGTTGGGGTTGTTCAGCCTGGAGAAGAGAAGGCTGCGGGGAGACCTTGTAGCGGCCTTGCAGTCCCTAAAGGGGGCCTCCAGGAGGGATTGGGAGGGACTGTGGCTGAGGGAGTGTAACAATAGGGCACGGGATAACGGGGAACCCAGTAGAGCTGAGAGGGAAGAGTCTTGGAGGTTTCTGGGGTGTGTGGGAATAAATTCCTGACACAGCTGGTGGGGGAACGCACTAGGGAAGGAGCCCTGCTGGACCTGCTGTGTGTGAACAGAGAAGGACTTGTGGGGGATGTGATGTTGGAGGCCGTCTTGGGCACAGTGACCATGAAATGGCAGAGTTTCTGATTCTTAGGGAAGCAAGGAAGGGCGTCAGCAGAACTGCCACCATGGACTTCCGGAGGGCGGACTTTGGTCTTTTCGGGAGCCTGCTGGAGAGAGTCTTCCTCTAGGTTTGCTCAACACCCAGAAGAGAAGTGAAAAACTGTCTTCTCAATGGAAGATGACAGCGAAGCTGAGCAGAATCGCTGGGCTCACCTACCTGATGTCTGTCTGAGACGTGTCTTCCATCGGTCAGACGACAGGGACAGATCTAACGCTGCCTTGGTCTGTAAAAAATGGAACTGGGCCCTGCACTCGGGATCCCTCCCTCCTCCATGAAAGATGAACTAGAATTTGGACTACCGGAGGAAACCCCGTCTTACCAAAAGAATACTAAATGGCTTTGGCTAGGCGGTTTTGTGATAAAACACATGGAGGGATGACAATTTTTAATCAGATTGAGAAAAGGTGGACAGCCCCCGGAAGACATGTGGCAGTAAAGGGGATTGTGAGTTCTTGGCCCACATGTTGGAAGTTTTCCGGTGCAAAACCCAAGCAGGAGGCTGGAGGGCAACCATGGTCATACTTCCCATTCCAAAGGCTGCAGATGGGTTATGCTGACGTGCCTACTGTGAGAGGCGTTAAGAGAAGAGAAGGCTGCGGGGAGACCTTGGAGCCCCTTCCAGTCCCTCAAGGGGCTCCAGGAAAGCTGTGGAGGGACTCTGGATGAGGGAGGGGAGCCATGGGACGAGGGGGAAGGGTTTTCCACTGCAAGAGGGGAGATTGAGCTAAGATCTCGGGCAGAAATTCTTGGCTGTGAGGGCGGTGAGCCCCTGGCCCAGGTTGCCCAGAGAAGCTGTGGCTGCCCCATCCCTGAAGGGGTTCAAGGCCAGGTTGGCTGGGGCTTGGAGCAAGCTGGGCTGGTGGGAGGTGTCCCTGCCCAGGGCAGGGGGTGGCACTGGGTGGCCTTTAAGGTGCCTTCGCACCCAAACCATGCCCTGAAGGGGTGGGGCCCTTCTCCTTCTCCCTCCCTTCTTGTTATGGTTTGAGAAACCCACCACAATTTCTTGTCCTTTAGACAACTACTCTCTCGCCCGATGACCCCTCCTCACCGGGGAAGAGGAATTGGGGAAAAAGAAGGAAACATGAGGGTTGCAATAGAAATAGATTTACTAGGATAAAACTAAAGAATTTACACTAATAATGCTAAAGAAGCAGTGTCAATCCCGATAACGATGTAAAATACCCAAGGACTACACCCAGCCCCTTCCATCAGCAGGAAGCCGTGCACTCCCAGCAGGGGACAGCCAATGGGGGACACCGTGAGCGCTGCGGCTTTGGGAGGAAGGGAAGGGCTCAGGGTTCCGGCACCGCAGCAAGGAGTTCTCTGCACCGCCGCCATCAAGGGAGAGTTGAACTACACAGCAAACTTTATAATTTGTACTGAATGTGATGTTCGTGCTATGAAATAGTCCTGTTGTCAGCCTGGGGCAAGTGCCCTCCTTGTCTTGCTCTTCCTCATCCCCTGCTGCATGTCACCAAGGGGGGCTCTGACTGCCTGTGATGTCACAAAGGGGGGACGTGTCCCCCGGCCACACTATAAAAGGGGGACGCGGTCCCCACTGGAGCCGTCAGCGGATGCTGGGCACCGCAGTCTGGCATTGTCTGGGCAGACTGCAGCCTCGGCCTCTGACACCCCAGCAGTCTTGCGGGTCCCGTCACTGGGGACCCAGGAGGACACTGGGGAGCTACATCGCGGTTCTGTGCTGGTGACTCGGACCACCGCAGCCACACCGGCGTTGGTGCCATGGGGCGCTCTGACGCCGTGTCTCCCCTGGGCCCTCTCCTCCTGATTGTGATGGGGCTCAGCGTATTCTCAGCTGTGCTGCAGAGCAAGCGGCTTCAGGTAGGTGACTGTTGCACCACACTGTGCTGCGGCGTAGGGTGGTGACGGATGGCATAGGGTGGTGTGGGGTGCCGTGGGGGGCTGTGGTGTGGGACTGGGAGGCGCTCCCGTCTCACCCAGCTCCTGGGGACCTTGCAGAAGTGGTGGAAGAAGAAGAGTAAGAAGAAGCGTCAGACAAGCAAGACAGGAGCCCGGCCAGAGAAGCAGAGCGGTGAGTGGCCCCAGCATGGAGCACCCTGCAAACAGCCGACACCCCACGGCAGCCCTGAGCCGGGGCTGTGCCGGGGGCTGCCGGCCGCTCAATCTGTCTCCTCCCGCTGCAGCTTCTCGGGCAGTGTATGGAGAAGTGGAGAAATCCCATTCGAAGCAGGAGAAGCGGTGAGTGTGGGGGAGACCCCAGATGCTGCCCCAGACCCTCACCCCGTGCCCTGCCCCTGCCTGCGCTGGGCAGCCCTGACCGCCAGCCAAGGAGGGGTGCTGCCCGCGGGTCCCGCTGGGGTCTGGGGTGCAGCGGGGTCTCTTTCTCCTCCTCTGCAGGGCGAGTGCGGAGGCCTTGAACAGGAAGCATCGCTCCCCACGGGCCCCGCTGGTCACCATGGACTCTGTGACTGACAGAGGCTCCTCTTCCCTCAACTCCCTCTACTCCTTCCCGGAGCCCCGGCCTAGTGCGATGGCGGAGCTGGCAGCACTCGACCGCTCAGGACCCCGCCATCCCCCCAGGACTGTCAACGGGAGGGTGGAGGAGCCAGGGCCAGCCCTCTGCCAGGAGCCCCCACAGGAACTGCCTACAAGGACCAAGCAAGAGCCGGTCCCCAGGGAAAGCAGGGACAGGGCGCAGAGCCCTGTGGACACGCAGCCTTCACCCTGCAGCCCCCCAGCCATGGCCTCGGACCAAGGGGAGCTGGTCATGGAGCTCCTCCGCTGTTTCGAGTCCACCCAGGAGATGGCCAGGCAGTGCTGTGAGATGCTGAAGGTGCTGCAGGCCCGTTGGCAAGGGGCAGCGGGGGCCTGTGATCGGAACCTCCCCGGGGAGCCCTTCCATCCCCTGGGCAGGATGGAGGCGCAGCAGCAGCTGGGGGCCACAGTGAAGCCCCATCACCTGGGAGCGGAGCGGCCGTGGGTGGATGTAAACACGGATAAGGCTGAGGATGGGATCATGGAGAAGGAGGAGGACACAGGACCAGAGAGAAGTGTGAAGGAGAAGGAAAGGAGCAGCCCTGTGGAGCTCGGCAGGGGGAGCCTGGCAGAAGTGAAGAGAAACAGCAAGACGGGGCCGGGCAAGAACAACTCCATGGGGCCAAGCACCAGCAGCCCCCCAGGCTCAGGCAGGAGCACCCCCACGGATGCGGAAGGGAGGAGGGACAGGGCGCAGAGCCCCATGACTGTGCTTCCGCCGCCCAGCAGCCCCCCAGCCAAGGCCACGGACGACAAGTTGCTCTACTTGGAGCTCTTGGACACTGTCAAGACCTTGGAGGAGGAGAGGCAGCAGCACGGCGAGGTCATGGACAGGGAGTGTGACCAGGCGTCCCCAGGGCTGTGCCCGCTAGGACGGTGCCTGTGTCAGTGCTGCACCTGGCTCTGGTACCGCCTGAAGGACTGCTGGAGACGCTGCTGCCGGACGCGCCGTGTCTGCTTCAGCAATTTCCCCCAATGGGTGGGAAGGGTGGGGCCGGGAACCCCCTGGGGTGCCCCTCTTGTCAACCAATAAAAAAGTCAATATTTTCTCTATCCCTGTGACTGTCAGCAGATCAGTTTTGTCCCTTGACAGGAGCAGAGAATCAGTTTTGTGTAAGGACAACAGTATATGCTACAGTAATCCCAACTCTCCCATGGAGATCATAGAATCATAGAATCTTCATGGTTGGAAACGACATTTGAGATCATGGAGTCCAACCATTGTGCAGCAGGACAGCTATGACGTAGTCGCCATCACGGAAACTTGGTGGGCTGACTCGCACTCCCTGCGGGAGCACAGCGCTCATTCCCTGTGCACCTTGAATATCCAATGTCATATCCACGACCCTCATGGGCAAGTGGTCAGAGGAACGTCGTGGGCCAACTTGGCCAAGGGAGCCCCAAAACTGCGCGTGAACCTCTTCTTTGAAAGAGTCACGAAGCACGATCACCTAGCCAGGATCCTGCTAGCGGAGATGCCAGTCAGCAGCATAAGAGTCTGCGGAGCTACAGTTTCAGAGACCCAGGCTGGAGAATGAGACGCACCCTCACCAACCTCCTCCCAGCCTCCTGGCGTGTTCTGCAGGTACGGGAACCCAGAGGGACATCTCACCGCGGTATCACAAAGCTAAGCAAAGTGATCCTCCAGGCCTTCTGCATAGCAGCGCTCAGCAGGAGGAATTCCTGACCACTTCAGTGTTATGTCCCGAGGGTCATTTTCATAAGCGAGCCACTGCGGTGTTCCACTCTAGCCTGGTTGAGGTCGTTGTCCCTGTCCAGTTGCGATGCCCGTTATGCCAGTCTTCACTGTCAGGCCGACGTCAGGTTGCCCTCATAAAAAGCTAAAACACCCAAAATACTGGTGCTGGAATGTCAGCTGTGAGCACAAAGAGTTTTTCAGGCAGGAAAACCTCAGTTTTGTGAAACCGCTTTAGGCTTCTTCTAGTTAGTCATGTTCACGTTTAGTAACTGGTAACTTGCTTATCCTTTCCGATGTTTCTGAACCCCACCCTTTTGCAGGGAAATCTGCGTATGAGGAGAAGAGTCTGTACACCCTGTTTGCTTGCGGAGCTGTAGCCTGCGTCAGCCTGCACTCGTGGTTCTGCTCCCTTTTGGCAACACACAAACGTCTACAGCAGATGTAAATTAACTGGTGCCCATGTCACAGGCCTTTGGTGTCACGCAGGATGTGCCACCAAAGGTGTGCGACAGCCTTGACCCGCGTCAAGGAGCATCAGGTCTTTGCACGCCTGAGGGAAGCACACGGCCTGATGGTTGCTGACAGCGCTCTTTAGGTTCTGTTGCGCTGCAGAGCTTCCAAGGAACAGCCGGGATCTGCAAAGCTTTCTAGAAATTGTCTTTGGATCTACTCTCGTACCTGGGATAATTTCCAATATGTCAAATAAGATCATGGCATGAGCTGAGGGTGCAGCATCTTCTAACGGTAACAGAAGTTGTCTATCCCTTAGGGTGGGGTGCAATGCACAAGGGCCCCCCCATCTCCACGGGAGAGTTGGGATTACCGTAGCATCTACCGTTGTCGTTACCCAAAACTGATTCTCTGCTCCTGTCAAGGGACAAAATTGATCTGCTGCCAGTCCCTTCTGTTGGTAGTATTGGGAAACTTGTTTATTGAATTCTAGTTACTGCGCTCACCAGTTCTGTTGAGTAGCCCTAACAACATTTGTTCTTTTTGGACGGAATTAACACTTCAGTGGAACAATGACCATGAGCTGCTGGACAAGGAGCTGCTACAGCTCACCTTGTCATGCCACAGGCTGTTCTTTCTGGAAGTGTGGGCCTTTCTAAGTGTCACCCCTGTGGAGAGGCTGTTCCAAAACCGGGCAGAAAGGAAATGCAGTTTGGCTACTCTAAAGGTAAGACTTTGTGCTTCAAAACTCCCATTCCCTTCCTCTCTCCAATAGCCAGAGAAAGGTGAGGTCCCCAGGCCCAGAGAAAGGGCGCTTACGGAAATGCTAACATAACTACCTTCCCTAGATTACGTTTTAGCATTGCAACGAGCCTGAGAACCACTCACAGAAACGGGGCTTTCCGACCTCCTCAGCCAGGTACAGAATGCTGCAGAGGCTGAACAACAAGCCCCAGCAGTTCCACGAGTCCTTCCTAGGCTGGGGTTCCCTCTGTCTCCTCTAGTTCAAGCTGGGGATTCTGAGTCACCTGCCAGCCCTGGCGCTTACGTCTACGCTTAAGTCGAGGCCGGGGGGTTGAATCCCACTAAACTGCAAAAAGATGGAAGCACATCTCACTCTTTAGGGATGCTGTGTTGAACTGGGCCAGACCACGACTGTGGCTGGTGTACACCATGCTGTCATGCTGCTTTGCATGCCAGATGCTGAATTCAGTGGATCCTCCCCGATGTGTGCAGCTCCCAGGGGTGCCTCGCTTCTGGGGGTAAAAGGAACCTGGCTCTCCCCAGAGATTCTTCAGCAGGAGATGGTGTTTTCCGTCAGTTTGGAGTGAAAACAGTAACACCTCAAGATTTTACTCCAAGCCAAGGCATTTGGCTTCTCTGGGTTCCTCATTAGTCACAGAGGCTTCTTGTTGTCATGAAATTTAACGGGCTGAGCGTGCTCTGTGTATCTGAGAGACACGGCCGTCATTCCTTCGTACAGGTCGGGATTTACACAGCCCGACAAGAGCCTAGTGAAGAGGCCCACACAATCACAGAATGGTAGGGTTGGAAGGGACCTCTGGAGACCCTCCAGTCCAACCCCCTGCCAGAGCAGGGTCACCCAGAGCAGGTGGCACAGGAATGCGTTCAGGTGGGTTTGGAATGTCTCCAGAGACGGAGACTCCACCACCTCTCTGGGCAGCCTGTGCCAGGGCTCTGCCACCCTCACAGGAAAGAAGTTCCTCCTCGTGTTTAGGTGGAACTTCCTATGCTCAAGTTTGTGCCCGTTGCCTCTTGTCCTGTTGCTGGGCACCACTGAAAAGAGCCTGGCCCCATCCTCCTGACACCCACCCTTTCCGTATTTCTAAGCGTTGATAAGATCCCCCCTCAGCCGTCTTTTTTCCAGACCAAAGAGACACAAGTCCCTCAGCCTTTCTTCATCAGAGAGGTGTTGCAGTCCCCTCATCACCCTGGTAGCCCTTTGCTGTCCCCTCTCCAGCAATTCCCTGTCCTTCTGGAACTGGGGAGCCCAGAACTGGACCCAGTACTCCAGACACAGCCTCCCCAGGGCCGAGCAGAGGGGGAGGGTGACCTCCCTCCACCTGCTGGCCACACTCTTCTTGATGCCCCCCCAAGATGCCATTGGCCTCCTTGGCCACAAGGGCACATTGCTGGCTCATGGTCATCCTGTTGCTCTCCAGCAGGTCAGCCCCCAACCTGGACTGGTGCAGGGGGTTATTCCTCCCCAGGTGCTGCACCCTACGCTTGCCCTTATTGAATTTCATAAGGTTCCTCTCTGCCCAACTCTCCAACCTGTCCGGGTCTCTCTGTATGGCGGCACAGCCTTCTGGTGTGTCAGCCACCCACCCCCCCAGCTTTGTGTCATCAGCAAACTTGCCGAGGGTGCACTCTATCCCTTCGTCCAGGTCATTGATGAATATATTGAAGAGGACTGGACCCAGTACTGACCCCTGGGGAACACCACTCGTCACTGACCTCCAGCTAGACTCTTTGCCCCTAATCACGACCCTCTGAGCTCTGTCTTTTAACTAGTTATCTGTCCACCATATCTACGTCCATTCATTTAACCCACACCTCCTAAGCTTCCCTATAAGGATGCTGTGGGAGACCGTGTCGAACGCCTTGCTCAGCTCTTGCACGCTAGTTAGAGGAGGTTCAAATACCTGATTGACTCAGAGATTAATCATTTTGCTGTCGTCTACCCAAAGGCATAAACCAGAGGAAGGGAGAAGAACACCCGGTGCCATCTGCACGCAATGAATGCATCCTTTGGAGGGCTCTAGGAAGGGATTTGAATCTCGACAGCAGTGCCTCTGAACGAGAGAGACCTTTACAGCAAGACAGAGGCAAGGGACAAGGTTGCGCTCCACGCGTTAAAATGTTGGACTTGGGAACGGGCCTCCTACATCTCCAGCATCATTTCTTTTTACCCTTACTTTTTATTCCTCGCCAGAACCAAAGGAAGCAGCGAGCCCTTTTCCACCCTTACGGGCATCTCTAGGAAAAATAAGGCCCCCTCTTTCTTCAGCACCTCTCATTGTAGAGCTTCAAACACCTTACCAATGAAGCCCATCGTGCTGTTTCCAATTTACAAAGAGGGAAACCGAGACGTGGGGTGATGTCCTGGTTTAACTTGAGCCACCAACAAAGAAACAGGCGGCCGCTCACTCGCTTCCCCCCTGCCACGGGAGAGGGGTAGAATGGGAAGAGAAAGGCAAAACTCGTGGGTTGAGATCAAGGCAGTTTAACAGAACAGCAAAGGAAAGCGGAAAACCACAACAATAACGCTGTTAGAGGAATGTACAAAACACCATGAATGTACCGCTGCTCACTGACCGGATCCGGGAAGTACCTCTGTCCCGTGACAGCTCCTTGGGAAAACTGACCCTATTGCTGGCAGAACCGGGTGTTTTCCACCCTTTGTTCTATACCTTCAACATCATGCCCAGATCTTACACTTTCCAATGAATTACCACCGCTTTTCCCTGTCTTTGATATATACACACATCTATAGACATACAGCTATCATAGAACGGTCGAGGTTGGAAGGGACCTTTCAGATCATCAAGTCCAACCATCAACCCAACACTGACAAAAACCACCGCTAACCCACGTCCCTCAGCACCACGTCTGCCCGGCTTGTAAATCCCTCCAGGGATGGTGATTCCACCACTGCCCTGGGCAGCCTCTTCCAATGACAGCCCTGTTGGTGAAAACGTTTTTCCTAATATCCATCCTAAACCTCCCCTGGTGCAACTTGAGGCCGTTTCCTCTTGTCCTGTCGCCTGTTCCTTGAGAGAAGAGACCGACCCTTAGTCTCTGGGCCATCCCTCAACAATGTCCGTTGAGATTGAGTTCATTTAACCCATGGCTTTGGGCTCCCTCTGTCAGAGCAGTCTCTCAGGGCAGGGGAGATGGTGTGTGGTGCTGGACTCCTGCATGCTGTATCCAGAGCTCGCCGCTGGTGTAGCTGGTGCGGACCCTGCCCAGGTTCCGCAGGTTGAAGATGTCAATCTTGAGGAAGTTGCTGGGCGCCAGTTGCTGAGGTCAGGTGTGATCCCATCACCACTGCGCTTTACTCACGTTCATCAAAGTCCATCTGCCATTGTTTTGGGTGATTCTTACTGCAGTCCCATTGGTATGGCTTCTAGCAATTCTAATAATGATGACACAGAGTGGCAGGGCTATTTAGCAATTGACATCACACAAATGGATTCATTGGCTTGTCTCACCCACAGTCAGATCCCCATGACCATGTGAGCCGCCTCCTGGATGCGGGGAAGGCTGTGGACATTGTCTCTCTGGACTTTGGTAAGGCCTTTGATACCGTCCCCCAGAGCGTTCTCCTGGAGAAGCTGGCGAATCGTGGCATAGACAAGTGTACTCTTTGCTGGGTAAAAAACCAGCTGGATGGCCGTGCCCAGAGAGTTGTGATTAGTGGGGTGAAATCTTCTTGGCGGCCGGTCACCAGTGGTGTCCCTCAGGGCTCAGTTTTGGGGCCAGTTTTGTTTAAAATCTTTATCAATGATCTGGATGAGGGGATTGAGTGCACCCTCAGTAAGACTGCAGACGACACCAAGCTAGGTGGGAGTGTTGATCTGCTTGAGGGAAGGAAGGCTCTCCAGAGGGCCCTGGACAGGCTGGAGGGATGGGCCAAGGCCAATTGCATGAGGTTTAATAAGGCCAAGGGCCAGGTCCTGCATTTTGGTCACAACAACCCCAAGCAACGCCAGGGGCTTGGGGAAGAGTGGCTGGAAAGCTGCCCCGCAGAAAAGGACCTGGGGGTGCTGGTGGCCGGCCAGCTTAACATGAGCCAGCAGCGTGCCCAGGTGGCCAAGAAGGCCAACAGCATTCTGGCTTGTATGAGGAATAGGGTGGCCAGCAGGAGTAGGGAAGTGATCGTGCCTCGTACTCGGCACTGGTGAGGCCTCACCTCGAGTGCTGTGTTCAGTTCTGGGCCCCTCTGTACAAGAGGGACCTTGAAGTGCTGCAGCGTGTCCAGAGGAGAGCTACCAAGCTGGTGAGGGGTCTGGAGACCAAGTCATATGAGGAGAGGCTGAGGGAGCTGGGCATGTTTAGCTTGGAGAAGAGGAGGCTGAGGGGAGACCTCATTGCCCTCCACAACTCCCTGAAAGGAGGTTGGAGAGAGGTGGGTGTTGGCCTCTTCTCCCAGGTGAATAATGACAGGACCAGAGGAAAGGGTCTGAAGCTGCGGCAGGGGAGGTTTAGATTAGATAGTAGGAAGAATTCCTTTACTGAAAGAGTGGTCAGGCACTGGAACGGCCTGCCCAGGGAGGTGGTTGAGTCACCATCCCTAGAGGTGTTTAAGAAACGCCTAGATTTGGCACTTCAGGGCATGCTCTAGTGACAGAGATTGTAGGGGGTTTTTGTGTGTGTGTATGGTTGGACTCGATGATCTCAAAGGTCCCTTCCAACCATGAAGATTCTATGATTCTATGAGGTGCATATCAGAGCTCCCCATCCTTCTGCATCACCTGCCACGTGCCCCCAGGGCCTTAGAGAACCATAGGTGGTGTTGGGTTGGAAGGGACCTTTAAATGCCATCTAGTCCCACCCCCCTGCAGTAAGCAGGGACATCTTCAACTAGATCAGGTTGCTCCGAGCCTCATGAAGCCCGGCCTTGAATGTCTCCAGGGATGGGGCCTCCACCACCTCTCTGGGCAACCTGGGCCAGTGTCTCACCACCCTCGTTGTAAAGAACTTCTTCCTAATGCCTAATCTAAACCTGCCCTGCTCTAGTTCTCTCTTCCTTAAGTGAAAGCAATCCCACAGATGGGTTTGCCTTTGCCCGAGGCAGGACTAACCCAGACTGTCTTCCCTGACACACTCTTCATGTGCACTACGGGGACTTTATCCCCTTCTAGGGTACGTGGAAGTTCTGATTGGGCAGGACCAGCTCAATTATTAGATTCCCAGGTGTTAACTAGCCAGGTGGCCTTTGCTAACTGTGTATCCCATTGTTTTAAGGTCCCACCCCCCCATTGCTCTCAGGGTAGTTTTTTACAGCCCGTTGTATTGTTCGATCTTCCCAGAGGCGGGCGAATGGCAGGGGCCGTGATATACCCACTCAGTGCCACACTCTTTGGCCCAGGGACCTGAGAGTGTTTTGGAAATGAGTCCCATTGTCCGACTCGGTTCTCTCTGGGGTGCCGTGTCACCACAGGACTTGCTTGTCAAGGCCCAGGACAGCGTTCCTTGGAGCGGCACGGGGCACAGGGTATGTTTCCAGTCATCCAGTGGTTGCTTCCACCACTGTGAGCACATGGTCCCCTCGGAGAGCATCCCGCTCATTGGTGAGCCTTGATGGCACTCAGGACCATCCCATGGGACCAGGGCATCTGCACCGGGGTGGTGGGCACCCCCCCATGACAGGGGGGGGTTTCGATGGGGGGAGGTGCGCACGGGTCTCTCCCCACCCCGCTGCGGCATCACCACCCATTACCCACGCAGGGAAGTACTACATCGCCACCATGACCATGATCACGGCCTCCACCGCGCTGACCACCTTCATCATGAACATCCACCACTGCAGACCGGGGACCTGGCCCGTGCCCCCCTGGGCCAGGTGGCTCATCCTCCACCACATGGCCCGGCTCTGCTGCGTCTACGAGGTAGGCGAGAGCTGCAAGAGCCCCCGGTGGGTGCCGCGCAGGCGGGTGGGGAGGGAGGACACTGGGGGGCCAGGGGAGAGCCCCATGGAGGGGGAGGTGGGTGCCGAGGCAGGGGGCTGTCCCTGGGACTGCTGCTTGTGCCACCACGATGACATGCTGAGGAATGTGGGCTACATCGCCGGCTGCTTCCGGCGCCACCGAGCCTCCCAGCACCGGACCGCTGAGTGGAAGAAGATGGCCAAGGTGATGGACCGCTTCTTCATGTGGGTCTTCTTCCTCATGGTCTTCCTCATGAGTGTGCTGGTCCTGGGCAATGCTGCCTGATGGCCCAGTGGACTCACTGCCCCCAGGGAAAGTGGTGGCCACGGGTGCTCCATGAGGGTGGCTCGTCCTGAGCACCCCTTGGCACTTCATGGACCTGCAGGGTGGAAGCTCCACCAGCACCAGGGAAGAGGAGCCTGACAGCGGGACCCTGACTCGGCCGGGGCTGCCCCAGCTGCAGGGTTGAGGGGTCACGGCCCCCCGAGCAGTTGTCTGGGTTGTGACGTATAGAAATATAGATGTGGAATCATAGAATCACAGAATGGTTTGGGTGGGAAGGGACCTTAAAGATCATCTCATTCCACCCCCCCGCCCTGGGCAGGGACACCTCCCACCAGCCCAGCTTGCTCCAAGCCCCGGCCAACCTGGCCTTGAACCCCTCCAGGGATGGGGCAGCCACAGCTTCTCTGGGCAACCTGGGCCAGGGGCTCACCGCCCTCACAGCCAAGAATTTCTGCCTGAGATCTCAGCTCAATCTCCCCTCTTGCAGTGGAAACCCTTCCCCCTCGTCCCATGGCTCCCCTCCCTCATCCAGAGTCCCTCCACAGCTTTCCTGGAGCTCCTTGAGGGACTGGAAGGGGCTCCAAGGTCTCAGTGGAGCTCTTCTTCAGGCTGAACCCCCCCAACTCTCTCAGCCCGTCCTCACAGCACAGGGCCTCCAGCCCTCCCAGCATCTCCAGGGCATCCTCTGGACCATATAGATATATGCATAGACACCTTCTGCTCCTCCTGTGTCCCCACCAGTGCCTGCCACCCTGCCTGGCCAGGGCTCGAGTCTGCTGCAGCCCCCCGAGACGCCACTCCAGTGTCCAGCAGCCCTGGTGAGGGTTCCAGGGGAGCAGGGCAGCCCCCACCCTGTCCCCTCCGGGTGCTGGCTGGGGCCAGGATGGTGCCCGGGAGGGACGGAGGGGTCTGGCCCTCGACACCTTCGGTGACAGAGCATGGACCTTTGTATCCCACCCAAACCCTGCGTGCGGTAAATAGCGGAGCATTTCCTGCCGATCCATCCTGGCTTACGGAATATCTCACCCCCCTGCATTTACTGATCCGTCCTCAATAAAATAACGACTCCATCAGCTCTGGCTGAGTGACCTCTGGCTCTTCTCCTGCGACAGCGACGGCGGCTGGTCCGCGCTCACCCTGCCCGACAGCCTGTGCCGGGGGGGGCTGGGCCCCTCATCCCCATCCCTGCCCCACATCCCACAGAGTGGCTGGCGGAGTGTCCTTGTTCCGGCGGGGATAGGGTTAATTTTTCCTGGTATTCCATGCCATGTGAGCCATGCCCACCCTGAGCTGCCGGGGGAGGGGGCAGGAAGTCGCGCTTGGAGCGGGCTGGGGCGTCCCGGGTCCGGTCGGGGAGCGGCGGGGAGCGGCGGTCCCGTAATCGTGTGTGTATATGCCTCTATCCATGTTCTTGTTGTTGTTTGCTTGTTCCCTTTGCTGTTCTGTTAAACTGCCTTTGTCTCAACCCAAGAGTCTTGCCTTTTTTTTCTTCTGATTCTTCCTGTATCGGGAAGGCCCGACCGAGCGGCACGTGGTTCTTTGTTGCCGTCTGAGGCTAAACCACGACACGGAGGCATCGGGGCTCATGCCATCTTGTCACCGGTGGAGGGGACCGATCAGCTGGTGGGGAGGGGGAGAGTGGCCAAACCCGGGGGGACACCCGTGGGTGATGGGGGAACCTGGGGATGAGAGCCGGAGGCGCTGGGGCAGCCGGAACAGGGTGCGGGGGACACGGAGTGCCCTCGGGCTGGCTGGGATGGCGCACAGACGCTGGCAGCAGGGATGGCCGTAGCGAGGGGAGCGCGGGGGGGCAGCAGCACTGCCCCCGGCTGAGTGCAGGGACCCGGCTGGGGGGACATGGCGAGGGGAAGGAGCCGCTGTCCCCGCGGGGAGCCCCGGGGCGAGGAGGGAGCCCGGCCAGGGCAGCCCCAGCGGCCGAGGAGGAAGGCAAAGGGGCCAGGCAGCATGGAAAGCGCAGGGCAGCGGGGACGGGGGTCCCACCGAGACCCCAGCCCTGCGCCGACTCCGCTCAGGGGGGTCCCAGCAGGGCCCCCAGGCACAGCCAGGTCCCGGCAGCGGCAGGGGGGTCCCCAGCCCCATCTCAGCCCCCGTCCGGCGGGGACGGGCTCAGCCACAGCTGGGGAGAGAGGGCGGGGGCTGCGGGGGCCACCAGGCAGTGCCGGGGGGGGGCAGCTCCCAGGTCTCTCCCGGGTAGCGGAGGGTAGAAGGGATGCCGGGTGCGTGAGGTGCGAGCAGGCGGCTGATCCGCTCGGCCTGGCGGCAGAGGTCAAAGAGGGAGCAGAAAGGCTGCGGAGCGTCAGGGAGAGGGCAGAGCAGCAGAGAGTTGGGGTTGTTCAGCCTGGAGAAGAGAAGGCTGCGGGGAGACCTTGTAGCGGCCTTGCAGTCCCTAAAGGGGGCCTCCAGGAGGGATTGGGAGGGACTGTGGCTGAGGGAGTGTAACAATAGGGCACGGGATAACGGGGAACCCAGTAGAGCTGAGAGGGAAGAGTCTTGGAGGTTTCTGGGGTGTGTGGGAATAAATTCCTGACACAGCTGGTGGGGGAACGCACTAGGGAAGGAGCCCTGCTGGACCTGCTGTGTGTGAACAGAGAAGGACTTGTGGGGGATGTGATGTTGGAGGCCGTCTTGGGCACAGTGACCATGAAATGGCAGAGTTTCTGATTCTTAGGGAAGCAAGGAAGGGCGTCAGCAGAACTGCCACCATGGACTTCCGGAGGGCGGACTTTGGTCTTTTCGGGAGCCTGCTGGAGAGAGTCTTCCTCTAGGTTTGCTCAACACCCAGAAGAGAAGTGAAAAACTGTCTTCTCAATGGAAGATGACAGCGAAGCTGAGCAGAATCGCTGGGCTCACCTACCTGATGTCTGTCTGAGACGTGTCTTCCATCGGTCAGACGACAGGGACAGATCTAACGCTGCCTTGGTCTGTAAAAAATGGAACTGGGCCCTGCACTCGGGATCCCTCCCTCCTCCATGAAAGATGAACTAGAATTTGGACTACCGGAGGAAACCCCGTCTTACCAAAAGAATACTAAATGGCTTTGGCTAGGCGGTTTTGTGATAAAACACATGGAGGGATGACAATTTTTAATCAGATTGAGAAAAGGTGGACAGCCCCCGGAAGACATGTGGCAGTAAAGGGGATTGTGAGTTCTTGGCCCACATGTTGGAAGTTTTCCGGTGCAAAACCCAAGCAGGAGGCTGGAGGGCAACCATGGTCATACTTCCCATTCCAAAGGCTGCAGATGGGTTATGCTGACGTGCCTACTGTGAGAGGCGTTAAGAGAAGAGAAGGCTGCGGGGAGACCTTGGAGCCCCTTCCAGTCCCTCAAGGGGCTCCAGGAAAGCTGTGGAGGGACTCTGGATGAGGGAGGGGAGCCATGGGACGAGGGGGAAGGGGTTTCCACTGCAAGAGGGGAGATTGAGCTAAGATCTCGGGCAGAAATTCTTGGCTGTGAGGGCGGTGAGCCCCTGGCCCAGGTTGCCCAGAGAAGCTGTGGCTGCCCCATCCCTGAAGGGGTTCAAGGCCAGGTTGGCTGGGGCTTGGAGCAAGCTGGGCTGGTGGGAGGTGTCCCTGCCCAGGGCAGGGGGTGGCACTGGGTGGCCTTTAAGGTGCCTTCGCACCCAAACCATGCCCTGAAGGGGTGGGGCCCTTCTCCTTCTCCCTCCCTTCTTGTTATGGTTTGAGAAACCCACCACAATTTCTTGTCCTTTAGACAACTACTCTCTCGCCCGATGACCCCTCCTCACCGGGGAAGAGGAATTGGGGAAAAAGAAGGAAACATGAGGGTTGCAATAGAAATAGATTTACTAGGATAAAACTAAAGAATTTACACTAATAATGCTAAAGAAGCAGTGTCAATCCCGATAACGATATAAAATACCCAAGGACTACACCCAGCCCCTTCCATCAGCAGGAAGCCGTGCACTCCCAGCAGGGGACAGCCAATGGGGGACACCGTGAGCGCTGCGGCTTTGGGAGGAAGGGAAGGGCTCAGGGTTCCGGCACCGCAGCAAGGAGTTCTCTGCACCGCCGCCATCAAGGGAGAGTTGAACTACACAGCAAACTTTATAATTTGTACTGAATGTGATGTTCGTGCTATGAAATAGTCCTGTTGTCAGCCTGGGGCAAGTGCCCTCCTTGTCTTGCTCTTCCTCATCCCCTGCTGCATGTCACCAAGGGGGGCTCTGACTGCCTGTGATGTCACAAAGGGGGGCTCTGACTGCCCCATGATGTCACAAAGGGGGGACGTGCCCCCCTGCCGCACTATAAAAGGGGGACGCGGTCCCCGCTGGAGCCGTCAGTGGATGCTGGGCACCGCAGTCTGGCATTGTCTGGGCAGACTGCAGCCTCGGCCTCTGACACCCCAGCAGTCTTGCGGGTCCCGTCACTGGGGACCCAGGAGGACACTGGGGAGCCGCATTGCGGTTCTGTGCTGGTGACTCGGAGCACCGCAGCCACACCGGCGTTGGTGCCATGGGGCGCTCTGACGCCGTGTCTCCCCTGGGCCCTCTCCTCCTGATTGTGATGGGGCTCAGCGTATTCTCAGCTGTGCTGCAGAGCAAGCGGCTTCAGGTAGGTGACTGTTGCACCACACTGTGCTGCGGCGTGGGGTGGTGACGGATGGCATAGGGTGGTGTGGGGTGCCGTGGGGGGCTGTGGTGTGGGACTGGGAGGCGCTCCCGTCTCACACAGCTCCTGGGGACCTTGCAGAAGTGGTGGAAGAAGAAGAGTAAGAAGAAGCGTCAGACAAGCAAGACAGGAGCCCGGCCAGAGAAGCAGAGCGGTGAGTGGCCCCAGCATGGAGCACCCTGCAAACAGCCGACACCCCACGGCAGCCCTGAGCCGGGGCTGTGCCGGGGGCTGCCGGCCACTCAATCTGTCTCCTCCCGCTGCAGCTTCTCGGGCAGTGTATGGAGAAGTGGAGAAATCCCATTCGAAGCAGGAGAAGCGGTGAGTGTGGGGGAGACCCCAGATGCTGCCCCAGACCCTCACCCCGTGCCCTGCCCCTGCCTGCGCTGGGCAGCCCTGACCGCCAGCCAAGGAGGGGTGCTGCCTGCGGGTTCTTCTGGGGTCTGGGGTGCAGCGGGGTCTCTTTCTCCTCCTCTGCAGGGCGAGTGCGGAGGCCTTGAACAGGAAGCATCGCTCCCCACGGGCCCCGCTGGTCACCATGGACTCTGTGACTGACAGAGGCTCCTCTTCCCTCAACTCCCTCTACTCCTTCCCGGAGCCCCGGCCTAGTGCGATGGCGGAGCTGGCAGCACTCGACCGCTCAGGACCCCGCCATCCCCCCAGGACTGTCAACGGGAGGGTGGAGGAGCCAGGGCCAGCCCTCTGCCAGGAGCCCCCACAGGAACTGCCTACAAGGACCAAGCAAGAGCCGGTCCCCAGGGAAAGCAGGGACAGGGCGCAGAGCCCTGTGGACACGCAGCCTTCACCCTGCAGCCCCCCAGCCATGGCCTCGGACCAAGGGGAGCTGGTCATGGAGCTCCTCCGCTGTTTCGAGTCCACCCAGGAGATGGCCAGGCAGTGCTGTGAGATGCTGAAGGTGCTGCAGGCCCGTTGGCAAGGGGCAGCGGGGGCCTGTGATCGGAACCTCCCCGGGGAGCCCTTCCATCCCCTGGGCAGGATGGAGGCGCAGCAGCAGCTGGGGGCCACAGTGAAGCCCCATCACCTGGGAGCGGAGCGGCCGTGGGTGGATGTAAACACGGATAAGGCTGAGGATGGGATCATGGAGAAGGAGGAGGACACAGGACCAGAGAGAAGTGTGAAGGAGAAGGAAAGGAGCAGCCCTGTGGAGCTCGGCAGGGGGAGCCTGGCGGAAGTGAAGAGAAACAGCAAGACGGGGCCGGGCAAGAACAACTCCATGGGGCCAAGCACCAGCAGCCCCCCAGGCTCAGGCAGGAGCACCCCCACGGATGCGGAAGGGAGGAGGGACAGGGCGCAGAGCCCCATGACTGTGCTTCCGCCGCCCAGCAGCCCCCCAGCCAAGGCCACGGACGACAAGTTGCTCTACTTGGAGCTCTTGGACACTGTCAAGACCTTGGAGGAGGAGAGGCAGCAGCACGGCGAGGTCATGGACAGGGAGTGTGACCAGGCGTCCCCAGGGCTGTGCCCGCTAGGACGGTGCCTGTGTCAGTGCTGCACCTGGCTCTGGTACCGCCTGAAGGACTGCTGGAGACGCTGCTGCCGGACGCGCCGTGTCTGCTTCAGCAATTTCCCCCAATGGGTGGGAAGGGTGGGGCCGGGAACCCCCTGGGGTGCCCCTCTTGTCAACCAATAAAAAAGTCACTATTTTCTCTATCCCTGTGACTGTCAGCAGATCAGTTTTGTCCCTTGACAGGAGCAGAGAATCAGTTTTGTGTAAGGACAACAGTATATGCTACAGTAATCCCAACTCTCCCATGGAGATCATAGAATCATAGAATCTTCATGGTTGGAAACGACATTTGAGATCATGGAGTCCAACCATTGTGCAGCAGGACAGCTATGACGTAGTCGCCATCACGGAAACTTGGTGGGCTGACTCGCACTCCCTGCGGGAGCACAGCGCTCATTCCCTGTGCACCTTGAATATCCAATGTCATATCCACGACCCTCATGGGCAAGTGGTCAGAGGAACGTCGTGGGCCAACTTGGCCAAGGGAGCCCCAAAACTGCGCCTGAACTTCTTCTTTGAAAGAGTCACGAAGCACGATCACCTAGCCAGGATCCTGCTAGCGGAGATGCCAGTCAGCAGCATAAGAGTCTGCGGAGCTACAGTTTCAGAGACCCAGGCTGGAGAATGAGACGCACCCTCACCAACCTCCTCCCAGCCTCCTGGCGTGTTCTGCAGGTACGGGAACCCAGAGGGACATCTCACCGCGGTATCACAAAGCTAAGCAAAGTGATCCTCCAGGCCTTCTGCATAGCAGCGCTCAGCAGGAGGAATTCCTGACCACTTCAGTGTTATGTCCCGAGGGTCATTTTCATAAGCGAGCCACTGCGGTGTTCCACTCTAGCCTGGTTGAGGTCGTTGTCCCTGTCCAGTTGCGATGCCCGTTATGCCAGTCTTCACTGTCGGGCCGACGTCAGGTTGCCCTCATAAAAAGCTAAAACACCCAAAATACTGGTGCTGGAATGTCAGCTGTGAGCACAAAGAGTTTTTCAGGCAGGAAAACCTCAGTTTTGTGAAACCGCTTTAGGCTTCTTCTAGTTAGACATGTTCACGTTTAGTAACTGGTAACTTGCTTATCCTTTCCGATGTTTCTGAACCCCACCCTTTTGCAGGGAAATCTGCGTATGAGGAGAAGAGTCTGTACACCCTGTTTGCTTGCGGAGCTGTAGCCTGCGTCAGCCTGCACTCGTGGTTCTGCTCCCTTTTGGCAACACACAAACGTCTACAGCAGATGTAAATTAACTGGTGCCCATGTCACAGGCCTTTGGTGTCACGCAGGATGTGCCACCAAAGGTGTGCGACAGCCTTGACCCGCGTCAAGGAGCATCAGGTCTTTGCACGCCTGAGGGAAGCACACGGCCTGATGGTTGCTGACAGCGCTCTTTAGGTTCTGTTGCGCTGCAGAGCTTCCAAGGAACAGCCGGGATCTGCAAAGCTTTCTAGAAATTGTCTTTGGATCTACTCTCGTACCTGGGATAATTTCCAATATGTCAAATAAGATCATGGCATGAGCTGAGGGTGCAGCATCTTCTAACGGTAACAGAAGTTGTCTATCCCTTAGGGTGGGGTGCAATGCACAAGGGCCCCCCCATCTCCACGGGAGAGTTGGGATTACCGTAGCATCTACCGTTGTCGTTACCCAAAACTGATTCTCTGCTCCTGTCAAGGGACAAAATTGATCTGCTGCCAGTCCCTTCTGTTGGTAGTATTGGGAAACTTGTTTATTGAATTCTAGTTACTGCGCTCACCAGTTCTGTTGAGTAGCCCTAACAACATTTGTTCTTTTTGGACGGAATTAACACTTCAGTGGAACAATGACCATGAGCTGCTGGACAAGGAGCTGCTACAGCTCACCTTGTCATGCCACAGGCTGTTCTTTCTGGAAGTGTGGGCCTTTCTAAGTGTCACCCCTGTGGAGAGGCTGTTCCAAAACCGGGCAGAAAGGAAATGCAGTTTGGCTACTCTAAAGGTAAGACTTTGTGCTTCAAAACTCCCATTCCCTTCCTCTCTCCAATAGCCAGAGAAAGGTGAGGTCCCCAGGCCCAGAGAAAGGGCGCTTACGGAAATGCTAACATAACTACCTTCCCTAGGTTACGTTTTAGCATTGCAACAAGCCTGAGAACCACTCACAGAAACGGGGCTTTCCGACCTCCTCAGCCAGGTACAGAATGCTGCAGAGGCTGAACAACAAGCCCCAGCAGTTCCACGAGTCCTTCCTAGGCTGGGGGTCCCTCTGTCTCCTCTAGTTCAAGCTGGGGATTCTGAGTCACCTGCCAGCCCCGGCGCTTACGTCTACGCTTAAGTCGAGGCCGGGGGGTTGAATCCCACTAAACTGCAAAAAGATGGAAGCACATCTCCCTCTTTAGGGATGCTGTGTTGAACTGGGCCAGACCACGACTGTGGCTGGTGTACACCATGCTGTCATGCTGCTTTGCATGCCAGATGCTGAATTCAGTGGATCCTCCCCGATGTGTGCAGCTCCCAGGGGTGCCTCGCTTCTGGGGGTAAAAGGAACCTGGCTCTCCCCAGAGATTCTTCAGCAGGAGATGGTGTTTTCCGTCAGTTTGGAGTGAAAACAGTAACACCTCAAGATTTTACTCCAAGCCAAGGCATTTGGCTTCTCTGGGTTCCTCATTAGTCACAGAGGCTTCTTGTTGTCATGAAATTTAACGGGCTGAGCGTGCTCTGTGTATCTGAGAGACACGGCCGTCATTCCTTCGTACAGGTCGGGATTTACACAGCCCGACAAGAGCCTAGTGAAGAGGCCCACACAATCACAGAATGGTAGGGTTGGAAGGGACCTCTGGAGACCCTCCAGTCCAACCCCCTGCCAGAGCAGGGTCACCCAGAGCAGGTGGCACAGGAACGCGTTCAGGTGGGTTTGGAATGTCTCCAGAGACGGAGACTCCACCACCTCTCTGGGCAGCCTGTGCCAGGGCTCTGCCACCCTCACAGGAAAGAAGTTCCTCCTCGTGTTTAGGTGGAACTTCCTATGCTCAAGTTTGTGCCCGTTGCCTCTTGTCCTGTTGCTGGGCACCACTGAAAAGAGCCTGGCCCCATCCTCCTGACACCCACCCTTTCCGTATTTCTAAGCGTTGATAAGATCCCCCCTCAGCCGTCTTTTTTCCAGACCAAAGAGACACAAGTCCCTCAGCCTTTCTTCATCAGAGAGGTGTTGCAGTCCCCTCATCACCCTGGTAGCCCTTTGCTGTCCCCTCTCCAGCAGTTCCCTGTCCTTCTGGAACTGGGGAGCCCAGAACTGGACCCAGTACTCCAGACACAGCCTCCCCAGGGCCGAGCAGAGGGGGAGGGTGACCTCCCTCCACCTGCTGGCCACACTCTTCTTGATGCCCCCCCAAGATGCCATTGGCCTCCTTGGCCACAAGGGCACATTGCTGGCTCATGGTAATCCTGTTGCCCACCAGGACTCCCAGGTCTCTTTCCACAGAGTTGCTCTCCAGCAGGTCAGCCCCCAACCTGGACTGGTGCAGGGGGTTATTCCTCCCCAGGTGCCGCACCCTACGCTTGCCCTTATTGAATTTCATAAGGTTCCTCTCTGCCCAACTCTCCAGCCTGTCCGGGTCTCTCTGTATGGCGGCACAGCCTTCTGGTGTGTCAGCCACCCGCCCCCCCAGCTTTGTGTCATCAGCAAACTTGCCGAGGGTGCACTCTATCCCTTCGTCCAGGTCATTGATGAATATATTGAAGAGGACTGGACCCAGTACTGACCGCTGGGGAACACCACTCGTCACTGACCTCCAGCTAGACTCTTTGCCCCTAGTCATGACCCTCTGAGCTCTGTCTTTTAACCAGTTATCTGTCCACCATATCTATGTCCATTCATTTAACCCACACCTCCTAAGTTTCCCTATGAGGATGCTGTGGGAGACCGTGTCGAACGCCTTGCTCAGCTCTTGCACGCTATTTACAGGAGGTTCAAATACCTGATTGACTCAGAGATTTATTATTTTGCTGTCGTCTACCCAATGGTATAAACCAGAGGAAGGGAGAAGAACACCCGGTGCCATCTGCACGCAATGAATGCATCCTTTGGAGGGCTCTAGGAAGGGATTTGAATCTCGACAGCAGTGCCTCTGAACGAGAGAGACCTTTACAGCAAGACAGAGGCAAGGGACAAGGTTGCGCTCCACGCGTTAAAATGTTGGACTTGGGAACGGGCCCGCTACATCTCCAGCATCATTTCTTCTTGCCCTTGCTTTGTTTTTCCTCGCCAGAACCAAAGGAAGCAGCGAGCCCTTTTCCACCCTTACGGGCATCTCTAGGAAAAATAAGGCCCCCACTTTCTTCAGCACCTCTCATTGTAGAGCTTCAAACACCTTACCAATGAAGCCCATCGTGCTGTTTCCATTTTACAAAGAGGGAAACCGAGACGTGGGGTGATGTCCTGGTTTAACTTCAGCCAGCAACAAAGAAACAGGCGGCTGCTCGCTCGCTTCCCCCCCGCCATGGGAGAGGGGTAGAATGGGAAGAAAAAGGCAAAACTCGTGGGTTGAGATCAAGGCAGTTTAACAGAACAGTGAAGGAAAGCGGAAAACCACAACAATAATGCTGTTAGAGGAATGTACAAAACACCATTAATGTACCGCTGCTCACCGACCAGACCCAGGAAGCCCCCAGCCCAGTCCCCAGCGGGGATTTCCTGCTCCCTTTTCCAGCCAGCTCCCGGCTATAGACTGGGCATGGCTCACATGGTGATGGTATGGAATACCTGTGTGCCGTGCCAGCTCCTTGGGAAAATTGACCCTATTCCTGCCAGAACCGGGTGTTATCCACCCTTTGTTCTATACCTTCAACGTCATGCCCAGATCTTACACTTTCCAATGAATTACCACCGCTTTTCCCTGTCTTTGATATATACACACATCTATAGACATACAGCTATCATAGAACGGTCGAGGTTGGAAGGGACCTTTCAGATCATCAAGTCCAACCATCAACCCAACACTGACAAAAACCACCGCTAACCCACGTCCCTCAGCACCACGTCTGCCCGGCTTGTAAATCCCTCCAGGGATGGTGACTCCACCACTGCCCTGGGTAGCCTCTTCCTATGACAGCCCTGTTGGTGAAAACGTTTTTCCTAATATCCATCCTAAACCTCCCCTGGTACAACTTGAGGCCGTTTCCTCTTGTCCTGTCGCCTGTTCCTTGAGAGAAGAGACCGACCCTTAGTCTCTGGGCCATCCCTCAACAATGTCCGTTGAGGTTGAGTTCATTTAACCCATGGCTTTGGGCTCCCTCTGTCAGAGCAGTCTCTCAGGGCAGGGGAGATGGTGTGTGGTGCTGGACTCCTGCATGCTGTATCCAGAGCTCGCCG
The DNA here is from genome assembly GCF_028500815.1 of Rissa tridactyla. NCBI lineage: Eukaryota > Metazoa > Chordata > Aves > Charadriiformes > Laridae > Rissa > Rissa tridactyla. The sequence continues at coordinate 9,773,245 of NC_071466.1, read as the reverse complement.
CTGGTGTAGCTGGTGCAGACCCTGCCCAGGTTCCGCAGGTTGAAGATGTCAATCTTGAGGAAGTTGCTGGGCGCCAGTTGCTGAGGTCAGGTGTGATCCCATCACCGCTGCGCTTTACTCACGTTCATCAAAGTCCATCTGCCATTGTTTTGGGTGATTCTTACTGCAGTCCCATTGGTATGGCATCTAGCAATTCTAATAATGATGACACAGAGTGGCAGGGCTATTTAGCAATTGACATCACACAAATGGATTCATTGGCTTGTCTCACCCACAGTCAGATCCCAATGACCATGTGAGCCGCCTCCTGGATGCGGGGAAGGCTGTGGACGTTGTCTCTCTGGACTTTGGTAAGGCCTTTGACACCATCCCCCAGAGAGTTCTCCTGGAGAAGCTGGCGAATCGTGGCATAGACAAGTGTACTCTTTGCTGGGTAAAAAACCGGCTGGATGGCCGTGCCCAGAGAGTTGTGATTAGTGGGGTGAAATCTTCTTGGCGGCTGGTCACCAGTGGTGTCCCTCAGGGCTCAGTTTTGGGTCCAGTTTTGTTTAATATCTTTATCAATGATCTGGATGAGGGGACTGAGTGCACCTGCAGTAAGTTCGCAGACGACACCAAGCTAGGTGGGAGTGTTGATCTGCTTGAGGGAAGGAAGGCTCTCCAGAGGGCCCTGGACAGGCTGGAGGGATGGGCCAAGGCCAATTGGATGAGGTTTAATAAGGCCAAGGGCCGGCTCCTGCATTTCGGTCACAACAACCCCAAGCAACGCCAGGGGCTTGGGGAAGAGTGGCTGGAAAGCTGCCCCGCAGAAAAGGACCTGGGGGTGCTGGCGGCCGGCCAGCTTAACATGAGCCAGCAGCGTGCCCAGGTGGCCAAGAAGGCCAACAGCATTCTGGCTTGTATGAGGAATAGCGTGGCCAGCAGGAGTAGGGAAGGGATCGTTCCTCTGTACTCGGCACTGGTGAGGCCTCGCCTGGAGTACTGTGTTCAGTTCTGGGCCCCTCTGTACAAGAGGGACCTTGAAGTGCTGCAGCGTGTCCAGAGGAGAGCTACCAGGCTGGTGAGGGGTCTGGAGACCAAGTCATATGAGGAGAGGCTGAGGGAGCTGGGCATGTTTAGCTTGGAGAAGAGGAGGCTGAGGGGAGACCTCATTGCCCTCCACAACTCCCTGAAAGGAGGTTGGAGAGAGGTGGGTGTTGGCCTCTTCTCCCAGGTGAATAATGACAGGACCAGAGGAAATGGTCTGAAGCTGCGGCAGGGGAGGTTTAGATTAGATAGTAGGAAGAATTACTTCACTGAAAGAGTGGTCAGGCACTGGAACGGCCTGCCCAGGGAGGTGGTTGAGTCACCATCCCTAGAGGTGTTTAAGAAACGCCTAGATTTGGCACTTCAGGGCATGCTCTAGTGACAGAGATTGTAGGGGGTTTTTGTGTGTGTGTATGGTTGGACTCGATGATCTCAAAGGTCCCTTCCAACCATGAAGATTCTATGATTCTATGAGGTGCATATCAGAGCTCCCCATCCTTCTGCATCACCTGCCACGTGCCCCCAGGGCCTTAGAGAACCATAGAAGGTGTTGGGTTGGAAGGGACCTTTAAATGCCATCTAGTCCCACCCCCCTGCAGTAAGCAGGGACATGTTCAACTAGATCAGGTTGCTCCGAGCCTCATGAAGCCCGGCCTTGAATGTCTCCAGGGATGGGGCCTCCACCACCTCTCTGGGCAACCTGGGCCAGTGTCTCACCACCCTCGTTGTAAAGAACTTCTTCCTAATGCCTAATCTAAACCTGCCCTGCTCTAGTTCTCTCTTCCTTAAGTGAAAGCAATCCCACAGATGGGTTTGCCTTTGCCCGAGGCAGGACTAACCCAGACTGTCTTCCCTGACACACTCTTCATGTGCACTACGGGGACTTTATCCCCTTCTAGGGTACGTGGAAGTTCTGATTGGGCAGGACCAGCTCAATTATTAGATTCCCAGGTGTTAACTAGCCAGGTGGCCTTTGCTAACTGTGTATCCCATTGTTTTAAGGTCCCACCCCCCCATTGCTCTCAGGGTAGTTTTTTACAGCCCGTTGTATTGTTCGATCTTCCCAGAGGCGGGCGAATGGCAGGGGCCGTGATATACCCACTCAGTGCCACACTCTTTGGCCCAGGGACCTGAGAGTGTTTTGGAAATGAGTCCCATTGTCCGACTCGGTTCTCTCTGGGGTGCCGTGTCACCACAGGACTTGCTTGTCAAGGCCCAGGACAGCGTTCCTTGGAGCGGCACGGGGCACAGGGTATGTTTCCAGTCATCCAGTGGTTGCTTCCACCACTGTGAGCACATGGTCCCCTCGGAGAGCGTCCCGCTCATTGGTGAGCCTTGATGGCACTCAGGACCATCCCATGGGACCAGGGCATCTGCACCGGGGTGGTGGGCACCCCCCCATGACAGGGGGGGGTTTCGATGGGGGGAGGTGCGCACGGGTCTCTCCCCACCCCGCTGCGGCATCACCACCCATTACCCACGCAGGGAAGTACTACATCTCCACCATGACCATGATCACGGCCTCCACCGCGCTGACCACCTTCATCATGAACATCCACCACTGCAGACCGGGGACCTGGCCCGTGCCCCCCTGGGCCAGGTGGCTCATCCTCCACCACATGGCCCGGCTCTGCTGCGTCTACGAGGTAGGCGAGAGCTGCAAGAGCCCCCGGTGGGTGCCGCGCAGGCGGTTGGGCAGGGAGGACACTGGGGGGCCAGGGGAGAGCCCCATGGAGGGGGAGGTGGGTGCCGAGGCAGGGGGCTGTCCCTGGGACTGCTGCTTGTGCCACCACGATGACATGCTGAGGAATGTGGGCTACATCGCCGGCTGCTTCCGGCGCCACCGAGCCTCCCAGCACCGGACCGCTGAGTGGAAGAAGATGGCCAAGGTGATGGACCGCTTCTTCATGTGGGTCTTCTTCCTCATGGTCTTCCTCATGAGTGTGCTGGTCCTGGGCAATGCTGCCTGATGGCCCAGTGGACTCACTGCCCCCAGGGAAAGTGGTGGCCACGGGTGCTCCATGAGGGTGGCTCGTCCTGAGCACCCCTTGGCACTTCATGGACCTGCAGGCTGGAAGCTCCACCAGCACCAGGGAAGAGGAGCCTGACAGCGGGACCCTGACTCGGCCGGGGCTGCCCCAGCTGCAGGGTTGAGGGGTCACGGCCCCCCGAGCAGTTGTCTGGGTTGTGACGTATAGAAATATAGATGTGGAATCATAGAATCACAGAATGGTTTGGGTGGGAAGGGACCTTAAAGATCATCTCATTCCACCCCCCCGCCCTGGGCAGGGACACCTCCCACCAGCCCAGCTTGCTCCAAGCCCCGGCCAACCTGGCCTTGAACCCCTCCAGGGATGGGGCAGCCACAGCTTCTCTGGGCAACCTGGGCCAGGGGCTCACCGCCCTCACAGCCAAGAATTTCTGCCTGAGATCTCAGCTCAATCTCCCCTCTTGCAGTGGAAAACCCTTCCCCCTCGTCCCATGGCTCCCCTCCCTCATCCAGAGTCCCTCCACAGCTTTCCTGGAGCTCCTTGAGGGACTGGAAGGGGCTCCAAGGTCTCAGTGGAGCTCTTCTTCAGGCTGAACCCCCCCAACTCTCTCAGCCCGTCCTCACAGCACAGGGCCTCCAGCCCTCCCAGCATCTCCAGGGCCTCCTCTGGACCATATAGATATATGCATAGACACCTTCTGCTCCTCCTGTGTCCCCACCAGTGCCTGCCACCCTGCCTGGCCAGGGCTCGAGTCTGCTGCAGCCCCCCGAGACGCCACTCCAGTGTCCAGCAGCCCTGGTGAGGGTTCCAGGGGAGCAGGGCAGCCCCCACCCTGTCCCCTCCGGGTGCTGGCTGGGGCCAGGATGGTGCCCGGGAGGGACGGAGGGGTCTGGCCCTCGACACCTTCGGTGACAGAGCATGGACCTTTGTATCCCACCCAAACCCTGCGTGCGGTAAATAGCGGAGCATTTCCTGCCGATCCATCCTGGCTTACGGAATATCTCACCCCCCTGCATTTACTGATCCGTCCTCAATAAAATAACGACTCCATCAGCTCTGGCTGAGTGACCTCTGGCTCTTCTCCTGCGACAGCGACGGCAGCTGGTCCGCGCTCACCCTGCCCGACAGCCTGTGCCGGGGGGGGCTGGGCCCCTCGTCCCCATCCCTGCCCCACATCCCACAGAGTGGCTGGCGGAGTGTCCTTGTTCCGGCGGGGATAGGGTTAATTTTTCCTGGTATTCCATGCCATGTGAGCCATGCCCACCCTGAGCTGCCGGGGGAGGGGGCAGGAAGTCGTGCTTGGAGTGGGCTGGGGCGTCCCGGGTCCGGTCGGGGAGCGGCGGGGAGCGGCGGTCCCGTAATCGTGTGTGTATATGCATCTATCCGTGTTCTTGTTGTTGTTTGCTTGTTCCCTTTGCTGTTCTGTTAAACTGCCTTTGTCTCAACCCAAGAGTCTTGCCTTTTTTTTCTTCTGATTCTTCCTGTATCGGGAAGGCCCGACCGAGCGGCACGTGGTTCTTTGTTGCCGTCTGAGGCTAAACCACGACACGGAGGCATCGGGGCTCATGCCATCTTGTCACCGGTGGAGGGGACCAATCAGCTGGTGGGGAGGGGGAGAGTGGCCAAACCCGGGGGGACACCCGTGGGTGATGGGGGAACCTGGGGATGAGAGCCGGAGGCGCTGGGGCAGCCGGAACAGGGTGCGGGGGACACGGAGTGCCCTCGGGCTGGCTGGGATGGCGCACAGATGCTGGCAGCAGGGATGGCCGTAGCGAGGGGAGCGCGGGGGGGCAGCAGCACCGCCCCCGGCTGAGTGCAGGGACCCGGCTGGGGGGACATGGCGAGGGGAAGGAGCCGCTGTCCCCGCGGGGAGCCCCGGGGCGAGGAGGGAGCCCGTCCAGGGCAGCCCCAGCGGCCGAGGAGGAAGGCAAAGGGGCCAGGCAGCATGGAAAGCGCAGGGCAGCGGGGACGGGGGTCCCACCGAGACCCCAGCCCTGCGCCGACTCCGCTCAGGGGGGTCCCAGCAGGGCCCCCAGGCACAGCCAGGTCCCGGCAGCGGCAGGGGGGTCCCCAGCCCCATCTCAGCCCCCGTCCGGCGGGGACGGGCTCAGCCACAGCTGGGGAGAGAGGGCGGGGGCTGCGGGGGCCACCAGGCAGTGCCGGGGGGGGGCAGCTCCCAGGTCTCTCCCGGGTAGCGGAGGGTAGAAGGGATGCCGGGTGCGTGAGGTGCGAGCAGGCGGCTGATCCGCTCGGCCTGGCGGCAGAGGTCAAAGAGGGAGCAGAAAGGCTGCGGAGCGTCAGGGAGAGGGCAGAGCAGCAGAGAGTTGGGGTTGTTCAGCCTGGAGAAGAGAAGGCTGCGGGGAGACCTTGTAGCGGCCTTGCAGTCCCTAAAGGGGGCCTCCAGGAGGGATTGGGAGGGACTGTGGCTGAGGGAGTGTAACAATAGGGCACGGGATAACGGGGAACCCAGTAGAGCTGAGAGGGAAGAGTCTTGGAGGTTTCTGGGGTGTGTGGGAATAAATTCCTGACACAGCTGGTGGGGGAACGCACTAGGGAAGGAGCCCTGCTGGACCTGCTGTGTGTGAACAGAGAAGGACTTGTGGGGGATGTGATGTTGGAGGCCGTCTTGGGCACAGTGACCATGAAATGGCAGAGTTTCTGATTCTTAGGGAAGCAAGGAAGGGCGTCAGCAGAACTGCCACCATGGACTTCCGGAGGGCGGACTTTGGTCTTTTCGGGAGCCTGCTGGAGAGAGTCTTCCTCTAGGTTTGCTCAACACCCAGAAGAGAAGTGAAAAACTGTCTTCTCAATGGAAGATGACAGCGAAGCTGAGCAGAATCGCTGGGCTCACCTACCTGATGTCTGTCTGAGACGTGTCTTCCATCGGTCAGACGACAGGGACAGATCTAACGCTGCCTTGGTCTGTAAAAAATGGAACTGGGCCCTGCACTCGGGATCCCTCCCTCCTCCATGAAAGATGAACTAGAATTTGGACTACCGGAGGAAACCCCGTCTTACCAAAAGAATACTAAATGGCTTTGGCTAGGCGGTTTTGTGATAAAACACATGGAGGGATGACAATTTTTAATCAGATTGAGAAAAGGTGGACAGCCCCCGGAAGACATGTGGCAGTAAAGGGGATTGTGAGTTCTTGGCCCACATGTTGGAAGTTTTCCGGTGCAAAACCCAAGCAGGAGGCTGGAGGGCAACCATGGTCATACTTCCCATTCCAAAGGCTGCAGATGGGTTATGCTGACGTGCCTACTGTGAGAGGCGTTAAGAGAAGAGAAGGCTGCGGGGAGACCTTGGAGCCCCTTCCAGTCCCTCAAGGGGCTCCAGGAAAGCTGTGGAGGGACTCTGGATGAGGGAGGGGAGCCATGGGACGAGGGGGAAGGGGTTTCCACTGCAAGAGGGGAGATTGAGCTAAGATCTCGGGCAGAAATTCTTGGCTGTGAGGGCGGTGAGCCCCTGGCCCAGGTTGCCCAGAGAAGCTGTGGCTGCCCCATCCCTGAAGGGGTTCAAGGCCAGGTTGGCTGGGGCTTGGAGCAAGCTGGGCTGGTGGGAGGTGTCCCTGCCCAGGGCAGGGGGTGGCACTGGGTGGCCTTTAAGGTGCCTTCGCACCCAAACCATGCCCTGAAGGGGTGGGGCCCTTCTCCTTCTCCCTCCCTTCTTGTTATGGTTTGAGAAACCCACCACAATTTCTTGTCCTTTAGACAACTACTCTCTCGCCCGATGACCCCTCCTCACCGGGGAAGAGGAATTGGGGAAAAAGAAGGAAACATGAGGGTTGCAATAGAAATAGATTTACTAGGATAAAACTAAAGAATTTACACTAATAATGCTAAAGAAGCAGTGTCAATCCCGATAACGATATAAAATACCCAAGGACTACACCCAGCCCCTTCCATCAGCAGGAAGCCGCGCACTCCCAGCAGGGGACAGCCAATGGGGGACACCGTGAGCGCTGCGGCTTTGGGAGGAAGGGAAGGGCTCAGGGTTCCGGCACCGCAGCAAGGAGTTCTCTGCACCGCCGCCATCAAGGGAGAGTTGAACTACACAGCAAACTTTATAATTTGTACTGAATGTGATGTTCGTGCTATGAAATAGTCCTGTTGTCAGCCTGGGGCAAGTGCCCTCCTTGTCTTGCTCTTCCTCATCCCCTGCTGCATGTCACCAAGGGGGGCTCTGACTGCCTGTGATGTCACAAAGGGGGGCTCTGACTGCCCCATGATGTCACAAAGGGGGGACGTGCCCCCCTGCCGCACTATAAAAGGGGGACGCGGTCCCCGCTGGAGCCGTCAGTGGATGCTGGGCACCGCAGTCTGGCATTGTCTGGGCAGACTGCAGCCTCGGCCTCTGACACCCCAGCAGTCTTGCGGGTCCCGTCACTGGGGACCCAGGAGGACACTGGGGAGCCGCATTGCGGTTCTGTGCTGGTGACTCGGAGCACCGCAGCCACACCGGCGTTGGTGCCATGGGGCGCTCTGACGCCGTGTCTCCCCTGGGCCCTCTCCTCCTGATTGTGATGGGGCTCAGCGTATTCTCAGCTGTGCTGCAGAGCAAGCGGCTTCAGGTAGGTGACTGTTGCACCACACTGTGCTGCGGCGTGGGGTGGTGACGGATGGCATAGGGTGGTGTGGGGTGCCGTGGGGGGCTGTGGTGTGGGACTGGGAGGCGCTCCCGTCTCACCCAGCTCCTGGGGACCTTGCAGAAGTGGTGGAAGAAGAAGAGTAAGAAGAAGCGTCAGACAAGCAAGACAGGAGCCCGGCCAGAGAAGCAGAGCGGTGAGTGGCCCCAGCATGGAGCACCCTGCAAACAGCCGACACCCCACGGCAGCCCTGAGCCGGGGCTGTGCCGGGGGCTGCCGGCCGCTCAATCTGTCTCCTCCCGCTGCAGCTTCTCGGGCAGTGTATGGAGAAGTGGAGAAATCCCATTCGAAGCAGGAGAAGCGGTGAGTGTGGGGGAGACCCCAGATGCTGCCCCAGACCCTCACCCCGTGCCCTGCCCCTGCCTGCGCTGGGCAGCCCTGACCGCCAGCCAAGGAGGGGTGCTGCCTGCGGGTTCTTCTGGGGTCTGGGGTGCAGCGGGGTCTCTTTCTCCTCCTCTGCAGGGCGAGTGCGGAGGCCTTGAACAGGAAGCATCGCTCCCCACGGGCCCCGCTGGTCACCATGGACTCTGTGACTGACAGAGGCTCCTCTTCCCTCAACTCCCTCTACTCCTTCCCGGAGCCCCGGCCTAGTGCGATGGCGGAGCTGGCAGCACTCGACCGCTCAGGACCCCGCCATCCCCCCAGGACTGTCAACGGGAGGGTGGAGGAGCCAGGGCCAGCCCTCTGCCAGGAGCCCCCACAGGAACTGCCTACAAGGACCAAGCAAGAGCCGGTCCCCAGGGAAAGCAGGGACAGGGCGCAGAGCCCTGTGGACACGCAGCCTTCACCCTGCAGCCCCCCAGCCATGGCCTCGGACCAAGGGGAGCTGGTCATGGAGCTCCTCCGCTGTTTCGAGTCCACCCAGGAGATGGCCAGGCAGTGCTGTGAGATGCTGAAGGTGCTGCAGGCCCGTTGGCAAGGGGCAGCGGGGGCCTGTGATCGGAACCTCCCCGGGGAGCCCTTCCATCCCCTGGGCAGGATGGAGGCGCAGCAGCAGCTGGGGGCCACAGTGAAGCCCCATCACCTGGGAGCGGAGCGGCCGTGGGTGGATGTAAACACGGATAAGGCTGAGGATGGGATCATGGAGAAGGAGGAGGACACAGGACCAGAGAGAAGTGTGAAGGAGAAGGAAAGGAGCAGCCCTGTGGAGCTCGGCAGGGGGAGCCTGGCGGAAGTGAAGAGAAACAGCAAGACGGGGCCGGGCAAGAACAACTCCATGGGGCCAAGCACCAGCAGCCCCCCAGGCTCAGGCAGGAGCACCCCCACGGATGCGGAAGGGAGGAGGGACAGGGCGCAGAGCCCCATGACTGTGCTTCCGCCGCCCAGCAGCCCCCCAGCCAAGGCCACGGACGACAAGTTGCTCTACTTGGAGCTCTTGGACACTGTCAAGACCTTGGAGGAGGAGAGGCAGCAGCACGGCGAGGTCATGGACAGGGAGTGTGACCAGGCGTCCCCAGGGCTGTGCCCGCTAGGACGGTGCCTGTGTCAGTGCTGCACCTGGCTCTGGTACCGCCTGAAGGACTGCTGGAGACGCTGCTGCCGGACGCGCCGTGTCTGCTTCAGCAATTTCCCCCAATGGGTGGGAAGGGTGGGGCCGGGAACCCCCTGGGGTGCCCCTCTTGTCAACCAATAAAAAAGTCAATATTTTCTCTATCCCTGTGACTGTCAGCAGATCAGTTTTGTCCCTTGACAGGAGCAGAGAATCAGTTTTGTGTAAGGACAACAGTATATGCTACAGTAATCCCAACTCTCCCATGGAGATCATAGAATCATAGAATCTTCATGGTTGGAAACGACATTTGAGATCATGGAGTCCAACCATTGTGCAGCAGGACAGCTATGACGTAGTCGCCATCACGGAAACTTGGTGGGCTGACTCGCACTCCCTGCGGGAGCACAGCGCTCATTCCCTGTGCACCTTGAATATCCAATGTCATATCCACGACCCTCATGGGCAAGTGGTCAGAGGAACGTCGTGGGCCAACTTGGCCAAGGGAGCCCCAAAACTGCGCCTGAACTTCTTCTTTGAAAGAGTCACGAAGCACGATCACCTAGCCAGGATCCTGCTAGCGGAGATGCCAGTCAGCAGCATAAGAGTCTGCGGAGCTACAGTTTCAGAGACCCAGGCTGGAGAATGAGACGCACCCTCACCAACCTCCTCCCAGCCTCCTGGCGTGTTCTGCAGGTACGGGAACCCAGAGGGACATCTCACCGCGGTATCACAAAGCTAAGCAAAGTGATCCTCCAGGCCTTCTGCATAGCAGCGCTCAGCAGGAGGAATTCCTGACCACTTCAGTGTTATGTCCCGAGGGTCATTTTCATAAGCGAGCCACTGCGGTGTTCCACTCTAGCCTGGTTGAGGTCGTTGTCCCTGTCCAGTTGCGATGCCCGTTATGCCAGTCTTCACTGTCGGGCCGACGTCAGGTTGCCCTCATAAAAAGCTAAAACACCCAAAATACTGGTGCTGGAATGTCAGCTGTGAGCACAAAGAGTTTTTCAGGCAGGAAAACCTCAGTTTTGTGAAACCGCTTTAGGCTTCTTCTAGTTAGACATGTTCACGTTTAGTAACTGGTAACTTGCTTATCCTTTCCGATGTTTCTGAACCCCACCCTTTTGCAGGGAAATCTGCGTATGAGGAGAAGAGTCTGTACACCCTGTTTGCTTGCGGAGCTGTAGCCTGCGTCAGCCTGCACTCGTGGTTCTGCTCCCTTTTGGCAACACACAAACGTCTACAGCAGATGTAAATTAACTGGTGCCCATGTCACAGGCCTTTGGTGTCACGCAGGATGTGCCACCAAAGGTGTGCGACAGCCTTGACCCGCGTCAAGGAGCATCAGGTCTTTGCACGCCTGAGGGAAGCACACGGCCTGATGGTTGCTGACAGCGCTCTTTAGGTTCTGTTGCGCTGCAGAGCTTCCAAGGAACAGCCGGGATCTGCAAAGCTTTCTAGAAATTGTCTTTGGATCTACTCTCGTACCTGGGATAATTTCCAATATGTCAAATAAGATCATGGCATGAGCTGAGGGTGCAGCATCTTCTAACGGTAACAGAAGTTGTCTATCCCTTAGGGTGGGGTGCAATGCACAAGGGCCCCCCCATCTCCACGGGAGAGTTGGGATTACCGTAGCATCTACCGTTGTCGTTACCCAAAACTGATTCTCTGCTCCTGTCAAGGGACAAAATTGATCTGCTGCCAGTCCCTTCTGTTGGTAGTATTGGGAAACTTGTTTATTGAATTCTAGTTACTGCGCTCACCAGTTCTGTTGAGTAGCCCTAACAACATTTGTTCTTTTTGGACGGAATTAACACTTCAGTGGAACAATGACCATGAGCTGCTGGACAAGGAGCTGCTACAGCTCACCTTGTCATGCCACAGGCTGTTCTTTCTGGAAGTGTGGGCCTTTCTAAGTGTCACCCCTGTGGAGAGGCTGTTCCAAAACCGGGCAGAAAGGAAATGCAGTTTGGCTACTCTAAAGGTAAGACTTTGTGCTTCAAAACTCCCATTCCCTTCCTCTCTCCAATAGCCAGAGAAAGGTGAGGTCCCCAGGCCCAGAGAAAGGGCGCTTACGGAAATGCTAACATAACTACCTTCCCTAGGTTACGTTTTAGCATTGCAACAAGCCTGAGAACCACTCACAGAAACGGGGCTTTCCGACCTCCTCAGCCAGGTACAGAATGCTGCAGAGGCTGAACAACAAGCCCCAGCAGTTCCACGAGTCCTTCCTAGGCTGGGGGTCCCTCTGTCTCCTCTAGTTCAAGCTGGGGATTCTGAGTCACCTGCCAGCCCCGGCGCTTACGTCTACGCTTAAGTCGAGGCCGGGGGGTTGAATCCCACTAAACTGCAAAAAGATGGAAGCACATCTCCCTCTTTAGGGATGCTGTGTTGAACTGGGCCAGACCACGACTGTGGCTGGTGTACACCATGCTGTCATGCTGCTTTGCATGCCAGATGCTGAATTCAGTGGATCCTCCCCGATGTGTGCAGCTCCCAGGGGTGCCTCGCTTCTGGGGGTAAAAGGAACCTGGCTCTCCCCAGAGATTCTTCAGCAGGAGATGGTGTTTTCCGTCAGTTTGGAGTGAAAACAGTAACACCTCAAGATTTTACTCCAAGCCAAGGCATTTGGCTTCTCTGGGTTCCTCATTAGTCACAGAGGCTTCTTGTCATGAAATTTAACGGGCTGAGCGTGCTCTGTGTATCTGAGAGACACGGCCGTCATTCCTTCGTACAGGTCGGGATTTACACAGCCCGACAAGAGCCTAGTGAAGAGGCCCACACAATCACAGAATGGTAGGGTTGGAAGGGACCTCTGGAGACCCTCCAGTCCAACCCCCTGCCAGAGCAGGGTCACCCAGAGCAGGTGGCACAGGAACGCGTTCAGGTGGGTTTGGAATGTCTCCAGAGACGGAGACTCCACCACCTCTCTGGGCAGCCTGTGCCAGGGCTCTGCCACCCTCACAGGAAAGAAGTTCCTCCTCGTGTTTAGGTGGAACTTCCTATGCTCAAGTTTGTGCCCGTTGCCTCTTGTCCTGTTGCTGGGCACCACTGAAAAGAGCCTGGCCCCATCCTCCTGACACCCACCCTTTCCGTATTTCTAAGCGTTGATAAGATCCCCCCTCAGCCGTCTTTTTTCCAGACCAAAGAGACACAAGTCCCTCAGCCTTTCTTCATCAGAGAGGTGTTGCAGTCCCCTCATCACCCTGGTAGCCCTTTGCTGTCCCCTCTCCAGCAGTTCCCTGTCCTTCTGGAACTGGGGAGCCCAGAACTGGACCCAGTACTCCAGACACAGCCTCCCCAGGGCCGAGCAGAGGGGGAGGGTGACCTCCCTCCACCTGCTGGCCACACTCTTCTTGATGCCCCCCCAAGATGCCATTGGCCTCCTTGGCCACAAGGGCACATTGCTGGCTCATGGTAATCCTGTTGCCCACCAGGACTCCCAGGTCTCTTTCCACAGAGTTGCTCTCCAGCAGGTCAGCCCCCAACCTGGACTGGTGCAGGGGGTTATTCCTCCCCAGGTGCCGCACCCTACGCTTGCCCTTATTGAATTTCATAAGGTTCCTCTCTGCCCAACTCTCCAGCCTGTCCGGGTCTCTCTGTATGGCGGCACAGCCTTCTGGTGTGTCAGCCACCCGCCCCCCCAGCTTTGTGTCATCAGCAAACTTGCCGAGGGTGCACTCTATCCCTTCGTCCAGGTCATTGATGAATATATTGAAGAGGACTGGACCCAGTACTGACCGCTGGGGAACACCACTCGTCACTGACCTCCAGCTAGACTCTTTGCCCCTAGTCATGACCCTCTGAGCTCTGTCTTTTAACCAGTTATCTGTCCACCATATCTATGTCCATTCATTTAACCCACACCTCCTAAGTTTCCCTATGAGGATGCTGTGGGAGACCGTGTCGAACGCCTTGCTCAGCTCTTGCACGCTATTTACAGGAGGTTCAAATACCTGATTGACTCAGAGATTTATTATTTTGCTGTCGTCTACCCAATGGTATAAACCAGAGGAAGGGAGAAGAACACCCGGTGCCATCTGCACGCAATGAATGCATCCTTTGGAGGGCTCTAGGAAGGGATTTGAATCTCGACAGCAGTGCCTCTGAACGAGAGAGACCTTTACAGCAAGACAGAGGCAAGGGACAAGGTTGCGCTCCACACGTTAAAATGTTGGACTTGGGAACGGGCCCGCTACATCTCCAGCATCATTTCTTCTTGCCCTTGCTTTGTTTTTCCTCGCCAGAACCAAAGGAAGCAGCGAGCCCTTTTCCACCCTTACGGGCATCTCTAGGAAAAATAAGGCCCCCACTTTCTTCAGCACCTCTCATTGTAGAGCTTCAAACACCTTACCAATGAAGCCCATCGTGCTGTTTCCATTTTACAAAGAGGGAAACCGAGACGTGGGGTGATGTCCTGGTTTAACTTCAGCCAGCAACAAAGAAACAGGCGGCTGCTCGCTCGCTTCCCCCCCGCCATGGGAGAGGGGTAGAATGGGAAGAAAAAGGCAAAACTCGTGGGTTGAGATCAAGGCAGTTTAACAGAACAGTGAAGGAAAGCGGAAAACCACAACAATAATGCTGTTAGAGGAATGTACAAAACACCATTAATGTACCGCTGCTCACCGACCAGACCCAGGAAGCCCCCAGCCCAGTCCCCAGCGGGGATTTCCTGCTCCCTTTTCCAGCCAGCTCCCGGCTATAGACTGGGCATGGCTCACATGGTGATGGTATGGAATACCTGTGTGCCGTGCCAGCTCCTTGGGAAAATTGACCCTATTCCTGCCAGAACCGGGTGTTATCCACCCTTTGTTCTATACCTTCAACGTCATGCCCAGATCTTACACTTTCCAATGAATTACCACCGCTTTTCCCTGTCTTTGATATATACACACATCTATAGACATACAGCTATCATAGAACGGTCGAGGTTGGAAGGGACCTTTCAGATCATCAAGTCCAACCATCAACCCAACACTGACAAAAACCACCGCTAACCCACGTCCCTCAGCACCACGTCTGCCCGGCTTGTAAATCCCTCCAGGGATGGTGACTCCACCACTGCCCTGGGTAGCCTCTTCCTATGACAGCCCTGTTGGTGAAAACGTTTTTCCTAATATCCATCCTAAACCTCCCCTGGTACAACTTGAGGCCGTTTCCTCTTGTCCTGTCGCCTGTTCCTTGAGAGAAGAGACCGACCCTTAGTCTCTGGGCCATCCCTCAACAATGTCCGTTGAGGTTGAGTTCATTTAACCCATGGCTTTGGGCTCCCTCTGTCAGAGCAGTCTCTCAGGGCAGGGGAGATGGTGTGTGGTGCTGGACTCCTGCATGCTGTATCCAGAGCTCGCCGCTGGTGTAGCTGGTGCAGACCCTGCCCAGGTTCCGCAGGTTGAAGATGTCAATCTTGAGGAAGTTGCTGGGCGCCAGTTGCTGAGGTCAGGTGTGATCCCATCACCACTGCGCTTTACTCACGTTCATCAAAGTCCATCTGCCATTGTTTTGGGTGATTCTTACTGCAGTCCCATTGGTATGGCATCTAGCAATTCTAATAATGATGACACAGAGTGGCAGGGCTATTTAGCAATTGACATCACACAAATGGATTCATTGGCTTGTCTCACCCACAGTCAGATCCCAATGACCATGTGAGCCGCCTCCTGGATGCGGGGAAGGCTGTGGACGTTGTCTCTCTGGACTTTGGTAAGGCCTTTGACACCATCCCCCAGAGAGTTCTCCTGGAGAAGCTGGCGAATCGTGGCATAGACAAGTGTACTCTTTGCTGGGTAAAAAACCGGCTGGATGGCCGTGCCCAGAGAGTTGTGATTAGTGGGGTGAAATCTTCTTGGCGGCTGGTCACCAGTGGTGTCCCTCAGGGCTCAGTTTTGGGTCCAGTTTTGTTTAATATCTTTATCAATGATCTGGATGAGGGGACTGAGTGCACCTGCAGTAAGTTCGCAGACGACACCAAGCTAGGTGGGAGTGTTGATCTGCTTGAGGGAAGGAAGGCTCTCCAGAGGGCCCTGGACAGGCTGGAGGGATGGGCCAAGGCCAATTGGATGAGGTTTAATAAGGCCAAGGGCCGGGTCCTGCATTTCGGTCACAACAACCCCAAGAAACGCCAGGGGCTTGGGGAAGAGTGGCTGGAAAGCTGCCCCGCAGAAAAGGACCTGGGGGTGCTGGCGGCCGGCCAGCTTAACATGAGCCAGCAGCGTGCCCAGGTGGCCAAGAAGGCCAACAGCATTCTGGCTTGTATGAGGAATAGCGTGGCCAGCAGGAGTAGGGAAGGGATCGTTCCTCTGTACTCGGCACTGGTGAGGCCTCGCCTGGAGTACTGTGTTCAGTTCTGGGCCCCTCTGTACAAGAGGGACCTTGAAGTGCTGCAGCGTGTCCAGAGGAGAGCTACCAGGCTGGTGAGGGGTCTGGAGACCAAGTCATATGAGGAGAGGCTGAGGGAGCTGGGCATGTTTAGCTTGGAGAAGAGGAGGCTGAGGGGAGACCTCATTGCCCTCCACAAGTCCCTGAAAGGAGGTTGGAGAGAGGTGGGTGTTGGCCTCTTCTCCCAGGTGAATAATGACAGGACCAGAGGAAATGGTCTGAAGCTGCAGCAGGGGAGGTTTAGATTAGATAGTAGGAAGAATTACTTCACTGAAAGAGTGGTCAGGCACTGGAACGGCCTGCCCAGGGAGGTGGTTGAGTCACCATCCCTAGAGGTGTTTAAGAAACGCCTAGATTTGGCACTTCAGGGCATGCTTTAGTGACAGAGATTGTAGGGGGTTTTTGTGTGTGTGTATGGTTGGACTCGATGATCTCAAAGGTCCCTTCCAACCATGAAGATTCTATGATTCTATGAGGTGCATATCAGAGCTCCCCATCCTTCTGCATCACCTGCCACGTGCCCCCAGGGCCTTAGAGAACCATAGAAGGTGTTGGGTTGGAAGGGACCTTTAAATGCCATCTAGTCCCACCCCCCTGCAGTAAGCAGGGACATCTTCAACTAGATCAGGTTGCTCCGAGCCTCATGAAGCCCGGCCTTGAATGTCTCCAGGGATGGGGCCTCCACCACCTCTCTGGGCAACCTGGGCCAGTGTCTCACCACCCTCGTTGTAAAGAACTTCTTCCTAATGCCTAATCTAAACCTGCCCTGCTCTAGTTCTCTCTTCCTTAAGTGAAAGCAATCCCACAGATGGGTTTGCCTTTGCCCGAGGCAGGACTAACCCAGACTGTCTTCCCTGACACACTCTTCATGTGCACTACGGGGACTTTATCCCCTTCTAGGGTACGTGGAAGTTCTGATTGGGCAGGACCAGCTCAATTATTAGATTCCCAGGTGTTAACTAGCCAGGTGGCCTTTGCTAACTGTGTATCCCATTGTTTTAAGGTCCCACCCCCCCATTGCTCTCAGGGTAGTTTTTTACAGCCCGTTGTATTGTTCGATCTTCCCAGAGGCGGGCGAATGGCAGGGGCCGTGATATACCCACTCAGTGCCACACTCTTTGGCCCAGGGACCTGAGAGTGTTTTGGAAATGAGTCCCATTGTCCGACTCGGTTCTCTCTGGGGTGCCGTGTCACCACAGGACTTGCTTGTCAAGGCCCAGGACAGCGTTCCTTGGAGCGGCACGGGGCACAGGGTATGTTTCCAGTCATCCAGTGGTTGCTTCCACCACTGTGAGCACATGGTCCCCTCGGAGAGCGTCCCGCTCATTGGTGAGCCTTGATGGCACTCAGGACCATCCCATGGGACCAGGGCATCTGCACCGGGGTGGTGGGCACCCCCCCATGACAGGGGGGGGTTTCGATGGGGGGAGGTGCGCACGGGTCTCTCCCCACCCCGCTGCGGCATCACCACCCATTACCCACGCAGGGAAGTACTACATCTCCACCATGACCATGATCACGGCCTCCACCGCGCTGACCACCTTCATCATGAACATCCACCACTGCAGACCGGGGACCTGGCCCGTGCCCCCCTGGGCCAGGTGGCTCATCCTCCACCACATGGCCCGGCTCTGCTGCGTCTACGAGGTAGGCGAGAGCTGCAAGAGCCCCCGGTGGGTGCCGCGCAGGCGGTTGGGCAGGGAGGACACTGGGGGGCCAGGGGAGAGCCCCATGGAGGGGGAGGTGGGTGCCGAGGCAGGGGGCTGTCCCTGGGACTGCTGCTTGTGCCACCACGATGACATGCTGAGGAATGTGGGCTACATCGCCGGCTGCTTCCGGCGCCACCGAGCCTCCCAGCACCGGACCGCTGAGTGGAAGAAGATGGCCAAGGTGATGGACCGCTTCTTCATGTGGGTCTTCTTCCTCATGGTCTTCCTCATGAGTGTGCTGGTCCTGGGCAATGCTGCCTGATGGCCCAGTGGACTCACTGCCCCCAGGGACAGTGGTGGCCACGGGTGCCCCATGAGGGTGGCTCGTCCTGAGCACCCCTTGGCACTTCATGGACCTGCAGGGTGGAAGCTCCACCAGCACCAGGGAAGAGGAGCCTGACAGCGGGACCCTGACTCGGCCGGGGCTGCCCCAGCTGCAGGGTTGAGGGGTCACGGCCCCCCGAGCAGTTGTCTGGGTTGTGACGTATAGAAATATAGATGTGGAATCATAGAATCACAGAATGGTTTGGGTGGGAAGGGACCTTAAAGATCATCTCATTCCACCCCCCCGCCCTGGGCAGGGACACCTCCCACCAGCCCAGCTTGCTCCAAGCCCCGGCCAACCTGGCCTTGAACCCCTCCAGGGATGGGGCAGCCACAGCTTCTCTGGGCAACCTGGGCCAGGGGCTCACCGCCCTCACAGCCAAGAATTTCTGCCTGAGATCTCAGCTCAATCTCCCCTCTTGCAGTGGAAAACCCTTCCCCCTCGTCCCATGGCTCCCCTCCCTCATCCAGAGTCCCTCCACAGCTTTCCTGGAGCTCCTTGAGGGACTGGAAGGGGCTCCAAGGTCTCAGTGGAGCTCTTCTTCAGGCTGAACCCCCCCAACTCTCTCAGCCCGTCCTCACAGCACAGGGCCTCCAGCCCTCCCAGCATCTCCAGGGCCTCCTCTGGGCCATATAGATATATGCATAGACACCTTCTGCTCCTCCTGTGTCCCCACCAGTGCCTGCCACCCTGCCTGGCCAGGGCTCGAGTCTGCTGCAGCCCCCCGAGACGCCACTCCAGTGTCCAGCAGCCCTGGTGAGGGTTCCAGGGGAGCAGGGCAGCCCCCACCCCGTCCCCTCCGGGTGCTGGCTGGGGCCAGGATGGTGCCCGGGAGGGACGGAGGGGTCTGGCCCTCGACACCTTCGGTGACAGAGCATGGACCTTTGTATCCCACCCAAACCCTGCGTGCGGTAAATAGCGGAGCATTTCCTGCCGATCCATCCTGGCTTACGGAATATCTCACCCCCCTGCATTTACTGATCCGTCCTCAATAAAATAACGACTCCATCAGCTCTGGCTGAGTGACCTCTGGCTCTTCTCCTGCGACAGCGACGGCGGCTGGTCCGCGCTCACCCTGCCCGACAGCCTGTGCCGGGGGGGGCTGGGCCCCTCATCCCCATCCCTGCCCCACATCCCACAGAGTGGCTGGCGGAGTGTCCTTGTTCCGGCGGGGATAGGGTTAATTTTTCCTGGTATTCCATGCCATGTGAGCCATGCCCACCCTGAGCTGCCGGGGGAGGGGGCAGGAAGTCGCGCTTGGAGCGGGCTGGGGCGTCCCGGGTCCGGTCGGGGAGCGGCGGGGAGCGGCGGTCCCGTAATCGTGTGTGTATATGCCTCTATCCATGTTCTTGTTGTTGTTTGCTTGTTCCCTTTGCTGTTCTGTTAAACTGCCTTTGTCTCAACCCAAGAGTCTTGCCTTTTTTTTCTTCTGATTCTTCCTGTATCGGGAAGGCCCGACCGAGCGGCACGTGGTTCTTTGTTGCCGTCTGAGGCTAAACCACGACACGGAGGCATCGGGGCTCATGCCATCTTGTCACCGGTGGAGGGGACCGATCAGCTGGTGGGGAGGGGGAGAGTGGCCAAACCCGGGGGGACACCCGTGGGTGATGGGGGAACCTGGGGATGAGAGCCGGAGGCGCTGGGGCAGCCGGAACAGGGTGCGGGGGACACGGAGTGCCCTCGGGCTGGCTGGGATGGCGCACAGACGCTGGCAGCAGGGATGGCCGTAGCGAGGGGAGCGCGGGGGGGCAGCAGCACTGCCCCCGGCTGAGTGCAGGGACCTGGCTGGGTGGACATGGCGAGGGGAAGGAGCCGCTGTCCCCGCGGGGAGCCCCGGGGCGAGGAGGGAGCCCGGCCAGGGCAGCCCCAGCGGCCGAGGAGGAAGGCAAAGGGGCCAGGCAGCATGGAAAGCGCAGGGCAGCGGGGACGGGGGTCCCACCGAGACCCCAGCCCTGCGCCGACTCCGCTCAGGGGGGTCCCAGCAGGGCCCCCAGGCACAGCCAGGTCCCGGCAGCGGCAGGGGGGTCCCCAGCCCCATCTCAGCCCCCGTCCGGCGGGGACGGGCTCAGCCACAGCTGGGGAGAGAGGGCGGGGGCTGCGGGGGCCACCAGGCAGTGCCGGGGCGGGGGCGGCTCCCAGGTCTCTCCCGGGTAGCGGAGGGTAGAAGGGATGCCGGGTGCGTGAGGTGCGAGCAGGCGGCTGATCCGCTCGGCCTGGCGGCAGAGGTCAAAGAGGGAGCAGAAAGGCTGCGGAGCGTCAGGGAGAGGGCAGAGCAGCAGAGAGTTGGGGTTGTTCAGCCTGGAGAAGAGAAGGCTGCGGGGAGACCTTGTAGCGGCCTTGCAGTCCCTAAAGGGGGCCTCCAGGAGGGATTGGGAGGGACTGTGGCTGAGGGAGTGTAACAATAGGGCACGGGATAACGGGGAACCCAGTAGAGCTGAGAGGGAAGAGTCTTGGAGGTTTCTGGGGTGTGTGGGAATAAATTCCTGACACAGCTGGTGGGGGAACGCACTAGGGAAGGAGCCCTGCTGGACCTGCTGTGTGTGAACAGAGAAGGACTTGTGGGGGATGTGATGTTGGAGGCCGTCTTGGGCACAGTGACCATGAAATGGCAGAGTTTCTGATTCTTAGGGAAGCAAGGAAGGGTGCCAGCAGAACTGCCACCATGGACTTCCGGAGGGCGGACTTTGGTCTTTTCGGGAGCCTGCTGGAGAGAGTCTTCCTCTAGGTTTGCTCAACACCCAGAAGAGAAGTGAAAAACTGTCTTCTCAATGGAAGATGACAGCGAAGCTGAGCAGAATCGCTGGGCTCACCTACCTGATGTCTGTCTGAGACGTGTCTTCCATCGGTCAGACGACAGGGACAGATCTAACGCTGCCTTGGTCTGTAAAAAATGGAACTGGGCCCTGCACTCGGGATCCCTCCCTCCTCCATGAAAGATGAACTAGAATTTGGACTACCGGAGGAAACCCCGTCTTACCAAAAGAATACTAAATGGCTTTGGCTAGGCGGTTTTGTGATAAAACACATGGAGGGATGACAATTTTTAATCAGATTGAGAAAAGGTGGACAGCCCCCGGAAGACATGTGGCAGTAAAGGGGATTGTGAGTTCTTGGCCCACATGTTGGAAGTTTTCCGGTGCAAAACCCAAGCAGGAGGCTGGAGGGCAACCATGGTCATACTTCCCATTCCAAAGGCTGCAGATGGGTTATGCTGACGTGCCTACTGTGAGAGGCGTTAAGAGAAGAGAAGGCTGCGGGGAGACCTTGGAGCCCCTTCCAGTCCCTCAAGGGGCTCCAGGAAAGCTGTGGAGGGACTCTGGATGAGGGAGGGGAGCCATGGGACGAGGGGGAAGGGGTTTCCACTGCAAGAGGGGAGATTGAGCTAAGATCTCGGGCAGAAATTCTTGGCTGTGAGGGCGGTGAGCCCCTGGCCCAGGTTGCCCAGAGAAGCTGTGGCTGCCCCATCCCTGAAGGGGTTCAAGGCCAGGTTGGCTGGGGCTTGGAGCAAGCTGGGCTGGTGGGAGGTGTCCCTGCCCAGGGCAGGGGGTGGCACTGGGTGGCCTTTAAGGTGCCTTCGCACCCAAACCATGCCCTGAAGGGGTGGGGCCCTTCTCCTTCTCCCTCCCTTCTTGTTATGGTTTGAGAAACCCACCACAATTTCTTGTCCTTTAGACAACTACTCTCTCGCCCGATGACCCCTCCTCACCGGGGAAGAGGAATTGGGGAAAAAGAAGGAAACATGAGGGTTGCAATAGAAATAGATTTACTAGGATAAAACTAAAGAATTTACACTAATAATGCTAAAGAAGCAGTGTCAATCCCGATAACGATATAAAATACCCAAGGACTACACCCAGCCCCTTCCATCAGCAGGAAGCCGTGCACTCCCAGCAGGGGACAGCCAATGGGGGACACCGTGAGCGCTGCGGCTTTGGGAGGAAGGGAAGGGCTCAGGGTTCCGGCACCGCAGCAAGGAGTTCTCTGCACCGCCGCCATCAAGGGAGAGTTGAACTACACAGCAAACTTTATAATTTGTACTGAATGTGATGTTCGTGCTATGAAATAGTCCTGTTGTCAGCCTGGGGCAAGTGCCCTCCTTGTCTTGCTCTTCCTCATCCCCTGCTGCATGTCACCAAGGGGGGCTCTGACTGCCTGTGATGTCACAAAGGGGGGCTCTGACTGCCCCATGATGTCACAAAGGGGGGACGTGCCCCCCTGCCGCACTATAAAAGGGGGACGCGGTCCCCGCTGGAGCCGTCAGTGGATGCTGGGCACCGCAGTCTGGCATTGTCTGGGCAGACTGCAGCCTCGGCCTCTGACACCCCAGCAGTCTTGCGGGTCCCGTCACTGGGGACCCAGGAGGACACTGGGGAGCCGCATTGCGGTTCTGTGCTGGTGACTCGGAGCACCGCAGCCACACCGGCGTTGGTGCCATGGGGCGCTCTGACGCCGTGTCTCCCCTGGGCCCTCTCCTCCTGATTGTGATGGGGCTCAGCGTATTCTCAGCTGTGCTGCAGAGCAAGCGGCTTCAGGTAGGTGACTGTTGCACCACACTGTGCTGCGGCGTGGGGTGGTGACGGATGGCATAGGGTGGTGTGGGGTGCCGTGGGGGGCTGTGGTGTGGGACTGGGAGGCGCTCCCGTCTCACCCAGCTCCTGGGGACCTTGCAGAAGTGGTGGAAGAAGAAGAGTAAGAAGAAGCGTCAGACAAGCAAGACAGGAGCCCGGCCAGAGAAGCAGAGCGGTGAGTGGCCCCAGCATGGAGCACCCTGCAAACAGCCGACACCCCACGGCAGCCCTGAGCCGGGGCTGTGCCGGGGGCTGCCGGCCGCTCAATCTGTCTCCTCCCGCTGCAGCTTCTCGGGCAGTGTATGGAGAAGTGGAGAAATCCCATTCGAAGCAGGAGAAGCGGTGAGTGTGGGGGAGACCCCAGATGCTGCCCCAGACCCTCACCCCGTGCCCTGCCCCTGCCTGCGCTGGGCAGCCCTGACCGCCAGCCAAGGAGGGGTGCTGCCTGCGGGTTCTTCTGGGGTCTGGGGTGCAGCGGGGTCTCTTTCTCCTCCTCTGCAGGGCGAGTGCGGAGGCCTTGAACAGGAAGCATCGCTCCCCACGGGCCCCGCTGGTCACCATGGACTCTGTGACTGACAGAGGCTCCTCTTCCCTCAACTCCCTCTACTCCTTCCCGGAGCCCCGGCCTAGTGCGATGGCGGAGCTGGCAGCACTCGACCGCTCAGGACCCCGCCATCCCCCCAGGACTGTCAACGGGAGGGTGGAGGAGCCAGGGCCAGCCCTCTGCCAGGAGCCCCCACAGGAACTGCCGACAAGGACCAAGCAAGAGCCGGTCCCCAGGGAAAGCAGGGACAGGGCGCAGAGCCCTGTGGACACGCAGCCTTCACCCTGCAGCCCCCCAGCCATGGCCTCGGACCAAGGGGAGCTGGTCATGGAGCTCCTCCGCTGTTTCGAGTCCACCCAGGAGATGGCCAGGCAGTGCTGTGAGATGCTGAAGGTGCTGCAGGCCCGTTGGCAAGGGGCAGCGGGGGCCTGTGATCGGAACCTCCCCGGGGAGCCCTTCCATCCCCTGGGCAGGATGGAGGCGCAGCAGCAGCTGGGGGCCACAGTGAAGCCCCATCACCTGGGAGCGGAGCGGCCGTGGGTGGATGTAAACACGGATAAGGCTGAGGATGGGATCATGGAGAAGGAGGAGGACACAGGACCAGAGAGAAGTGTGAAGGAGAAGGAAAGGAGCAGCCCTGTGGAGCTCGGCAGGGGGAGCCTGGCGGAAGTGAAGAGAAACAGCAAGACGGGGCCGGGCAAGAACAACTCCATGGGGCCAAGCACCAGCAGCCCCCCAGGCTCAGGCAGGAGCACCCCCACGGATGCGGAAGGGAGGAGGGACAGGGCGCAGAGCCCCATGACTGTGCTTCCGCCGCCCAGCAGCCCCCCAGCCAAGGCCACGGACGACAAGTTGCTCTACTTGGAGCTCTTGGACACTGTCAAGACCTTGGAGGAGGAGAGGCAGCAGCACGGCGAGGTCATGGACAGGGAGTGTGACCAGGCGTCCCCAGGGCTGTGCCCGCTAGGACAGTGCCTGTGTCAGTGCTGCACCTGGCTCTGGTACCGCCTGAAGGACTGCTGGAGACGCTGCTGCCGGACGCGCCGTGTCTGCTTCAGCAATTTCCCCCAATGGGTGGGAAGGGTGGGGCCGGGAACCCCCTGGGGTGCCCCTCTTGTCAACCAATAAAAAAGTCAATATTTTCTCTATCCCTGTGACTGTCAGCAGATCAGTTTTGTCCCTTGACAGGAGCAGAGAATCAGTTTTGTGTAAGGACAACAGTATATGCTACAGTAATCCCAACTCTCCCATGGAGATCATAGAATCATAGAATCTTCATGGTTGGAAACGACATTTGAGATCATGGAGTCCAACCATTGTGCAGCAGGACAGCTATGACGTAGTCGCCATCACGGAAACTTGGTGGGCTGACTCGCACTCCCTGCGGGAGCACAGCGCTCATTCCCTGTGCACCTTGAATATCCAATGTCATATCCACGACCCTCATGGGCAAGTGGTCAGAGGAACGTCGTGGGCCAACTTGGCCAAGGGAGCCCCAAAACTGCGCGTGAACCTCTTCTTTGAAAGAGTCACGAAGCACGATCACCTAGCCAGGATCCTGCTAGCGGAGATGCCAGTCAGCAGCATAAGAGTCTGCGGAGCTACAGTTTCAGAGACCCAGGCTGGAGAATGAGACGCACCCTCACCAACCTCCTCCCAGCCTCCTGGCGTGTTCTGCAGGTACGGGAACCCAGAGGGACATCTCACCGCGGTATCACAAAGCTAAGCAAAGTGATCCTCCAGGCCTTCTGCATAGCAGCGCTCAGCAGGAGGAATTCCTGACCACTTCAGTGTTATGTCCCGAGGGTCATTTTCATAAGCGAGCCACTGCGGTGTTCCACTCTAGCCTGGTTGAGGTCGTTGTCCCTGTCCAGTTGCGATGCCCGTTATGCCAGTCTTCACTGTCAGGCCGACGTCAGGTTGCCCTCATAAAAAGCTAAAACACCCAAAATACTGGTGCTGGAATGTCAGCTGTGAGCACAAAGAGTTTTTCAGGCAGGAAAACCTCAGTTTTGTGAAACCGCTTTAGGCTTCTTCTAGTTAGACATGTTCACGTTTAGTAACTGGTAACTTGCTTATCCTTTCCGATGTTTCTGAACCCCACCCTTTTGCAGGGAAATCTGCGTATGAGGAGAAGAGTCTGTACACCCTGTTTGCTTGCGGAGCTGTAGCCTGCATCAGCCTGCACTCGTGGTTCTGCTCCCTTTTGGCAACACACAAACGTCTACAGCAGATGTAAATTAACTGGTGCCCATGTCACAGGCCTTTGGTGTCACGCAGGATGTGCCACCAAAGGTGTGCGACAGCCTTGACCCGCGTCAAGGAGCATCAGGTCTTTGCACGCCTGAGGGAAGCACACGGCCTGATGGTTGCTGACAGCGCTCTTTAGGTTCTGTTGCGCTGCAGAGCTTCCAAGGAACAGCCGGGATCTGCAAAGCTTTCTAGAAATTGTCTTTGGATCTACTCTCGTACCTGGGATAATTTCCAATATGTCAAATAAGATCATGGCATGAGCTGAGGGTGCAGCATCTTCTAACGGTAACAGAAGTTGTCTATCCCTTAGGGTGGGGTGCAATGCACAAGGGCCCCCCCATCTCCACGGGAGAGTTGGGATTACCGTAGCATCTACCGTTGTCGTTACCCAAAACTGATTCTCTGCTCCTGTCAAGGGACAAAATTGATCTGCTGCCAGTCCCTTCTGTTGGTAGTATTGGGAAACTTGTTTATTGAATTCTAGTTACTGCGCTCACCAGTTCTGTTGAGTAGCCCTAACAACATTTGTTCTTTTTGGACGGAATTAACACTTCAGTGGAACAATGACCATGAGCTGCTGGACAAGGAGCTGCTACAGCTCACCTTGTCATGCCACAGGCTGTTCTTTCTGGAAGTGTGGGCCTTTCTAAGTGTCACCCCTGTGGAGAGGCTGTTCCAAAACCGGGCAGAAAGGAAATGCAGTTTGGCTACTCTAAAGGTAAGACTTTGTGCTTCAAAACTCCCATTCCCTTCCTCTCTCCAATAGCCAGAGAAAGGTGAGGTCCCCAGGCCCAGAGAAAGGGCGCTTACGGAAATGCTAACATAACTACCTTCCCTAGGTTACGTTTTAGCATTGCAACGAGCCTGAGAACCACTCGCAGAAACGGGGCTTTCCGACCTCCTCAGCCAGGTACAGAATGCTGCAGAGGCTGAACAACAAGCCCCAGCAGTTCCACGAGTCCTTCCTAGGCTGGGGGTCCCTCTGTCTCCTCTAGT
Organism: Rissa tridactyla; assembly: GCF_028500815.1. Classification (NCBI taxonomy): domain Eukaryota; kingdom Metazoa; phylum Chordata; class Aves; order Charadriiformes; family Laridae; genus Rissa; species Rissa tridactyla. The sequence goes on along the minus strand of NC_071466.1, from coordinate 9,747,318 downwards.
TCAAGCTGGGGATTCTGAGTCACCTGCCAGCCCCGGCGCTTACGTCTACGCTTAAGTCGAGGCCGGGGGGTTGAATCCCACTAAACTGCAAAAAGATGGAAGCACATCTCACTCTTTAGGGATGCTGTGTTGAACTGGGCCAGACCACGACTGTGGCTGGTGTACACCATGCTGTCATGCTGCTTTGCATGCCAGATGCTGAATTCAGTGGATCCTCCCCGATGTGTGCAGCTCCCAGGGGTGCCTCGCTTCTGGGGGTAAAAGGAACCTGGCTCTCCCCAGAGATTCTTCAGCAGGAGATGGTGTTTTCCGTCAGTTTGGAGTGAAAACAGTAACACCTCAAGATTTTACTCCAAGCCAAGGCATTTGGCTTCTCTGGGTTCCTCATTAGTCACAGAGGCTTCTTCTTGTCATGAAATTTAATGGGCTGAGCGTGCTCTGTGTATCTGAGAGACACGACCGTCATTCCTTCGTACAGGTCGGGATTTACACAGCCCGACAAGAGCCTAGTGAAGAGGCCCACACAATCACAGAATGGTAGGGTTGGAAGGGACCTCTGGAGACCCTCCAGTCCAACCCCCTGCCAGAGCAGGGTCACCCAGAGCAGGTGGCACAGGAACGCGTTCAGGTGGGTTTGGAATGTCTCCAGAGACGGAGACTCCACCACCTCTCTGGGCAGCCTGTGCCAGGGCTCTGCCACCCTCACAGGAAAGAAGTTCCTCCTCGTGTTTAGGTGGAACTTCCTATGCTCAAGTTTGTGCCCGTTGCCTCTTGTCCTGTTGCTGGGCACCACTGAAAAGAGCCTGGCCCCATCCTCCTGACACCCACCCTTTCCGTATTTCTAAGCGTTGATAAGATCCCCCCTCAGTCGTCTTTTTTCCAGACCAAAGAGACACAAGTCCCTCAGCCTTTCTTCATCAGAGAGGTGTTGCAGTCCCCTCATCACCCTGGTAGCCCTTTGCTGTCCCCTCTCCAGCAGTTCCCTGTCCTTCTGGAACTGGGGAGCCCAGAACTGGACCCAGTACTCCAGACACAGCCTCCCCAGGGCCGAGCAGAGGGGGAGGGTGACCTCCCTCCACCTGCTGGCCACACTCTTCTTGATGCCCCCCCAAGATGCCATTGGCCTCCTTGGCCACAAGGGCACATTGCTGGCTCATGGTCATCCTGTTGCCCACCAGGACTCCCAGGTCTCTTTCCACAGAGTTGCTCTCCAGCAGGTCAGCCCCCAACCTGGACTGGTGCAGGGGGTTATTCCTCCCCAGGTGCCGCACCCTACGCTTGCCCTTATTGAATTTCATAAGGTTCCTCTCTGCCCAACTCTCCAGCCTGTCCGGGTCTCTCTGTATGGCGGCACAGCCTTCTGGTGTGTCAGCCACCCGCCCCCCCAGCTTTGTGTCATCAGCAAACTTGCTGAGGGTGCACTCTATCCCTTCGTCCAGGTCATTGATGAATATATTGAAGAGGACTGGACCCAGTACTGACCCCTGGGGAACACCACTCGTCACTGACCTCCAACTAGACTCTTTGCCCCTAATCACGACCCTCTGAGCTCTGTCTTTTAACCAGTTATCTGTCCACCTTATCTATGTCCATTCATTTAACCCACACCTCCTAAGCTTCCCTATGAGGATGCTGTGGGAGACCGTGTCGAACGCCTTGCTCAGCTCTTGCACGCTAGTTAGAGGAGGTTCAAATACCTGATTGACTCAGAGATTAATTATTTTGCTGTCGTCTACCCAATGGTATAAACCAGAGGAAGGGAGAAGAACACCCGGTGCCATCTGCACGCAATGAATGCATCCTTTGGAGGGCTCTAGGAAGGGATTTGAATCTCGACAGCAGTGCCTCTGAACGAGAGAGACCTTTACAGCAAGACAGAGGCAAGGGACAAGGTTGCGCTCCACGCGTTAAAATGTTGGACTTGGGAACGGGCCCGCTACATCTCCAGCATCATTTCTTCTTGCCCTTGCTTTGTTTTTCCTCGCCAGAACCAAAGGAAGCAGCGAGCCCTTTTCCACCCTTACGGGCATCTCTAGGAAAAATAAGGCCCCCACTTTCTTCAGCACCTCTCATTGTAGAGCTTCAAACACCTTACCAATGAAGCCCATCGTGCTGTTTCCATTTTACAAAGAGGGAAACCGAGACGTGGGGTGATGTCCTGGTTTAACTTCAGCCAGCAACAAAGAAACAGGCGGCTGCTCGCTCGCTTCCCCCCCGCCGTGGGAGAGGGGTAGAATGGGAAGAAAAAGGCAAAACTCGTGGGTTGAGATCAAGGCAGTTTAACAGAACAGTGAAGGAAAGCGGAAAACCACAACAATAATGCTGTTAGAGGAATGTACAAAACACCATTAATGTACCGCTGCTCACCGACCAGACCCAGGAAGCCCCCAGCCCAGTCCCCAGCGGGGATTTCCTGCTCCCTTTTCCAGCCAGCTCCCGGCTATAGACTGGGCATGGCTCACATGGTGATGGTATGGAATACCTGTGTGCCGTGCCAGCTCCTTGGGAAAATTGACCCTATTCCTGCCAGAACCGGGTGTTATCCACCCTTTGTTCTATACCTTCAACGTCATGCCCAGATCTTACACTTTCCAATGAATTACCACCGCTTTTCCCTGTCTTTGATATATACACACATCTATAGACATACAGCTATCATAGAACGGTCGAGGTTGGAAGGGACCTTTCAGATCATCAAGTCCAACCATCAACCCAACACTGACAAAAACCACCGCTAACCCACGTCCCTCAGCACCACGTCTGCCCGGCTTGTAAATCCCTCCAGGGATGGTGACTCCACCACTGCCCTGGGCAGCCTCTTCCTATGACAGCCCTGTTGGTGAAAACGTTTTTCCTAATATCCATCCTAAACCTCCCCTTGTGCAACTTGAGGCCGTTTCCTCTTGTCCTGTCGCCTGTTCCTTGAGAGAAGAGACCGACCCTTAGTCTCTGGGCCATCCCTCGACAATGTCCGTTGAGGTTGAGTTCATTTAACCCATGGCTTTGGGCTCCCTCTGTCAGAGCAGTCTCTCAGGGCAGGGGAGATGGTGTGTGGTGCTGGACTCCTGCATGCTGTATCCAGAGCTCGCCGCTGGTGTAGCTGGTGCGGACCCTGCCCAGGTTCCGCAGGTTGAAGATGTCAATCTTGAGGAAGTTGCTGGGCGCCAGTTGCTGAGGTCAGGTGTGATCCCATCACCGCTGCGCTTTACTCACGTTCATCAAAGTCCATCTGCCATTGTTTTGGGTGATTCTTACTGCAGTCCCATTGGTATGGCATCTAGCAATTCTAATAATGATGACACAGAGTGGCAGGGCTATTTAGCAATTAACATCACACAAATGGATTCATTGGCTTGTCTCACCCACAGTCAGATCCCCATGACCATGTGAGCCGCCTTCTGGATGCGGGGAAGGCTGTGGACGTTGTCTCTCTGGACTTTGGTAAGGCCTTTGACACCATCCCCCAGAGAGTTCTCCTGGAGAAGCTGGCGAATCGTGGCATAGACAAGTGTACTCTTTGCTGGGTAAAAAACCGGCTGGATGGCCGTGCCCAGAGAGTTGTGGTTAGTGGGGTGAAATCTTCTTGGCGGCTGGTCACCAGTGGTGTCCCTCAGGGCTCAGTTTTGGGGCCAGTTTTGTTTAAAATCTTTATCAATGATCTGGATGAGGGGACTGAGTGCACCTGCAGTAAGTTCGCAGACGACACCAAGCTAGGTGGGAGTGTTGATCTGCTTGAGGGAAGGAAGGCTCTCCAGAGGGCCCTGGACAGGCTGGAGGGATGGGCCAAGGCCAATTGGATGAGGTTTAATAAGGCCAAGGGCCGGGTCCTGCATTTCGGTCACAACAACCCCAAGAAACGCCAGGGGCTTGGGGAAGAGTGGCTGGAAAGCTGCCCCGCAGAAAAGGACCTGGGGGTGCTGGCGGCCGGCCAGCTTAACATGAGCCAGCAGCGTGCCCAGGTGGCCAAGAAGGCCAACAGCATTCTGGCTTGTATGAGGAATAGCGTGGCCAGCAGGAGTAGGGAAGGGATCGTTCCTCTGTACTCGGCACTGGTGAGGCCTCGCCTGGAGTACTGTGTTCAGTTCTGGGCCCCTCTGTACAAGAGGGACCTTGAAGTGCTGCAGCGTGTCCAGAGGAGAGCTACCAGGCTGGTGAGGGGTCTGGAGACCAAGTCATATGAGGAGAGGCTGAGGGAGCTGGGCATGTTTAGCTTGGAGAAGAGGAGGCTGAGGGGAGACCTCATTGCCCTCCACAACTCCCTGAAAGGAGGTTGGAGAGAGGTGGGTGTTGGCCTCTTCTCCCAGGTGAATAATGACAGGACCAGAGGAAATGGTCTGAAGCTGCGGCAGGGGAGGTTTAGATTAGATAGTAGGAAGAATTACTTCACTGAAAGAGTGGTCAGGCACTGGAACGGCCTGCCCAGGGAGGTGGTTGAGTCACCATCCCTAGAGGTGTTTAAGAAACGCCTAGATTTGGCACTTCAGGGCATGCTCTAGTGACAGAGATTGTAGGGGGTTTTTGTGTGTGTGTATGGTTGGACTCGATGATCTCAAAGGTCCCTTCCAACCATGAAGATTCTATGATTCTATGAGGTGCATATCAGAGCTCCCCATCCTTCTGCATCACCTGCCACGTGCCCCCAGGGCCTTAGAGAACCATAGAAGGTGTTGGGTTGGAAGGGACCTTTAAATGCCATCTAGTCCCACCCCCCTGCAGTAAGCAGGGACATCTTCAACTAGATCAGGTTGCTCCGAGCCTCATGAAGCCCGGCCTTGAATGTCTCCAGGGATGGGGCCTCCACCACCTCTCTGGGCAACCTGGGCCAGTGTCTCACCACCCTCGTTGTAAAGAACTTCTTCCTAATGCCTAATCTAAACCTGCCCTGCTCTAGTTCTCTCTTCCTTAAGTGAAAGCAATCCCACAGATGGGTTTGCCTTTGCCCGAGGCAGGACTAACCCAGACTGTCTTCCCTGACACACTCTTCATGTGCACTACGGGGACTTTATCCCCTTCTAGGGTACGTGGAAGTTCTGATTGGGCAGGACCAGCTCAATTATTAGATTCCCAGGTCTTAACTAGCCAGGTGGCCTTTGCTAACTGTGTATCCCATTGTTTTAAGGTCCCACCCCCCCATTGCTCTCAGGGTAGTTTTTTACAGCCCGTTGTATTGTTCGATCTTCCCAGAGGCGGGCGAATGGCAGGGGCCGTGATATACCCACTCAGTGCCACACTCTTTGGCCCAGGGACCTGAGAGTGTTTTGGAAATGAGTCCCATTGTCCGACTCGGTTCTCTCTGGGGTGCCGTGTCACCACAGGACTTGCTTCTCAAGGCCCAGGACAGCGTTCCTTGGAGCGGCACGGGGCACAGGGTATGTTTCCAGTCATCCAGTGGTTGCTTCCACCACTGTGAGCACATGGTCCCCTCGGAGAGCGTCCCGCTCATTGGTGAGCCTTGATGGCACTCAGGACCATCCCATGGGACCAGGGCATCTGCACCGGGGTGGTGGGCACCCCCCCATGACAGGGGGGGGTTTCGATGGGGGGAGGTGCGCACGGGTCTCTCCCCACCCCGCTGCGGCATCACCACCCATTACCCACGCAGGGAAGTACTACATCGCCACCATGACCATGATCACGGCCTCCACCGCGCTGACCATCTTCATCATGAACATCCACCACTGCAGACCGGGGACCTGGCCCGTGCCCCCCTGGGCCAGGTGGCTCATCCTCCACCACATGGCCCGGCTCTGCTGCGTCTACGAGGTAGGCGAGAGCTGCAAGAGCCCCCGGTGGGTGCCGCGCAGGCGGGTGGGGAGGGAGGACACTGGGGGGCCAGGGGAGAGCCCCATGGAGGGGGAGGTGGGTGCCGAGGCAGGGGGCTGTCCCTGGGACTGCTGCTTGTGCCACCACGATGACATGCTGAGGAATGTGGGCTACATCGCCGGCTGCTTCCGGCGCCACCGAGCCTCCCAGCACCGGACCGCTGAGTGGAAGAAGATGGACAAGGTGATGGACCGCTTCTTCATGTGGGTCTTCTTCCTCATGGTCTTCCTCATGAGTGTGCTGGTCCTGGGCAATGCTGCCTGATGGCCCAGTGGACTCACTGCCCCCAGGGAAAGTGGTGGCCACGGGTGCTCCATGAGGGTGGCTCGTCCTGAGCACCCCTTGGCACTTCATGGACCTGCAGGCTGGAAGCTCCACCAGCACCAGGGAAGAGGAGCCTGACAGCGGGACCCTGACTCGGCTGGGGCTGCCAAAGCTGCAGGGTTGAGGGGTCACGGCCCCCCGAGCAGTTGTCTGGGTTGTGACGTATAGAAATATAGATGTGGAATCATAGAATCACAGAATGGTTTGGGTGGGAAGGGACCTTAAAGATCATCTCATTCCACCCCCCCGCCCTGGGCAGGGACACCTCCCACCAGCCCAGCTTGCTCCAAGCCCCGGCCAACCTGGCCTTGAACCCCTCCAGGGATGGGGCAGCCACAGCTTCTCTGGGCAACCTGGGCCAGGGGCTCACCGCCCTCACAGCCAAGAATTTCTGCCTGAGATCTCAGCTCAATCTCCCCTCTTGCAGTGGAAACCCCTTCCCCCTCGTCCCATGGCTCCCCTCCCTCATCCAGAGTCCCTCCACAGCTTTCCTGGAGCTCCTTGAGGGACTGGAAGGGGCTCCAAGGTCTCAGTGGAGCTCTTCTTCAGGCTGAACCCCCCCAACTCTCTCAGCCCGTCCTCACAGCACAGGGCCTCCAGCCCTCCCAGCATCTCCAGGGCATCCTCTGGACCATATAGATATATGCATAGACACCTTCTGCTCCTCCTGTGTCCCCACCAGTGCCTGCCACCCTGCCTGGCCAGGGCTCGAGTCTGCTGCAGCCCCCCGAGACGCCACTCCAGTGTCCAGCAGCCCTGGTGAGGGTTCCAGGGGAGCAGGGCAGCCCCCACCCTGTCCCCTCCGGGTGCTGGCTGGGGCCAGGATGGTGCCCGGGAGGGACGGAGGGGTCTGGCCCTCGACACCTTCGGTGACAGAGCATGGACCTTTGTATCCCACCCAAACCCTGCGTGCGGTAAATAGCGGAGCATTTCCTGCCGATCCATCCTGGCTTACGGAATATCTCACCCCCCTGCATTTACTGATCCGTCCTCAATAAAATAACGACTCCATCAGCTCTGGCTGAGTGACCTCTGGCTCTTCTCCTGCGACAGCGACGGCGGCTGGTCCGCGCTCACCCTGCCCGACAGCCTGTGCCGGGGGGGGCTGGGCCCCTCGTCCCCATCCCTGCCCCACATCCCACAGAGTGGCTGGCGGAGTGTCCTTGTTCCGGCGGGGATAGGGTTAATTTTTCCTGGTATTCCATGCCATGTGAGCCATGCCCACCCTGAGCTGCCGGGGGAGGGGGCAGGAAGTCGCGCTTGGAGCGGGCTGGGGCGTCCCGGGTCCGGTCGGGGAGCGGCGGGGAGCGGCGGTCCCGTAATCGTGTGTGTATATGCCTCTATCCGTGTTCTTGTTGTTGTTTGCTTGTTCCCTTTGCTGTTCTGTTAAACTGCCTTTGTCTCAACCCAAGAGTCTTGCCTTTTTTTTCTTCTGATTCTTCCTGTATCGGGAAGGCCCGACCGAGCGGCACGTGGTTCTTTGTTGCCGTCTGAGGCTAAACCACGACACGGAGGCCTCGGGGCTCATGCCATCTTGTCACCGGTGGAGGGGACCAATCAGCTGGTGGGGAGGGGGAGAGTGGCCAAACCCGGGGGGACACCCGTGGGTGATGGGGGAACCTGGGGATGAGAGCCGGAGGCGCTGGGGCAGCCGGAACAGGGTGCGGGGGACACGGAGTGCCCTCGGGCTGGCTGGGATGGCGCACAGACGCTGGCAGCAGGGATGGCCGTAGCGAGGGGAGCGCGGGGGGGGCAGCAGCACTGCCCCCGGCTGAGTGCAGGGACCCGGCTGGGGGGACATGGCGAGGGGAAGGAGCCGCTGTCCCCGCGGGGAGCCCCGGGGCGAGGAGGGAGCCCGGCCAGGGCAGCCCCAGCGGCCGAGGAGGAAGGCAAAGGGGCCAGGCAGCATGGAAAGCGCAGGGCAGCGGGGACGGGGGTCCCACCGAGACCCCAGCCCTGCGCCGACTCCGCTCAGGGGGGTCCCAGCAGGGCCCCCAGGCACAGCCAGGTCCCGGCAGCGGCAGGGGGGTCCCCAGCCCCATCTCAGCCCCCGTCCGGCGGGGACGGGCTCAGCCACAGCTGGGGAGAGAGGGCGGGGGCTGCGGGGGCCACCAGGCAGTGCCGGGGCGGGGGCGGCTCCCAGGTCTCTCCCGGGTAGCGGAGGGTAGAAGGGATGCCGGGTGCGTGAGGTGCGAGCAGGCGGCTGATCCGCTCGGCCTGGCGGCAGAGGTCAAAGAGGGAGCAGAAAGGCTGCGGAGCGTCAGGGAGAGGGCAGAGCAGCAGAGAGTTGGGGTTGTTCAGCCTGGAGAAGAGAAGGCTGCGGGGAGACCTTGTAGCGGCCTTGCAGTCCCTAAAGGGGGCCTCCAGGAGGGATTGGGAGGGACTGTGGCTGAGGGAGTGTAACAATAGGGCACGGGATAACGGGGAACCCAGTAGAGCTGAGAGGGAAGAGTCTTGGAGGTTTCTGGGGTGTGTGGGAATAAATTCCTGACACAGCTGGTGGGGGAACGCACTAGGGAAGGAGCCCTGCTGGACCTGCTGTGTGTGAACAGAGAAGGACTTGTGGGGGATGTGATGTTGGAGGCCGTCTTGGGCACAGTGACCATGAAATGGCAGAGTTTCTGATTCTTAGGGAAGCAAGGAAGGGCGTCAGCAGAACTGCCACCATGGACTTCCGGAGGGCGGACTTTGGTCTTTTCGGGAGCCTGCTGGAGAGAGTCTTCCTCTAGGTTTGCTCAACACCCAGAGGAGAAGTGAAAAACTGTCTTCTCAATGGAAGATGACAGCGAAGCTGAGCAGAATCGCTGGGCTCACCTACCTGATGTCTGTCTGAGACGTGTCTTCCATCGGTCAGACGACAGGGACAGATCTAACGCTGCCTTGGTCTGTAAAAAATGGAACTGGGCCCTGCACTCGGGATCCCTCCCTCCTCCATGAAAGATGAACTAGAATTTGGACTACCGGAGGAAACCCCGTCTTACCAAAAGAATACTAAATGGCTTTGGCTAGGCGGTTTTGTGATAAAACACATGGAGGGATGACAATTTTTAATCAGATTGAGAAAAGGTGGACAGCCCCCGGAAGACATGTGGCAGTAAAGGGGATTGTGAGTTCTTGGCCCACATGTTGGAAGTTTTCCGGTGCAAAACCCAAGCAGGAGGCTGGAGGGCAACCATGGTCATACTTCCCATTCCAAAGGCTGCAGATGGGTTATGCTGACGTGCCTACTGTGAGAGGCGTTAAGAGAAGAGAAGGCTGCGGGGAGACCTTGGAGCCCCTTCCAGTCCCTCAAGTGGCTCCAGGAAAGCTGTGGAGGGACTCTGGATGAGGGAGGGGAGCCATGGGACGAGGGGGAAGGGGTTTCCACTGCAAGAGGGGAGATTGAGCTAAGATCTCGGGCAGAAATTCTTGGCTGTGAGGGCGGTGAGCCCCTGGCCCAGGTTGCCCAGAGAAGCTGTGGCTGCCCCATCCCTGAAGGGGTTCAAGGCCAGGTTGGCTGGGGCTTGGAGCAAGCTGGGCTGGTGGGAGGTGTCCCTGCCCAGGGCAGGGGGTGGCACTGGGTGGCCTTTAAGGTGCCTTCGCACCCAAACCATGCCCTGAAGGGGTGGGGCCCTTCTCCTTCTCCCTCCCTTCTTGTTATGGTTTGAGAAACCCACCACAATTTCTTGTCCTTTAGACAACTACTCTCTCGCCCGATGACCCCTCCTCACCGGGGAAGAGGAATTGGGGAAAAAGAAGGAAACATGAGGGTTGCAATAGAAATAGATTTACTAGGATAAAACTAAAGAATTTACACTAATAATGCTAAAGAAGCAGTGTCAATCCCGATAACGATATAAAATACCCAAGGACTACACCCAGCCCCTTCCATCAGCAGGAAGCCGTGCACTCCCAGCAGGGGACAGCCAATGGGGGACACCGTGAGCGCTGCGGCTTTGGGAGGAAGGGAAGGGCTCAGGGTTCCGGCACCGCAGCAAGGAGTTCTCTGCACCGCCGCCATCAAGGGAGAGTTGAACTACACAGCAAACTTTATAATTTGTACTGAATGTGATGTTCGTGCTATGAAATAGTCCTGTTGTCAGCCTGGGGCAAGTGCCCTCCTTGTCTTGCTCTTCCTCATCCCCTGCTGCATGTCACCAAGGGGGGCTCTGACTGCCTGTGATGTCACAAAGGGGGGACGTGTCCCCCGGCCACACTATAAAAGGGGGACGCGGTCCCCACTGGAGCCGTCAGCGGATGCTGGGCACCGCAGTCTGGCATTGTCTGGGCAGACTGCAGCCTCGGCCTCTGACACCCCAGCAGTCTTGCGGGTCCCGTCACTGGGGACCCAGGAGGACACTGGGGAGCTACATCGCGGTTCTGTGCTGGTGACTCGGACCACCGCAGCCACACCGGCGTTGGTGCCATGGGGCGCTCTGACGCCGTGTCTCCCCTGGGCCCTCTCCTCCTGATTGTGATGGGGCTCAGCGTATTCTCAGCTGTGCTGCAGAGCAAGCGGCTTCAGGTAGGTGACTGTTGCACCACACTGTGCTGCGGCGTAGGGTGGTGACGGATGGCATAGGGTGGTGTGGGGTGCCGTGGGGGGCTGTGGTGTGGGACTGGGAGGCGCTCCCGTCTCACCCAGCTCCTGGGGACCTTGCAGAAGTGGTGGAAGAAGAAGAGTAAGAAGAAGCGTCAGACAAGCAAGACAGGAGCCCGGCCAGAGAAGCAGAGCGGTGAGTGGCCCCAGCATGGAGCACCCTGCAAACAGCCGACACCCCACGGCAGCCCTGAGCCGGGGCTGTGCCGGGGGCTGCCGGCCGCTCAATCTGTCTCCTCCCGCTGCAGCTTCTCGGGCAGTGTATGGAGAAGTGGAGAAATCCCATTCGAAGCAGGAGAAGCGGTGAGTGTGGGGGAGACCCCAGATGCTGCCCCAGACCCTCACCCCGTGCCCTGCCCCTGCCTGCGCTGGGCAGCCCTGACCGCCAGCCAAGGAGGGGTGCTGCCCGCGGGTCCCGCTGGGGTCTGGGGTGCAGCGGGGTCTCTTTCTCCTGCTCTGCAGGGCGAGTGCGGAGGCCTTGAACAGGAAGCATCGCTCCCCACGGGCCCCGCTGGTCACCATGGACTCTGTGACTGACAGAGGCTCCTCTTCCCTCAACTCCCTCTACTCCTTCCCGGAGCCCCGGCCTAGTGCGATGGCGGAGCTGGCAGCACTCGACCGCTCAGGACCCCGCCATCCCCCCAGGACTGTCAACGGGAGGGTGGAGGAGCCAGGGCCAGCCCTCTGCCAGGAGCCCCCACAGGAACTGCCGACAAGGACCAAGCAAGAGCCGGTCCCCAGGGAAAGCAGGGACAGGGCGCAGAGCCCTGTGGACACGCAGCCTTCACCCTGCAGCCCCCCAGCCATGGCCTCGGACCAAGGGGAGCTGGTCATGGAGCTCCTCCGCTGTTTCGAGTCCACCCAGGAGATGGCCAGGCAGTGCTGTGAGATGCTGAAGGTGCTGCAGGCCCGTTGGCAAGGGGCAGCGGGGGCCTGTGATCGGAACCTCCCCGGGGAGCCCTTCCATCCCCTGGGCAGGATGGAGGCGCAGCAGCAGCTGGGGGCCACAGTGAAGCCCCAGCACCTGGGAGCGGAGCGGCCGTGGGTGGATGTAAACACGGATAAGGCTGAGGATGGGATCATGGAGAAGGAGGAGGACACAGGACCAGAGAGAAGTGTGAAGGAGAAGGAAAGGAGCAGCCCTGTGGAGCTCGGCAGGGGGAGCCTGGCGGAAGTGAAGAGAAACAGCAAGACGGGGCCGGGCAAGAACAACTCCATGGGGCCAAGCACCAGCAGCCCCCCAGGCTCAGGCAGGAGCACCCCCACGGATGCGGAAGGGAGGAGGGACAGGGCGCAGAGCCCCATGACTGTGCTTCCGCCGCCCAGCAGCCCCCCAGCCAAGGCCACGGACGACAAGTTGCTCTACTTGGAGCTCTTGGACACTGTCAAGACCTTGGAGGAGGAGAGGCAGCAGCACGGCGAGGTCATGGACAGGGAGTGTGACCAGGCGTCCCCAGGGCTGTGCCCGCTAGGACAGTGCCTGTGTCAGTGCTGCACCTGGCTCTGGTACCGCCTGAAGGACTGCTGGAGACGCTGCTGCCGGACGCGCCGTGTCTGCTTCAGCAATTTCCCCCAATGGGTGGGAAGGGTGGGGCCGGGAACCCCCTGGGGTGCCCCTCTTCTGAACCAATAAAAAAGTCAATATTTTCTCTATCCCTGTGACTGTCAGCAGATCAGTTTTGTCCCTTGACAGGAGCAGAGAATCAGTTTTGTGTAAGGACAACAGTATATGCTACAGTAATCCCAACTCTCCCATGGAGATCATAGAATCATAGAATCTTCATGGTTGGAAACGACATTTGAGATCATGGAGTCCAACCATTGTGCAGCAGGACAGCTATGACGTAGTCGCCATCACGGAAACTTGGTGGGCTGACTCGCACTCCCTGCGGGAGCACAGCGCTCATTCCCTGTGCACCTTGAATATCCAATGTCATATCCACGACCCTCATGGGCAAGTGGTCAGAGGAACGTCGTGGGCCAACTTGGCCAAGGGAGCCCCAAAACTGCGCGTGAACCTCTTCTTTGAAAGAGTCACGAAGCACGATCACCTAGCCAGGATCCTGCTAGCGGAGATGCCAGTCAGCAGCATAAGAGTCTGCGGAGCTACAGTTTCAGAGACCCAGGCTGGAGAATGAGACGCACCCTCACCAACCTCCTCCCAGCCTCCTGGCGTGTTCTGCAGGTACGGGAACCCAGAGGGACATCTCACCGCGGTATCACAAAGCTAAGCAAAGTGATCCTCCAGGCCTTCTGCATAGCAGCGCTCAGCAGGAGGAATTCCTGACCACTTCAGTGTTATGTCCCGAGGGTCATTTTCATAAGCGAGCCACTGCGGTGTTCCACTCTAGCCTGGTTGAGGTCGTTGTCCCTGTCCAGTTGCGATGCCCGTTATGCCAGTCTTCACTGTCGGGCCGACGTCAGGTTGCCCTCATAAAAAGCTAAAACACCCAAAATACTGGTGCTGGAATGTCAGCTGTGAGCACAAAGAGTTTTTCAGGCAGGAAAACCTCAGTTTTGTGAAACCGCTTTAGGCTTCTTCTAGTTAGACATGTTCACGTTTAGTAACTGGTAACTTGCTTATCCTTTCCGATGTTTCTGAACCCCACCCTTTTGCAGGGAAATCTGCGTATGAGGAGAAGAGTCTGTACACCCTGTTTGCTTGCGGAGCTGTAGCCTGCGTCAGCCTGCACTCGTGGTTCTGCTCCCTTTTGGCAACACACAAACGTCTACAGCAGATGTAAATTAACTGGTGCCCATGTCACAGGCCTTTGGTGTCACGCAGGATGTGCCACCAAAGGTGTGCGACAGCCTTGACCCGCGTCAAGGAGCATCAGGTCTTTGCACGCCTGAGGGAAGCACACGGCCTGATGGTTGCTGACAGCGCTCTTTAGGTTCTGTTGCGCTGCAGAGCTTCCAAGGAACAGCCGGGATCTGCAAAGCTTTCTAGAAATTGTCTTTGGATCTACTCTCGTACCTGGGATAATTTCCAATATGTCAAATAAGATCATGGCATGAGCTGAGGGTGCAGCATCTTCTAACGGTAACAGAAGTTGTCTATCCCTTAGGGTGGGGTGCAATGCACAAGGGCCCCCCCATCTCCACGGGAGAGTTGGGATTACCGTAGCATCTACCGTTGTCGTTACCCAAAACTGATTCTCTGCTCCTGTCAAGGGACAAAATTGATCTGCTGCCAGTCCCTTCTGTTGGTAGTATTGGGAAACTTGTTTATTGAATTCTAGTTACTGCGCTCACCAGTTCTGTTGAGTAGCCCTAACAACATTTGTTCTTTTTGGACGGAATTAACACTTCAGTGGAACAATGACCATGAGCTGCTGGACAAGGAGCTGCTACAGCTCACCTTGTCATGCCACAGGCTGTTCTTTCTGGAAGTGTGGGCCTTTCTAAGTGTCACCCCTGTGGAGAGGCTGTTCCAAAACCGGGCAGAAAGGAAATGCAGTTTGGCTACTCTAAAGGTAAGACTTTGTGCTTCAAAACTCCCATTCCCTTCCTCTCTCCAATAGCCAGAGAAAGGTGAGGTCCCCAGGCCCAGAGAAAGGGCGCTTACGGAAATGCTAACATAACTACCTTCCCTAGATTACGTTTTAGCATTGCAACGAGCCTGAGAACCACTCACAGAAACGGGGCTTTCCGACCTCCTCAGCCAGGTACAGAATGCTGCAGAGGCTGAACAACAAGCCCCAGCAGTTCCACGAGTCCTTCCTAGGCTGGGGTTCCCTCTGTCTCCTCTAGTTCAAGCTGGGGATTCTGAGTCACCTGCCAGCCCTGGCGCTTACGTCTACGCTTAAGTCGAGGCCGGGGGGTTGAATCCCACTAAACTGCAAAAAGATGGAAGCACATCTCACTCTTTAGGGATGCTGTGTTGAACTGGGCCAGACCACGACTGTGGCTGGTGTACACCATGCTGTCATGCTGCTTTGCATGCCAGATGCTGAATTCAGTGGATCCTCCCCGATGTGTGCAGCTCCCAGGGGTGCCTCGCTTCTGGGGGTAAAAGGAACCTGGCTCTCCCCAGAGATTCTTCAGCAGGAGATGGTGTTTTCCGTCAGTTTGGAGTGAAAACAGTAACACCTCAAGATTTTACTCCAAGCCAAGGCATTTGGCTTCTCTGGGTTCCTCATTAGTCACAGAGGCTTCTTGTTGTCATGAAATTTAACGGGCTGAGCGTGCTCTGTGTATCTGAGAGACACGGCCGTCATTCCTTCGTACAGGTCGGGATTTACACAGCCCGACAAGAGCCTAGTGAAGAGGCCCACACAATCACAGAATGGTAGGGTTGGAAGGGACCTCTGGAGACCCTCCAGTCCAACCCCCTGCCAGAGCAGGGTCACCCAGAGCAGGTGGCACAGGAACGCGTTCAGGTGGGTTTGGAATGTCTCCAGAGACGGAGACTCCACCACCTCTCTGGGCAGCCTGTGCCAGGGCTCTGCCACCCTCACAGGAAAGAAGTTCCTCCTCGTGTTTAGGTGGAACTTCCTATGCTCAAGTTTGTGCCTGTTACCTCTTGTCCTGTTGCTGGGCACCACTGAAAAGAGCCTGGCCCCATCCTCCTGACACCCACCCTTTCCGTATTTCTAAGCGTTGATAAGATCCCCCCTCAGCCGTCTTTTTTCCAGACCAAAGAGACACAAGTCCCTCAGCCTTTCTTCATCAGAGAGGTGTTGCAGTCCCCTCATCACCCTGGTAGCCCTTTGCTGTCCCCTCTCCAGCAGTCCCCTGTCCTTCTGGAACTGGGGAGCCCAGAACTGGACCCAGTACTCCAGACACAGCCTCCCCAGGGCCGAGCAGAGGGGGAGGGTGACCTCCCTCCACCTGCTGGCCACACTCTTCTTGATGCCCCCCCAAGATGCCATTGGCCTCCTTGGCCACAAGGGCACATTGCTGGCTCATGGTCATCCTGTTGCTCTCCAGCAGGTCAGCCCCCAACCTGGACTGGTGCAGGGGGTTATTCCTCCCCAGGTGCTGCACCCTACGCTTGCCCTTATTGAATTTCATAAGGTTCCTCTCTGCCCAACTCTCCAACCTGTCCGGGTCTCTCTGTATGGCGGCACAGCCTTCTGGTGTGTCAGCCACCCGCCCCCCCAGCTTTGTGTCATCAGCAAACTTGCTGAGGGTGCACTCTATCCCTTCGTCCAGGTCATTGATGAATATATTGAAGAGGACTGGACCCAGTACTGACCCCTGGGGAACACCACTCGTCACTGACCTCCAACTAGACTCTTTGCCCCTAATCACGACCCTCTGAGCTCTGTCTTTTAACTAGTTATCTGTCCACCATATCTACGTCCATTCATTTAACCCACACCTCCTAAGCTTCCCTATAAGGATGCTGTGGGAGACCGTGTCGAACGCCTTGCTCAGCTCTTGCACGCTAGTTAGAGGAGGTTCAAATACCTGATTGACTCAGAGATTAATCATTTTGCTGTCGTCTACCCAAAGGCATAAACCAGAGGAAGGGAGAAGAACACCCGGTGCCATCTGCACGCAATGAATGCATCCTTTGGAGGGCTCTAGGAAGGGATTTGAATCTCGACAGCAGTGCCTCTGAACGAGAGAGACCTTTACAGCAAGACAGAGGCAAGGGACAAGGTTGCGCTCCACGCGTTAAAATGTTGGACTTGGGAACGGGCCTCCTACATCTCCAGCATCATTTCTTTTTACCCTTACTTTTTTTTCCTCGCCAGAACCAAAGGAAGCAGCGAGCCCTTTTCCACCCTTACGGGCATCTCTAGGAAAAATAAGGCCCCCTCTTTCTTCAGCACCTCTCATTGTAGAGCTTCAAACACCTTACCAATGAAGCCCAGCGCGCTGTTTCCAATTTACAAAGAGGGAAACCGAGACGTGGGGTGATGTCCTGGTTTAACTTGAGCCACCAACAAAGAAACAGGCGGCCGCTCACTCGCTTCCCCCCTGCCACGGGAGAGGGGTAGAATGGGAAGAGAAAGGCAAAACTCCTGGGTTGAGATCAAGGCAGTTTAACAGAACAGCGAAGGAAAGCGGAAAACCACAACAATAACGCTGTTAGAGGAATGTACAAAACACCATGAATGTACCGCTGCTCACTGACCGGATCCGGGAAGTACCTCTGTCCCGTGACAGCTCCTTGGGAAAACTGACCCTATTGCTGGCAGAATCGGGTGTTTTCCACCCTTTGTTCTATACCTTCAACATCATGCCCAGATCTTACACTTTCCAATGAATTACCACCGCTTTTCCCTGTCTTTGATATATACACACATCTATAGACATACAGCTATCATAGAACGGTCGAGGTTGGAAGGGACCTTTCAGATCATCAAGTCCAACCATCAACCCAACACTGACAAAAACCACCGCTAACCCACGTCCCTCAGCACCACGTCTGCCCGGCTTGTAAATCCCTCCAGGGATGGTGATTCCACCACTGCCCTGGGCAGCTTCTTCCAATGACAGCCCTGTTGGTGAAAACGTTTTTCCTAATATCCATCCTAAACCTCCCCTGGTGCAACTTGAGGCCGTTTCCTCTTGTCCTGTCGCCTGTTCCTTGAGAGAAGAGACCGACCCTTAGTCTCTGGGCCATCCCTCGACAATGTCCGTTGAGGTTGAGTTCATTTAATCCATGGCTTTGGGCTCCCTCTGTCAGAGCAGTCTCTCAGGGCAGGGGAGATGGTGTGTGGTGCTGGACTCCTGCATGCTGTATCCAGAGCTCGTCACTGGTGTAGCTGGTGCGGACCCTGCCCAGGTTCCGCAGGTTGAAGATGTCAATCTTGAGGAAGTTGCTGGGCGCCAGTTGCTGAGGTCAGGTGTGATCCCATCACCACTGCGCTTTACTCACGTTCATCAAAGTCCATCTGCCATTGTTTTGGGTGATTCTTACTGGAGTCCCATCGGTATGGCATCTAGCAATTCTAATAATGATGACACAGAGTGGCAGGGCTATATAGCAATTAACATCACACAAATGGATTCATTGGCTTGTCTCACCCACAGTCAGATCACCATGACCATGTGAGCCGCCTTCTGGATGCGGGGAAGGCTGTGGACATTGTCTCTCTGGACTTTGGTAAGGCCTTTGACACCGTCCCCCAGAGCGTTCTCCTGGAGAAGCTGGCGAATCGCGGCATAGACAAGTGTACTCTTTGCTGGGTAAAAAACCGGCTGGATGGCCGTGCCCAGAGAGTTGTGATTAGTGGGGTGAAATCTTCTTGGCAGCCGGTCACCAGTGGTGTCCCTCAGGGCTCAGTTTTGGGGCCAGTTTTGTTTAAAATCTTTATCAATGATCTGGATGAGGGGATTGAGTGCACCCTCAGTAAGACTGCAGACGACACCAAGCTAGGTGGGAGTGTTGATCTGCTTGAGGGAAGGAAGGCTCTCCAGAGGGCCCTGGACAGGCTGGAGGGATGGGCCAAGGCCAATTGGATGAGGTTTAATAAGGCCAAGGGCCGGGTCCTGCATTTCGGTCACAACAACCCCAAGCAACGCCAGGGGCTTGGGGAAGAGTGGCTGGAAAGCTGCCCCGCAGAAAAGGACCTGGGGGTGCTGGTGGCCGGCCAGCTTAACATGAGCCAGCAGTGTGCCCAGGTGGCCAAGAAGGCCAACAGCATTCTGGCTTGTATGAGGAATAGGGTGGCCAGCAGGAGTAGGGAAGCGATCGTGCCTCGTACTTGGCACTGGTGAGGCCTCACCTCGAGTGCTGTGTTCAGTTCTGGGCCCCTCTGTACAAGAGGGACCTTGAAGTGCTGCAGCGTGTCCAGAGGAGAGCTACCAAGCTGGTGAGGGGTCTGGAGACCAAGTCATATGAGGAGAGGCTGAGGGAGCTGGGCATGTTTAGCTTGGAGAAGAGGAGGCTGAGGGGAGACCTCATTGCCCTCCACAACTCCCTGAAAGGAGGTTGGAGAGAGGTGGGTGTTGGCCTCTTCTCCCAGGTGAATAATGACAGGACCAGAGGAAATGGTCTGAAGCTGCGGCAGGGGAGGTTTAGATTAGATAGTAGGAAGAATTACTTCACTGAAAGAGTGGTCAGGCACTGGAACGGCCTGCCCAGGGAGGTGGTTGAGTCACCATCCCTAGAGGTGTTTAAGAAACGCCTAGATTTGGCACTTCAGGGCATGCTCTAGTGACAGAGATTGTAGGGGGTTTTTGTGTGTGTGTATGGTTGGACTCGATGATCTCAAAGGTCCCTTCCAACCATGAAGATTCTATGATTCTATGAGGTGCATATCAGAGCTCCCCATCCTTCTGCATCACCTGCCACGTGCCCCCAGGGCCTTAGAGAACCATAGGTGGTGTTGGGTTGGAAGGGACCTTTAAATGCCATCTAGTCCCACCCCCCTGCAGTAAGCAGGGACATGTTCAACTAGATCAGGTTGCTCCGAGCCTCATGAAGCCCGGCCTTGAATGTCTCCAGGGATGGGGCCTCCACCACCTCTCTGGGCAACCTGGGCCAGTGTCTCACCACCCTCGTTGTAAAGAACTTCTTCCTAATGCCTAATCTAAACCTGCCCTGCTCTAGTTCTCTCTTCCTTAAGTGAAAGCAATCCCACAGATGGGTTTGCCTTTGCCCGAGGCAGGACTAACCCAGACTGTCTTCCCTGACACACTCTTCATGTGCACTACGGGGACTTTATCCCCTTCTAGGGTACGTGGAAGTTCTGATTGGGCAGGACCAGCTCAATTATTAGATCCCCTGGTGTTAACTAGCCAGGTGGCCTTTGCTAACTGTGTATCCCATTGTTTTAAGGTCCCACCCCCCCATTGCTCTCAGGGTAGTTTTTTACAGCCCGTTGTATTGTTCGATCTTCCCAGAGGCGGGCGAATGGCAGGGGCCGTGATATACCCACTCAGTGCCACACTCTTTGGCCCAGGGACCTGAGAGTGTTTTGGAAATGAGTCCCATTGTCCGACTCGGTTCTCTCTGGGGTGCCATGTCACCACAGGACTTGCTTGTCAAGGCCCAGGACAGCGTTCCTTGGAGCGGCACGGGGCACAGGGTATGTTTCCAGTCATCCAGTGGTTGCTTCCACCACTGTGAGCACATGGTCCCCTCGGAGAGCGTCCCGCTCATTGGTGAGCCTTGATGGCACCCAGGACCATCCCATGGGACCAGGGCGTCTGCACCGGGGTGGTGGGCACCCCCCCATGACAGGGGGGGGTTTCGATGGGGGGAGGTGCGCACGGGTCTCTCCCCACCCCGCTGCGGCATCACCACCCATTACCCACGCAGGGAAGTACTACATCGCCACCATGACCATGATCACGGCCTCCACCGCGCTGACCATCTTCATCATGAACATCCACCACTGCAGACCGGGGACCTGGCCCGTGCCCCCCTGGGCCAGGTGGCTCATCCTCCACCACATGGCCCGGCTCTGCTGCGTCTACGAGGTAGGCGAGAGCTGCAAGAGCCCCCGGTGGGTGCCGCGCAGGCGGGTGGGGAGGGAGGACACTGGGGGGCCAGGGGAGAGCCCCATGGAGGGGGAGGTGGGTGCCGAGGCAGGGGGCTGTCCCTGGGACTGCTGCTTGTGCCACCACGATGACATGCTGAGGAATGTGGGCTACATCGCCGGCTGCTTCCGGCGCCACCGAGCCTCCCAGCACCGGACCGCTGAGTGGAAGAAGATGGACAAGGTGATGGACCGCTTCTTCATGTGGGTCTTCTTCCTCATGGTCTTCCTCATGAGTGTGCTGGTCCTGGGCAATGCTGCCTGATGGCCCAGTGGACTCACTGCCCCCAGGGACAGTGGTGGCCACGGGTGCCCCATGAGGGTGGCTCGTCCTGAGCACCCCTTGGCACATCATAGACCTGCAGGCTGGAAGCTCCACCAGCACCAGGGAAGAGGAGCCTGACAGCGGGACCCTGACTCGGCCGGGGCTGCCCCAGCTGCGGGGTTGAGGGGTCACGGCCCCCCGAGCAGTTGTCTGGGTTGTGACGTATGGAAATATAGATGTAGAATCATAGAATCACAGAATGGTTTGGGTGGGATGGGACCTTAAAGATCATCTCATTCCACCCCCCCGCCCTGGGCAGGGACACCTCCCACCAGCCCAGCTTGCTCCAAGCCCCGGCCAACCTGGCCTTAACCCCTCCAGGGATGGGGCAGCCACAGCTTCTCTGGGCAACCTGGGCCAGGGGCTCACCGCCCTCACAGCCAAGAATTTCTGCCTGAGATCTCAGCTCAATCTTGCCTCTTGCAGTGGAAACCCCTTCCCCCTCATCCCATGGCTCCCCTCCCTCATCCAGAGTCCCTCCCCAGCTTTCCTGGAGCCCCTTGAGGGACTGGAAGGGGTTCCAAGGTCTCCGCGGAGCCTTCTCTTCTTCAGGCTGAACCCCCCCAACTCTCTCAGCCTGTCCTCGCAGAAGAGGGCCTCCGGCCCTCCCAGCATCTCCGGGGCCTCCTCTGGACCATATAGATATATGCATAGACACCTTCTGCTCCTCCTGTGTCCCCACCAGTGCCTGCCACCCTGCCTGGCCAGGGCTCGGGTCTGCTGCAGCCCCCCGAAACGCGACTCCAGTGTCCGGCAGCCCTGCTGAGGGTCCCAGGGGAGCAGGGCAGCCCCCACCCCGTCCCCTCCGGGTGCTGGCTGGGGCCAGGATGGTGCCCGGGAGGGACGGAGGGGTCTGGCCCTCGACACCTTCGGTGACAGAGCATGGACCTTTGTATCCCACCCAAACCCTGCGTGCGGTAAATAGCGGAGCATTTCCTGCCGATCCATCCGGGCTTACGGAATATCTCACCCCCCTGCATTTACTGATCAGCCCTCAATAAAATAACGACTCCATCAGCTCTGGCTGAGTGACCTCTGGCTCTTCTCCTGCGACAGCGACGGCGGCTGGTCCGCGCTCACCCTGCCCGACAGCCTGTGCCGGGGGGGGCTGGGCCCCTCGTCCCCATCCCTGCCCCACACCCCACAGAGTGGCTGGCGGAGGCCTCGGGGCTCATGCCATCTTGTCACCGGTGGAGGGGACCAATCAGCTGGTGGGGAGGGGGAGAGTGGCCAAACCCGGGGGGACACCCGTGGGTGATGGGGGAACCTGGGGATGAGAGCCGGAGGCGCTGGGGCAGCCGGAACAGGGTGCGGGGGACACGGAGTGCCCTCGGGCTGGCTGGGATGGCGCACAGACGCTGGCAGCAGGGATGGCCGTAGCGAGAGGAGTGCGGGGGGGCAGTAGCACCGCCCCCGGCTGAGTGCAGGGACCCGGCTGGGGGGACATGGCGAGGGGAAGGAGCCGCTGTCCCCGCGGGGAGCCCCGGGGCGAGGAGGGAGCCCGGCCAGGGCAGCCCCAGCGGCCGAGGAGGAAGGCAAAGGGGCCAGGCAGCATGGAAAGCGCAGGGCAGCGGGGACGGGGGTCCCACCGAGACCCCAGCCCTGCGCCGACTCCGCTCAGGGGGGTCCCAGCAGGGCCCCCAGGCACAGCCAGGTCCCGGCAGCGGCAGGGGGGTCCCCAGCCCCATCTCAGCCCCCGTCCGGCGGGGACGGGCTCAGCCACAGCTGGGGAGAGAGGGCGGGGGCTGCGGGGGCCACCAGGCAGTGCCGGGGCGGGGGCGGCTCCCAGGTCTCTCCCGGGTAGCGGAGGGTAGAAGGGATGCCGGGTGCGTGAGGTGCGAGCAGGCGGCTGATCCGCTCGGCCTGGCGGCAGAGGTCAAAGAGGGAGCAGAAAGGCTGCGGAGCGTCAGGGAGAGGGCAGAGCAGCAGAGAGTTGCGGTTGTTCAGCCTGGAGAAGAGAAGGCTGCGGGGAGACCTTGTAGCGGCCTTGCAGTCCCTAAAGGGGGCCTCCAGGAGGGATTAGGAGGGACTGTGGCTGAGGGAGTGTAACGATAGGGCACGGGGTAACGGCCTCAAACTGAAGGAGGGTAGATTTAGATTGGCTCTCAGGAAGAAATTCTTGACTGTGAGGGTGGTGAGGCACTGGCACAGGTTGCCCAGGGAAGTTGTCAGTGGCCCATCCCTGGAGGTGTTCTTCTGGAGAGAGTCGAGCGTAGGGCAGCAAAGATGCTGGAGGGATTAGAGCATCGTCCTTCTGAGGAAAGGCTGAGAGAGCTGGGACTCTTTAGCCTGGAGAAGAGAAGGCTGAGGGGAGACCTTCTTAATGTTTACAAGTATCTAAAGGGTGGGCTGAAGGAGGATGGAGCCAGACTTATTTCAGTGGTTGCCAGTAAGAGGACGAGGGGTAACGGGCACAAGCTGGAACAGAGGAAGTTCCGATCAAACATGAGGAAAAACTTCTTTACGGTGAGGGTGAGAGCGCACTGGAAGAGGCTGCCCAGGGAGGTTGTGGAGTCTCCTTCTCTGGAGACTTTCAAGACGTGCCTGGCTGCAGTCTTGAGTAGTGTGCTGTGGGCAATGCTGCTTTAGCAGGGGAGTTGGATAGATGATCTCTAGAGGTCCCTTCCAACTCTGAAATTCTGTGAGTCCGTGAAAAGTTCAGCCTGGGGAAGAGAAAGCTCCGCGGAGACCTTGGAGCCCCTTCCAGTCCCTCAAGGGGCTCCAGGAAAGCTGGGGAGGGACTCTGGATGAGGGAGGGGAGCCATGGGATGAGGGGGAAGGGGTTTCCACTGCAAGAGGCAAGACAAGCAAGTCCTGTGGTGACATGGCACCCCAGAGAGAACCGAGTCGGACAATGGGACTCATTTCCAAAACACTCTCAGGTCCCTGGGCCAAAGAGTGTGGCACTGAGTGGGTATATCATGGCCCCTGCCATTCGCCCGCCTCTGGGAAGATCGAACAATACAACGGGCTGTAAAAAACTACCCTGAGAGCAATGGGGGGGTGGGACCTTAAAACAATGGGATACACAGTTAGCAAAGGCCACCTGGCTAGTTAACACCTGGGAATCTAATAATTGAGCTGGTCCTGCCCAATCAGAACTTCCACGTACCCTAGAAGGGGATAAAGTCCCCGTAGTGCACATGAAGAGTGTGTCAGGGAAGACAGTCTGGGTTAGTCCTGCCTCGGGCAAAGGCAAACCCATCTGTGGGATTGCTTTCACTTAAGGAAGAGAGAACTAGAGCAGGGCAGGTTTAGATTAGGCATTAGGAAGAAGTTCTTTACAACGAGGGTGGTGAGACACTGGCCCAGGTTGCCCAGAGAGGTGGTGGAGGCCCCATCCCTGGAGACATTCAAGGCCGGGCTTCATGAGGCTCGGAGCAACCTGATCTAGTTGAACATGTCCCTGCTTACTGCAGGGGGGTGGGACTAGATGGCATTTAAAGGTCCCTTCCAACCCAACACCACCTATGGTTCTCTAAGGCCCTGGGGGCACGTGGCAGGTGATGCAGAAGGATGGGGAGCTCTGATATGCACCTCATAGAATCATAGAATCTTCATGGTTGGAAGGGACCTTTGAGATCATCGAGTCCAACCATACACACACACAAAAACCCCCTACAATCTCTGTCACTAGAGCATGCCCTGAAGTGCCAAATCTAGGCGTTTCTTAAACACCTCTAGGGATGGTGACTCAACCACCTCCCTGGGCAGGCCGTTCCAGTGCCTGACCACTCTTTCAGTAAAGGAATTCTTCCTACTATCTAATCTAAACCTCCCCTGCCGCAGCTTCAGACCATTTCCTCTGGTCCTGTCATTATTCACCTGGGAGAAGAGGCCAACACCCACCTCTCTCCAACCTCCTTTCAGGGAGTTGTGGAGGGCAATGAGGTCTCCCCTCAGCCTCCTCTTCTCCAAGCTAAACATGCCCAGCTCCCTCAGCCTCTCCTCATATGACTTGGTCTCCAGACCCCTCACCAGCCTGGTAGCTCTCCTCTGGACACGCTGCAGCACTTCAAGGTCCCTCTTGTACAGAGGGGCCCAGAACTGAACACAGTACTCCAGGCGAGGCCTCACCAGTGCCGAGTACAGAGGCACGGTCACTTCCCTGCTCCTGCTGGCCACCCTATTCCTCATACAAGCCAGAATGCTGTTGGCCTTCTTGGCCACCTGGGCACGCTGCTGGCTCATGTTAAGCTGGCCGGCCACCAGCACCCCCACGTCCTTTTCTGCGGGGCAGCTTTCCAGCCACTCTTCCCCAAGCCCCTGGCGTTGCTTGGGGTTGTTGTGACCGAAATGCAGGACCCGGCCCTTGGCCTTATTAAACCTCATCCAATTGGCCTTGGCCCATCCCTCCAGCCTGTCCAGGGCCCTCTGGAGAGCCTTCCTTCCCTCAAGCAGATCAACACTCCCACCTAGCTTGGTGTCGTCTGCAGTCTTACTGAGGGTGCACTCAGTCCCCTCATCCAGACCATTGATAAAGGTTTTAAACAAAACTGGCCCCAAAACTGAGCCCTGAGGGACACCACTGGTGACCGGCTGCCAAGAAGATTTCACCCCACTAACCACAACTCTCTGGGCACGGCCATCCAGCCAGTTTTTAACCCAGCAAAGAGTACACTTGTCTATGCCACGATTCGCCAGCTTCTCCAGGACAATGCTGTGGGGGACGGTGTCAAAGGCCTTACCAAAGTCCAGAGAGACAACGTCCACAGCCTTCCCCGCATCCAGCAGGCGGCTCACATGGTCATAGAAAGAGATCAGGTTGGTTAAGCAGGACCTCCCTTTCCTAAAGCCATGCTGGCTGGCCCTGATTCCGCGGCTGCCCTGCACTTGCCGTGAGAGCTCACTCAAGATGATCCTCTCCATGATCTTCACTGGTACCGAGGTCAGGCTCACAGGCCTCTAGTTCCCCGGATCCTCCTTCCGACCCTTCTTGTAGATGGGTGTCACATTAGCCACCCTCCAGTCATCTGGTACCTGCCCTGTTGACCAGGATTGTTGATAAATGATGGAGAGAGGCTTGGTGAGCTCTCCCGCCAGCTCCCTGAGTACTCTTGGGTGAATCCCATCCGGCCCCCTAGACTTATGTACGTCTAGGTGCAGAAGCAGATCATCGACTCCTTCCTCCTGGATTATGGGTGGGTTGTTCTGCTCTCCATCCTTACCTTCCAGCTCAGGCGGTCGAACACCCTGGGGATAGCTGGTGTGACTATTGAAGGCGGAGGCAAAGAAGGCATTAAGTATCTCAGCCTTCTCCTCGTCCTTGGTTGCAACTTTCCCCCCTGCATCCAGTAAGGGATGGTGATTCTCCCTGGCTTTCTTTTTGCTGATGTATTTATAAAAGCTTTTTTTGTTGTCCTTAATGTTAGTGGCCAAGTTGAGCTCCAGCTGGGCTTTTGCCTTCCTAATTTTCTCTCTGTAGAACCTAACGAGATCTCTGTACTCCTCCTGAGTTGCCTGTCCCTTCTTCCAGAGGTGGTAAACCCTCCTTTCATTCCTAAGTCCCATCAGAAGTTCCTTATTCATCCAGACTGGCCATTTTCCCCGCCCTTTAGACTTGCGACACTTGGGGACAGCCTGCTCCTGGGCCTTTAAGATTTCCTTCTTGAAGAGTGTCCAGCCTTCCTGGACCCCTTTGCCCTTCAGGACTGTCTCCCAAGGGACCCTCTCAACCAGCGTCCTGAACAAGCCAAAGTCCACCCTCCAGAAGTCCAAGGTGGAGGTTTTGCTAAGCCCCTTCCTTACATCGCTACGAATTGAAAACTTGACCATTTCATGATCACTAAACCCAAGACGACCTCCGACCACCACATCTCCCAGTAGTCCTTCTCTGTTTATCAACAGTAGGTCTAGCAAGGCACTTCCCCTGGTAGGCTCACGTACCAGTTGTGTCAGGAAGTTATCTTCCATGCACTCGAGGAACCTCCTAGCCTGCCTGCTCTCTGCTGTGTTATATTTCCAGCAGATACCCGGCAGGTTGAAGTCCCCAACCGGAACAAGGGCTGGCGATTGCGAGGCTTCAGCCAGCCGCTTATAGAATACTTCATCTGTGTCCTCATCCTGGTCGGGTGGTCTATAGCATACTCCCAGCACAACATCTCCCTTATTTCCCTTCCCCTTCAACCTTACCCATAAACACTCAACTTTATCATCACTGGAATCTAGCTCTATACAATCAAAACACTCCCTGACGTACAGAGCCACACCCCCACCTCTCCTTCCTTGCCTATCCCTTCTGAAGAGCTTATAGCCATCCATCGCAGCATTCCAGTCGTGACAGTCATCCCACCACGTTTCCGTGATGGCAGCTACATCATAGCTTTCCTGCCGCACAACGGCTTCCAGCTCATCCCGTTTGTTGCCCATGCTACGTGCACTCGTGTAGATGCACTTGAGCTGGGCTACCGATTGCGTCCCCATCCTTGGTCCTTTATCCCTAGGCTCATTACTACCGGGCCTGGTTTTATCCCCTTCCCCCTTCGATTCTAGTTTAAAGCCCTGTCCATGAGCCTTGCTAACTCTCGGCCTAGTCCCCTTTTCCCCTTTTGGGATAGGCTTTTCCCATTCTTAGCGAGCAGGCCCGGTGTCCTGCAGATCAAACTATGATCGCTGAACCCAAAGCCCTGCTCGTAGCACCAGTTTCGGGGCCAGGTGTTGATCTGTCCGATTTTCTTGTTCACCCATTCGTCAGTCCCCAAAGCTGGAAGGGCAGAGGAGAACACAATTTGTGCTCCCGAACCCTTGACAAGCCGTCCCGAGGCCCTGAAATCTTTCTTCATTGCCCTCAGACTTCTACTCTCCAGGTCCTCGCTGTCTGCCTGTAAGATCAAAAGAGGGTCATAATCTGAGGGCCGTATCAGGCCAGGAAGCTTCCTGGCTATATCCTTAACACGGGCCCCAGGGAGGCAGCAGAGCTCCCTGTGGGAGGGGTCTGGCCTGCATATGGGACCCTCAGTTCCCCTCAGAATGGACCCCCCTATGACTATTGCCCTCCTCCTGCTCTTCACAGAAGCAGTCTTAATGCGTGGAGCTGGCTGCTTTGGCAACTCCCTGGATGGGGCTTTGTCAGTATCCTTAGTTCCCTCATCATCTATCTCCAGAGGCCCATATCTGTTCTGTACGGGCACCTGGGGGGGCCCTTGTGCATTGCACCCCACCCTAAGGGATAGACAACTTCTGTTACCGTTAGAAGATGCTGCACCCTCAGCTCATGCCATGATCTTATTTGACATATTGGAAATTATCCCAGGTACGAGAGTAGATCCAAAGACAATTTCTAGAAAGCTTTGCAGATCCCGGCTGTTCCTTGGAAGCTCTGCAGCGCAACAGAACCTAAAGAGCGCTGTCAGCAACCATCAGGCCGTGTGCTTCCCTCAGGCGTGCAAAGACCTGATGCTCCTTGACGCGGGTCAAGGCTGTCGCACACCTTTGGTGGCACATCCTGCGTGACACCAAAGGCCTGTGACATGGGCACCAGTTAATTTACATCTGCTGTAGACGTTTGTGTGTTGCCAAAAGGGAGCAGAACCACGAGTGCAGGCTGACGCAGGCTACAGCTCCGCAAGCAAACAGGGTGTACAGACTCTTCTCCTCATACGCAGATTTCCCTGCAAAAGGGTGGGGTTCAGAAACATCGGAAAGGATAAGCAAGTTACCAGTTACTAAACGTGAACATGTCTAACTAGAAGAAGCCTAAAGCGGTTTCACAAAACTGAGGTTTTCCTGCCTGAAAAACTCTTTGTGCTCACAGCTGACATTCCAGCACCAGTATTTTGGGTGTTTTAGCTTTTTATGAGGGCAACCTGACATCGGCCTGACAGTGAAGACTGGCATAACGGGCATCGCAACTGGACAGGGACAACGACCTCAACCAGGCTAGAGTGGAACACCGCAGTGGCTCGCTTATGAAAATGACCCTCGGGACATAACACTGAAGTGGTCAGGAATTCCTCCTGCTGAGCGCTGCTATGCAGAAGGCCTGGAGGATCACTTTGCTTAGCTTTGTGATACCGCGGTGAGATGTCCCTCTGGGTTCCCGTACCTGCAGAACACGCCAGGAGGCTGGGAGGAGGTTGGTGAGGGTGCGTCTCATTCTCCAGCCTGGGTCTCTGAAACTGTAGCTCCGCAGACTCTTATGCTGCTGACTGGCATCTCCGCTAGCAGGATCCTGGCTAGGTGATCGTGCTTCGTGACTCTTTCAAAGAAGAAGTTCAGGCGCAGTTTTGGGGCTCCCTTGGCCAAGTTGGCCCACGACGTTCCTCTGACCACTTGCCCATGAGGGTCGTGGATATGACATTGGATATTCAAGGTGCACAGGGAATGAGCACTCTGCTCCCGCAGGGTGTTCAGCAGCTCGTCAGAGATGCAGTTGTAATTGAAAGTCAGGATGACCAGGCTGTGGAACTTGGCCATCGTTTGGTGGAACAAGGCGCTGCTGAAGACAGGACGGTGGAGGCTGCAGAAATTCTCGACACCGATTTCAGAGAGAGAGCTTTCATTTGTCAAGCAGCTGAGAGAATGCAGAAGCTCACAGCCTTCTTCCAAGGTTACTCTGGCTCCTTTCAAGTTGAGAGAATCAAGCCGTTTGCTCATTCTTTTCAGGAAGGTAGAGAAGTTCTTGAGAAACTGAGCCCTCATCACATTTTCCCGGATCAAGCGGTCTAATCCCAGGTACCCGATGCTCAGGGACACTAGGCAACTGTTACACTCGCCCAGGCATGAAAGAAGATCTCTCATAGTCCCATGACATTTTGGGGTAAAGCCAGTATTGCAAGGATTCCATAACTTGATCTCAAGGCGCTCCAGCTACTTGCCAACTTTCCTGAGGTACCACAGTACACTCTGCAACTCCAGTGTGTCCTCCCTTGAGGGCTGGCCGTAGAAGGTGCTGGTTCTGTTTTTCCAGAGGGATCCCAAGTGCAGGGCCCAATTCCATTTTTTACAGACCAAGGCAGCGTTAGATCTGTCCCTGTCATCTGACCAATGGAAGACACGTCTCAGACAGACATCAGGTAGGTGAGCCCAGGGGCTCTGCTCAGCTTCGCTGTCGTCTTTCGCTGAGAAGACAGTTTTTCACTTCTCTTCTGGGTGTTGAGCCAAACCTAGACGAAGAAAGGTGTGGGTAGATTTCTTGCCATTCCCAACAGCATAGGCTTCCAAGCAAACGCATGAAAGTTTGCTTCTTTAATGGCCTGGGGGGCACAGGGAGTTGGGAGGGGACAGAGCCAGGACAGCTGACCCCAACTGAGCAAAGGGACATTCCGTGCCATTTGACGTCACGCTCAGTATATAAAGCCGGGGAAAGAAGAAGGAAGGGCTGATGTTCAGAGTGATGGCGTTTGTCTTCCCAAGTCACCGTCACGCTGCCAGAGCCCGGCTTTCCTGGCGACGGCTGAACCCCCGCCTGCAATGGGAAGCAGCCAACGGGTTCCTTGTTTGGCTTTGCTTGTGCGCGCGGCTTTTGCTTTGCTCATTAAACTGCCTTTCTCTCACGGCCCGACTTTCCTCCCTTTCCCACTTCCCATTGTAAGAAAGGCAGGTCTTGCTTTTGGGAGGAGAAAAGCCGTTTCCATCAGAGGTGACACGATAAGGGAATGACTGAGACAAAGGGGCTCCAGCAAAGGCTTGTAGAACATCTCTTATCACACAGACAAAAGGACAAACTGATTCCTACTGGATTAGTGTCTAGAAGGGTGGTCAAACATTTAACCAGGGCTAATGACATTGAGCAATTTTTTTACCAAAAAGGAAAGAAATCAGCCAGTCAGATAATCCCTTTAGGTGTAGCATAAAGAGAAGTAAACAGCGGCAGGACATGCGGGAAGAATGTTAGGCGCCTCGCACAGACTGTGAACCCTGGAGTACCCAACCAATGGGAAACAGGGGAGGGAAAAATTCGGCCGGGATTAGGAAATAAAAAGGTGTGGTGTTTCAAGAATGGAAAGTGTGCCTACTTGCTAGGTCACCCGCTCTTGCAAGAGCGTGAACAAAAATGTGCTTCCCAGAGGATTCTGCCTGAGCCTATTTCATTCGGACCGGAACTTATTTCTCCCACCATTCTGTGTGTCCAGAGAAGGGCAAGGGAGCTGCTGAGGGCTCTGGAGCACAGGCCACGGCACCGGGCCCTCAGCCGCCCCACAGCCGGGCGCAGCCCCGCCGCAGGCCCCGGCCCCGGCCCCGGCCCGGCCCACAGCGGCGGCTGATGGCGGCGCTCGGGGGTTCCCTCACAGGACGCGGCGGTGTTCCCCCGCCTCCGATTATTAACTGCTCCTAATTTTTCAGACGGGCAGAGATGATCTGTTACCGAGAATCCCAAGGGAGATCAAGAGAGACTTCTGGGCCTTGGGATGACTAGGAAAGGGCTCAGGAGCGCAAGTCGTGTTCTCCTCTGTCGTTGCAGGCCCAGGGAAGGATGAGGAAAGCAACAGGAAGAGCCAGCAGATCAATACCTGGCTGCGAGCCTGGTGTCAGTGGCAGGACTTTGGGGTTTTTGATCACAGCATGGTTTACAGGACAGCAGGCCTGTTGGAGACAGATGGAATACACCTGCCTCAAAAGGGGAAAAGGATCCTTGCACAGGAGTTGGCAGGGCTCATCAAAGGGGCTTTCAAGTAGATTTGAAGGGGGAAAGGGATGAATCCGGCAGCAGAGACACAAGGGTCATTGATGGGTTAGAAGCTACGGCTGCTCCTGGGAATGGTCAGGTAGGAGTGAAGTCTTCTTCCAGCAAAAAGGTGTCAGGACCAGTAGGCCAGCTGAAGTGCTTCCACACTAATGCCTGCAGCATGGGCAAGAAAGAGGAGGAGCTGGAAGCCATTGTGCAGCAGGACAGCTATGACGTAGTCGCTGTCACGGAAAGGTGGTGGGCTGACTCGCACGACTGGAGTGCTGCATTAGATGGCTACAAACCCTTCAGAAGGGACAGGCAAGGAAGGAGAGGAGGTGGGGTGGCCCTGTATGTTGGGGAGTGTTGTGAACATCGAGACCTTAATGATGGTAAACACCGGGGTTGAGTGTTTCTGGGTAAGAATGAGGGGGAGGGCCAACAAGGCTGATATGACGGTCTGTTATAGACTGCCCAACCAGGACGGAGAGGCAGGTGAAATATTCTGTAAGCAGGTGGGAGAAATCTCACGATTGCTGGCCCTTGTCCTGGTGGGAGACTTCAACCTACCAGATATCAGCTGGGAACCCAATAGAGCTGAGAGGGAAGAGTCTTGGAGGTTTCTGGGGTGTGTGGGAATAAATTCCTGACACAGCTGGTGGGGGAACGCACTAGGGAAGGAGCCCTGCTGGACCTGCTGTGTGTGAACAGAGAAGGACTTGTGGGGGATGTGATGTTGGAGGCCATCTTGGGCACAGTGACCATGAAATGACAGAGTTTTTGATTCTTAGAGAAGCAAGGAAGGGCGTCAGCAGAACTGCCACCATGGACTTCCGGAGGGCGGACTTTGGTCTTTTCAGGAGCCTGCTGGAGAGAGTCTTCCTCTAGGTTTGGCTCAACACCCTGAAGAGAAGTGAAAAACTGTCTTCTCAATGGAAGACGACAGCGAAGCTGAGCAGAATCGCTGGGCTCACCTACCTGATGTCTGTCTGAGACGTGTCTTCCATCGGTCAGACGACAGGGACAGATCTAACGCTGCCTTGGTCTCTAAAAATGGAATTGGGCCCTGCACTCGGGATCCCTCCCTCCTCCATGAAAGATGAACTAGAATTTGGACTACTGGAGGAAACCCCGTCTTACCAAAAAAATACTCAATGGCTTTGGCTAGGCGGTTTTGTGATAAAACACATGGAGGGATGACAATTTTTAATCAGATTGAGAAAAGGTGGACAGCCCCCGGAAGACATGTGGCAGTAAAGGGGATTGTGAGTTCTTGGCCCACATGTTGGAAGTTTTCCGGTGCAAAACCCAAGCAGGAGGCTGGAGGGCAACCATGGTCATACTTCCCATTCCAAAGGCTGCAGATGGGTTATGCTGACGTGCCTCCTGTGAGAGGCATTAAGCACCCGCTGATAATCATGGATCAACCCTCAGGAGGAGTAGAAGCTTTTCCTACAAGGAAAGCTGATCCCCCAGGAGTGGTCAAAGCACTTTTGTGGGAAATCATTCCCAGATACTGACTAAAATGAAACCAGAGGATCAGACAGGGGTTCTCATTTTTCAGCAGGAATACTAAATAATATCTATAAAAGTTCAGCCGGGAGAAGAGAAGGCTCCGCGGAGACCTTGGAGCCCCTTCCAGTCCCTCAAGGGGCTCCAGGAAAGCTGGGGAGGGACTCTGGATGAGGGAGGGGAGCCATGGGATGAGGGGGAAGGGGTTTCCACTGCAAGAGGGGAGATTGAGCTGAGATCTCGGGCAGAAATTCTTGGCTGTGAGGGTGGTGAGCCCCTGGCCCAGGTTGCCCAGAGAAGCTGTGGCTGCCCCATCCCTGGAGGGGTTCAAGGCCAGGTTGGCCGGGGCTTGGAGCAAGCTGGGCTGGTGGGAGGTGTCCCTGCCCAGGGCAGGGGGTGGCACTGGGTGGCCTTTAAGGTGCCTTCCCACCCAAACCATTCCCTGAAGGGGTGGGGCCCTTCTCCTTCTCCTTTTCTCCTTCTCCTTCTCCCTCCCTTCTTGTTATGATTTGAGAAACCCACCACAATTTCTTGTCCTTTAGACAACTGCTCTCTCACCCGATGACCCCTCCCCACCCGGGAAGAGGAATGGGGGAAAAACAAGGAAACAGGAGGGTTGAAAGAGAAATAGATTTACTAGGATAAAACTAAAGAATTTACACTAATAATGCTAAAGAAGCAGTGTCAATCCCGATATCGATATAAAATACCCAAGGACTACACCCAGCCCCTTCCATCAGCAGGAAGCCGTGCACTCCCAGCAGGGGACAGCCAATGGGGGACACTGCGAGTGCTGTGGCTTTGCGAGGAAGGGAAGGGCTCAGGGCTCCGAGACCGCGGCAAGGAGTTCTCTGCACCGCCGCCATCAAGGGAGAGTCGAACTACACAGCAGACTTTGTAATTTATATTAAATGTGATGTTCGTGCTATGAAATAGTCCTGTTGGCAGCTTGGGGCAAGTGCCCTCCTTGTCTTGCTCTTCCTCATCCCCTGCTGCATGTCACCAAGGGGGGCTCTGACTGCCTGTGATGTCACAAAGGGGGGACGTGTCCCCCGGCCACACTATAAAAGGGGGATGCGGTCCCCACTGGAGCCGTCAGCGGATGCTGGGCACCGCAGTCTGGCATTGTCTGGGCAGACTGCAGCCTCGGCCTCTGACACCCCAGCAGTCTTGCGGGTCCCGTCACTGGGGACCCAGGAGGACACTGGGGAGCCGCATCGCGGTTCTGTGCTGGTGACTCGGACCACCGCAGCCACACCGGCGTTGGTGCCATGGGGCGCTCTGACGCCGTGTCTCCCCTGGGCCCTCTCCTCCTGATTGTGACAGGGCTCAGCGTATTCTCAGCTGTGCTGCAGAGCAAGCGGCTTCAGGTAGGTGACTGTTGCACCACACTGTGCTGCAGCATGGGGTGGCGAGGGATGGCATAGGGTGGTGTGGGGTGCCGTGGGGGGCTGTGGTGTGGGACTGGGAGGCGCTCCCGTCTCACCCAGCTCCTGGGGACCTTGCAGAAGTGGTGGAAGAAGAAGAGTAAGAAGAAGCATCAGACAAGCAAGACAGGAGCCCAGCCAGAGAAGCAGAGCGGTGAGTGGCCCCAGCATGGAGCACCCTGCAAACGGCCAACACCCCACGGCGGCCCTGAGCCAGGGCTGTGCCGGGGGCTGCCGGCCGCTCAATCTGTCTCCTCCCGCTGCAGC
The DNA here is from genome assembly GCF_028500815.1 of Rissa tridactyla. Taxonomy (NCBI): domain Eukaryota; kingdom Metazoa; phylum Chordata; class Aves; order Charadriiformes; family Laridae; genus Rissa; species Rissa tridactyla. Next base: position 9,713,012 of record NC_071466.1, on the reverse strand, counting down.
TTCTCGGGCAGTGTATGGAGAAGTGGAGAAATCCCATTCGAAGCAGGAGAAGCGGTGAGTGTGGGGGAGACCCCCGATGCTGCCCCAGACCCTCACCCCGTGCCCTGCCCCTGCCTGCGCTGGGCAGCCCTGCCCACCGGCCAAGGGGGGTGCTGCCCGCAGGTCCCGCTGGGTTCTGGGGTGCAGTGGGGTCTCTTTCTCCTCCTCTGCAGGGCGAGTGCGGAGGCCTTGAACAGGAAGCATCGCTCCCCACGGGCCCCGCTTGTCACCATGGATTCTGTGACTGACAGAGGCTGCTCTTCCCTCAACTCCCTCTACTCCTTCCCGGAGCGCCGGCCTAGTGCGATGGCGGAGCTGGCAGCACTCGACCGCTCAGGACCCCGCCATCCCCCCAGGGCTGTCAACGGGAGGGTGGAGGAGCCAGGGCCAGCCCTCTGCCAGGAGCCCCCACAGGAACTGCCGACAAGGACCAAGCAAGAGCCGGTCCCCAGGGAAAGCAGGGACAGGGCGCAGAGCCCTGTGGACACGCAGCCTTCACCCTACAGCCCCCCAGCCATGGCCTCGGACCAAGGGGAGCTGGTCATGGAGCTCCTCCGCTGTTTCGAGTGCACCCAGGAGATGGCCAGGCAGTGCTGTGAGATGCTGAAGGTGCTGCAGGCCCGTTGGCAAGGGGCAGCGGGGGCCTGTGATCGGAACCTCCCCGGGGAGCCCTTCCATCCCCTGGGCACGATGGCGGCGCAGGAGCAGCTGGGGGCCACAGTGAAGCCCCAGCACCTGGGAGTGGAGCGGCCATGGGTGGATGCAAACACTGATAAGGCTGAGGATGGGGACATGGACAAGGAGGAGGACACAGGACCAGAGAGAAGTGTGAAGGAGAAGGAAAGGAGCAGCCCTGTGGAGCTCGGCAGGGGGAGCCTGGCGGAAGTGAAGAGAAACAGCAAGATGGGGCCGGGCAAGAACAACTCCATGGGGCCAAGCACCAGCAGCCCCCCAGGCTCAGGCAGGAGCACCCCCACGGATGCGGAAGGGAGGAGGGACAGGGTGCAGAGCCCCGTGAATGTGGTTCCACCACCCAGCAGCCCCCCAGCCAAGGCCACGGACGACAAGTTGTTCTACTTGGAGCTCTTGGACACTGTCAAGACCTTGGAGGAGGAGAGGCAGCAGCACGGCGAGGTCATGGACAGGGAGTGTGACCAGGCGTCCCCAGGGCTGTGCCCACTAGGACGGTGCGTGTGTCAGTGCTGCACCTGGCTCTGGCACCGCCTGAAGGACTGCTGGAGACGCTGCTGCCAGCCGCGCCGTGTCTGCTTCAGCAATTTCCCCCAATGGGTGGGAAGGGTGGGGCCGGGAACCCCCTGGGGTGCCCCTCTTCTGAACCAATAAAAAAGTCAGTATTTTCTCTATCCCTGGTGCTGTGGTTCATCCACCCTTCCCGCAGCTGGGGGTGTTACCCCCTCAGTGCCCAACCCCAGTGCGACAGGCTGGCACCCACGAAACTCGGGGGGAGGTGGTGGCTGATACACCCCGATGGGTGTGTTGGCGCCTGACCCCTGTCCCAGTTGAAGTGGCTGCAGGTCCCCCTGGACAGAGGGAGATGGCCAGGAGAAGGACCCAGAGGGAGACGGCCGGGACAGGGACCCCGGCGCAGCTGGGGATGCTGAGGATCGGGCCCTGCTCCTGGCTTAAGGATGCGGAGGAGAAGTGATCCCCCCGTCAGGTGCTGCCCGTGGGCCCTGCTGGGGTCCAGGGCGCAGAGGGGTCTCTTCTCTCTCCTCCTCTGCAGGGCGAGTGCGGAGGCATTGAGCAGGGACAGGGTGCAGAACCCTGTGTACATGAAGCCTTCACCCCCAGAGCGCCCCACCCCACCCCACCGCCCCCCAGCCATGGCCTCGGACCAAGGGGAGCTGGTCGTGGGGCTCCTCTGCTCTTTCGAGTCCACCCAGGAGATGGCCAGGCGGTGCTATGAGATGCTGAAGGTGCTGCAGGCCCGTTGGCAAGGGGCAGCGGGGGCCTGTGATTGGAACCTCCCCGGGGAGCCCTTCCATCCCCTGGGCAGGATGGAGGCGCAGCAGCAGCTGGGGGCCACAGTGAAGCCCCAGCACCTGGGAGCGGAGCGGCCGTGGCTGGAGCTCCACAGACCCCGATGGCTGCGGGTGTTTAGAGCATCGAGGGGTTGAGTCGTAGTCGGGTTTTCTGCTGCGTTCAGGCTGTTTCAGCCACTTACCAGCCCGATCTCCAGCCGAAACAGGGCTGGTTTTTGGTTTTGGTGCTGAGCTCTCGCTGACGGCCTCACGCAAGAGCATTAACTTGGGTTTGGCTGAGCATCTGCCTGCACCCAAGTGCGGTTCGCTCACACAGCAGGGCTGCACCCCTCACCGTCCCCTACCCGCGCAACAACCTGCACCCGCCCCTGAACGTGGCGGCTTCCCCTTGTGCGGCTCCAACGGCAGCTTCCCCTTCAAATTCCCCCGCTTCAACCCGGTGAGAGCCCTGCAGCTGCTGTGGGACCCTGCCAGCCACCTGTGGGCCCCCAGCACTGGGGCATCACCCGCCTCCAGCTGGGGGCTCTAGCACCTCCAAGGGGGGGGGTCACTTCTCCGCATCCTTCTGCCAGGAGCAGGGCCTGATCCTCAGCATCCCCAGCTGTGTCGGGGTCCCTGTCCCGGCCGTCTCCCTCTGCCCAGGGGGACCCCCAGCCGCTTCGAACTGGGATGGAGCAGGCAGGGGTCCCCCAGGGATGCTGGTGGCCGAGTGTCCCGGGCAAGGGGCACTCGTCCAGGGGTGTCCCAGGGGTGGGCGATGATGACCCCAGCCCCTTCGCCTGCCTTTGAGACGAGAAGAACCAAGAATGCCGGAGCAGCCCAGTAGGAACCTCCTCACCCCCAGTGCTGTGGGAACAGGGTGCTGCCCCCCCACAACCTGCCCCATGTGTCTTCCAAGCAGTGGCTGGGGAGTGGGGAGAGATGGAAGCCCCCCGCCAGCACCATCGACTCCTCCATGGCACCCATGCCACAACCTGCCCCTGTCCTCGGCAGCATGATGGGGGAGGTGGGTCAGCACAAGCACCACGTCCCGGCTCAGCAGGGCCAGATCCGGCGTCAGATCCCGCAGGAAAAGGCGCAGCCCTCCGGCGGGACGGCACCCGTACCCAGGTTAAACAAAGGCAATTTATCCCACAGGGGTTTCCTGACCGTCCCCCGCAGCCATGCTGCCGGGCAGGGGGGGCACCCGCTGCTCTGGGCGCTCGGAGGTTGTTGGTGGGGGGGGAACGGTCGGTAAAAATAACCGTGAGGACGGAGGCAGGGGCTGGATCTGGGCCCGAGCGATCCCGGCCGGGGCTGCTATAAAAAGAAAGAGCGACCACTTCTCACCTCTCCGGGCAGCAGCGGGCGGGCGGCTGAGGGATTGGGTGCCGCGGGAGCAGCACCCCGACCCCGCGCTTGCCGCAGGGTGCAGGTAACGCTTCTCGGCTGGGCTCCTGGGAGGTTTGCTCCCGGACGGGGACCTGTGGGCTGCCGGGGCTGCACTGTTTAACGCAAGTAACGGGGTCGGGGTCTCAGCCCGTGACGGGGTCGAGGTCTTAGCCGGCGCTGGGAGGTGTGCCGAGCGGGGTGTTCCTGGCCGAGGATGCAACCTGGGGGGGGTGATTTCCCCAAGCCTGCCCCCCTGCTTCTCTCCTCAGACCTTCCCAGGCCCCGCTGCCCTCCCTGAGCTGACCCAGCTCCTTCTCCTCCACTTCCCCAGCTGCTTGCAGAGGAACCGGCTGCTTCCCTGCCCGGCACTGCAGCGGCTGGGGTCTTCCCCTGGGGAGGTTCTGCCCTCCATGGAGCATCTGGTGCTGGGTTTGGTGCTGCTGGCCAGGATCCTGGCCGCCGGCAACCCCCTGCACTGGCGAGACCGCGAGCCCGTGAAGGAGGTGGCACTGGATGTGGCCCCCACCTCCTTCGACGACCAGTACAGGAGCTGCGGCCGCATGATGGAGGAGGAGCTGGAGGAGCTGAACCGTACCGAGTTTGCCAACAACAGGATCTACGCCGAGGCCTGGACTCAGGCCGCTGCCGAATGGCGGAGCCGGCGGGGCCGCGACCCCCAGCCACCAGCGCTGAGGCCGGAGCAGATGGTGGCCGTCATGGCGTACACCCTGCAGGGACCCCTGCACCAGGCGTTCAACGCGGCCGTGCGTGAGGCCGGGCGCTCCCGCGAGGGATACCTGAGCACCTTCCACTTCAAGGTGCTGCATTTTCTCCTGAGCAAGGCCCTGCGCACCCTGCGGGACGCGCAGCCCCACCGCTGCTACCGCGTCTACCGTGGAGTCCAGGGCATCCGCTTCACCGCCCGGCACCAACAGAACGTCCGCTTTGGCCACTTCACCTCCACCTCCCTCCAGAAAAATAGGACCCTGCCCTTCGGCCAGGACACCTTCTTCTCGGTGGACACCTGCTATGGCGTCCCCATCAGGAACTTCTCCTTCTTCCCCGAGGAGGAGGAGGTCCTCATCCCGCCCTTCGAGAGCTTTGAGGTCACCAACGTCACCCGCAGTGGGGACAGAGCCCTCATCCAGCTCCGCTCCCAGGCCACGTTCAGCACCTACAACTGCGAATGGGTGAAAGGTGACATCTCCTGCGACCGTCCCTCCCCGCCACAGGCTGCAGGGGACAGGGAGGGGGTGGGGGGTCTGCCGGGAAGGGGGACCTCGATCGGGGGCGGGGGGGGGGGGGGGGAGTTTGACTTCGGGTGCGCGTCTTCACACGTCTCCCAGCCGCTCTCCCCCGGGGTTTGCAATGGGGGTCCTTGGCGGCACGGCACGGCATGGCAGGGTACAGCACAGGGCAGCATGGCACAGCATGGCACAGCATGGCACAGCATGGCACGGCCCAGCACGGTACGTTAGGGTACAGCATGGCATGATGCGGCATAGGATGTGTTGGGTTGGAAGGCACCTTTAAAGGTTATCTAGTCCAAAGATGCCGTGGCGTGGCATGGCCCAGGACAGCACGGCATGACGTGGCATAGTGCAGGACAGCACGGCACAGCATTGCACGGCATGGCACAGTGTGGCCTGCAATGCAGGGCATGGCACGGGTCAGCACAGCACGGCACGGCACGGCATGGCACGGCACGGCATGGCACAGCGTGGCATGGCACGATGTGGCATGGTACAGGGGAGCATGGCATGGCATGACATCGTGCAGGACAGCATGGCACGGCGCAGCATAGCATGGCATGGCATGGCATGGTGCAGGACGGCATGACATGGCTCAGCAGAGCATGGCACGGCATGGTGTGGTGCAGGACACAATGGCACAGCATGGCATGGCATGGCATGGCATGGCACAGGGGAGCATGGCATGGTGTGGCGTGGTGCAGGACAGCACAGCATGGCACGTTAGGGCACAGCATGGCATGGCATTGCATGGCATGGCACAGGACGGCATGGCACGGCACGGCACAGCACAGCATGGCATGGCGTGGCGTGGTGCAGGACAGCACAGCATGGCACGTTAGGGCACAGCATGGCGTGGCGTGGCGCGGTGCAGGACAGCAGGGCATGGCCGGGCTGGGGCAGGGAGTGTGCAGCGGCCGCGCAGACGGAGTTGCTTTCTTTGGCAGAGAAGCGATGCCAGAACCAGACGTGCGACTTCAGCGCAGGTGAGCCCGGGGTCCCCGCTGCAGACGGGGAGGGTGCCCCTGGCCGGGTCCCCCCCCCGGCTGCCCCTGACCCCCTCTCTGACCCCCCCCAGGCAGGAGCATTGCCAGGGACCCCCGGCTCCTCTGGGGGCTCCTCCTGGCAGCCACGGCCCTGGCAGCCGCTGGGAGCCCCTGAGCCACGATGGCACCGCTGCCACGGCCCCACGGCGAGGGACAGAGGCCGGGGATGGCAGCCACCAGCTTCACCCAGACGATGGGACGGGACGGGGCAGCAGATGGGGCTGGGGGTGCGGGGACAGCCCCGCTGCACCCCCTGTGCCCAGCTCAGCCCTGCCATGGTGCCACCGGCCCCGGGACGCGCCGGCAGCCCTGGGGACACCGTTGGAGCCCGGATGAGGCCTTTCGCAGAGCCGCGGCCGGAGCTTTTGGATGCAGCTGAGCGTGGGATCCCCCACCAAGGATGGGGGCTGGCGCTGCTGGGGACCGGGACGGGGACACAGCGAGGCTGGTTTTGGGGGTGTCCATGCCCAGCCACCTGCTCCGTCGCTCGCCTTCCCCTGGCTCCCAGAGGAATAAAGACTCGCTGCAGCAGCGGGGTGTCTCCGGGGGTTTCCTGTGGCTCGCTGGGCTGGGGGCAGCTCCTGGGGGCTGGAGCCCACCCCTCCCACCATCCCCATTCCTCCCACATCCACAGCGTCCCGCAGAGCGATGCTTGCGCCCCGGGTCCTGCTTGAGAGGTCTTGGCGGGGGTCCCCTGCCAGGGTCAGTTCCCCTGCCTGCAGCCCCTGGGGGTCGCAGCCCCCCCCCAGCACCCAGGGGAGCAGGGAGGGAGCTGGGGGGGTGGCACCGGCCACCCCAGCCCCGGTTCCCAGGAGCAGGACTCCGCTAGGACAAGACAGGTGGGGGGCTGCCCCATAGAGCAGCATGTGGGGCTCAGCAGAGCCGTGCTGGAAGACAGCCCTCACCCGCCCCCCCCCGGCAAGTGCAGAGTGGGATGCGATGGGCCCAGCTCCCCAGGGGTCCCTGCGCCCCAGGGCTCCCCACCCTCCTCCTCCTCCTCCTCCTCCTCCAGGGCAGGGCGCAGCCGTGGGGCAGGACCAGGGCTGGCCGCAGCTCTCCAGCCCCTGGCCAGGCAGGGAGGGGGTCAGGGATAGATCCTGCCCTCGGCAGGCACCAGAGCCACCTCCTCTCCCACCCTCCTCACCCCACGGGTGCCCTCTGCACCCACGGGCAGCCCCGTCCCCACAGACACGGGTGACACTGGGCAGCCTTGATGTGCTTTAATAGACCCTGGGGTCCCACAGCCGGCTGTGGGCAGGTCCCGGGGCCGGCCCGGGCATCAGCCCCTGCTTGGTGAGGGGCACCGGGAGCCCCCCGCACAGCGGGGCCGGGAGACGAGGGGCCGTGCAGACCCCACGGCGGGGCACGGAGACTGGCCTCCACGGAGTTGTCACGTCCCCACGCAGTGGCGCGGGCCCATGGGAGCGGGGACCCGCACCACGGGGCGCTCACCCGTCACGAGTTGCTCCCCGGTCTCAGCCCAGTCCCCCGCTCTCAGCCAGGGCCGGGGCCGGTGCCGGGAGCGGCCACCGCAGCTGCCGGGTGTCGACGCCGAGGGGGCTGAGCACTACGCAGGTGAAGTTGGTGTGGAGGTGCCGGGGGTCGAAAGAGTTGAAGTGCAGGTCGCGGCGCAGCGTCACCCCCGAGCCCCGCGGCTCCTCTCTGCGGACCCAGAGGGGACACGTCAGCACCTGCCCCCAGCTCCGTGACACCCCCCGGGGCTGGGGGACCCGTCGGCAGCCCCACGGTCCCCCCCGACCCTGTACTCACAGCACCGTCCCCTCGTGCACGGCCCCGTCCGGGTGCAGCTTCTCCACGAAGGAGCCGTTCCCCAGCCAGTAGAGCAGCGTGAGCTCGGGAAGGACGCTCGTCGCCTCACATGAGACCGTCACTCTCTCGCCTGGAGCCGGAGGGGACACAGGGGTCAGAGGGGCTGCGAGGGTCCCCGGTGCCCCCTGTGCCAAGCTGCCACAGGCACAGCCCCCCCACCCACCCAAAGGTGAACGTCCCCCACCTCACCAGCACCCAAAAAATCTCGGCTGTGGGTGGAAGATGCATCTCGTGTGTTTGCTGGGGCTGGCGCGGGAGCTGACACCACCCCCCACCCCGTGCCTCCCCCGAGATGGGGGTCTCACTGCAGCGCCCCCCCCCCCCCATCCCCATGGCCCCGGGGGTCACTCACCTGGGCGAGGGGGCTCTGCCGGCATCCGCAGGTCGGTGATGCTGGGGGGCTGCAGGGCCATGGCAGCTGGAGGGGAGCAGAGCAGGGTGAGGCGGGGGGGCAAGAGCTGCCCCCTGAGACCCCACAGCTCCGGGGTGGGCAGGAGGGCAGGGTCCCGCAGAGGGGATGGGGGCATGGCTCATCCCCAGCACTCCCCACAGGCCCCCTGGGGGGGACACAGAGCCAGGAGCTGGCCCTCCCCCCCCGAGTAGCCCCCACTTACCCATGCGGTGGGAGGCCAGGGCCCAGCAGAGCAGGGACAGCAGGAGCCAGGCGGGGGGGCCGGGGGTCCCTGCGGGCAGAGATGGGGCTCAGCACCAGGCACCCCGGGATGGATGCACCCCCCCCAAGCCCGGGATGGTTCCCTGCAGCATCTTCCCCCCCCAGCATCCCTTCAGCATTCCTCCCCCCGGCCCCCAGCACGCACAGCCCCCCCAGCAACCCTTCCTCCCATCATCCCCCCCCATCATCCCCCCAGCATCCCCCGAGCCCAGGATGGTTCCCCCCAGCATCCCCCCTCAGCATCCTCCCACACCACCATCCCCCCCCCAGCATCCCCCCCCACAGCATCCCCCCACCAGCATCCCCCGAGGCCAGGACTGTCCCCCACCCCCAGCATTCCCCCACCATCCCCCCCCCAGCACACATACCCCCCAGCACCCCCTCCTCCTATCACCCACGCCCCCCATCATCCCCTGAGCCCAAGACAGTCCCCCCCAGCATCCCCCCCCCAGCATCCCCCCACACCACCACCCCCCCCCCTCAGCGTGCCCCCCCACAGGATCCCCCCCCCAGCATCCCCCGAGCCCCGGAACGGCCCCCCCCGCCAAGGCATCACCCCAGGGTGCCCCAAGTCCCGGTGGGTGCCCCCCAGGGGTGCCCCGGCCCTCCCCCCCGCCCCGCTCCCCCCGCGGCCGTACGGGCAGGGCGCAGCGCGGCCATGGTGCGGCGGCGCCCGGGGCGGCCCGGCTTTATGGGGCGGCCCGTGGGGGGGCGGGGAGCGGGGGGGGGGGGGAGCCCCGTGACTCACCGGGAGCCGCCCTCGGTCCCGGCCCCGCCACCGGCACCGGCACCAGCCCCTACGTGCCTACGGGCCCCGTGTCCCCCAGCCCCCCCCGGGGGGGGCTTTTGCTGAGCCCCCCCCATCCCCTGGGATGTGCCCATTGTCCCCCCCGTGTCCCCTGTGCTGTTCCCTGAGCCCCTCATGACGTGCCCAGTGTCCCCTGTGTCCCCGTGTCCCCCAGCCCCCCGTGCCTTTCCCTGAGACCCGCCATGACCCTGGGATGTGCCCAGTGTCCCCCCATGTCCCCGTGTCCCCCAGCCCCCTGTGCCTTTCCCCAAGCCCCCCATGACCCTGGGACGTGCCCAGTGTCCCCCCATTGTCCCCGTGTCCCCCAGCCCCCTGTGCCTTTCCCCAAACCCCTCACGCCATGCCCAGTGTCCCCCCATGTCCCCGTGACCCCCAGGCCTTGCCCTGAGCCCCCCCACAACCCTGGGACATGCCCAGTGTCCCCTCATGTCCCCTGTGCCTTTCCCTGAAGACCCCCTGCCATGCCCAGTGTCTCCCCGTGTCCCATGTCCCCTGGAACAGCACTCCATGTCCCCCTGAGCCCCCCCACGTCCCCCTGGACCCCTCAGCCCTCTGCACACCACGGTCCCTCTGCCCTTTGCCCCACACACCCCTGTGCCCCATGTCCCACAGCCCCTCTGTCACCAGCCTCGCTGCATCCCATGTGTCGCCCCTCCCCCCCCCCCCGCCCCACATCCCCCTGTGCCCGTGGCGAGCAGCCGCGGGCAGGAGGGGGCCCAGCCGGCCACCCCGTGTCCATCGCGTGGTGTCACAGGGCTTGGGGACATCCCCAGGGCTGGTGGCAGCACTGGCGAGTCCGGGGCTTCTGGGCTGGCAGGGGGGATGCAGGGTCTGGGCAGAGGGAGGTGAGTGAAGCCCCCCACCCCGGGACTTAGCAGCCACGCTGGGTGCTGGGGGGAGCCCTGGGGGCTTGGGGACCCCCAGCTCCAGGGTACGAAGGACGCAAACCCCCAGGGACTCAACCAGGGCTTCGTTCCGGCGCTCGACCATGGTGGAGCCGGTGCTGGGGACTGGCGAGGAACGGGAACAGCGGGACCCCCCCCCACCAGAATCCGGCCCCTCTGCCATGGCAGAACCCCCCCGGAGCCCCAGGGGGGGACCGGCAGGAGAGCAGCAGGCAGAGGGGTTTCTGTAACCCCCCGAGCCCCAGCGGCAAACCCGGGGGAAGCCCCTGGGCTCCTCCACTCTGGGCAGGGCCAAGGCAGCGAGCCAGCGTGGGCATGGCCACTGGCCACGCGAGCCCTCGGGCGGGGGCAGCTCCCGCAGGGTGGGCACAGGACCAACGCGCCGCCCGGAAAAAAGCCCCTAAAACTCCGGGCAGTTTCCCAGCAGTTGTTATCACCAGTTCCCAGAAGGGCAGGACGGCAAACGGGAGAGGGGTTATCACTGGGACCTCTCCACGCCTGCCAAGGGCGGCATGTCCCCTCCTTCCTGCCGGGATGAGGCCAGCGGCCGCATCCTTCCCGCTGTGCCGGGATGTGACAGTGCCAGCCCGGGGGTCCTGCAGGCAGCGAGGGGCCGGAGGCAGCTACCAGGGGGGGACACACCAAGCACCCTCCGCTCCCCCACCCCATCCTTGCTCCCCACGAAAGCCCGACCCAGCCGAGCTCAGGGTGCCACCAGGTGAAACACACGGAGGGGGTGCTTTGTCCCCAGACACGTAGCACCCACCCCCCCGGAGGACACGAGGAACCCACAGCCTCGCCCCGGGGCAGGGAAGACGATCAAAAAAAAAAAAAAACCCGGGGCCACCGTTTCTGTTTCCAGGACTCTATTTCTTGTGTTTGGCACAACATCGCGACGTGGTTTCGCCGGAAAGAAAACCAAAAGGACTCGGCGGGGCACGTGGCGCGGCCACGCCAGGTCCCCCCCAGGGCTGACGCAGCCCCCGCTGCACCCGCAGCTGAGCCGCCGCCGCTTCCCGAATCCCCCGCACGACACGGCGCAGCCCCTCGCACCAGGAGCGGGGTGACATTGTCTCGTGTCCCCCCCTCCGCACCCCCCTTCCAGACCTCGGGGCACACGGCTCGAGCTTCCACGCTGCTGGGAGAGCCACCCCCAACACGCCCCGGCCGCTCCCCAGTGCTGCGGACCTTGCCCCCGCGCACGCTGCTGTCACGGGCTGTACCCACTGGCTGCCAAAAACGTGAGTTCAACATCCCTTACGGAGCCACGGCTGCGGCACCGAACGATGCTGGGGCAGGGAAACACCGGCGCCATCCCAGCCCTTCGCTCCATCCCTTTTCCGACAGCGCCAAGAAGAGCAGCCCCCAGTGAGGCGTCCCCCGGCGGCAGGGGCAACGCGCTCCCGGGCCGCTCTTGACGTACCGTCACCGCCACCGAAAGGGACGCAGGGGGAGAAATGGCACCGCGCCGTGCCCCGGCTGCCCCCCAACGCCGCCGGGGAAGGAACATAGAAAAGAGGGGAGCGTACAAAAGGGGCACCCGAGGCGCGGGGGAGCAGCTCGGTTCCTCCCCGCGCACCCACGGCACCAAACAGCCAAGAGTCCGGCCTGCGGCGCTGGGTGCTGGGGCAGCCGAGCATTCCCCCCCTGCCCCTTGGCCAGGACGCTGAGCTCCAGCCCCACGCAGGAAAGGGGCCCAAAAGTGATCCTGCTGCCCCACATCCCTTCCTGGCCGCCGGCAGGGCTGCTCCGGGGAGCCGGCGTCGCAGCGGCAAAGCCTCGGCCCCCTCCCCATCATAGCGGCAGGAGATGGAGATGGAGAACAGCCCCCAGCCCGGAGCTCGGCACAGCGGGGCCGTGGGGAAGGGGCTCGGGGAGGGAAACGGGACAAGCGTCTCTTCTTCTGCAATAGAAAGTTTTAAATACGCTCATTAAAATAATTGCTTTTAAAAAAAAAAAAAAACGACTCTCCCAGCCCTAGTGGGAGGGGCCCCAGGGCAGAGTCCTCCCTCGGCCCTCCACGCCGCGGTCCTCGGGGCGGCCGAGGTCCTGAGAGGTGACGGAGAAAAGCCAGCGTCCCCAGCCGGCGGCTGTCCCCTGCCCTGGGCGCGCATCCTCTCCTGGCTCCGCGGCTCCCCACCGCCTGCTCTTATTCCAGCCCCAGGATGTAGTTGATGCCCTGGACCAGTCCGATGATCACCGGCTGCCAGGCCACCAGGTAGCGCAGCCAGTCCAGCAGCTGCCCGTACATAACGTGGGGCCTCTCCCAGCTGGGCGAGGAACAGTTAAAGAAGAAGTTAAAGAAGGAATTAAAGGGCTGGAGCCCCTCTGCTGTGAGGACAGGCTGAGAGAGTTGGGGGGGTTCAGCCTGGAGAAGAGAAGGCTCCGCGGAGACCTTGGAGCCCCTCTGCTGTGAGGACAGGCTGAGAGAGTTGGGGGGGTTCAGCCTGGAGAAGAGAAGGCTCCGCGGAGACCTTGGAGCCCCTTCCAGTCCCTCAAGGGGCTCCAGGAAAGCTGGGGAGGGACTCTGGATGAGGGAGGGGAGCCATGGGACAAGGGGGAAGGGGTTTCCACTGCAAGAGGGGAGACCGAGCTGAGATCTCGGGCAGAAATTCTTGGCTGTGAGGGCGGTGAGCCCCTGGCCCAGGTTGCCCAGAGAAGCTGTGGCTGCCCCATCCCTGGAGGGGTTCAAGGCCAGGTTGGCCGGGGCTTGGAGCAAGCTGGCCTTTAAGGTCCTTTCCCTCCCAAACAATTCTGTGATTCTATAAAAGAGCCACAGGGAGAGGGGCTGAGAGGAGCACAGCCCAGCCAAAGCTGCCACAAAGGGACCGGGAGACGCCGCCCCAACGCTCTGCAGCAGCAGGTGCCCAGGGAGGGATGGCTCCGGCCAGGCTCTCCTCGGCTGCACCCCAACAAGGAGGGTCTGGGGTGCAGGCAGGTGTCCCGTGGGATGCAGGAGGACCCGGCTTCACCATCCCATGGGACAGACACGACCTGCCGTCGCGGGTGGCAAACCCAGCACCTGGCCCCGCAGGGACTCGCACTCCTCACAGGAATGGCCAGAGGTGGAAAAGCAAAATCTGGGGCTCAAGTCACCCCCTGCAGCGGTGCAGGGAGGGGGACGGGGGCAGCATGGGGGGCTGAGCCCTCCCGTTGGTGGGCAGGGTCCACGGGGGTTGACAGTGAAGGGCTTCATGACATTTTTGTCTTCAGACAAGGGAGCAGCAGCCTCGGTGGAGCCCGTGGCCTCCCAGTTCCCCCCGATGTGCCCGCTGCTCCGGCCCAGGCGACATGCCCAGCTTGGGGGACAGATTTTTGCAGCGTCTCTGTCACCGCTGGGTGCCGGCAGCGACCTGCCTGGGGTGCCAGGCAAGCCTGAGTGAGCAGCCAGCAGCTCCCAGGCACAGCCTCTACCCACTGTTGCCCCTCACAAAGCACTGGGTGCCACGAGGGGAAAGGATACGGGTTACTGAACATCCTCTTGAGATCCACCTTCTCTTTGCAGTAGGGACACGTCTGCTTCTTCCCGACGATGCACCAGCCCCGGATGCAGAACTCGTGAAACCTGGGAAGCAGCACGTTAAGGGGAACCGCCTGGGCTGGAGGAGGGGGGACAGGACCGAGCGTGGAGGAAACCCATCGAGGTTAAACAAAGTCACCCCCACGCCGCTGTGCGGGGGACATGAACCACCCATGCCGTGCATGGACGGCCACGTTGCACAACCGCAGCCTTTTCCTAGAAGGCGCAAGCACCTTCCAGGCACAACGGAAGGGGCTCATGGGGCAGTGGGATGGGGAGGGATCACGAGGGCTGTGACCAACACGCCGGGCACCGGTGAGACAACAAACCCTTCACCGACGGTGCCCGGCGCAGACGTAGCCCGGCACACGCTCGCACCGGGGCTGGGTTAGACCCGCACAGGCAGCGGCTGCAGCGAAACTCCTTGATACGAGGGCGAGAGCCGGCAGCAGAGGACAGGCAGGGACAAGCCTGGCTGTGACATGCTGGGGCTTCGAGCACTTGGGAAGGTTTGTCCAGCCCAGGAGAGCTCTGCGAACCCGACCGCGTGTGTTACACACGGCTCTTGCAAAGGCTTCCCAGCCCATTAACAACATATTCAAGGAATTTCTCCCACGGTCTGATTTCCAGGCGCCAGCTCCGCTCTGTCACGGCAGACGGTAACAAGGGTTTGCCCAACCTGAGCACGGCCTGGAGAAATCATGCAGAAACATGAGGTGGCGCAGCTCCGGGGTGAGGAGAGGCTGCTGGGCCTGCCGGGAAACTGCCACACACCAGGGTGTCACCGAGCAAACGGAAACTCCCCCAGGGAAACGCCTCTGCTGCTCAAAGGTAATGCCGGAGAGCAGGAGCGGGACCTGCTCCCTCCTCAGCCCTGGAGCGGAGGGCTACCGAAGTGGTTCAGGGCTGCCAGCCAGCCCCAGGGATCACCACGAGCACTGACCCCTCCCGCAGCCACAACCCCGCCGAGCTGCCGCAGAGCCCGGGGTGACAGGCAGGCACAGACCCCGCCGCGGGGCCGGTTGCCGGGGCCAGGCCAGCGTAAACCTCGCCAAACAGTTTCCAGCACCTAAATTTAGGCAGCGAGTTTTGCCGGCCTGACCTTTGCTCAGGCCCAGTTTGGAAACCACCTCGCAGCCAGTAACGCAAGCGGTGCCAGAGGACATCCCATCGCCACAGCTGAGTCACCGCTGGAAAATTCCCCCCCCCTCCGCCCCCCGCGATCCCTCCCAGCTGAGACACCACCAGGACTTCCACTTTCATAACTGACGGCGCATCCATCAGCTGACGGGGAGGGCTGAGCAATTCCAAGGTGCCAGAAACCCCACGTGCAACCGGAGTCACCAGGGGAGTTCTGGGGAAGGAGGAAGCTGCCGGGCTGCGGCTGAAGCAGGCAGCGACCGGCAGCACGAGACCCAGGGGGGCTGTTTTCTGAGGGTTGCCATGTAGGACAGGCGGTGTTTTCCCCCTGACTCTTCCCTTCGGAAGCTCTCAGCCACAGCGCTGGCTCTCCGAGAAGGGGCCAGCGTGACAGCGACAGCCCAGCTCGGCTGGACCGGGGACACTTCGTGTCCCTATCTCACCCCACCAGAGCTGGCACAGGGGCAAGGTCCCAGCAGATTTGGTAAAGGCAGCTGGAAAGGGAAGCGCAGCTCCACGGCGGCTCCGTCAGAGCCCGGAGCGGGGGCAGCTGGAGAGGGGAAGGAAGAGGAAACAACCACTTGTAACAACACACGAAGGCGGCGAGGAAGTGATTTCAGGGACTTCACCTCTTTCCATGCCAAGTCAGCTATGACACAGGCAAGGATCACGTGCAAAATCAGCAGAGCAGCCCAAGGCTGGTGGTTCTTCACCCCGGGTGGGGGAAGCCGTGGGGCAGGAGAAGCCGTGGGGCAGGAGCTCCCTGCTGCCAGCCCCGGCACGGAGCCGGCGAGGGAACGGGCTGGCTCCGGAGGAGAAGGATACACGTGGTTGCAGGAGAGGCGGTAGGTGTTCTCGATGATCCCCTCCTCGTTGACGTCCACGAAGATCTGCTGGCCGCAGACGGCGCAGACGCTGTCGGAGAGGTGCTTGGTGGGCATCCCCGAGGCGCTGTAGAACTGAGCGAGGGCAGAGCAGAGGGAGAGCGGTGACAGCGGGAGGACACGCGGCCCACGCCCGCCTCGGCACGGCTAAGCTTTAAGGAGGGCTGGGGTCTGCGCCCGAGGGAGTCCAGCCTCAGCCTTTTGGGCTTAAAAACCTTGTTACAGGTCCAGCTGCGGGAAACAACTACAACAGGACAGGGAGCTGCTCAGTGACACGGTGGCCCATCACACCCCAACCCCACGCACCCCCCTCCACATACCGGGGACCACCCCCCTTTGCTCTTCAACAGCAGGGGGCAAGAGCAGGACAAGCTGGAGGTCACAGCTTTGACCCAAGATGACAGCCTTGGGCTGGTGGTCAAATACGGCCCGAGCCATCAAATACAGCCCGAGCCTCCAGCCCCGCGGGTTCCTGAAGCTCGGATGGCTGAAGAACAAAGCCATTTCCAAGCCCCCTGGGCTCAGCACCGGCCCGATGCAGCACGCAGGAGGGTGCAGGCACACAACCGGGGCTCCCCATGCGCAGCTCTGGTCCCACACACTCCAGGGACGGCCAGGAGCCCCAGGTCACTCATGTTGTGTCCCGGCTCCCACAGCCGGGCTGGGAGACACAGAATCACAGAGTATCTCAAGTTGGAAAGGACCCATAAGGATCATCAAGTCCAACTCCTGCTCCTTTCAGGACTACATAAAACCAAACTACATGACTAAGAGTGTCGTCCAGATGCTCCCTGAACTCTGACAGGCTTGGTGTCATGACCACCTCCCTGGGGAGCCTGGTCCAGGGACCAAACGACCGCCCTCTCTCTCAGAGAAGAACCATTTCCTCAAGTCCAACCTGAACTTCCCCTGATGCAGCTTCATCCCATTTCCTTGTGGTCACCAGAGAGAGGAAATCAGCACTTCCGCCTCTGCCACCCCTTGAGGAAGGTGCAGACTGTGATGAGGTCCCCCCTCAGCCTTCTCTTCTCCAAGCTGAACAAGCCAAGTCACCTCAGCCGCTCTCTTAAGTCTTGCCCTGGAGACCTTTCACCATCTTGGTCATCCTCCTGTGCATACTCTAACAGTTTTATGTCCTTCTTATACCAAGGTGCCCAACTGCACACAGAACTTGAGATGGGGCTGCACCAGTGTGGTGTCAAATGGGACAATCACCCCCTCATCTGGCTCACAATGCTGTGCTTGATCCACCCCAGGCCACAGTTGGCCCTTTGGGCTTCCAGGGTACACTGTTGGCTCATATTCAACTTGCCACCACGCCAATCCCCCAGATCTCTTCTGCGGGGCTGCTCTCCAACCCCTCATCCCCCAATTTGTACACATAACCAGGATCACTCTGTCCCAGGTGGAGAATCTGGACTTGCTCTTGTTAAATTTCACAGGGCTGGTGACCGCCCGGCTCTCTGGTCTACCCAAATCTCTCTGCCCTCGAACAAGTCCACAGCTCCTCCTAGAGGGCTACAGGAAAGGTGAGGACAGACTTTTCAGCAGGCCCTGTTGCGATAGGACCAGGCGTAATGGCTTTAAACTGAAAAGAGGAGATTCAGATTAGATCTCAGGAAGAAATTCTTGGCTGTGAGGGTGGTGAGCCCCTGGCCCAGGTTGCCCAGAGAAGCTGTGGTTGCCCCATCCTTGGAAACATTCCAGGACATGTTGGATGGGGCTTTGAGCAACCTGGTCTAGTTGAAGATGTCCCTGCCCAGGGCAGGGGGTGGGACTAGGTGGTCTTTAAAAGTCCCTTCCAACCCAAACGATCCTACTCTGTCCTAATTCAGTATCATCAGCAAAATGTGCCTCTGGCAGAGACTAGGCAGAGCTTCACTCCGAGCATCCGATGGAGCCCTCGGGCTGCAGCACCATCCTCCCGGCAGCCCTGCAGCCAGGCCAGACCCTCGGGGAGCGCCTGGGCTGCTGCAGGCCCGTCCCAGGTGCCCACCACCTGCATGGGGGAAGAACCGAGCTCTACTGGGGCTCCCCAGTCCCGCCAGGCAGCACCTCCAAGGAGCAGCAGCAGAAAGCTCGGAGAGGAGGAAGAGGAGGAAACACAAAGTCCCTAAAGAGCTGCTGCAAAGAGGCAACACAACCTACTCCACTCCTGTCCTAGGTCACATATTTTTTGGCGGAGTGGGGTTTTTTTTTGGTACCAGATGAGTGGGCTACAGATTTTAGGCCACCGCTGCAGGCACACGGGAACACGTCCTGTGCCTGCAGGGACGGCACAAGCCGCGGTGGGTACAAGCAGCAGAAGGAAGCCCATGGAGTGAAGCCTGAAGGGCGGAGTTTGATGCACTTTCCCCTTTGGGGGGAGGCAAAAGCTACTGCTGTGACCGAGACGTTTCAGGCGCCCCCCATAAGGGGGCAGGAGCCTCGCCTGGGGGGCAGTGCAGCGTTAACTCACCCCAATGGTCGAGGCCATGTAATCTGCACACATCTCAGCAAAGTCCCGCTCCAGCACCCCGTAGTAAAGACCGTAGAAGAGGAGGGAGATGCCGAAGTCCATCGCATCTTCTGGTTTGATTCTACAACAGAGCAGCCCAAACGACATCAAGAGCTTTTCGGCGGGGGCGGGGCAGCTGTTGGGGTTCAAAGCCACTGTGTGTTGACACAGCCCACAGCACTAACTCCGTCATGACAGCAGTCCACCGAGGCAGCGGACACACGTCACTGGGAAGCATCACCCACAGAGGTCTTTTAGGCCCCTGCCCAGCACAACCCTGGTCCCTGCTTCAGGGACACTTCACCTTGGCTGTCAACAAGCAGCATATGAGTGGAGATGTGGGTGTTACACCCCGGCTGGCTAACACCTGGTGGCCATTGCCCTCCCCAGCCTCTGGAACGAGCAACGGTGGTCATCTCCCCGAGTGCCTCAGCCCGCAGTTAACACTTCCACCTCTGCAGGCAGTTGCCAGGTCTGCTCATCATTCTAGAGAAGGATTCAACCTCTCTAAAACATGAAGACGGCTTGGGCTAAGGTCCGCTGCTACCACACCTGGGCTGGCTGCTTGTTGCAGGCACCTGTTTATCAGGGTAGCAAAGAAAATCCCCCGTCTGGACACGCGCAGAGCTGGAGGAGCTGCCGCCACAGCTGAGCTGGAAGCAGGGCTCCCCAGCGACCCTGACCTGCTCAGGTACCAGCATCTTCTCACCCATGATCCTCCCAGCAGGGAGGAGACACCCCAGGAGTCTCTTTGGTCCCGACAATCAGATTGCTAAGACAACTGTTTTTCCAGAGTCACAGGCAATGCCTCACTCCATGTGGTGTGTTACATCCCCCACCCCGCGAGTCCGACCAACCAAAAGATTCACTCACCTGAATAATAAGTTAAGACCAAAGAGCGTAAACATCACAGCCATGTACCCTACGATTCCAGTGGCATAGCTGATCTTGTATATTAGTAGAAACCATTTATACACCAGCCTGTAAAGAATTAAAACAAGAATCAAATGGCTTCCTTTCTCCTGAATGAAGCCCCACCAACCACCTCAAGAGTTTTACTTTTAAAACCTGGATGGTGTTTGCAGACGCTTCACCCACCCATACACGTGGGCGAGATCTTTAAATTTCTAATTCAAGCTCCATGGGCCGCTCAAGGTTTTGACTCCCAAACCAGAAACGCTGGGATCTGCAAAGGCCGTAAACAAGCGTGCCTCATGCCAGGAATGCCCTCGGGGATCTGCCTCTGCACCGACTGGGGCACAGGACCAGCTGCCAGCCGTTAGAGCTTCACAGGGGGTTACACACCCGCAGGGTGCAAAGTTTAAGACAATAATCTGTGGCATCTTAACTGGAAAGAGTTTCTTGTAATGGCTGCCCTGGGGCTGAGGAGTTTTCCCAGAAACACCTGTACTAACCTGGGCGTTGTCTGTACCAGAGGTTTTCGAGTTGCCCTGAAGGTGACAAAAGCTGTGACTGCTGAGAAGAGCACCCAGATTACCAGGAACCGCCACCAGTACAGCTTGATCGTGAAATACAGAGGCACTACCCACATCTGGAAGAGGGTCACCATCTGCAGGACCAGAGGAGAGGCATTTTGAGCTGGTTCTCTGCTCATCACACATCAGAAACACCCTGCCAGCCCTGCTCCTGCCTGCATCGAAGGGCCCTGAACAGCACCAGGAAACGCGGGAGGTTTGGTCTGTGGCACCCAGCACCCAGAGAACAGGCTCGGAGAGCGACTGAGGGAGACGGAGGCGGCAGCCAGGCGATCTTTGGTAAAAAAAGGACTAGAGCTGGAGGAAGAACGCAGAGGAAACATCTCCAGAAGGAGGTACAGGAGATGATCCACCTATCTAGTTGCCGTAAAGCAGCTATATAAACCACAAACCACAGACACCTCAAGCATTTATTAAACAAGGAGATGAGCGCAGCAGAAGGTTTCAGACTTGCCTCTGCCCTACGGCCTATTGCCAAAAGGGATCTGCGTAAAACAGGTAAACAGGTTTGGTTTAAAGTTCATGGGGGATGACGGGTATTGAGTGGAAACATTAATTACCCTAAGGAAGTCAGAGTGAGGTTGGTTCAGGTGAAATAACAGTCCCTGACAAGCCAGTGGCATCAGCAGGTCTGCTCAGCAGACCAGAGATCTGCTCATCCCATCGCCTGGTATCAAAGCACTCTGTAAAACCGAGTTATTGGCATCACTTATAACGGAAACTTAATGCCTCCAGGCACATCCGTCCTCATCCCTAGCTAGAATTCCATACACTGTTGGGAAGAAGAGGGTATCTCAACACCAGAGAAGAGGAGAAAAAACAGGAACATACTTATCATCAGCTAAAGGATGGCATCCCTCAGCACTCACATCCAGCCTCGGAGGCCAAGCGGCTGCACGGGAGACACTTACATTGTAGGAGCGAGGGTGCCTCTGTTTCCACTGAACCAGGAGGAGCTGTGCCACCACCAGTGTGGCGATAAGGATGAGGACCATTTCGGCATGCATAGCCTCGTGACCGCGGTGCTTGGCATGCATCCGTGCGTGCTCCACTCTGCAACGACAGGGAAAAGCCGGCTGAAGAGTACGCAGGCACAGACCGCATGCTCACAGCACAGGGTGGGCAACCAACTCCTCGGCACGGGGAAGACCAGAGCGAGAGACACCAAGAAGGAGCGTCGTGGAGACGGGTGCTGTGGTGCAATCCAGAGGAGAACAGACAAAAGGCTTCTCTGTGACTAGCTCTTTTTTAAAGTGTGAAAGCCAAGGCCACCATCCAGCCCACCCTGGTGTGAACGAGGCAGAGGGAACTCACACTGATGCACCTGAACGAACGAACGCGGGGTGCACCTTTCACGTAACTCACCTGGCAGCATCATCCGAGCGGCTGTTTGACACCCCGAGCGCGCACCAACTCTCCATACCAAACCCCCAGCCCAGTTTCAGAGCCACCAGCACCCTTCTCCCTCTCACCCGGCATGGGAAAGGCAGGGTGGGCAGCAGGGGCACGGTCTACAGCCGGCAAAAGCCCCAAGCCCCAGCAAATCGCTTCGCTCTGCCCTGAGCAGCCCCATTTGCATTCTGGAATGAGCCATTTCCAGACTCATGTTCTACAGACACCTGGGGTTTCTTTGCAGTTCGTGCTGTTTGACCAAAAACCAAGGCAGAATTAAGACCTGTAACATCCTTACATCTCGGTCTTGGGCTGATGAGACAGCTCAAGTTAGGGGGGGGAAAAAAAATCCAAACCCAAGAAATATGCCAAATTCTCTGATCTTAAGAAGCCCTCTCTAAATTAATATTGAGAGAAGACAGGTCTTACTGTGCTTTTCAACAAGTGGCTGGCTGAAATTGGTTTGGCTAAGGGGAATGGAGGAATATCTAGGAAGCAGTTTCAAAGAAAAAACATTAGTATTGCCTTTTAAGACAGTTCACAGCTCCCCCTAACAAATAACACTGCGCAGGGAAGGCTGACCCCATCCTCTCCCACCGTCAACAGGGGCTGTGCTGCTGGTAGCTCCAGTGAGGAGCAGGAGCACGTTGAATCATAGAATCTTCATGGTTGGAAAAGACCTTTGAGATCACCGAGTCCAACCATACACACACAAATAAAACAACCTACAATCTCGTGACTAGAGCATGCCCTGAAGTGCCAAATCTAGACATTTCTTAAACACCTCTAGGGATGGTGACTCCACCACCTCCCTGGGCAGGCTGTTCCAGTGCCTGACCACTCTTGCAGTAAAGGAATTCTTCCTACTATCTAATCTAAACCTCCCCTGCTGCAGCTTCAGACCATTTCCTCTGGTCCTGTCATTGTTCACCTGGGAGAAGAGGCCAACACCCACCTCTCTCCAACCTCCTTTCAGGGACTTGTGGAGGGCAATGAGGTCTCCCCTCAGCCTCCTCTTCTCCAAGCTAAACATGCCCAGCTCCCTCAGCCTCTCCTCATATGACTTGGTCTCCAGACCCCTCACCAGCCTGGTAGCTCTCCTCTGGACACGCTCCAGCACTTCAAGGTCCCTCTTGTACAGAGGGGCCCAGAACTGAACACAGTACTCCAGGTGAGGCCTCACCAGTGCCGAGTACAGAGGCACCACCACTTCCCTACTCCTGCTGGCCACGCTATTCCTCATACAAGCCAGAATGCTGTTGGCCTTCTTGGCCACCTGGGCACGCTGCTGGCTCATGTTAAGCTGGCCGGCCACCAGCACCCCCACGTCCTTTTCTGCGGGGCAGCTTTCCAGCCACTCTTCCCCAAGCCCCTGGCGTTGCTTGGGGTTGTTGTGACCAAAATGCAGGACCCGGCCCTTGGCCTTATTAAACCTCATCCAATTGGCCTTGGCCCATCCCTCCAGCCTGTCCAGGGCCCTCTGGAGAGCCTTCCTTCCCTCAAGCAGATCAACACTCCCACCTAGCTTGGTGTCATCTGCAAACTTACTGAGGGTGCACTCAGTCCCCTCATCCAGACCATTGATAAAGGTTTTAAACAAAACTGGCCCCAAAACTGAGCCCTGAGGGACACCACTGGTGACCGGCCGCCAAGAGGATTTCACCCCACTAATCACAACTCTCTGGGCACGCTGTAAGCGCTGGCTCACCTCCCAGCACACTCACCTCCATCTCTCCTCTGGGGATAAGTGCGAAAGATCAACCTAGGGAGAAAAAAAAAAAACAACAAAGAAATCAGCCACTGAAGTTTGGGAGCAGCAGTACCAGCCTAGAATGGAAAACTTCTTTACTTTACCGCCCCAAACAGTGCAGTGTGTGGGGGTTTATGCCCTACAGGAGCAAGGCTGTGTTGTGTCTACGCTGCTTGTTCACTGCACCCTGACACGGCTCCTTCATCTCCTGGCGAGACCCCACCAGTGCCAACAGCAGCGGAGTCCGGGAAAAGCCATCCCCTGAGACCCCCGGGATTGCTCTTTGAGAACTTTAAGGCAAACCCTGGCTTCAGAAGCTTCAAACAACAAACCCTTGACATGCCTATCGTGACACTACAGCCCAGCAATATCCTTCATCCCTCCAGATGGCACGGCGAGAGCTGCATGGTTCCCCTGCTCCTCCACCGCCTGCAGGTACCTTTCCCCTTACAATCCCATATTTTACCGCAGCCAAGGCTCTGCCTGCCATCGCGTGCTACGCGTGACAGGAATCGGTCCCAGTCCCACGTTCACAACCCAGCCAGGGGGTCTCTGTGCACAGAGGAGCGACCCCAGCGCCTCTCAGAAACAGCACAGAGTCCAAAATGCCACCAGTCTGCAGGACAGGGGACTGCGTCTGCCCACCAGCAACAAACCATCACCAAAAAATAATTTCAGAAAGAATCACAGAAAAAAGAAAGATTTAGGACTTGCTTTGCTGACACGGCTGGAAGTTGCTCCCAAGCGTTACGGGCAGCAAAGTTTGTGCCCGACAGGAGCAACCGAGAGCGACAGGAGTTGCTGTTATTAGTGACGAGAGATGATGGGCTGGATTAATCCCCGCTTAACGCAAGCTGAAACTGCCAAGCTGGGCGCAGGGTGCCAAGGACACCCTCCGTGTGACACGTTTAGGGGACAGAAGGAACCGGACTAAGTGATTTAAAAGGCCTCCTCTGCAGAACTGCAACTCTGCAGCTCGCAAGCAAGCAGCACCCAAACCTCACCCGGAGGCCAAGTCTCGCAGAATCCCCTGTTCCCCCAGTGAGATTCAGTGTGAATACCATCACCAGGAGGCATTTGGACCGGGGAGGGGTGTGGGGACCTTCCACACTGCGTTTCAGCTTTCTCTTGGAGCTTTATATCTTCCCATGAGAGCTGAAGAGGCCTCCAGCACCGGTCACGTCCCTCCACGGGCAGCACTCGCCCCAACGCCACCACAAACCCTGACGCACGGCGCCGGGGATGCAGCAAACGAGATCCCGCAGCTCTGGCTTCACGTCGCCTTTGCTTGGTGAGACACAGACCCAGATAGAGCCTACAGCGGCTCGCTTGGGGCTGGGCATATAAACACATGGTTTACAAAGCCCCATCTGGCTGGAGACCCTCCAGCACAGCCGAGGGGCTGGGACGGCACTCGCCCTGGTTGCCAGCTCTCTCCCCGGCACAGCCGCAGCCGAGCGCAGGGCTGGCCAGCCCCGAATGACCTGTACGCAACGTTTACCAGCAAACAGACATGGAGTTATAAGAAAAGAAACTGAAAACAAGTCACAGCAAGGACTTTGTTATCGTGCTTTCCTGCAATGTGTACGAAGGAACGACCTCCACCTCGCCCCAGCCTCTGATCACTGGGTTCGGAGCCGCCATCTCGGCTTCAACCTTTACCCCTGGGCTCTCCTGGGGACAGCATGGCAGCCAGACGTGCCACCACTGCCGGCGACACACGGCACGTCCCTCAGGGCTGTTCCCCAAAGAGGTGTCTTGCAGTCAGCACCTCCCATCGCACCCGGGCTCGGCCTCGCTTCCTCTGCGGCACCTAATTATACCCCGGGGTGATGAGGCAGGGAGACACAGGGCAGCAGCCATCCCTCTGCCTGCTGTTACGCGTCTGTTGTGCCGCACCCCAGAGCAACACCTGCGAGAAAGTCAGTCCCCGAGGCCTTCGAGAAGCTCTTCGGTACTCAGACAGATGCAAAATATAGACCTATGAAAATCCCCGTTCGAGCTCGCCAGCTTGCGTAGGAAACGGCATGTAGGTGGTGACGATCTGACGCTGGCTCCGAGAAGCATGCTCGTATCGCCTGAATTCCCCCAGCTCTTCTGTTCCCAAAGCGTCCACGTCCAAATTCATCAGCGCAGTCGCTGCTTTCCCTTACAAAAAGTCAGCTGCGCAATTCATAGTTACAACTGCTCTGATAAACAGTCAAAAAAAACCCAAAAACCAAACCCTTTAAAAATGTTCTCAACTCGCTGGAAGCAGGAGAAGCTGCGAAACCCCAAGTCTTGTCGGTCAGTTCCCCCAAGCTCTGGGAAGTTGCCTGGGGGTTCCCGCTCCCTGGAGACCCCAGTTCTTCCCATTCCAACCCAGTCCTCACTGGACAAGGACATCTTACAAGCACAGGGAGTCCAGCACCTTCAAAATCATGGAATCACGGAAGGGTTTAGGTGGGAAGTGACCTTTAAAGGCCACCTAATCCAGCCTCCATGGGCAGGGACATCTTCAACACGATCTGGTTGCTCAGAGCCCTGTCTAACCTGGCCTTGGACATCAATTATACATCAATCCATCAATTTTTTTTTTCCCTGTACACTGACTTCTGGTCACTCTTCCTCTGTGCCAGCAGCCACTGCATCCACGTCGGTCTGTCCCACGCTTAGGGAACACCTCCCGGCCTCTTGCCTTCAGCATCTTCCCCAAATCTACAAATTCTTCCTGCAAATGAGCTAAAGCCTTCCCAGCCCCAAACCCTGAGGAAATCCTGCCGGCCTTTCACAGAGAAGAGGGATTCTTACCTACCCGTCCTCACAGGTGCAAGAATCCGCCGCCTTGGACACAAAGCTGAGCTTCACCACATTCCCCAGAGCCCAAAGCTCCTGAAATAACTTTATCAAGGGGAGGGCCAGGACATTCAAGCGGAGAAGAGCAATCTGATGACTGTCAGACGAGACTTGGCAGAGCAGCCACCCCACGCCAGACCTTCCAGTTAACCCCTTCTTGATCTGCACGCTCCCTTACCAAATAAATACGGTTTTGATTCTAAAAATGAACAGCGGCGGTAAATCTAAGCGTGAGAGACGGTGACAGGAAGCACCTGCTCTCGCCGCTACGCGTTCGCTCTGTTTCTAGTTTGGGTTTGTCTCATTTTAACACCTATTTTTTGGGTTCCTCTCTAGCCCCGTTAGCTAAGCTGAAGAGCCTCTGCTCTGAAATCTCCCAGAGATTTATCAGGCCAGAGAGGAGAGGGGCTGGGCAAAAACCAGGAGGATGACTGAAAATATGCTCTACCAAGCCTTGAGCACCAACCCATTCCCGCTGCAGCCTCCTCCGACTGGTGACACCAGCACAGGACCCGCTCTGTGTGACCAAACAGAGCTCTCAGAACAACTTTTTTTAAAAATAATACAGAATTGTGAATGACATATTCTGTCCTCTGTCTCCTCCGCAACTCATGAACAACTCAAAAACCCCAGTCCCCTCTGGGTGACGACTGGGAGAAACTGTCTATGACTAAAGTCTAATTCTCTCCTTATACATGGTATTGTGGCCTCTGGAAGAAACTTATGCCGCTCCCCAGTTTTCAGCAGGGGCTAACGCCCCAAAATCACCACAAACCTGCGATCCCCATTGCCGGGAAGGCCAAGAGAGTTACCTCCATCTAGGAAAACACAAGGGCTGTTGTTATCTACAATACAAACCCCGTAATTGCCTCCTTCTCGTCATCCAGCAGCACGGAGACAGGAGGATCTCCAAGCACGCGTCCCAGCTACCCTGCTGCGAGCCGGCTGTAATCTCCTTACGCTCTAAATCTGGGAAGGAGGTAAGGAGAACGTCTCGAGGATGGAGAATAAGCAGCTGCTGATTCCAGTTCCAAGCTACAGACCAGCCCACAGCTCATGCTGTGCGGCTCCGTGGTATTTTGGATCATCAAAACCAACTGCATCCAGCATCTCCCACGCACGGCACCGGACAGAAGCACAAGAGCTGAGGACGCGGGATGCCTGGGACCTGACCTCACCTTCCCCGCAGCCCCAACCTCAGCATTTTTTTCACATCACCCACTAGGAACAACCTGAAATAACTGGAAGACAAATCTCAAGAGCGCTGAGAGTCCAGCCATTCACCCGAGGCAGATTTTGAAGAGGCGGAGTCTTTAGCGACAGCCTGAGGAAACTGTGGAATCTCAATTCCTCGTTTCTTCTGCTCATACAACAGTGCAGGGACAACCGGCGGAGAGTAGAAAGGAGTGAAAAAAGCTTTGGTAATTGTAAATGAAACCTTTGAGGACAGCCTGAGTTACAAGCAGAGCCAAAGCCACGCGACGCTCAGCGTTTATCCCACACGGGTGCACCAAGTGAAAGTTAAACCTGCTTTCCGATCTCCGCCGTGCGCCAGCCCCACCACTAATGGCTCATCAGCGACATGCTTGGCCCAAAGAGCTGCCAAGATCTCAGGACAACCCAAGCGTATGGATTTTGTCCCAAAAGGCGTGGGTTTTGTGGAATCACAGCACAGGGACAGGCACAGCCCTACAAGTACCTCCACATCAGCTGCCTCCTCGCGACGCCCCCTCTGCCCCTCTCAGCCAGCCCCAAAAGCGCTCTCCTGACGGACTGAAACACGGGAATTTCATTTTTGAGGGTCGGAGATTTCAGATCTTCCATGTGTTTACAGGGAAGAGGTTTCGCGTCTGCTGCTGGCACTGAACTAAGGTGCTCATGAGTGCAGTAGTTTGCTGTTTGCTTACTAGCTTGCTTTAAGTCTCACTTATCAGGGCAGAAGAGACTGACGGGAGGACGCCAGGCTCGCTGGCTCACAGAGGGCTTGAACAGCCTGGTTCCAGCGGGTACACGTACACCTTGGCGTTCTTCAAAGGCTGGCTGAAAAAAAAAAAGCTCTCCGGTATAACAAGCCACCTGTGAATAACTTAAAAATATAACAAGTAGCAACTCAAGAGCGACCGGTTTATGGTTTTAGACATCTGGGCACCGGATTTGAGGCTGAATCCTCCTGTCACCCCACCGTACCTGCTCATCGGTGGCAACACATGGCGCAGGGAGGACACACAAGCTCTCACCACACCTCAGCCAGATGGTCTCACCTCTCTCACACAGCTCAGCCATAGGCGAGGGAAGCTCCACAACTCATCCCTGACAACAAACTTCCCAAACACAACCTTCAGCACCTGAGAATTTTTAAGCCAAACTACCAAATCTCGAGGAAAAGGACTGAAACCCCCCCAACTGCACCAGCTGATCCATCTTGTCCCCCCTGTGCCGCCGCTCCCCCAGCACGGGCAGCGCTCCTAGCTCACACACACAGAACCACTCTACAAGCAGAGGGTGATGGCGAAGAGCCGCGGCAAAGCCCGGCACAGCGGCGGGGTTATGGTGGCACGCACACCGCAGCAGACCCACACACCGCACTCCAGTTGTGCGGCAGCAGGCGAGTACCCGCTCCCAATTCCAGCTTTCCGAGCGGTTGTTTTTTTTCAGCTTTGTAATTTCTCATCTGCAGGAATGCTCGAACGCCACCACGGAACAGTGGGAACTTCGACTAAAGCCCTCTGCTTCATACAGCTTCAATTCCCCCGAGAGCAACAAGGGCTACTAATTATCTCAGCATGGAAGTTCGAGCAGCACAGCACCAAGGTGACAGGCAGAATTCGCTGCCAGGAGGGAACGTTATCCACGTTGCCGGCATTCGAGGGCACCCCGAGCAGCCCCACACACTCCCGCGTTCCCAGAAATGTGAATCCCACCCCGGGATTTTCCAGGAGTGAGTTTTAATCAGGGAATGAATTAACGCCAGAGAAGCTTCGAGGGTGCCGAAGGGCCCAGCGGGGATTTCCGGGGTCCCTCTTCAGCTGCACCAGCTCTGGAGACCCCCAAAGTAGGCACTTTGGCCAATCCAGGGACACGAAGTCCCACAGGGGGGTTTGTCCCTGAGCACCACAGCGTGCCATCACCTCCTCCGTCCCAAACCGCCGTTTCCTCACACAGCTCCCAGGCTGTTCCTGAGCCCCCCCCTCCATCGCTGCCCTCCTCCCCCCTGCTCCCCACCAGGCAATTCCTCCCTCCACGTCCAGCCCCTCACCGCCAGCTCAGCCCCCCCACCCCAGTGACCCGCTCTCACCCTTCCCCAGCGCCTCCAAGACACACGGGGACCCCACAGCCCCCCAGGGGCCCTTCTCCCAGGGTCCTGCAGACCCACTGAAGCTCACCAGGAAGAGCCTGAAGTGCTCCTAAGCCAGAGCACCACAATGTCCCCCCGGCCCCACAGCCTCCCAAAGCCCCCCTAAGCCAGAGCCCCCCAACCCAGTGGAGCTTCAGAAGCTCCCTGGGCCCTCTTGCCCCGGTGACCCCCTGCCCCAGCGACCTTCAGAAGCTCCTGGTGCCCTCCTGCCCCACAGACCCTCAATGCCACCCTGCCCCAGAGCTCCCCAATGTCCCCCTAAACCAGACGCCCCCCCATGTCCCCCTAACCCAGCAAAATTTCAGAAGCTTCCAGGGCCCTCTTATTCCAGTGCCCCCCAATGTCCCCTAGCCCCAAGGACCCCCAATCTCCCCCTGCCCCAGGGACCCCCCCCCAACATTCACCTGCTCCAGAGACCTTCAGAAGCATGCCCCTGCCACAGAGACCCTCAGTGTCGCCCTGCCCCAGGGACTCCCAATCTCCCCCTGCCCCAGGGAACCCCCCCGGCCCTAACGCTAACCCCCCCTAATCTGCCCAAAGCCCTGCAAGCTCCCCCTGCCCCAGGGACCCCCAGCAGCCTCAGGCCCCTCAGCGCACACCCCCACCCCGGCCCAGGCCCCCCCAGGCCCCGAGCCTGCCGCTGCCTCCCGCTACCGAGCCCCCCACAGCCCCCCCGGCAGGGCCCAGCCCTCCCTCCGGCACCCCCCGCCCCACAGCCCCCCCGTCCCTGCCCTTCCCCGGGACTGACGGCCCGCGCCGCCCCCTGGAGCCCCCGGGGCCCCGCTACCTCCTCCACATCGCGCTCGACGGGGCCCCCAACCTCCACTTCCAGCACCGCCGCCATCTTGCCCCCCCCCTCGTCCCCAGAGGCCAGCTCCTTCCGCCACCCTCCGCCAATCACCGGCCGCGCCACAGTACCTCCGTCCAATCGCTGGGCGCGGCGCTGATCCGACGGCCAGTCAGGAGAGAGAGAGGGTGGGACAGCCGCCAAGAGGCAGAAGGAAGGGGCAAGCTGTCATGGCCAGGGATTATCTGCCATTTCCAGTCCTGGAGCGGGACGCCCAGTCCCCGCCGGCGGGCCCGGTCATTCTGGCCGCTTCACGCCGCGGGGCTCCCGTGTCAACACTCCCGGGTGGCTGCCACCTCCCCTCTGCCCCTTCCCGCTGCCTCCATCCCGCTGGTTAGCAGGGAGCGCACATGGCAGACGGTCCCTTAGCGCCCTCTGAGTAGGGCGGTGACGCGGCGCTGCCGGAGGACTACGCGTCCCGTCATGCACCGCGGCAGGGCCCCGCGCCGGCCCGGGGGGCGAACCGGGGCCCGGGGGCTGAACCGGGGCCCGGGGGCCGGGCCCGGGCCCGGGCCGGGAACGGGGCGGCTGGAGCGAGGAGGGAGCGGCGGTGAGCGGGCCGCGGGGTCAGGGGTCAGGGGTCACGCGGTTTGGGCGGGAGATTCAGGAGGCGGAGGCGGGATCGGTGCGGGGGGGGCGTGGGGGGGCTAATGGGGGGCACTGGGAGGGTGACTGGGGTGGGGGGGCTGTGGGGCAGGTCTGGGGGGTGAATGGGGCAGGGATGGGGGGCACTGGGAGGCGAATGGGGTGGGGGGCGAGGGGCTGTGAGGTGAATGAGGGGCTGTGGGGCACTGGGGGGTGAATGGGATGGGAGGGCTGGGGGGAGAGGGACTGGGAGGTGAATGGGGGGCTGCAGAGCAGGGTTGGGGGGCTCTAGGGGGTGAACGGGGTGGGGGAGCTGGGGGATAGGGCTACAGGGGAGCTGTGGGGCAGGGCTTTGGGGCCAGAATGGGCTGGGTGGCGGGTCGGGGGGATGAATGGCGTCGGGGGGTTGGGGGGCAGGGCTGGGGGGTGAATGGGAGGGGGTGGAGGGGGGGGGGGGGCAGGACTGTGGAGCATTGGGGGGGTGCATGGGGCAGGAGACTGTGGGGCAGGGCTGGGGGATGAATGGCGTGGCGGGGTGGTGGGGCAGGCCTATGGGGGGACACCGTGGGGGTGAGTGGGGTGGGGGCTGTGGGGCAGGACTTGAAGGGTTAATGGGGCGGGGGGCTCTGGGGGAGGGCTGAGGGGTAAATGGGGGGGCTGGGGGGGAGGGTTGGGGTGGCACTGTGGGAGAGAATGGGGGGGGGCTGTGGGGCAGGACTAGAAGGGTTAATGGGGCAGGGGTTTCTGGGGGGGGGGCGGAGGGCAGCGCTGTGGGGAGAGGGGCTTGGGGGCAGGACTGGGGAGTGAGTGGGGCGGGGGGAGGTTGTGGAGCAGGGCTGGAGGCTACTGGGATGGCAGAATGTGTCTGAGGGGGTCATGTGTGGGTCTGGGGACACCGGGGGGGTAGAACTGGAGGGGCCGAGGGGAGTTGTGGGGAAGGACTCGGGGGCACTGGCGTGACAGAGTGGGGCTGGGGGAGGTTGTGGGCTGGATGTGGATGGCACTGGGGTGTTGGAATGGGGGTGGGGGGGCGTTGTGGGGCGAGTTAAGGGCTGAACAGGGATGGGGGGGTGGTGAGTCAGTTGTGGGGGGTTACTGCTATGGGAAAACAGGGCTGGGGGGCACTGGGGGGGCTCTGGGGTGACTGAGTGGGCCTGCTGAGCGTTTGTGGGATGTGGCTGGGGGGGGTGTGTGGAGCAAGGTTGGGGTCAACAGGGACTAATGGAGTGGCTGCCCCACTGCCCCCCTCTTTGCACCATTTGAAGCCGGGGGGGGAGGGCAGAGGCTTGGCTGGGACCGGGGCCGGCTCTTCCCTGCCAGGAGGTGCCCGATCCCGTTGCAGAGCTGCCCCCTCTCCCCGCCAGGAGCCAGGGGAGAAGTCCGGAAGGAAGCACAGTCCCGGCGGAGGGTTGTCTCCAGGGATCCCGGATGGCTCCGGTTAAAATCAGCCACGTCGTGTCCTTCTCCTCGCAGGTCTCTGGGGTGTCTGCGGGGGGGTTTAAAGCCCAGGTTTCCATCTGCGTTGCCAAGGTCTCGGGACAGGGCGCAGCACCACAGCTCTCCATGTTAGGCACCGGCTGGAGGGCGCTAATTAGTGCCACAAGGCACTAATTACACCCGATTCTTCCCCTCTCAAAAAGCAGAGCGCTATTTCCGGGGGTTGCTGGAGAGTCCCCCTCTGCTTTTCCCCTGCGCCCGGAGCGAGATGGAGGGGACGGGATGGGTCGGGAGCTGGGGTGTGACGCAGCGTCTCCCTGTGGTGTGCAGGACCCCAAGTACCCGGTGGAGAACTTGCTGCTCGAGGACGGCCACCGGCCCTGGCTCAGCTGCCCCCGGGACCGCAGCAGGCAGCTGAGAGTGGAGCTGCAGCTGGAGAGAGCCAGTGCCATCGGCTACGTGGACGTGGGTCCGTCCCCGCCTCCGGCGCGGTGTCCCCCAAACCCGGGGGGGGGGGGGGTGGCGGCGCTGAACCTCACGTCCCTCCCCGCTTTAACGCAGGCAACTGCGGCTGCGCCTTTCTGCAGGTCGAGGTGGGCCGTTCCTCGTGGCCCCTCGACCGGCCCTTCCTCACCCTGGTGCCCAGCGTGGCCCTCATGACGCCGGCCGACTCCAAGCTGGGCCAGAACCGCTGTGGCGTCCGGATGTTTAAGGAAGGTAAAGATCGCCTCATCCGAGGGGAAGGAGACCCAGAGAGCCCCTGGGGGGCTGGCTGGGGGGGCTGGGGCTGGCCCTGGGGTGGGTGGAAGGAGGCAGGGAGATCAAGGATCAGGGCTGTGCAGCCTCGGGAGGGTCGTACCAGCTCTGCTCCACTGCCCTGCCCTCTCCCATGGCCGTATTCCCCCCGTTGTCACCGTCTCCTGGTCCTGGAGGGGGGACAGTGGCGCAGGGTGACGAGCAGAGGTGGGAGCGGCACTGGGACAGGTCCCTGCTCTGCCCCCCCAACTGCTGCCCCTTCCCCCCTGCAGCGGATTTCCTGGCGCTGGCGGTGGGGCAGAAGTGGGACCGCCTGCGGCTGACCTGCAGCCAGCCCTTCAACAAGCAGGGCCAGTTCGGGCTCTCCTTCATCCGCCTGCGCACGCCGCAGGACGCCGAGCACCCGCTCCCCTCCCGGCAAGGCCTGGTAGGTCCCTCTCCCCTGCTCCTCACCCTGGGAACTCACGCGGAGGTTGTGATGATGGGGTTTTTCCTCCGTTCGTGCCCACGACGAGTGCGTGAGGGTGCTCGCCCGGCTGACGCGGGGGCTGCACCCGGCCTGGGGGGCCACACAGTGCCGATCTCCCCTCCCCGAGGCATCCCCTTGTCCCACAGGAGGATGTTGAGCCCGCAGACAGCCCCTGGCGCTCCAGCCCTGCCTTTTGCCGGACTTTCTTTCCCGAACCGCGCTCGTAAGTAGCCTGGTCTGGTCCGGCTCCATCCTCTCCCTGCGCCGCCAGGCCTGGAGCCACCTCGGGGTGTTGTCCCCTGGCACCCGGAGCCCTGTCTCCTCCCCGTGGGGCTGACGATCTCTGTCTGCAGGAGCTCGAGGGAGGAGGAGCAGCTGAAGAGCCGCCTGCAGCAGCTGGAGCCAGGTGCCAGCAGCACAGCCCGCCTCAGCCGCCCGGCCCAGATGGTGCTGTCAGCAGCGCGGAGCCGGGCATCAAGGCCCAGAACGGGCACGGGTGACCCAGGGGGTGACACAGAGCTCCCGGGTAAGGACATAGGAGGCCTTGCGGCACCAGGTGAGCCAGAGCTGCCCGCGTAGGGCATGTTGGCAGGGCAGAGAGCCTTTATGTATTTGGTACGCGCCCCCCAAAACCCTCCCAAGGGATCTTGTCCTGTTGAGGGGGGCTGGGGTGAACCTGCAGCCCCTGGGGCGCTCCCCGTGCCCAGAGCGGTCCCGTCCCCCCTGCCCTGCTGGCAGCAGGCCATGCCCTGGCCAGGGCGACCTTCCTCGGGGCAAGTCACCCTCCTTGCTGGCGTTGGAGAAGTGATGGTAAATCCCACGGCTCACCCAGGAGCCTCCTGTGATCCGTTTACTGGCCGCAGTGGGGCAGCTGATCACTATTTTGTGTCATGCGGGTGTTTTCCTATCCATGAAATGCCACTGGTTTTGTTCCCACCCGGCCCCTTCCACCGGGAGATCTGCTGCCGCTGGCTGGAAGGGGGGATCATTGCTTGTCCTCTGTTCCCCAGGGCCGGCACAGGACGTCCCAGCAGCCCCCACCAGAGCCCGCAGGCAGCCGTCCCGCAGGCAGCGAGCACCCAGCCCTGCCGGCAGGTAACTCCTCACCTCGCCGTGTTTCTCCTGCCCTCGCTCGGTGATCGCTCTGCTCTCAGCCTTTCCCAGCCAGCTCCTTGCCCGCAGCCACTGCGCAGCCACCGTCCTCCTTCAGTGTGTTGCCAGATCCTGGCTGGGGCTGGTCCTTTGCTCCCTGGGGTGGGCAGGACATGGCAGAGCGAGCCCTAAGCTCCCAACTGCTCTGCAGGGCTCTGCCAGCCACATTCCGGTCAGGAGGAAGAGCCAGAGCCCGCAGCCACCGAGAGAGACGGGCCAGAAGGGGTGACAGTGGAGGGGACAGCAGTCAGGAGGAGACAGGCATCTGCCCCATCTGCTCAGGTGGGTGCTTGGCCTGAAACTAATTAACACAGAGCCCGCAGGGGATCGGGACACGCTCCTGGGGCAGAGCACGGTGTGTCCGTCCATCTGTCCATCCACCCATCGTCTGAGTCCCCTTTAGCTCAGCAGCGCTCCCCGTCCCGACTGGGGGGTGGTGGGAGGGACGGGGTGGGGGGACAGCCCGGAGCTCTGGGGCAGGTCCTGGCCCCGATGCCCCGGGCGGCAGCAGGGTGGCGCTGGGGTGAGCTGCCCCATGCCGCAGGAAGCCCCGGGGAGCGGCTGCGGAGCTGCCACAGCATCCAGGGGGGCTCAGATGGGAGGCGGTTGGGGTTGGAGGGCTGTGAGGGGCAAGGGGACAGCGGCAGGTGGGGACAGCAATGTCTGCCGATGGCTCCGCTGTCCCCGCTTGAGAGCGGAACCCCAGCTTTTCAGGGAGAAGCAGCGGCGGCTCCGTAGCCAGGACACTTCACTCCCGGAAGGATGTCACAGCATGTGCCGTGCTGCCATGGGAGTCTTTGGGAGTGAGACCAAACCCCACGCTCACCCACAACCCTGTCACCTCCCCTTCCCACAGGCCGCTTCAGCCTGGATCTCCTCCCCATGCACGCCTCCCGCTGTGGGGAGGAAGACCCTGCCGCAGCCTGGCCTTCCTCCCCGCTGGTGTCCCCCGACGCCTGGGTGTCCTGCCCCATCTGCGAGCTGCCCTTCGACGCCGCGGAGGTGGAGCGACACGCCAGCACCTGCGGCGAGCAGGGGTAGGGCTGCGAGGACGGCGGAACCAGGGAGGGGACAAACCTTGTGTCATGGCACCCGGGGGCTGAAACCCCGTCGCTGCAGCCACTGGAGACACTGGACCAGTGCCCTGGAGCCGGTTGTGCCATGGCAAGACGATGCATGGGCAGGGGCCGAGCCTGCGCAGAAGCCACCGGCCATGCTGGCAGAGGCCCCGGTGAACTTGTGGGGAGGGAGAGGCAGCTCCCATGGCCACGGCCAGGCTGGGGAGGGGGGGGCATGGGGCGCAGCCACGGCTGTGACGAGGGGAGTTGCTGCTGGAGGAGAATAAATTAAAGGACAGAAAGAGGAAAAAGAGAGAAAATTCCCCTGTGGCTGCACAGTGTTGCCCAAGTGAGCATCCAGCCCTGGGGGACCTGGGGACAGCCAGGGTAACGAGGAGATAGTCACACTTTTCCTCCCCTCGGGGTCCCTGGCCCCACAACTGGCATGGGAGCCGTGGGCTCCCACAGCCCGCAGAGATGAAGCCGTGGCTGCGGTGTGTCCCCAGCAAAGGCAGCGCACGCGTCCCCACGGGCACAGAAGGGGCTCAGTGGGAGGAAGAAGCCGGGACACCCACAGCAGGAGAAAAATACAATTTATTTACAAGTAGAAACACTTTAAAAATGCCACCTTCCCCACCCCCCACCCCCCACCCCCCCCCGACACACACCCCCTGGCAGCGGCAGGTGGGGGGGAGCTGGGGTCCTGCTGGCTGCTGCGACTGGCACTGCCCAGCCTGGCTGTCCCCGTCCCCAGGGG
The DNA here is from genome assembly GCF_028500815.1 of Rissa tridactyla. Classification (NCBI taxonomy): domain Eukaryota; kingdom Metazoa; phylum Chordata; class Aves; order Charadriiformes; family Laridae; genus Rissa; species Rissa tridactyla. The sequence continues at coordinate 9,677,157 of NC_071466.1, read as the reverse complement.
CTCCCAACCCCAGGGAGGAGGCTGGGGGCCCTGGGGACACTCCAGCCCCGCTCTCTCTGGGTCCCTGGGGCTGCAGGAGCCCCCCCCAGGGAGGGCTCAGCCCCAGCCTGGCATAACCCCCGCAGCACAAACACCCCCCTGCACCACCCCCCACCCCGCACTGCCCTGCACCCAGGGGTGTTTCCAGCTCAGACAGCCCCGGGGCAGGGGGGAAATAACCCTCTCCTGCCCCCTCTCTACGTGCATCCCCCCCCACCCCGGGCTGGGGGCAGGAGAGAGATGATGGCGGGGGCAGGAGGAAGGATGCTGGGGCCCTGCCCTCTTCAGGGGTGACGGTGGGAGGTGCAGGGCAGTGTCACATGGGGAAGGTGGCCCCATCTATTCCGCCCCCCCCCCCGGTGCTGCTGGGTCCTTGGGGATGTGCCTACAGCACCCCGGGGAGGGGGCAGGGAGAGGCGAGGGGGCGCAGGCTAGGGCCAGGGCAGAGCCGGCAGCAGGGGGGACCCTCAGAATTTTGTGTCCTTGAGCGATCGGCGGCCGGTCTGGAAGGGACAGAGCAGAGAGTAGATGTCAGTGAGGGGGGGCAAACCACAGCCCCGAGGCGGGGGGGTGCTGGGCCCACGCTCAGACCCACCTCCCTCCATGGCACTGCAGGGCCAGGGACATGCCACCCCCTGGCAGCAGGGACTGGTCCCCACATTGTCCCCATGAGCCCAGAGCAGGGGTTTAGGGGTACTGGGGTGAGCACGTGCTTCCCCTCTTGTCCCCCCCACACTGCGGGGGGCTCAGGAGCCTGCCATGGGGGGCTCAGTCACGTGCCGTGGGGGGGTGGCGGTGCCTACCTTGCCCTTGGGGGACTTGGCGGTGGCGATGCGGGGCGAGCGGCGGGCGCTGCCGTGGGGGGAGTTCTTGGAGGTGGTTTTGCGGCCGGCCGCCCGGCGCAGCAGGCTGTTCCCCAGCTTCTTGGGGGTGTTGAGGATGCTGAAGGCCATCGACTGGCGCCTCTCGGCCTGCGGAGGAGGGGAGGCAGGACCGTGAGCTCTGGGTAGAATGGAGTACGGGGGTCCCGACCCCTCTCTTTCTCTCCGGAGCTCGCTGCTCACCTGCTTGCTGGGGGGCTGCTGCTCACTCCTCCGGCTGAGCTGGGAGCTGCGCCGCTCGCTGCGGTCCCGGGGGGTCTGGGGGCGCGGGAAGCAGCTGGTTGGCTTCTTGGACTGGAAAAGGGACAAGCCAGGACTGTCATCTGGGGAACAAGAGCCCCGGGGCCACCCTCCCTTGGGAGCTGGTGGCAAAGGAGGGGCTGCGGGGGGGGGGGGGGAGGGGGCAATGGGGCAGCAGGGCCTGGGGAGCCACGGGGCCTTCAGCCCTTCCCCGCCTGAACCAACCCTGAGGGTTGGCCCCAGGAGGGGCCATTCCCGTAGCCCCCAGCAGCCCCTCAACATCTGGAGAACATCTGCAGCTGCCCACCAGCCCTCTTGTCCCCTCGTCCCCTATCTGGGCTCCTGGAGAAGCTGGGGACTAGGCGGGGGGGCTTGCAGCAGGCTCAGCTCACCTCGGGGGTGTCGGGGCCCTGGTGGGACTCGTCCGACCGGCGTTTGCGTAGCTGCCGGGTGGCGATGGTGCCGGCCAGAGTGCTGCGCCGGGTGGCCATGCCGGCAGCGATCTGCGAGGGCTGCATGCTGGCACGCCGCAGCGTCTCCTTCGGGTCGCCCGTCTTCATCTCCTCGTCCGTGATGGTCCCCAGGGAGTTGGAGGGCTGGGGAGGAGGCAGGGACAGTGCCAAGGGGTGGCCAGCAAGGCTCCCTGGCTCTGTGGCCCCCGGGGCTGCCCACCAGCCGCTCCCCAGTCCCCGTGCCCCCTCCCCAGTGCTGGAAGGGGCAAGCCTTTTGTCGTCCCCCCCACTTACCCTGCTCTCCAGAGGGTAGCAGGTCTTCAGGTGGGGCGGGCAGGCCCGATTCCGCTGCTGCAGCTCCGCAATGCGATTCCAGTCATCCAACTGCTCCGGCTCATCCTGGCACGTACCCAGGTAGATGCTGCTCCGGCCTAAACCCAAAGCAAAGAGGGCTGAGGGGGGTGGTCCCAGCTGAGGAGCTGCCCCCCCGGCAAGCCAAGGCAGGGCCTTCCCGGCTTGTAGCCCACCCCCCCCTGCCCACACACACCGAGGCTGGAGCTGCTGCCGCCCTGCCCGCGCCGCAGGGAGCTGCGAGTGACCGGCCGGTAGCCGGGGAGGCCCAGCAGCGCCGAATTGCCGGGGGTCTCCTGTGGGGAGGAGGTTTCCAGCTTGACAAGGGACTCCTGGGAGGAGAAGCTGGCAAGGGAGCGGGTGGAGGCAGCCGTGCGCAGCCGGGCCTTGCCAGGAGCGGCACTGGGGGGCTGAGCTGCCGGGATGCTGCAGAAGGAGACGTCAGCGCTGTCTGGTTCCTCGGTCTTGGCCTGTTTCTAGGAGGGGAAATGCAGAGATCATAGAATCATGGAATGGTTTGGGTGGGAAGGGACCTTAAAGATCATCTCATTCCACCCCCCTGCCCTGGGCAGGGACACCTCCCACCAGCCCAGCTTGCTCCAAGCCCCGGCCAACCTGGCCTTGAACCCCTCCAGGGATGGGGCAGCCACAGCTTCTCTGGGCAACCTGGGCCAGGGGCTCACCGCCCTCACAGCCAAGAATTTCTGCCCGAGATCTCAGCTCAATCTCCCCTCTTGCAGTGGAAACCCCTTCCCCCTCGTCCCATGGCTCCCCTCCCTCATCCAGAGTCCCTCCCCAGCTTTCCTGGAGCCCCTTGAGGGACTGGAAGGGGCTCCAAGGTCTCCGTGGAGCCTTCTCTTCTCCAGGCTGAACCCCCCCAGCTCTCTCAGCCTGTCCTCCCAGCAGAGGGGCTCCAGCCCTCCCAGCATCTCCGGGGCCTCCTCTGGCCCCGCTCCAGCAGCTCCGTGTCTCTCCTGTGCTGAGGCCCCAGAGCTGGAGGCAGCACTGCAGGGGGGTCTCCCCCGAGCGGAGCAGAGGGGCAGAATCCCCCCCCTCGCCCTGCTGCCCACGCTGCTGGGGATGCAGCCCAGGCTGTGGGGGGTTTCTGGGCTGCCAGCGCACGTTGCCAGCTCATGGCCAGCTTTTCCCCCCACCCCCAGCACTCCCAAGCCCTTCTCTCAGGGCTGCTCTCCATCCCTCCACCCCCAGCCTGGGCTGGCACCAGGGGCTGCCTTCACCCAGGTATCAAACTTCCCAGCCCATCCCAGGGTCCCTTGGCAGGCGCTGGAGCAGCCTGTGGGGTGCTGTGCCCTGTGGCTGCTGTCCCAGGGGCCGAAGAGGAGGGGAGGAAGCAGATAAAAAGCTGCACCTCCCAGGCCCCTCATCCTCCTCCGCTGCTCACTCCGCCCTCATGCCACGGCCTGTGAAGGACAGAGGGTCCTCGGGACAAGGCATCACAGGGGTGTAGAGTTTGGGAGCACAAAGAGCCCCACAGCAGCTCGGGCTTCTCGAGACGGTGGCAGCCCCAGTCACCCATGGGAGCAAGGGAAGGCAGCTCCCCCGAGCCATCCCTGGCTTTGCCTCCATTCCCCAGCGAGCCCCGGGGCTGCAGGGCACAGAAAACCACACATCCCCGTCCTCAGCACAGAGTTCCTGCCCCACGGATCCCTCCCTGCCCTGCACCCGGGGGCCGCTCACTTTCGTCATGGTGATGTTGATGGTGGTGCGGCGCCGGGCTGAGCGGGTCTTGCAGCCAGAGTCGAGCGAGAGGTCACCCAAGGATCCGGCGCTGGTCTCCAGCCGGGATCGCGTGCGGCTGGGGATGGGGGTGAAGTAGAGACTCTCCAGGGACTCCACCTTGCGGGGCAGCCGCTGGGACGCCAGCGACTCTTCGCTGCCCGGTGGCAATGCCGAGGCCTCTGACTGCGAGCGGCCAACCTTCCTGCAGAGACGGGACACGAGGGCAGCACTGACAGCCTTACCGGGACATCAGGGAATAGTGAGGATGGGGGGACACCGGGTTTTGGTGACACTGGTGGCAGTACAGGCTCTGCCGAGCCGTGCCATGCTGGTACCTGGTGGAGTTGAGTGGCTGCGCTTCATCGAGGCTGAGGTCAAGGCTGTCGGTGCTGAGATCGGCCGGGTTCTGGCGGAAAGGCTCCCGGCCCTTCAGCGTGTCCGTGGTCACCTGGAACTTGCCAAGCTCCCGGAGCTGCTGATTGGCAAACTCCACCTGGACGGGAAGCAGGGAGGGATGGATCCTCCGAGCGAGCCAGCAACGGAGGCGAGGAGGAGGAGGAGGGTGAAGACCTGCCATGCCGTGCCCACCTGAGCCTCCAGGCTGCGGACCTGGCTGGTGAGGTTCCTGCAGCTCAGCTCCGACTCCTTGGCCTGCAGGACGCTCTGCTGCAGCTCCTTGGCCAACCTCTCCGACTCGGTCCGGAGCTCCGCGTTCTCCTTCTGCAGCTGCTCCATGGCCTTCAGCTTCTCCGCCAGGTCCTGGTTCTGCTGCTTCTTTGCGTCGTAATGAGTTTTTGCCTTCTCCATCTAGGAGAGAAGGAGAGAAAACCCATCAAGCTTCCCCGCAGGGCGCTGTCCCGGCGGGACGGGGACGGCGGGGCAGTGCCAGCCCCCGGGATACCTGGCCTTTGTAGTGCTCGGCCGCCTGCTCCTTCTGGGCGAGCTGCGCCTGCAGCTCTGCCACCTTCTCCTGCTGGCGGGTGGCCTCTGCCTGCAGCTCCCCTTCCAGCACCTGCGGGCAGGGAAAAGACTGGGTCAGAGGCACCCTGCACCCCCTCCTTGCCCAGCCGAGCCCCCCACATCCCTCAGGGGGTGGCCACCAACAGCCTCAGGGCTGGGCCCAGCTCCGGTCCCCGGGTTTTTGGTCCCCGTTTACCTTAACCCTCTGCTGCTGGGAGCGGGTGGCCTTCTCATGCTGGGTCAGCTTTTTATTCAGCTCCTCCACCTGGAAGAGCAGAGCTTGGTTAGACCGGCTCCAGGCACAAGACTCCTGAGCACATCCCTCCCCTCCAGCCAGGGCCAAGAGGAGAATTCCTGCCCCGGGGGATGCTCAGCAGCGCCCATGGCCACGGAAGCTCCGGGTACAGCCGGCACTTTGGTTAGCCCGCTCGATTCAGACAGCCACAGCAACCCCCCATTAAGTCTTCACAGGGACGGGGTTGGTGCTACCCCAGCGTCAGGAGCAGCCGCGCACTGGAAGCGAAGCCGAGACCCCTTTAGGCGGGAGGGCGAGGGAAGCCGCTGCCGCTGCGGTTACGCAGTGCCCCAGTCCCAGAGCCGCATCTCGCTGCCAGCTGTTCGCTGTCAGGGGAAGAGCAGGAGCCCAGCCCACCCCGGGCATCCTCCATGCCAAATCTCAAGCCACAGAGCTCAAGGGGGGCCCGTGCTGGCTCAGAGAGGGAGGCAACCCACCCCAAAGGGGTGCTCCTGCAGTTTGGGAGTGGAGAGGTGACACCACGGAAGGGCCAAGGAACCCCCCCAAGGCCTGCGGCTGCACTGTGAAGTCCTTTGGCAGCGCAGCAGCGAGCACGTTCACCACCCGGGTGCCCACAAGCTGCGGACCCATGGATGGTACATCACTCATAGCAAGGGGAGACACCACCAGACCCTGGCTGCTGCGAGCTCCTGCCCAGCCCAGCTGGGCTCTCCCGGCTCCAGGGGATGCTCGGGGAGCCCCCATCCCTCACGGCCACAGCCACGAGGCCTCTGCGGGGTCCCTGGGCAGCTCAGGCTGTGACCATGGGGGCAAACTAAGCCGCGTAGGGAAACAGGGCTTTTCCAGCGTCATTTCCCAAGTGCTAACCCACACCATCCCACCCCTGGCCACATCTGGACTGCGCTTTCTGGGAGCACAGCCCCCTCCTCCCGGCACCTGCCATTCCTGCCAGCTGGGCGAGGGGCTGAACCTCAGCTAAAGAGGGGGGTAAAAGGGATGGACAGCAGGAATGGGAGATCCCACCCTGCCCCGCCCCCCCCCCCCCGCAAATCCCCTCTCTCTGAGGGCAAGGTATCACAGGAGCAACGGTCCTGTGTCAAGAAGTCCCGGATGCCCTTGGCAGCCGGTCACTGCCATCATGCTGCCTGCGGCATGCCCCACAGCCATGCCGGGAAGGCAAAGCAAGAAGCCGTGCCGAGCCCCGGGCACCACCGTGAGCGGGCAGGCCGCAGGTCTGGGCCCCAGTTCCTATTCCCCAGGGATGAAGGGACGAGCCCAGAGACCTGGAGCCAAGCGCCCCACGGCTGGGTCCCCACGGCAAACAGTTCCCGAGAGGAGAGGGTGGCTCCGGTGGGAAGCGGCAGCAGCTAGGGCCATGCACCGTCACCGTTTAAGCAGCTGGCACTTCGCATGCGTTACCTGCTTAGCTTGTTCCTTCCGAAACACCTCTAGCTGCTCCACCTGCGAGCACAAAAGGCAGAAGTGAATACGCAGCCAGCGTGGAACGGGCTGCCCTTCTCAGGACCACCCATCCCCTTCACACCCAAGTGTTGCTCAGGGAGCGTGTCCCAGATCCCCAGCTCCTGTGCTGAGCAGGAGGCTGAGGATTCTGGGAGGACTTGGGGCAGTTCTGCCTGGAGAAGAGAAGGCTCCACGGAGACCTTGGAGCCCCTTCCAGTCCCTCAAGGGGCTCCAGGAAAGCTGGGGAGGGACTCTGGATGAGGGAGGGGAGCCATGGGACGAGGGGGAAGGGGTTTCCGCTGCAAGAGGGGAGATGGAGCCGAGATCTCGGGCAGAAATTCTTGGCTGTGAGGGCGGTGAGCCCCTGGCCCAGGTTGCCCAGAGAAGCTGTGGCTGCCCCATCCCTGGAGGGGTTCAAGGCCAGGTTGGCCGGGGCTTGGAGCAAGCTGGGCTGGTGGGAGGTGTCCCTGCCCAGGGCAGGGGGCGGCACTGGGTGGGCTTTAAGGTCCCTTCCCACCCAAACCATTCTACAACTCAGGGGTGTGCAGGAGACCAAATGGACCCCTTTTCCCGGGGGTATCCCCCCCACCCAGCAGGGAGGTGGCAGGAGCCCCTACCTGAGCCGTCAGCCTCTGCCTCTCCTCCAGCAGCTTCCTCTTCTCCTCCCGCGCCGCCGCCTTGCTGCTCTCATACTCCTTGCTCACCGCCTCCAGCTTCCGCGCCGCCTCCTCGGCCTCCTGCTGGCTGCTGGCCACCAGCTCCTCCGACGCCAACCGCAGCCGCTCCAGCTCCCGCGCGTGCCGCTCCCTGGCCTGCCCCAGCTCTGCCTCCAGCCGCTGCTGCCCGCGGCTCCGGCTCTCGCCGAGTCCCCGGTTCTCCTCGGCCAGCCGAGCGTTGGCCTGCTGCAGCCCCGCCAGCCGTGCCGCCGCCTCCGCCGCCTCCGCCTGCAGCCGCTGGACGGCCCGGTCCTGCTCCGCCGACCGCTCCCGCAGGGATGACACCTCGGATGCCTCCAGCTTGGCCCGTGCCAGCTCCGCTTGCAGAGCGGCCAAAGCTTTCGCCCTCTGCTCCACGTCCTGGCGGTGCTGGCTCTCCAGGGAGGAGCGCTCAGCCTGCAGCTGCTGGCAAAGGTGCTTCAGCGCCGGCAGCTCCCCGGCGAGCGCCTGGGCGCTGCTGAGCTCCTGCTGCAGGGCGGCGAGGAGCTGCTCCTTCTGGAGGCATTTGTCCTGGCAGACCTTCACCTCCTGGCGCAGCTCGTCCTCCCGCTCACTCTGGCAGTGGCGGTCCCTCTTCAGGGCCTCGATGGCCAAGCGCTGCTTCTCCATCTCCTCCTGGCACCGCTGCACCTCCACCTTCATGAGCGAGCACCTCTCGGCCGCCCGGGAGGCGGCGGTGGCCATCTCCGTCTGCAGCACCCGCAGCCTCTCCTCCAGCTTCTTGCTCTTCTCCGACTCGGCGACGATCAGGCGCTTCAGCTCCTTGCTCTCCCCCTCCTTCTCCGTCACTTGCCGATGGAGGATGGAGACCTCGTGCTCCAGGCTGTCGATCAGGCTGTTCTTCCTCTCCATCTCCTGAACGCACTGGGACACTTGGTCTTTCCAGCCCTCCTCCGACCGGCCCTTCTCCTGCACGACGGAGCGGAGGGACGCCAGCTCCTTCTCGGCAGCGGCGATGGCGGTTTTGCTCTGCGTCAGCTCCCTGCCCTTCTCCTGCAGCTCCTTCCGCAGGGCCTCCACAGTGCCATCATGCAGAGCCTGCACCGACCTCGAGGCCTCCAGCATCTTCTGCAGCTCTGACGCCTTCTCCTTCTGCTGGGCCGCTTCCCTCCTTGAGGCCTCCAGTTCCGCTTGTTCCGCTGTGGCCGCCTCGGCCGCCGCTCGCTCCAGGGTGGCCATAGTCTCCTGCTGCTCCCTGCACTTCTGCTCCAGCTCCTCCACTTGCAAATGAAGCGCCTGGATCTCCTTCAGCTTCTCCTGGTAAAGGTCTTGGCTCGAGCCGGCCTCCTGCTCCCTGTGACGGGTCTTTTCCTCCAAGCTTTTGAGGGACATCTCCTTTGAGCAGGTGGCCTTGACGCTGTGTCCCTCCACGTCCCTGCTCCGGGTGGCCTCCGAGAAGCCCTGCAGCTCGTTGTCCACCTTGGGTAGCTGCTCCTTGGCTGCTTCTGCCGAGGCGAGCTCTCCTTTCAGCTTGCTGACCGTCTTCTGCAGGTCCCTCAGCTCCTCGCCCTGTGAGAGGTTTTTCTGACGGAGCTCCTCCAGCTGCCCTTCCCTCTCCTCCATCAGCTCCCGGGCCCGGGCCAGCTCCTCCCGGTGCACCGATCTCTCCACCCTCTGCTCGTTGAGGGAGTTTTGCAGCTGGGCCTCCAGCTCTGCCTTGCGGGCTCGCTCGGCGGCGCAATCCGCTTTGCCCCGTTCCACCTCCTGTCGCAAGCGTTCGGCTTCCTCCTCCCGGCACGCCAGGTCCCGCCGGTGCTCCCGCAGCGTCTCCTCCAGCCTGCTGCCCAGCAGGGTCACCTCCCCAGACAGCTTCTTCACCTCCCCATCCAGCTCCAGCTCCCGCTGCCTGCTGGCGGTGGCCGCCTGGGCCAGCTCAGCCTCCGCACTCCGCAGCCGCTCTACAGCAGCTTCCAGCTCCTTGGATTTGGCCTTTTCCTGGGAGAGCTGCTGGGAGACCCCCTCCAGCGCCTCGGTGGCTCTGCAGGCATCTGCCTCAAGCCCGGCCGTGCGCTGGGCTGCGGTTTGCTCCGTGATGGCCATCTTCTCCCGCAGGGAGGAGACCTCGGCCCTCAGCTTCTGCTCTTCGCCCTCTTTCTCCTTTGCCCATGCCTGGGCGCTGGACAGATCGGCCTGGAGGGCAGCCAGCCTCTCCTGGTGCTCGGTAGCCAGGCGCTCTGCCCGGGCCTCCAACGCGGCCGCCTTCTCCTGCTCGGCCTGTAGCTGCTGGCAGATCCGGCCATGCTCCCGGCTCAGCGCCTGCATCTCCTCCTCCAGCTGCCCGCGCTCTCCATCCTGCGGAGCCGGCTCCTGGCCCTGCACCAGCTGCTGCCTCTCCGCCTCCAGCTCGGCAATCCTGGCCAGGCTGCCCTCCAGGCTCTCGGCCGCCCGCCTCTTCTCGTCCTCCAGGATGCCCTCGGTGTTCCGCAGGGACTCCTCCAGGAAGAGCAGCCGCTCCTGCAGGCGGGTGTTCTCCCGGGCCAGCCTCTCCCTCTCGGCCAGCCGCTGCTGGCTCTCCTTCAGCCTGCCCTCCAGCTCCCGCAGCTGGGCTTTCAGCCCCTCCGCCGCTCCCTGCTGCCGCTGGGCGCCGAGCTCCAGGATCCTGGCTTCCAACTCACCAACCTTGCGGCTCAGCTCAGCCTTCTCCGCCGCCGAGGCAGCCTGGCTGGCATCCTGGGCCTGCGCCATGGCCTGCAGCTGGCTGCTGAGGGACGCGTTGACCTCCTGCAGGTGCTGGAGCTGCTGCAGGGCAGAGTCTCTCTCCCGCAGGGTCTTCTCGTGCTGGGCGTCGAGGGCAGCCAGCCGCCCGGCCTCGGCCTCCCGGCCTTGCAGGTCCTGCTCCAGCACCTCCCTGGCCCGGTGGCTCTCGGAGAGGGAGCTCTGGAGGCTGGCGACGAGGCCGCCCAGCTGCTGCTTCTCCTCCTCGAAGCGGCCACGTTCGGACTGCAGGGCTGCCTCCCGCTGCTGCTTCTCCTCCTCCAGCCGCAGGACGGTGGCCTGGAGCTCGGCCCCTTTAGCGGCGAGGCTGGACACCTCTTGCTTCAGCTCTTCCAGCTGGCAGAGAGAAGAAGAGGGGAGGGGAAACAACACACGCACCCCCAGGCATTACCCGAGCTGCATCGAGCACTCTCACCGGAGACCCACGTGCTGCGTCCTGGCGCCTGCCTTCCCTCCCGGCCCCCCCGCAGCGCACCCTGCTTTCCCCTTAGCCTTGCGCCGCTCTGCTCTCTCAGACCAAATGCCTTTTCTCACCATGCAGGAGCCGCTCCCTCCACAACCGGCCCATGCTACGGGAGGCTGCGGGAGCCAGCAGCTACCTGGGAGCAGCATTCCCAAATCCAGCACAGAGTGCTCAGCCCCATAACTCCCATCTAGGAGTGGAGAGCAGCCGGCTCTGCCCCACACAGATTTGTGGTGCACCCCTGAGCACCCACCCTTCTCCCCAGTTAGAGGGGTTTCCCACCCGAGCGCTGCCTGCCCTCGCTGTGGGAGCTCTCTGGGGACCCAGCCGTACCTTCAGGACATCCCCCAGGACCTCTCCCTTCTGCTGGGCACCGCAGTCCCCCAGCTTGGCCAGCTGGTCCTCCAGCAGGGAAATCTTCCCCTGCAGAATCTCAATCTTCTCTTCCGAGCATTTCTGGGGACAGAGACGTGAAACTGAGTGCCGCGCGAGGCGAGGGAACGAAGCAATGGGAGGTGAAGTCACCCAGCTTTATTCCACACTGGCACCCACCACCCCGGCGGCACCCCGGGGTCCCCTCACCTTCTCCTGCAGGGCAGCACGCAGCTCGCTCTCCAGCTGCCCCTGCTTCTCCTGCGACTGCGCCAGGGCCGCATTGTGCTCTTCCGAGAGTTCGTTCAGGGCTTCCTGCAGCTGGACCAAGTGGCTGGCGATCTCCCGCAGCTGTGAAGGGGCAAATCCCCCATCAGAGAGCGCCCACGCTGCCCAGAGTTCTGCTCAGCTCCCTTCTCCCGAGCGCTGAGCACTGCAACTCCACACAGCCCCTATTTCCCGCCTCCACGGTTCCCCTTTGGATGAGGATCTGGAGCCCAAAGCAGACTTGGTCACTGGGACAACGCCACAGGAGGCCAGCAGCAGAGCCAAAAGCAGGCCAGAGTCCGGCACTGCTATCAAACCCTCCCCCCTGGTTCCCACCACAAACGCCTGGGCTGTGGGGATGCAGAGAGGACACAGCGCCCCGTACCTTGAAGGAAAGATCCCCATTCTCCTCGGAGAGCTGGTTGATTTTTCGGTCCATCTGGCCTTTTTCAGTCTTCAGGTCCTGGCACTGCCTGAGGGCCTCGTGCAAGCGCACCAGCAGGCTGCGGGAGAGGATGTCATTAAAGCGGGGGGTGCAAACCTAAGGCAGGTGAGGACTTCGCTGGGGACCGATGCTGCTGAGGAAACTAAGGTACCGAGATATCTCTGCGCCATGGTGAGAAACTACTGTAAATTCAGCTCTAAACTGATACGTCGCAAAGCGGAGCAGAGATAAGCCATGTTTGTGCTTTGCAGGAGCGTGACCACTCCGAACCGAGGGCAGAGGCAGCTGACGGACGCCAGCCACCCCTCTGCAAAGTGAAATAAGTGAGGAAAGGACAAAAAAAGGCATCACGGCACCTGCCAGTGGAGGCTGGGCGTCCTTCCCAAGTAAACACGGCGCTGCACAGGGACAGGGCAAAGACCAGGACACAACGCGGCAGGCAACAGAATTCCAGTGTGCCACACAGCCCAGTTCAGATCCGATCAAATTGGATCAAACTGGAGGGCTAACAGCTGGGCAAGGGGCTGGGGTCGGGAGCTCCAATATCACCCAAAAGCTTTCAGCGATGCAGAGCCCATCTCAGAGCTGGGAAGGCCAAGCAGGCTCTTCTGGAGGTGGGCGAGACCCACGCAGGCCTTCTCCCACAACAGGGATGGCTCTTCCCGTGACACGTTTAGGTTAAGGAGCGGGCACTCACAACACACTGTGTGGTTTGGGACTGGCTCCCTGCCCACTGTGATAAAAAAAGGGCTACGGGCCGTAATCCCAGAGATGCTCCAAGCCGTTACAACAGCATCGGAGCTGGCTTGGCTCCCATCAGGAAGGCTTTCTGCTCCACGCTTTAGTCCAGATTAACGGGCAAGAATCCCCTTGGCCCACCACGGAGGGAGGCACAGCTACGCCCAGCCACGAGGAGCAGTGGCACGGCTGGCACAACCGCAGCCTGGGCTGCATCCCCAGCAGCGTGGGCAGCAGGGCGAGGGGGGAATTCTGCCCCTCTGCTCCGCTCGGGGGAGACCCCCCTGCAGTGCTGCCTCCAGCTCTGGGGCCTCAGCACAGGAGAGACACGGAGCTGTTGGAGCGGGGCCAGAGGAGGCCCCGGAGATGCTGGGAGGGTAGGAGCCCCTCTGCTGGGAGGACAGGCTGAGAGAGTTGGGGGGGTTCAGCCTGGAGAAGAGAAGGCTCCGCGGAGACCTTGGAGCCCCTTCCAGTCCCTCAAGGGGCTCCAGGAAAGCTGTGGAGGGACTCTGGATGAGGGAGGGGAGCCATGGGACGAGGGGGAAGGGGTTTCCACTGCAAGAGGGGAGATTGAGCTAAGATCTCGGGCAGAAATTCTTGGCTGTGAGGGCGGTGAGCCCCTGGCCCAGGTTGCCCAGAGAAGCTGTGGCTGCCCCATCCCTGGAGGGGTTCAAGGCCAGGTTGGCCGGGGCTTGGAGCAAGCTGGGCTGGTGGGAGGCGTCCCTGCTCATGGCACGGGGGGTGGCACTGGGTGGCCTTTAAAGGTCCCTTCCCACCCAAACCATTCCCTGCTCCTATGACTGCCGAAGCCATTTCCTCCCTGGGGTGCAGCTGCAGAGGAGGTGGTAAAGAACAACAGGAAGGTTTTCCCCTCACCCCTGTTTTGTGCATTGCTGGGGAAGAGATAGAGAACACAGAGCCCGGGGACGTGGGAGGGACAAGGACCAGCCTAGCAGGAGGGTGCACATGTCCCCGGAGGATTACCTCTCGTTCTTCTCCCTCAGCTCCTCCATTTCCTTGGGCTCCTGCTGGTCTGCAGCTTGCTTCTCGTTGAGCAGGGCCAAGCGGTCAATCCGCTGCTGCATCATGGTGATCTGAGCCTCTGGGTGGGGGGAAGAGACAGCAAGAGAGGGCCCATTACCATCTTTTTATGTCACCTGAAAGCCCCCAAACACAGCACAGTGGAGGATATCTGTCCTTCTCCCAGGCGGGTGAGGAGCCGCTGCACAGACACCACCTGAAGCAGGACACGGAAGAGCCAGGCACTGCTGCTCCACACGGGTGTTGCTTCAATCACGGCTTTTGTTGCCCAGGATATACAGGGGAATACGAGAGGGAAGAAGGAACCTGCAGCCTCCACACACGTCTGGGGAAATCCCCAGTGCAGAGAGAGTTTTAGATGTGGATGGCGAGACTCCTACGCCTGCCAGCCTGCTCCAAATCTTTTGGCAGAGGGACCAGCAGCCATCTCCCAGAGATGCTCCAAGCTGTTACAACAGCATCGGAGCTGGCTTGGATCCCATCAGGAAGGCTTTTTACACCACACTTTGGTCCAGATTAACGGGCAAGAGTCCCCTTGGCCCACCACGGAGGGAGGCACAGCAAACCGCGAGCTGCCCCATCTGCTCTGGAAAGCCAAAGAGCTCCAAAGCCGTGAGCTGTGCTCACGTGGGGTCAAAACCATAACGAAGTCACAGGAACCAGACGAGGTCTCAGCCCTGCAGAGCCCTCCCCATGCCCCAGGCCATCCCGCTACCCACTGACCCTTCTCTGTGATGAGCTTGCGATTCTCTGCCAGCTCCACCTCCAGCTCATCCCGGTTCTCTCTCTCAACAGCCAGCTGCTTCTTCAGCCGTCGCAGCTGAAACTGGGGGGTCTGCATGACGTCCCCCATGGGCGAGGACGGAGGGCCGGGCAGCATGCTGCAGAGAGGCACGCCATGTAACTCGGTTAGCTGGAGCCAACGGGAGGGCACCATCCCTCCCCATGCAGCCAGACCCACTCCGGTTCCCCCATCCCAGGGGCAGGTTCCAAGTAATCCCTTTGATGCTTCATCACCCTGGCAGAAGGGATGCTCTCCTCATCTTGAGGAGCCTCTAAGTGTCCGGCACGAACCTTCAAAACCAGTTCCAGGGCAAAGCCTCCATCTCCCTTCCCACCACAGCCAGAGCCCCACTGCAGAGCACTCGGCTTGCAAGAGAGAAACTCCTTCAGCACATCCAGCAGCAACACAAGCCTGGTCCTCCCAAACCCACCCAGGGCAGGAGAGGAGCCACAAGCTGCTCTGGGAGGTTTCTGTGTTCGTTAGGCTGAAATGAGCTGGGCTAATAGGAGCTAATTACAGCCTGACCTCAGCCCACCACCACACATCCCCATGTCAAGCCTGAGGAGTTTACAACAGGCCAGCACCACGGCAGAAAGGGGGTCTCTGTCGAGTCAGTGTGCACCCTAGTGACATCTCCGGGTCCCAGAAGCCACCCTGTCTGTCCCCCTCCTCCCCTCAGTCCCCCTGCCAGCAGCCAAGAGGCTAGGGACGTACTTGTTGGCGCCGGAGGAGGAGGCAATCTTCTTCAGCTCCAGGAAACGCACCTCTCGCTTGTGCGGGAGGGAGAGCAGCGGGGAGTGCTCCTCGGAGCTGCTGCTGGACGTGCTGGACGAGGGCAGCGGTGCTGGAAATCAAAAAAAAAAAAAAGCAAGAAGCAAGTTGTGATCTTCACCTTCCTGCCAGAAGGGAGGGTTTAGCAGCTGAAATCCCTGATGCGCAGGGACTGCAAATTCCAGCAGGGACGGATCAGCCCAGCCGAGAAAGCCATAAACCCACTTTACATCCCCGTTCTGCCAGCTCCACGGACCTGCTCCGGCACTCCGCTCCCACCACGGAGCTGTGGGCTTCCCACCCGCCCCGCTCCTCCGGGGAAAGCACATTTCAGCTCGGGATGCTGCCAGTGTATATATATCTATATACCTTATATCAGCAGGTATAAGGCAGCCCAACTCTCAAAGAAGAGCTTACAGGGGACAATTTCGTAGTGCTCAGTCCCGGGGTGAGGGGATCTGGATGGTGGTGCTGCTTTTATGGCTCAGCAGCTATAGCAGCACAAATGGGAAAAACCCCAATGTTTTTACATTCCAGAAAAGGGTCATCCATGCCAGTTGGGTGCTGCCAGCATTGGGGCCGTAAAGGAAGATGCCAGCAGCGCTCGTGCTATCCCACCCTGCTGCTCTCCGCAAGGTGATGGTCTGTTTCTGTCCCACTTCCAGCTGGCACTCGGACACCACTCGGGCAAACACGTTACTCTGGGTGCTGCTTTGGTACCAACTAGGAGCAAAACATGCCCAGTGCCTGCTCTGCCTGCACAAGGCTTGGCCCGTTACTCCGGGCTGGTGCCACAGCAGAAGCAGGCAGGGCCCAGCGCTCACCTTTCCTCTGCAGAAACGTCTCCAGATTCTCGTTCAGGCTCTCCTCATTGTCCAGCACAAATTTGAGGATCGATGCCAGCTCAACCTGTGGCGGAGGAGCCGCAGGGTCAGCAGCTCTGCTGCGGTTCGCAGGCAGAGCAGCGCCGGCCGGGCAGCAACCACAGTGGGCAGCTCCCTGCCTGCCCGTGCCTGCACCCGCAGGTGCCCACACTCGCAGTCACGAGCCTTTGACTGCCCAGATGCGCCGGCAAGAACCACAGCACCCTCCCAGCACCATCCTTCAAGGGGACCCGAATATGAGGGCAGGTCTCAGAGCACCCCCCAAAAGGCATCTCCGCTTCCCCCCGCGCCAGAGGGGGAACCCAGAAGAGATTACCTGGGTCTTGTAGTCAAACTCATTCCAGTCCCTGGGGCTCTTGCAGCTCATGGAGGTGTGATACAGGAGCAGCACGGCCACCTGAAATAAGGCAGGTAAGTGTCACTGACCCCAGGTTGGTCAACGGTGTCATCTAGGAATAAAGCATGCCCCGCGGTTACCTTGGCCAATGCCAGCTCCTCTCCCCCCAGGAGTTCCTGTGCCGACACCAGGTTCTCCGCGGCCGATTTGTGCTTGCAGTGCTCTGCAATGGAAAGCAGGATTCCCAGTCACGCAGCAGCTCCCGCCGCCAGGCACTCTGCCCACCAGCCCTGGCACGCAACCATCCCCCGGGGTGACAGGCTGGGGGGCACCGTGATGGATCCCCGAGAAGGGAGACATGGGGCAGGCTGGGCTCAGGGGCTGAGCCCCTCGTCCTCCATTAACGCTGATGGGATATTTTTCCTCCCTGGCAAGTTCCCCCTCGGTCCCAGCCTCCCCACCTCCCCCTCGGCATCTCTCTGCACCTTCTGCTCCTCCACCCCCAGCACAAACTGAACCCCATCTATGGAGGGTGGGATACAGTGTCTCCTCTTCCAGGAGAGGCCGAGCAAAAGCGATTTCCCATTTCCCCTTCCAGGATTCCTGCTCAGGTAAAGGTTTTCCAGTGGGATTTGAACAGCTTGAGGCCAGGCCCCAGGTGAGGAATGCTGCCCAAAGCAGCATCACTGGAGCAGCCACCAGCACCCTGCCCTTCACCCCCTGGACTTCCTTTGCACGAAGCCCGGGCTCCAGCACGGATTTCCATGAGGAATCTTTCCTTCCCGGGTCAGGGCAGCCCCGCCTGCACCTCCTGAAACTGCTGATGCAGCAGGGGGTGGTCACTTTGAGGCGGGGGGAATAAAGACACAAAACCAGACCCCCGCAGGGGTGGCAGGCACCGAGCGGCCACTTCCCCTGGCGCCGGCTCTTACTCTGCAGGAAGCCACGGATGAAGGAGATCCTCTCCGGCAGCGGCTGCTCCAGCACAGACTCCCCCTCCTCACTCCTGTGGCTAGAAGAGGACACGGGTTGCGTTAACGCTTTGCCGAGGGATTAAACAAACAGTGGTTTGTTGTTTGTTGGGCGGTTTGTTTGGGTTTTTTTTAAGTTTGGTTTGGGGTTTTTTTTGGGTTTTTTTGTTTTGGTTTGGTTTTGGGGTTTTTTTTTGGTTTTTTGTTTTGTTTTTTTTGCAACAGAGCTTGCTGAGCAAGGGGCTGGCTCTTGAGCAACGCAGCACCCATCTGCCATATGGCTCCGTGCCAGGTCGGGTGGCGAAGCAAAAGCCAAGCCCGCCGTGGTACCCAGGAGCAGGCGCAGACGCTTCCCGCAGCCCCGACAAACATGGCTGCGTTTGGTGAGCAGCCAGAGCCAGGCAGACAGGTCCCCCCGCCTCCAGCGCGTGTGCCGGAGCGCTGCCGGCCTCTGCCGTTTCCTCCTCCGCCTGCCAGCCCCGGCATCCGCCGCGGCAGAGGGAGTCAAGGGTTTTCTTGCTATTGCAAAGTGTCACCATTTGTGGGAAATGGCGTTTGGGAGACGTGCAGACCCCGCTCCCCTCCGGGTCGCTGCTCTAAAACCCACGCTGGATTTAGGGGGTGGGGCCGAAGCTGCCTCTTGCCGCTCTTGTTTGAGACCACGCTCTTCCTCGCCAGCTCAAACTGAGACAGTGGGCCTAAAACCCGTGCCAGCCGTGCTCAACCAGCGCTGCTGTGGTTCCTTCGGTTGCTCCCAAGGCACCGAAAGCAGGGACTTTGCCCGGGAAAGGGGCCGGAACAAGGATTTTCTTATCCTTATGGGTTTCCCAGACCACCCCCCCATGCTATGGGGAGCTCCCCAGCTCAGCCGGCTGCCGCGGTGTCCGCCCCTGTTATCAAGCTACAGTCAGGCCTGTTTAGTGAGCACACGCCGCCGGAGATCCCGGCTAATCTGAGCTGGAGCACAGACCCAGGAGATTAACCAGGTCTGACTAAATATATCCCCTCTGCAGGCGGCTCCTTCCTCCCCACCCACAGCAGGCAGATCCCTGCTCCGAGCAGGCTCTCGTTACAGCGCACGGGAGGTAATTATAGCAGACAGGCTCCCACAGAGCCTCTCGCCGGAAGGGTTTGAAAGCAATGCCGCGCTCGGAGCTGAGCAGCAGCCTCGAAGCCTCCCAATTTGCCTCGCCAGCTCATTAAAGACGTGCAGCCGGAGCGGAGTGTGCTCAGTCCTAGCTCCAGTGCCCATTACGGCTTGCAAGTTTTAATCGCTCTGGCTCACAGGCAAGGAACGCAGCTCCTGACGGAGGCATTCCTCCCAGCCCTGTCCAGCCGCCTCGGGTTCCGGACGGAGCAAACAGGCTCTGTCCTGCCCGTATTGTACTCAGAAGTCATATCTCTGACGTCCCCAGAGAACAGGAGCGCTTCGTGGGGCGGGAGCTGTCATTATTAAAGCTGCTTTACAGACCCAAGGCTCCCTCTCAGGATCCCAAGGCTCAGGAAAACTTGCTGTTTTCTCACCCGAGCAGCGTTTATGAAAATAAAGCTTCTCCCGTGCAGCTCCAGGAGTCCCCACGCCGCTGGCATCAGTGCTCGGCTCTTTGCTTCAACACCAGGAGCGAGCCCAGACGTCAATGCCAGACACGATATTGAGCCTCCAACAACAGAAACTCTGGCCAAAATCCCACCCAGGCGGCTCCATGGGGTCCGACAGCTCTGCCTGGGGCTCCGCGGGCAGACCCCAGCCGCGCAGGGCTGTGGGGCAGACTGGGGAACAGACCTTCTCCCGGCTACCTCAAAAGCAGGTTTGTCTGGAGGCTGAGCTGCCAGCAGAGCCCCGGCACATCATCTACATACGGAGGCTTCCAAGTGGGGCAGCCCAAAAGCCTCACCATCCCACGCACGGTGGGTTTACGTGCGGAGGAGCCACGGCGCGAGGGCAGGAGCCTCCTATTGCGTTGCTGCAGGCTTCAGAGCACGCCCGGCAGCAAGCGCTGCTTACACAGGTGCTGTGCTCCGCCAGAGCCTTGCACGGAGGAGCCGGAGATCCAGCAGCAGGGCTGGCAGAGGATGAATTCCCCAGGGGCCCTTGGCTCCCCGTACTCACATTTTGTTGATGATCCTGATGAAGACGTTACAGTCCTGGAGCTGTGACAGATCATTGAGGGGATCAGTAGAAACTTTTGTGCTGTTCACCTAGAAATGGGGGGAGACGGTCAGAAGGCAGAAGCCAAAGTCGCACCACACCACCCGCCACCTCCCAGTCCTTGTAGGGGACAGCCAGACCCAGCTGGGTGCGAAAGCAAAGCCAGCCCTTCCGACCACCCCTGCCCTGGCAGAGGCTGAACGCAATCCCCACGGCTCCACAGCCAGACAGGCCGGCACAGGTCTTGTTTAACACGCTGCGACACTTTGCTCAGACACAGCACCGCTTTGCGAGGCAGATCCAACAGCCCCTTCGTGGTCCAGCTGCCGCTCACTTCCCAAGCCTGCTGCCTGCTCCGGGCTCGGTGCCGGCTCCCGGGCAGTTTCCATGACCGGACCAAGCCGTTCCAGCATTTCTGGTTATTCAACAGGAGCAAAGCCTCTCCTGCAAACACCCACCTGCCCGGGAACAGCAGGGACTTGGCTGTCCCGGGGCCTGCCCCAGCCACAATTTCCCCCTTAACCGGCCACAGCATCGTGTCCCCAGGGAGCCACCAGTGCCAGCGCCGGTGCCAGCTGGGACCCAGCCGGGCAGCGCGTCCCACCTACGGAGCAAGAGACGGCAGAAGAGAGGGAGGCTTTACCCAAGCGAGGAGAGCCGCGGCTCTCGCACCGTGAAGAGGCATCTTGGCGAGGCTGCCAGGTCACCGCCCGGACCTAGGAACACCAACAAAGGGGGAAAAAAAAAACACAAAAGCAATTAGGGCCAAACATAGTAATTACATTAACATACAGCTTGCACACTGCGCCAGGCATTCATGTCCGTCCAGGGAGGATCTACCCTCCGTGCCTGGCCGGCTGTGGTAAGCAGCCAGGTCCTCTCCCGCAGACCCCCGCGGGATTTACCCCTGGAGATCGGGATTCCCCACGGGCAAGGCTCAAGGGAAAACCGCTGCTCGGGCTCCTCATCCCCAGCACCCCCTGCCATGCCTCCTTCCCTCCCCAGCACCTCCAAGCTCCTCTTAAATTTCTTTTAAGAGGAATTTAAAGGCCTGGCACTCTGGGAGCTCGCTGAGACCCCGTGCCCAGGCAGGTCCCCCTCACCACCGGTTTCAGCCCTGGGGAGAAGGGCAGTGTCCCATTGGGTCTGTCTTTCAGGTCACACTGCGGTGACACAAAACAACTGGTCACGGCTCTGGCCAGCTGGCACCGGCACCTGCCGTCACCCCGAGGGATCCTGCCCCCCTGCCTCGCCGTGGGGCACCGGGGGTGGCCGAGGGCTTCCCCATGGCTGTGCCAAACCACGGGGCTCCGTTGCCCACGACAGGCTGGAGGCAAGGAGCCCGACCTGGGCACCCCGCAGGGTCCTGGCGCAGGGGCCGGCAGCTCGTCGGCACTTGCTGCCCACCTGGGGACAGTGTTGTCCCTGCCACTGGTCACAGCTGAGCACCGGCATCGCTGCCAGGACTGCTGGCATCCCAGGAAAATTCACCTCCCTCTAGAAAACACGAGCAGCAACTTTGGAGAGAGACAGCATCGTTCAAATCCCAAAAAGTTTGGCATGTGTAGGGATGCCATGCAAAGAGCTGCGGTGGTCCTGCGGGATGAGCGAGAGCAGGAAGAAATCCCCCAGCGCTGTGCGAAGGGGCAGCTGGCCCCAGCGGGACAAAGTGGCCACAGATGGTGGCCTGGCCCCTGAGGAGCAGAGGGGCACTGGGGACCAGTAGCAAACAAGCACCCAAACTGGGCAGGACAACAGGCTGCAGCCAGGAGCGTGGTGGGAGCTGTGGAGAGCGCGGGCTGACAGGCCTTGGCAGGGGGAGGGATCTCCGCACAGTGGAAGGAAATTTAAAGAGAGAAAGAAGAAGGAGGGAACCCAGGCTGCTGGGGGTGCAGAGCTGGCCTTGCCTGGGAAGGGCTGAGGTCCCACCGTGGTACTGCCCGCAGCAGCTCCGGCTTCCTTCCAGCTGTGTGGCCACCAAAACGCTGGTGGAGCAGGAGCTGGGGCTCCCTAGTCCCCCAAAGCCCCAGGTGCCACCACCCTCAGGGAGCAGGCAGGCTGCCCACGCTGGCCGTGCCTGGGTCACTGTCGTGGGGGCTGGAAGGAGCCTGCAAAGGTCATCTGGCCCCAAACAAGCCCAGCGAGGTGGTGGTCAAGCCGTCGGAGTGCTGCCAGCTCCCCTTCCCACTGCTGCTGAGGAGAACCACCTCCTGGGGCGGGGGGAGACCCCCAGGCATCGCCACACAGGGTGGGAGTGGGGATGAGCCAACCCACTGCCCCCACGATGTGGGATCACTGCCAGGTCCCCTCTGCGGCGACCTTTGCCTCCGCACCGGCTGTCCCTGTGCCATCCTGGTAATCCTCCCAGCCAGGGAGCTGCTGGGAGCAGACCTGAGCAGAGATGGGGGCCGAACAGAGCCCCCCCTACCAAAAATCACCCAGGTGGGGAGGGTGCTCCTCAGCTCCTTGCCCCATATCACACCCTGACCCCCTCACTGCGACGGGCCGGGATCTGCAGCCGTTCCTGGGAGCGCCCGGCACACCACGGCCACCTGGGTTTTGGGGTGCACGGAGCACCCACCGCCTCCATGAGCTCAGCTGGGACGCACAGGATCTTCGGCGGGATAGGTCCTCCCTCCCATTTGGCTAAAAACCAGCTCCTCCGCCCCACGGCTGCGGCACACAGCCTCTCGGCACCCACCACCCCCTCAGACGGGCGTGCAGCAGGACCAATCCAGGACCTCTCCCCAAAAATCCAGCCAAAACCTCTGGGCAAAACGCGCGCGCCAGCCCCGAATGCAGACTTCCGCCAAGCACACCCAGCCTGGGCTGGGGTTTACCAGAGCCGGGCTGCAGAAGTGCCGGTGCCCTGCAAGAGGCCAGGACAAGCACGGCTGTGCTCCTGCCCCGGTCACAGCCTGGCTCAGCACCGGCGACATCGGCTTCCCCGAGCCGTGCTCGCCAAGTGCCGGAGACAACAACATGACCCTCTGTGGGGAGATGCCGCTTGCACTATGCCTGGATCCGTGCGAGGGCAGAGTGGACACAGTTGGGGAGCCCGGTGTGTGGGCACAAAGCACGGCACCGACCGCTTTCCAGCCACGTCCCCGGTGGGGAAGGGTCTGGCGGGAGAGGGAGCGACGAGCGGTGGGGGCGGCATTGTCCTTTGCCGCTTTCCCTGAGCGCCCGCTCCGGTCAAAACACAGCGTTACGCAAGCCCGCGCCTCCGGAGCTCCCGACGACACGCCGACCTGCTGGAGGGATGCACCCGCAGACCCCCCCGGCTGTCGTGGGGCAGGGGGGTCCTGCTGCTGGAGGCACCCAGCAGCTTGCCCAGGCAAGGTGGGCGACCCACGGCAGCTTTCCCCCCGGGGACAGGCCCACAGTTGGCGTGGGGAGGAGGCGGCGGGGGGGCCCGAGCTCCCGGATGTTGGCGAAGCCAACACGGCCGCCCGCGTCCCAACAACAGTCGGGGATTCGCACCTCGGGGGCTCGCGGGGCACTGGGGTGGGAGCCACACGCTGTGGTGAGGCACTGGGGCTGGAAACCGGCGGGCTTCACCTCCCCCGCCTCCCTCCTCCTCCTCCTCCTCCTCCGCCCCAGCTCTGTTGGAAACAAACACGGAAGAGGGATAAAGTCTTTGTTGGGGCCTTACCGGGGGCGTGTGGGGTTTAATCCGCCATGAGCACCAGCAGCCGGGGAGGGCCGGGGAGCCAGCGGCCACGCACAAAAGAAAAGTTGTTGGGCTTCTCTTCGGCGGGGCTGGCAGGCGACGGTTCCCCTTCCTGGCCCTGGGCCACCCCACGTCACTGCGCCGAGGCTGCGCTCGTTAAAGGCGCACGGCACAGAAAGCCGCCACCACTGCTGGAGCGGCCACGGGGAAGGGGCAACGTCCCACCCCCACCATGGGCACACTCGCTGCCATAGAATCACAGAATCGTCAAGGTTGGAAGGGACCTTTCAGATCATGGAGTCCAACCATCAACCCAACACTGCCAAGCCCACCACTACCCCACGTCCCTCAGCACCACGTCTGCCCGGCTTTTAAATCCCTCCAGGGATGGCGACTCCACCACTGCCCTGGGCAGCCTGGTCCAGTGCTCGACAACCCTTTTGGTGAAGAAATTTTTCTTAATATTCAATCTAACCTAATATTCATCACCCTGCCAGTGCCCTGGGTGACAGGCTGGTGGGGCCGGCACGGACCCGCACCCAGCCCCAGCACGGTGGCTCGCAGGGAGCCGGGGCCTTGGTCAGGAAGGGTGCTGGGCTCCCCACTGCGATCCCCCATCACCCTCTGGAGCCACATCCCAGATGGTTCCTGAAAAATTCCCCCCCGACACACCCCCACAACAGCCATGGATTCAGTGGGGACCAGAGTAGTGCTGTGACCCACTGCTGGCAGAGATGGCACCGAAGGCAGCTGGCCAAGGGGCTGCAGGACCCCCCTGGGACCCCTGACTCCTCCCAAAGCCCTGCCTGCACCCACAGCCCCCGGCTGCCTCCTGGGGCTGGCAGGGTGAGGAAGGGAGGCTCGTCCCTCACCACTCATCCAGGGACCCTCGGGAGCCATCCCCACGGGGTTTGGGCTGCTGAGGAGAAACTGGGGACTGCCCCGAGCGTGGCCCTCACCGCACCAGCCGGGAAGGGGCCAAGGTGCACGGACCGACTGGACCCGGCTGAAGAAGTTTCTCCTACCTGATGGGGAGGCGAGGACGAGCTGGGCCCAGGGCGTCGTGTGGACGAGGCGCAGCCCTTGGCAGGTGGCAGCCGTCAGGCCTTTCTCCGGCAGCGCACTAATCCGGCTCCCGCTGTGGGGCCGTCAAATGGCGGCAGCTCCTCTATCGAGCCCCACGGCCAGCGGAGGGAAGCTCAGCCCCACTGACCCACACAGCTAGGCCCCAGCGAGCACCGGCCCCGGTCACCCCGGGATGGCGACACCAGGAACGGGCCCGGGCCCCACTCCAGGCCCGGGCCCCCACTGAGGCCTCGGCTGGGCCGCAGGAACTACCGGGCCCACTGAGGTCGGACCCCCTGCCGCCAGTGACCCCGGCGCCTCCCCCTCGCGGTTGGCGCCTCCCCCTCCCGGTTGTCCCCCCGCCCCCACCCCGCCGCACCGTAGCAGGGCCGCCACCGCCCCGATTCAAACAGCAGCGCCCGCCCCCGCCGCCTCCCCATTGGCCGCCGCCGGGGCGTGGCGGGAGGGACTACCAATCCCGGCGGCCCCCGGGGCGCGGCGCGGGTCTCGCGAGAGCCGCGGGGGACGCCGGGAGCGGGTTGCCGTGGCGACGGCGGCGTATGGGGGAGGGGGGAGGGCGTGGAAGGTAGGGGGCTGCAGGGACGGGGCCTGGGGTCACAGGGACATGTGTGGGGCCGCGGAGAGGGGGCCCGGGGATATGTGTGGGGTCGCGGAGAGTGGGCACGGGGTGACGGGGACACGTCTGGGGCCGCGGGGAGCGGGTCTGGGGAGACCGGGGGCATGTGCGGGACCAAGGGGAGGGGGCACGGGGTGACGGGGACATGAGTGAGGCCGCGGAGAGGGTGTCCGGGGGCCACGGGGCCACGTGTGGGGCTGTGGTGAGGGGGTCCGAGGGGCCTGGGTACATGTGTGGGGCTGCGGGGAGGGGGCCTGGGGTCATGGGGACTCGTGGGGCTTTGCAGGGAGGGGGCCCAGGGGGCATGGGGACACGCGTGGGACCAAGGGGAGGGGGCCCAGGGACATGTGTGGCTCCAAGGGTGGGGGGTCCGGTGGGGCACGGGGACATGCGTGGGGCCGCGTGGTGCAGGATCCCGGAGGGGTGGGACGGGGACACACGTGGGGATCCAGGGGTGGAGAGTGGGCTCCCATGGGGGGATACAGGGACACACATCGGACTGTGGGGAGGGGGCTCTGGGGGAGCATGGGGACATGTGTGGGGCCATGGGATGCCAGAGGGGGGGATAGGGACACACGTGGGGACCCAGGAGAGGGGGACCCTGGCATGGAGGGGGGGCACTGGGCTACGTGGTGCTGTGGGGAGGGGGCTCTTGGGGGCCACAGGGACATGTATGGAGCAAAGGGAGGGTGCTCCTGTGGGGGGTACAGCGACATGTGTGGGGCCGTGATGCTGCCATGGGGGGCAATGAGGACACACATGGGGCCATGGGGGTGGTTGGGGGGTGCAAGCCCCAGAGCCCTACTTGGGGTGGGGGACACCTGAGGGACCCTTGGGGGTGGCGGCGGGGGCAGCAAGGGCCCACTCTGCCCCACAGGGCTCCTGCCCCACGGCAGGGGATGCTGTCCTGGGGGGAGCGCCCCGAGCTTGCCTCTCCCCTCGACTTCTCCTTCTGCTGCATCAGCTCCATCAAGGGTGAGTATGGCCACATAGGAGCTCCCAGCCCCACAGCAAGACCCTCACCCTCTCAGAGAGTCACAGACCGCTTTGTGCAGGAAGGGACCTTAAAGGCCACCCGGTGCCACCCCCTGCCCTGGGCAGGGACACCTCCCACCAGCCCAGCTTGCTCCAAGCCCCGGCCAACCTGGCCTTGAACCCCTCCAGGGATGGGGCAGCCACAGCTTCTCTGGGCAACCTGGGCGAGGGGCTCACCGCCCTCACAGCCAAGAATTTCTGCCCGAGATCTCAGCTCAATCTCCCCTCTTGCAGTGGAAACCCCTTCCCCCTCGTCCCATGGCTCCCCTCCCTCATCCAGAGTCCCTCCCCAGCTTTCCTGGAGCCCCTTGAGGGACTGGAAGGGGCTCCAAGGTCTCCGCGGAGCCTCCTCTTCTCACAGCCTAGGCTGGGACCAGGGGTTGCCCCTCCCCAGGTGCAGGACCCTGCACTTGACCTGGTTGAACCCCATGAGGTTCATGTGGTCCCACCTGTCCAGGTCCCTCTGGATGGCATCCCAGCCCTCAGGCGTGTCACCGCACAGCTTGGTGTCACCCACAACCTTGCTGAGGGTGCCCCCGCTCCCACAGTCCCTGTCATTGATGGAGATATTGAACAGTGCTCGTCCCAGTATGAATCCCTGAGGGACACCACTAGTGACCCATCTCCATCAGGACATGGAGCCATTGGCCACCACCCTCTAGAAGTGACCCTCCAGCCAACTCCTCTCCCCACAGAGCTGCTGAGGGTGCAGCCCCGCGCTGGCCCCTTGCCCCCACAGCCCACCCATGCTCTGCGCCTCAACAACAACAGCCTGGAGGCCTTGGGGGGGCTGCCCCCCACCCTGGAGCAGCTGCTGGTGACCCCTGCACAGCTCCACTGGCTCGACCTCTCCTTCAACCGTCTGACTGCCATCGACCCGGTATGCAGGGGAACTGTGCCTCAGTTTCCCTGGGGTGCAGGGGGGGGTGTCCCGGGCTGATGGCAGGGGAGGTCCACAGGTCCTGACCACTTTCCGTGCCCTGCGGAGCCTCCAGTTGCACGGGAACAGCATCAGCAGCCTGGCCGAAGTGGACAAGCTGGGTGTTCTGCCCCAGCTGCGTCGCCTCACCCTGCATGGGAACCCCATGGAGGAACAGAGGGGCTACAGGTACCCTCGGGGGGGCCACTCTTACCCCGCAGGGAGCAAGGGGAGAGCCCCCACGCCCCACTGAAGCCCTGTTCCCCCAGGAGCTACGTGCTGTCCCTGCTGCCCCACCTCACCTCCTTGGACTTCAGCGGCGTGACCAAGCAGGACCGTGAGGATGCTGCCAATGCCAGGCTCCAGCATGGCAAGAAGAAATAGGGGGGGCCAGGACACCGAGCCCCCGCTTCAGAGTGAAGTAGGTGGTGGTGGGGGACACGGGGAGGCAGGGTGGCACCCTGGGGAGAGGGACCTGAAAGCCCCTGGGTGCCACCAGCCCCCCAAGCCTGCCCTGACCCACCCACAAGTGGGATGTTGCCCTGCTTGGGGGTGGGGAGAGAGGGGGAACAGGACCTGGGCAGTCCCGGGGGGTGTCTGGGGCTTGTCCCTAGGCCCACAGCCCCATGTCACCCCTTGCCCAGGGGCGTCCTCTCAACCAGGGGACCCCGATGGAAGACAAGGCTCAACATCTGCCTTGAAACCTGCGGAGCGGCACCCAGAGACCCCCCACAGGCTCACCCAGGCCTTGGCTGCCTCCTGGGGTGACACTGGGGGTGGGGGTCCTGGGGGGGAGGGAGGGGGAGGGGGCAGCTGCCTCCTCTGGACCCCCCCATCGCCACCCCCCTGTGACTCCCTGCCCCTCCTAATCAATGCAGGCCTCAGCTAGGGGGGTGGCAGTTGTGGCTGAAGGCAGAAGGTGGCTCGTGGGGTTGTTTTCTATAAAAATGGGCCAAATCGGGACCGTGGGGTGGGTGCAGGGATCAGCCCCACACAGCAACAGCAGTGCAGGTCCAGTGGGTCCCAGTAAGCAGCTGGGAGAGTAGAGTGGGGCTCCATGGACTTTGTCCGGAGCACAGAGCAAATCCCGTAACCAAAACAAAGGGAAGAGCTGTCCCTAAACAAGGGACATCCCTCCCAAAATCCCTGTCCCCCTGCCCCTCCCCGGGAGCAGGTACGTGTCCCCAACCATGTCCATGCCGTGACAGAGGAGACGGGCGCTGGATGAACATGGTTTTTATCTACTGCGGCCAAAAATAATAATTAAAAAAAAAATAAAGGTCCAAACATGTAAAAATAAGTGGGGAGGGTGTCAGAAGCCACCGGGTCCCGTGCAGAGCGTCACATCCGCGGCAGCCTGACTCCGGCCCAGCCTGCCCTGACCCGGCACAGCAGTGGTGCCGACCCACACCGGGCCTTTTCCCCCAGCGCCAGCGTTCCCTTTGTGGTTATCCCTGTGCAAGGTGGCATCCGGTGAAACACAGCCCCCTCCCCACGCACACCCACCCACCCGGGAGGAGGAGAAAGCCTCCGAGCAGGGCCGGCAGGGTCGGTGCGCTGGTGACAGCGTCTTCGCGATTAGTAGGAAACCAGGTGTCTGTACAAGTTCTGTCGCAGTGCCGTGGGGAGGGAGGGGGAAGAAAGACAAGAAAAAAAAAAAAAAGGGAAAAAAAAAAAGAAACAAACAACCAAAACCAACCCAAAACCGGTGAAGCTGTGGTGCTGCGGGGAGGGCTCAGGGGATGCCAAACTGTACAACCAGTTCTTCTTTGGCGTCGACGCGGATCTGTGAGAGCGCGCTGAAGGCGTAGGCAGCTATCCGGGACACCTGCGGGCACGAGCACAGCAGCCGGCATCAGCAGTGGCTCCGACAAGGCAGTTATCCCAAAGAAAACACCGCAGGGAGCAGCGTGGCAGCCCCAGCACATCCTGCAGCAGCAGGGTGCCCACTCCAGGCATTTGGCATCACTCGTAAACTGGACAGCAGGAAAGGACCCGTGGCACCTTGGCCATCCATCAGGAAAGCTGCAGGCAGGCGAGCTCAGCACAGCGGGCAAACCAGTTGCGGCTGAGAGCAAACCTGAGCCTTTTCAGTGCACTTAACTGGCAAGGCAATGGCTCCTGCCTGGGAGGAAGAAGGTTTCCCCAGCAGCTCCTTTCCCAAAGCAGCAGCAGGACACCCTGGGAGCAAAGCTGCCTGCGCTACAAGACACCCTGCTGCCGCCATGACCCTCTGAAGGGACTGGGAGGAGTATAAAGCTGCTGCCTGCACGCAGTTACTGCGCTAGAAATGTGTGACTGGGCTTTGCCTTCAGTGCTAACGAGCCCCTACGGGACTGCCTGAAACTTGGGGTGTTTCTGCATCACCCACGGGCACCGTGACTCCCACCTCCACGCTCATGGGATCCCGTGGTGTCCGCACCCCTCTGACAAGGCTAAAGATGACAAGAGCAGCCGCCGGGACCTGCTTGGGGCCCTCCAGCACAGCCGGGCTGCCACAGACAAGCTGGAGCGGTCACTGCCACTGCTGCTCCCCCCAGGACAAGGACACTTCGTTCGGCTCCTGCATTTCAGCAGAGCATCGAGCGGGGCCCACAGATCGGCTGTGGGGCAGAGCTTCCCCCTCCCCCCAGCCCCTCACCTGCTGCAGGTCTGCGAAGGGGACGGGGTCACTGGCGAGCACTTGGTGCGGTTGGTTGGTGAGAGACGGCAGCAGCGGCAGCTTCTTCCAGTGCGTCAGGTTGTTGCTCAGCATGGCCAGGCGCGTGCTGCGGAGGGGAGAGCAGCGAGGGTCAGCGCTGGCACTGGGGAGGAGGGTGTCAGCCCACCCCAGGGAGCAACGGGACTCCAGCAGACCCCAGGCTCGGCAGAAGACGGGTGCTGCACCTCCAAACACCGAGGGGGAGCTGGGGAGAGCTGCGCTGCACCGCTCCCAGCACTCACCCCCCTACAATCCCCGAGGCGGGAGGACGAAGGAGCCTCCAGCTCTCCAACACAGGCGCCTTTCACGCGGGAGCGATCGCATCCAGCCACCCGCCGGCTGCCCCGAGTGCCAGGGGGAAACACAGGAGCCCTTTGTCTGCGGCCGCCCTCAGCGAGACCGTAGCTGGGATGAGGGCTCTGCCGCTGGCTTCACCCAGCAGTGCCAGGAGAGGAAGAGGCTGAGCACCAGCCCTGCTCCACACCGTTATTCTCCCAAGGCCCAATGCCTTCCCGGGGATATGGCCATCATCTATGTGGATTTCTCCAAGGCTTTAGACACAGTTCCCCACAGCCTCCTCCTAGAGATACTGGTGCATTACGGTCCAAACAAGTGGTCTGTGCAGTTTGGGGGAACCGGCTGACTGACCGCATCCAGAGCGGGGTGGTCAATAGCTCCTCCTCAAACCAACAACCTGGCCCAAGTGGGGTCCCCCAGGGATCGATACTGGGCCCAACACTGTTTAATAGCTTCATAAGCGAGCTGGGTGATGGGATCAAGTGTACCCTGATGGAAGTCTGCTGATGACACCAAACGGGGTGGGGAAACGGACATTTGGGAAGGGAGAGCCACCCTGCAGGACACCCTGGGTCGGCTGGAAGAGTGGGCTGACAAGAACCTTGTGAAATTCAATGAGGACGAGTGTAAGGTCTCGCAGCTGGGAACACACAGTCCCAGAGTGCAGCACAGGCTGGGATCTGCCCGGCTCGGGGGCAGCGCTGTGGGAAGGGCCCTGGGGGGTCCTGGTGACACCAAGCTCAAGGTAAGCGAGCAGGGGGCTGCTGCGGCAGAGAAACCCAGCGGGACGCTGGGCTGCATCGCCAAGGGCATCGCCAGCAGAGACAAAGAATCCTTGTCCCGCTCTGCTCAGCGCTCGCCAGGCCACACCTGGAACACGGGGCTCAGTTTCGGTCACCGCTATGCAAAACAGCTGGGGCCAGGCTGGAGAAGGGCCAGGGAAGGGCCACCAAGACGATTCGGGGACATGGAAGCTGCCCCATGAGGGAAGGCCGAGGGAGCCGGGTGTGTTCAGCCATGAGAAAAGGCGGCTCAGGGGAGACCTGATCCCCACGTTCCGGTATTCAGAGGGTGGCTCCAGAGAAGACGGAGACTCCCTTTTTACAAGGGGTCACACGGAAAAGACGAGGGGAAAAGATGAGGGGTGACGGGTACAAGTTACTGCCAGGGAGATTCCAATTAGACACAAGAGGGCAATTTGTCACAGTGAGAACAATCAGCCACTGGAATAATCTCCCCAGGGAAGCGGTGGACTCCCCAGCATCGGACACTTAAGATCCAGCTGGACAGGGCGCTGGGCCATCTCGTCTAGACCGTGCTTGTGCCAAGGGAGGTTGGACCAGCTGATCCCTGAGGTCCCTTCCAACCCGGGATTCTGGGATTCTATGACTCTCTGAGGGGCTGGAAGCGCCCCGAGGGAGCGGGGCAGGTCCCACCTGTACTGCCTGGCTCTGTCCATGTACTCGTGCTGCTCCATGCCCTGCGAATCCGCTGCCGACACATCAATGATGTTGCTGCGGAGACACAAGACAGCAGGTCCCACTGCAGGTCCGTCGCTCCCCTCGAGGACAATCCCCGTCTCCGGCAGACCCAGCACCCTCTGAGGAGGGCAACCAGGACTTCAGCCCCCTCCAGCACCCCAAAATGAACAGTTCAGGGCTGTTACGAGGCCAAATTTGCAGTGTGGCTGCAGCCAGCTGGACAGGAGCGTACCAGGCTGGAGCGGCTGCTTGTTGGGAGGGGAAACACCAAGGAGCATTTGCCTGAAACTGCCCCGGGGCAGATGCGGTCAGAGGCTTTGGTATGCAGCCTCCTGCAGCGCAGGGTGGCCCGTACCCTGAGGACCTCGGCACGCAGCTGCTTGGGGAAGGACGCTGCACCATGCTGCAGGGGCTGCGAGGATTAAGCACTTGGCAGGCATCCCGAGAGCCCCGGTGCCGGGCCCCAGGCTCAGAGAAGAACTGGGCACTCGCCCAGGTCCATGCCGTGGCCTGGCCCCGTGCCCCCTGCCACCTCCCCCAGGCAGTGTGGTGCTGTGACACCGTGTGTGGGACGCACACCAGTTTCCACCAGCCCTTCCATGCCAGTAGGGCCCACGAGCAACGCAAAGAACCCCCCAATGGGGCTGGCCTGCGGTGGTTACAGCAGGAGGCTTACATGGCCGTTTTGGCGAGGATGGAGGACAGCATGGCCTGCTCATCTGTGCGCGCCGACGGGAGGTTGTGGTAGCTCTGCTCTGCTCCATTCAGCACCTTGTTGGGAGGGCTGGCCGCCGGCTCCAGCAGCCGCTTCGTCTCTTCTTCCTGGGGAAAGGGAAGAAGAGAATCAGCCCTGGCTCCACCACGCCACCAGCTTTCACCCCACGGGATAGTGCAAGTCTTGCCCTCCGCCTGCCAGAAAAGGCTCCCCGCGCTTCCCAGTGTAACCCCAGCACAGCCCTGGCTCCACCGAGCTGACGGTCAAGCTCCTCTTCCCTAATTCCTTCGCTTTTTCACACCTGGAGCCCCCACTGCCACAAAGCGAGCAAGCGCGGCTGAAATCAGGCAGCGTGCAGCAGCACGTCTCGGGCAGCTAACCCGACGCGGCCGGCACCTCATGTCCCTAAGGAGGATCCCAACTGCCAGTGCCAACCTGCCCGAAAACTCACAGCTAACAAGGACGCACCCATCGCATCCCAAACCTGCCCATGCAGCACCTACCACAGCCTCACCCCACACCCAGGGTCTGCAGAGACCACCACCAGCCTTTCCTCGCAGCCACAGAGCGTGGCTTGCCTGGGTTATGGTGTGGCCAGCGCCAGGTGAACCCCACCAGCTACAGCCCCACGGGGCAGGGGGTGCCTGGAGGAGGCTCTGGGAGGGAGTGAAGCCCCAGGGCACATCCCCTCCTCAGCTCAGGGGGTGCAGAGCCCCCCACCGTGACTCAGGCCTTAATCCTCCAGCTCGGCCAAGCAGCGACACAGGGGTGGGGGGGAAGAGCCTGGCAGGGAGCTGATGGGTGCAAGCACCTAGGAGAGCAAGATGCTGGGGAGCCAGAGCACTGTCACTCCTCCGCACACCCTGCTGGTGCCATCTTCAGCTCCTCCCTGGCCAGCAGCTCCCTCTCCCCTTCCTCCTGCTGGGAAACATGGCTGGCATCCCTGAGCCCAGACCCCTCACCTTCCCCACAGCATGGCAGGAGCACCCCAGCTCAGCATCCCCTGGGGATGAGCTGTCACAGCTGAGCTCCCTGACAGTGACAGGCTGCCCACACCACAGCCACGGATTAAGTTTCCACAGGACAGATGACAGCTCAGATTTGCACCAGGCCCCCAAGCTGCTCAGTGTCAGCGGGAACGGTTGCTTTGTCCCAGGAAGGAAAACCTGTCACCACTCCCACCAGTGCCACAAGCGTCTGTCACCCTGGGCTCACACCTGCAGCGGGACAGAGTCTGCAGGGTGCGAGGCTTGTCTTGCCC
Source organism: Rissa tridactyla (assembly GCF_028500815.1). NCBI lineage: Eukaryota > Metazoa > Chordata > Aves > Charadriiformes > Laridae > Rissa > Rissa tridactyla. Next base: position 9,644,340 of record NC_071466.1, on the reverse strand, counting down.
CATCCACCAAGCCCCCTCCTCCTCCCACTCAGCACCTGGGAGACTGGTGGGCACTGGCACAAGTTTGGTAATCAGAGAAACACAAGGGAAAAGTGACTTTAGGAAGCTCAGGGGAAGAAGCAGCTCTGGGAGGCTGTTCTAGGAGAGCAGTCAGCCCCGGGTCTGTGCGGCCAGAGAAAGGCTGGGCCCTGCTGGGGGGCTGACAGTGTCCAGGGGGACAAGGGGCAACAGGGAAACATCAGCCACCCTGGATGTGCCAATGCACAGGGACAGCACCTTAGAACCACAGACGGGTTTGGGTGGGAACGGACCTTAAAGATCATCTCATTCCACCCCCCTGCCCTGGGCAGGGACACCTCCCACCAGCCCAGCTTGCTCCAAGCCCCGGCCAACCTGGCCTTGAACCCCTCCAGGGATGGGGCAGCCACAGCTTCTCTGGGCAACCTGGGCCAGGGGCTCACCACCCTCACAGCCAAGAATTTCTGCCCGAGATCTCAGCTCAATCTCCCCTCTTGCAGTGGAAAACCCTTCCCCCTCGTCCCATGGCTCCCCTCCCTGATCCAGAGTCCCTCCCCAGCTTTCCTGGAGCCCCTTGAGGGACTGGAAGGGGCTCCAAGGTCTCCGCGGAGCCTTCTCTTCTCCAGGCTGAACTCCCCCTGCTCTCTCAGCCCGTCCTCCCAGCAGAGGGGCTCCAGCCCTTGGATCATCTCCGGGGCCTCCTCTGGCCCCGCTCCAGCAGCTCCGTGTCTCTCCTGTGCTGAGGCCCCAGAGCTGGAGGCAGCACTGCAGGGGGGTCTCCCCCGAGCGGAGCAGAGGGGCATAATCTCCCCCCTCGCCCTGCTGCCCACGCTGCTGGGGATGCAGCCCAGGCTGCGGGGCGTTTCTGGGCTGCAAGTGCACGTTGCCGGGTCATGGACAGCTTTTACCCCCCAGCAGCCCCAAGCCCTTCTCTCAGGGCTGCTTTCTATCCCCAACCTGGGGTGGGACCGGGGGCTGTCCCCACCCGGGTGCAGGACCCTGCACTCGGCCTGGTTGAACCCCATGAGATCGCAGACCCACCCCTCCGGCCGGTCCCAGGGCTCCGCATAGGGAGACAAGGCGGACCCGGGGACCTGCGGGACGCAACCGGAGACGGCGAGGCAGCACCGGCGGGGCCAGACCCCTCCCAAGCACGGCGGGATGGACGAACCGGAGGAGCCGCGGCGGGACTCCCGAACCCACCGCCGGGCCCCGGGAAGGGGACGAGGGCCCCGAGCGCGGTCAGCCAGGCCTCCCCCGGTGCCGGGCAGGCAGCTCTCCGCGGTGTCCCCCCCCGTGGTGTGGCGGGGCCGGGCCGGGCCGCCCGCCGCAGGCCCCGGGCCTACTCTCGCCGCAGCGGGCCGCCCCCGCCGGAGCCGGGCCTCCCCTCGCCGGTCCCGGGCCACCTCCCCCGGCCCCGGGCGCACCTGGTCGGAGGCCTCGGCCTCGCTGCTGTAGCAGCAGCCCATGGCGAGGCGCAGCAGGGCCGGGCCGGGCGCGGCGCCGCTGCGGTGTCCGGCGGGGGCCCCGCCGCCCCGGTCACGTGAGAGGGGAGAGGGCGGCACCGCCTGCCTCCCCCTGCCGGCCTCGTGACCCGCCATGGCGTCACGTGGGGGGGGAAGGAACCAATGGGAAAGGAGGAGACAGGCCCCGCATAAAAGCGCCGCCGTCACGTGAAGGGCAGCCAATCAGAGGGCGGGTAAGAGGGAGGGACGGAGCCCCTCCCTCCGCGGGCCCCGTCACGTGAGCGGCGCCTCGCGCCGCGCTCGCGCGTGGGGGCGGTGTCACAGGATGGCGCGGGTGGGGAGGTGGGGGGGAGAGGGGAGGGGGGCGGAGCTCGCGCGTAGAGGCGTCACGCGGCCCGGGGCGGCGGGCGCGTGCGAGAGCGGTCACGTGCCCGGCTGCACGCGCCGCCCAGGGCTGCCAGCACAACCCCGTTCCCGGTGCCCCCCCGTGTTTCCAGGGCTCCCAGTGCTCCCAGTGCTCAAAGTGCCCCCCAGTGTTCCCCGGTCCCCCAGAGCTCCCGGTGCCTCCCACTGCCCGTCGATGCCTCCCAGTGACCCCCAGTGCTCCCAGTACCCTCCCGGTATCCCCAGGGCCTCCCAGTGCTCCCAGCGCCCCACTCCCCGCGGTGTTCCCCACTCCCCCAGAGCTCCCAGTGCTCCCCAGTGCCTCCCAGTGCTCCCAGTGCCTCCCGGTGCCCCCCCCGCAGTGTTCCCCAGTCCCCTAGAGCACCCAGTGCTCCCCAGTGCCCGTCAATGCCTCCCAGTGTCCCAGTGCCCCCCAGTGCTCAAAGTGTCCCCCAGTTTTCCCCAGTCCCCCAGTGCTCCCCAGTGTCCACCAGTTCCCACCAGTATACTCCCAGGGCTCTCCCTGTGCCCCCCTGTGCCGCCCAGTGCTCCCAGTACCCTCGCAGTGCCCCAGTGTCCCCCGAGTGTTCCCCAGTCCACCAGTGCTCCCAGTGCCCCCCGCAGTGTTCCCCAGGGCTCCCAGCACCCCCAGTGCTCCCAGTGCCCCCAGGGCTCCCAGCGTTCCCAGTGCCCTCCCAGTGCCCCCCAGTACCCTCTCAGTGCTCCCAGTACTCCCGGGAGGGCTGGTACCCGGCGGGTGGGGAAACTGAGGCACGGCCCCCCCCCCCCCCCGAGTCTCCCAACTCCCCTGAGCCCCCCAAATCCCACTGAGCCCCCTGAAGCCCCTGAGCCCCCCAAGCCCTGAGCACCCTGAGCCCCCCACATCCCCCTGAGCCTCCCCGGGCCCCCCAAGACCTGAGCCCCCCCAAAGACCCCTGAGCCCCCCAAACGCCCTGAGCCCCCCAAACCACCTGAACCCCCTGAACCCCCCAAATATCCAAGCCCTGAGCCCCCCAAATCCAACTGAGCCCCCTGAGCCCCCCAAATCCCGAGTCCCCTGAGCATTAAGCCCCAAACCCCCTGAGCCCCCCCAAACTGTCTGAGCCCCCCGAGTCCCGAGCCCCCCAAGCCCCCGGACTTCCCTTTGCCCCCCTGCAGCCCCCCCAGCAGGTTTGGGCACCCCCACGCCGTGGGGGGGTCCAAGCTGAGCCCCCCCATTCTGCCTGCAGCTCCCCGCTGCCTGTGCTGCCACCCCGCTCCCCAGCACCCTGTCACCCCCTTGCCCGGTGCCGCCCCCCCTCCCCACCATGGGACCCATCGCTGTGGCGAGTGCGTCGGTGCTCAGCCCGGCAGGACATCGCGCGTGGCCCCGACTGCGCGGGAAGCGGCAGGGAGAGGGGCCCAGTATCAGGACCTCAGCCCCAGTATGGGGACCCCAGCGCCAGTGACAGGACCTCGGGCCCAGTATCAGGACCCTAACCCCAGTGACAGGACCCCAGCCCCGGTATGGGGACCCCAGAGCCAGTATAAATACTCCAGCCCCAGTATTGGGACCCCAGTCCCAGTATCAGGACCCAACCCCAGTGACAGGACCCCAGCTCCAGTATTGGGACCCCTGTCCCAGTGTCAGGACCCCAACTCCAGTATTGGGACCCCAGCTCCAGTGACAGGACCCCAGCCCCAGTATCAAGACTCCAGCCCCAGTATTGGGACCCCTGTCCCAGTGTCAGGACCCCAGCTCCAGTGACGGGGCCCCAGTTCCAGTGACAGGACCCCAGCTCCAGTATGGGGACCCCAGTCCCAGTATCAGGACCCCACCCCAGTGACAGGACCCCAACTCCAGTATTGGGACCCCAGCTCCAGTGACAGGACCCCAGCCCCAGTATCAGGACCCCAACTCCAGTATCAGGACCCCAGTCCCGGTATGGGGACCCCAGCCCCAGTGTCAGGACCCCAGCTCCAGTGACAGGACCCCAGCCCCAGTATCAAGACTCCAGCCCCAGTGTCAGGACCCCAACTCCAGTGACGGGGCCCCAGTTCCAGTGTCAGGACCCCAGCTCCAGTATGGGGACCCCAGCCCCCGTGTCAGGACCCCAACTCCAGTATCAGGACCCCAGCTCCAGTATTGGGACCCCAGCCCCAGTGTCAGGACCCCAACTCCAGTATCAGGACCCCAGCCCCAGTATTGGGACCCCAGCCCCAGTGTCAGGACCCCAACCCCAGTATGTGGACCCCAGCCCCAGTATGGGGAACCCAGCCCCAGCATCAAGACCCCAGCCCCGTTATGGGGATCCCAGCCCCAAGACCCCTCCGGCAGCCCCAGGGCCATCCCCCAGCCCCATCCTGTCCCCGTCCCTGTCCCCAGCCCCTCTCAGCCCAGTAACCGGTAACCGGAGCTGGTGCCGGCTGTGGCTGAGGCAACGCCATCAATAATTGAGTGGGCAGCGGGGCTCGGCACCGCTCGGGGACACGCAGCCCTGCCTGCTGCCTGCCCCCTGCCTCCTCCTGCCCACCTGGAGCGTGGGGACAGGTAGGTGCCACCCCCACAGCCCCGTCCCCTTGCTGTGGTTGGGGACCCCCAACAGCCCAGGGCGGTGGGGAGGGGATGTGGGGTGCAGGATATGGGGTGCGAAGGCAGCAAAGCTGGGCCAAGGTGGGTGTGAGGGGGTGTGCCAGGCAGTTCCCCCCACACGCCCAGCAGCCCCACAGCCCGACCCCCCAGGACAGCAGCCCTGCAGATGGGTCCCCGTCCCCCCCCCTCAGCCCCGGCGCAGGGACCCCCACAGCACCCCGGGGTGCCCCGGCCCCGGCAAAGGGGGGGGGGGGGTGTGTGTGCAGAGCACTGCCAGCTCATGGCACGAGTGGGAGTTGCTGGCTGGCACCCTGGGAGGAACCTCCCCCCCTCCACAGCATCACTTGGTGGTGGGGGGGGGCCCTTTTCCACAGCCTGACCCCCAGCCCCCGGGATGGTGTCGCCGGCGATCGCCCTGGCCTTCCTCCCCTTCCTCGTCACCCTGCTGATCCGCTACCGGCACTACCTGGTGCTGCTGTACCGGGCGGTGCTGGTGGGCTGGCTGCGGGACCGGCTCACCGGCGTCCCCCGGGAGCAGCGCGCCTTCCAGTACCTGCTGGCCCACGCCATCCCCGGCGACCCCTGCCACGTCCTCCAGACCTTCGACCAGTGGTGCTACCACTGTGAGCACCTCAGCTGCGTGGGGCCCGTCAAAGGTGAGCACCACCCTCGCCTGCCCGCGCCGGGGGAGGCCCGGCACAGCCATGGCACCGTTAGCACGGCCACGGCACCAATGGCACGGCCGTGGCACCATTGACACCGCTGTGGTACCAGCGGTAACGCCTTGGCGCTGTTGGCATGACCATGGCACTGTTGGTATGGCCACGGGACCAATGACATGGCTGTGGCACCATTGACACCACCGTGGCACTGTTGGTATGGGCACGGCATTGTTGGCATGGCCACGGCACCTTTGAAAACAGCCGTGGCACTGTTGGAATGGACACGTCGTTGTTGGCACGGCAGTGGCACCATTGACATGGCCATGGCACTGTTGGTGCGGCCACGGCACCAATGGCATGGCCGTGGCACCATTGACACTGCCATGGCACCGCTGGTGTGGCCATGGGACCATTAGAAAGGCCATGGCACCACTGGCACAGCACTGTTGGCACGGCCGTGGCACCATTGACATGGCTGTGGCACCATCAGCATGGACATGGCATCATTGGCATGGCCATGGCACCATCGGTGTGGCCATGGCACCATTGGCATAGCTGCGGCACCATCGGTGTGGCCATGGCACCATCAGTATGGTCATGGTATCATTGGCATGGCCGTGGCACCCTCAACACGGCCACGGTATCATTGGCATGACCATGGCATGGCCGTGGCACCATCACTGTGGCCATGGCATCATTGGCACAGCCGTGGCACTGCCACTACAGTCACGGCACCATTGCCAGCGCTCTGCACCCCCAGCAGGGCCATGGCCCCGCCACAGGTAGGGACACGGGGTGGGTGGCTGGGGCCACGGGGAGCGTTGGCGCGGCCATCCACCTCCCTCCTGCCATGCCGTGCCACGTCCCCCATCCTTCTGGGCGCTGGGGAACCAGCCACCACCTTCCCCCCATCCCAGCAGCCCTGGGGACCCGACGCTGCGCCAGGAAGCGGGGGGAGGGATGGGTGCAGCCCCCCGGGGTGCTGACGGTGCCGGGCCGCGGCAGGGCGGATCGTGGAGCGGCTGCTGGAGGAGCGGGCACCGCTGCGGGTGCTGGAGCTGGGCACCTACTGCGGCTACGGCACCGTGCTGCTGGCGCGGGGGCTTCCGCCAGGCGCCCGCCTCTACACCGTGGAGGGGGACCCCCGCCACGCCGCCGTGGCCGAGAAGGTCATCCGCCTGGCCGGCTTCGACGAGCAGACGGTGAGCAGCGTGCCCAGGGGAGGGAAACACGGCTCTGCCCACCGCTGCCGGGGAGGAAAGGGGTGGGGGGGTCCTGCCCTGGTAGGGGTGGTGGGTTGGCACCCTGGGGCTGAGGGGGGTCATGGAATGGTTTGGGTGGGAAGGGACCTTAAAGATCATCTCATTCCACCCCCCTGCCCTGGGCAGGGACACCTCCCACCAGCCCAGCTTGCTCCAAGCCCCGGCCAACCTGGCCTTGAACCCCTCCAGGGATGGGGCAGCCACAGCTTCTCTGGGCAACCTGGGCCAGGGGCTCACCGCCCTCACAGCCAAGAATTTCTGCCCGAGATCTCAGCTCAGTCTCCCCTCTTGCAGTGGAAAACCCTTCCCCCTCGTCCCATGGCTCCCCTCCCTCATCCAGAGTCCCTCCCCAGCTTTCCTGGAGTCCCTTGAGGGACTGGAAGGCGCTCCAAGGTCTCCGCGGAGCCTTCTCTTCTCCAGGCTGAACCCCCCCAACTCTCTCAGCCCGTCCTCCCAGCAGAGGGGCTCCAGCCCTCCCAGCATCTCCGGGGCCTCCTCTGGCCCCGCTCCAACAGCTCCGTGTCTCTCCTGTGCTGAGGCCCCAGAGCTGGAGGCAGCACTGCAGGGGGGTCTCCCCCGAGCGGAGCAGAGGGGCAGAATCCCCCCCTCGCCCTGCTGCCCACGCTGCTGGGGATGCAGCCCAGCCTGCGGGGTGTTTCTGGGCTGCCAGCGCATGGTGCCGGGTCATGGCCAGCTTTTCCCCCCCCTCCCTCTCCCTCAGGGCTGCTCTCCATCCATTCTCTGCCCAGCCTGGATTTGTGCTTGGGGTCGCCCCCACCCGGGTGCAGGACCCTGCACTTGACCTGGTTGAACCCCATGAGGTTCATGTGGTCCCACCTCTCCAGCCTGTCCAGGTCCCTCTGGATGGCATCCCGTCCCTCATTGTGTGACCGCACCGCTCAGCTTGGTGTCACTCGCTGAGGTTGCCCTCGACCCCACCATCCATGTCACCAGTGATGTCACACAGCTCTGGTCCCAGTATGGACCCAGCACCATTAAACATCTGCGCTGCTCGGTGCAGGTGGAGCTGATCGTGGGCCCCTCGGAGGAGGTGATCCCCCACCTGAGGGAGCGGCACGGCCTGACGAAGGTCGACTTCGTCTTCATGGACCACTGGAAGCGCTGCTACCTGCGGGACCTGCAGCTGCTGGAGAGCCACCAGCTGCTGGCCGAGGGGGCCACCGTCCTGGCCGACAACGTCCTCTTCCCCGGGGCGCCCCATTTCCTGCAGTACGCCAAAACCTGCGGCAAATACCGCTGCAGGGTGCACCGCGCCAGCCTGGAGTATTTCCGCGCTATTCCCGACGGCATCGCCGAGCTCTGCTACACCGGGAACCGCTGAGCCGGGCGCGGAGCTCCGCCAAGGTCGCGCTCAGCTGGAAACACAGGCTGCGGAGAAAAGGTGGTGGCTGCTGTGGTTTGTGATGGGACACGGAGGTGGGAGCGGCACCCAGGGGTGGAAGAGGGCGCCTTGCTGGAGCCGAGGAAGGTCCGGGGCGAGACCCCGGGGAAGCCCAGCGCTCCCCAGCAGCACCCGGAATCCCCCCCCCCGGTGTTTCTCGGACACCAGATTTGGGGCCCGATTTCTTAGAAAATGAATTTATTAGAAAAGACACAGCGCCAGGCAGAGCCCCACGCTCCCCCCAGCATCTCTCCGGCCCCCCCCAGGCAACTTCACCCCAACACCCCCCGCCCCACGCAGCCCCCGGCGCGGCCACGGCAGGAGGAGCTTCACTCAAATGGCCCCTCAGCCCCAAACCGCCATGGGGGAGGGCTCACCCCCCCCCAGCCTCCTCCCGTCCTCAGGCTCCAGTTCGGCTCTGGGTGGGATCAGATCATCCACTGGTCCTGATCCTGCTCTGCTCCCTCCATGTCCACCTGGGGAGGGGAAAGGTGTGAGACACACACCCCCCCCCCCAAGCAGAGTGCGGCCCAGCAGCCAGCCCTTCCCAAAGGCAGGGAGGCCTGGGACCCCCCTGGGGTTCATCCTCGGCCTCCCCTGCATCAGACACCCCCCATTTAGGGGCTCAGTGGGGCAGGGACACGAGCCAGCGCTGCCCCCCCCCACCCTTTACCTCGTTAATCTCCCCGTCATCGGGAGACTCGTTATAATCGTTCATCTCATCCATGTCCTGCATGTCCTCGTCGTCCTCCGAGTCCTCTTCGCTGTCTTCATCGTCCTCGTCGTCCTCCTCCTCCTCCTCGTCGTAATGCTGCGGGTACGACAGCTTCAGTGCCCTGCCGCCCCCCCCCCCCCCGCCAACCTCACATGGGGATGGGGGGCCCCCAGTGCCCCCCATGAGCCCTCCCCCCACCTTGCAAGTGTCTGGGAGACCCCCTGTGCTCCCCATGAGCCCTCCCCCTGCCTCGTAAGGGGATGGGGGATGCCCCGTGCCCCCCATGAGCCCTCCCCCTGCCTTGCAAGGGGGTAGGGGACACCCTGTCATCCCCTCCCCCGGCCTCACAAGGGGCTGGAGGACCCTCCTGTCCCCCCCCATGAGACTCCCCCACATCCAGCAAGAGGGTGGGGGACCCCCCCATGTCCCCCACACGCACCTCGGACGCCGGCTTTCCGATGGGCACCAGGTTGTTGTCCTTCTCGGCGATGCTCTGGAGCTGGGGAGGGAAGTTGGGGAAGGGGGGGGGGAAGGGGGGGGGGTGGGAGGTGAGCACCCCAACAGCTCCGTGACACCCCCAGTGCGGCTCCCCACTGGCAAACCGGCCCCTCCAGCACTCGCCCCGCTGCCTGATGGGGCCCCCCCTTCCCCCTGCCCGCGGTGTCCCCAGGGTGGGGGACAGGCAGGGAAGGGGAGGGTCGCTGGCACCAGAGCACCGGGGGTGGGGTGTCCCAGAGACACCTTCCCCCCCCCCCACCCCGGTGCCTCGAGTGAGCTCAAACACAAAGATTTTTTCCGTTATTTTATAAAAGCAAGAACCCCGTTCCGAGGTGTCAGTTCAGGCAGATGAGCCGCAGCTAATTAAAGCTCAATTAAAATACTCCTGCACCCCCCCACACCCCCGCAGAGGGCCCCGGAGCCTCCCCCCGGCGCCGGGGGTTTAATTATTGATTGAAATTATTTTATTCCATTACAGTAATTTAATCACCGAGATTCCTTTTCTCACGTTTTAATCAAACAGAGGTGTTTTTCCCCCATACTCCAGGGCTGGTGTTAAGACCGTGACACCAACTCACGCTCCCGGTGCCGGTAGATTCCCGGGATCAGAAATCTCCCCCCCCCACCCCCCCCCCCGGGAGAAGGTTAATTAATTAATTAGGAGTCTCGGTTCAGCACCAGGTCTTTAATTAACACACACACCCCCCGACACACACCCCCCCAAATAACGGGGAGCTCCGGGAGCGGAGGGAACGGTCCACAGAGGGCCGCGGGGACTCCTCCCCGGCCTCGGGGCCCAGAACCCCCGCTCCCCCCGGCACCGGTTCCCCCCGTCGGGGCCCACCCAGGCCTGGTGCTGCTGCTCCTGCTGCTGCAGCTCGGTCTCGTCCACGCAGGGCCGGTCGAGGTTGAACCACAGGGACTCGGTGACGCGGGGCAGCAGCGAGGGGAACAGCGTGGACATGGCGGGGGGAGAAGACGCGGGGGGGGACACCAGGAGCGGGACCCGCCGCCACCGGCCGCCCACCCGGAAGTACAACCCCACCGGAAGCACTTGGCAGTGCACCCTCTCCCGCCCCCCCCCGCACGGAGCATGCGCAGAGGGAACGGGTGCTCTGGGGCGAAGGGGCGTGGCTTTATGCGATGGGGCGGGGCCTAGTTTTGATTGACAGCCGCGATCTCCCCCCCCCCCCCCCCCCCCCAGCGCGTCCGACCCCGTGGGGGGGCATCTGGGAACTATGGGGGGAATGTGCCCCCCCCGGGGGGTATCTCTGACCCCCATGGGGTATGTGTGACCCCCACGGGGGGATATCTGCCCCCCCCAGGGCATCTGTGCCCCCCCCCGGGAGGTATCTCTGACCCCCATGGGGTATCTCTGACCCACATGAGGGGATATTTGTCCCCCCCGGGGCATCTGTGCCCCCCCCGGGAGGTATCTCTGACCCCCATGGGGTATCTCTGACCCACATGAGGGGATATTTGCTCCCCCCGGGGAATCTGTGACCCCCATGGGGTATCTCTGACCCACACGAGGGGATATTTGTCCCCCCCGGGGCATCTGTGACCCCCCCGGGGCATCTGTGACCCCCCCGGGAGGTATCTGTGACCACCATGGGGTATCTCTGACCCTAATGAGGGGGGTACCTGCCCCTCTCGGGGCTTCTGTGACCCCCCCAGGGCATCTGTGACCCCTCCCCGGGGGATATCTGTGACCCTAATGGGGTGATATCTGCCCCCTGAGGCATCTGTGACCCCCCCCGGGGTATCTGTGACCCCAGTGGGGGGGTGCCTGCCCCCCGGGGCATCTGTAAACCCCACCAGGGCATCTGTGACCCTCCTTGGAGGGTATCTGTCCCCCCCCCAGGGCAAGTGTCACCCCCTCGGAGAGTATCTGCCTCCCACCAGGGCATTTGTGACCCCCTGGGGGGTACCTGTGACCCATCGGGGGGGTACCAGTGACTCCCATGGGGATCTGTGACCCCCCCGGGGGGAATCTGCCCCCAACCAGGGTATCTGTGACCCCCCTGATGTGTACTTGTGACCCCAATAGGGGGGGTAATCTGTGACCCACATGGGGTATCTTCCCCCCCGGGGGCATCTGTGACCCCCACAGAGGGTATTTGCTCCCCCCCCGGGGCATTTGTGACCCCCAGGGGCATGTCTGCCCCCCCATCATGTGTCACCCCAGAGGTATCTGCCCCTCCCTGGGGTACCTTCCCACCCCCAGTCTCTACCCCAGGGCTGTCTGCCCCCCCCCGGGGTATCTGCGACCCTGCCAGGGGGGTTTCTGCGACCCTAATGTGGCAGTGCGAGCCCCCGCAGGGCATCTGTGACCCCCCCCGGGGAATATCTGTGACCCCAAGTAGGGTATCTGCCCCTCCCAGGGCATCTGTCACCCCTCTGGAGCATCTGTGGCCCCCCAGCGGGGTATCTGTGACCCCAATGGGGGGGTATCAGCCCCCACAAGGCATCTGTAATCCCCCCCCGGGGCATCTGTGACCCTCCTTGGGGCATCTGTGAAACCCCTGGGGCATCTGAGCCCCCCCCCGGGGCTATCTGTGACACCAATGGACACCAATGGGGTGGTACCTGACCCCCCAGGGGTATCTGTGACTCGGGGGGGGGTATCCGTGACCCCCATGGAGGGCATTTGCCCCCCCCGGACTTCTGTAACCCCCCTGGGGCTATCTGTGACCCCCATGGGGGAGTACCTGCCCCCCCCCCCCCCATCCTGGGGGGGCATCTCTTACTTAGTAGGTATCCCCACCCCCACCTCAGAGCATCCGACCAAAGGGGGGGAACCTGCCCCTGGCCCCTCGGTGGGGGGGGGGGGGGGCATCTCCTACCCCAAAATGGGGGAACCTGCCCCCCCCCCATCCTGGGGGGCATCCCTTACCCACTGGGGTAAGAGCATCACTGGGGTAAGAGCATCGGTGCTGGGAGGGGGGGGTGGATCCTGCCCCGGGTGCCAGTGTCTGGGCGCGTGGCCACCCCCCCCGCCGTGCCCCCCCCTCCCTCCACGGGCGGGAAGGACAAACACCCACCGGTGGATTTTGGCCGGCGCTGGCCCCCGCCCGGCGCCGGGCGGAGGGTCCCTGGCTCCGCGCGTGGCCAAGGACACACACACACACACAGAGCTCACGGGGTGCCCCCCCCCTCCCCGGGGTGCCCCGCGAGCTCTGCCCGTCCCGCCGTGCCCCAGCCACGTCCCGTGATCGGCGGCCAAGGGTTGCGCCGCCGCCGCGACCTTTGAGATGAGCCGCGCTCGCCACCCGCCACCCTCCACCCGCCACCCACCCAGGTAAGCCCCGACCCCCCCCCCCAACCCCCGCCATCACCCCCCACTCCGGTCACCCCGCCGGCGGTGCCGCCGTGCCAGTGGGGGATCCCACGGTGTGTGTGTGTGTGGGGGTGGGCATTTCGTGTCCCCAACGACCCTCCGTCGCCGCCGGCAGGGCCATGGCTGCCATGTGGGTGCCGCTGGTGGTGCTGGCGGCATGGCCGGCCACCGTCACCGGTGCGGCGCGAGACTCGCTGCTCAACATCTGCATGGACGCCAAGCACCACAAGAAGCAGCCGGGACCCGAGGGGAAGCTCTACGGGCAGGTGCGTCCTCACCCCAGCGGTGCCACCCGCCGTGGGGTGCCACCCGCCGCCATGTCACCAAAGTCCCGGTGGGGGTCTCCGTCAGCCGGAGCTCTGCCAGTGGGTGACGGCTGAACCCTGCTTTCGCCTGGCGCAGTGTGTCCTCTGGAAGGATAACGCCTGTTGCACCGCCAACACCAGTATGGAAGCCCACCAAGACCAGTCCTACCTTTACAACTTCAACTGGGACCACTGCGGGGCCATGCCGGAGAAGTGCAAGCGTCACTTCATCCAGGACACGTGTCTCTACGAGTGTTCCCCCAACCTGGGGCCATGGATCGACCAGGTGGGTGGACACACATCACCCCCCACCCCCGTCACCCGCTGGGGTTGGGAGTGAACTGGGGTGAACTGGGGTGAACTGGGGTGGCGGGGCAGGCGGACAACAGCTGGCGGAAGGAGCGGATCCTGCACGTGCCGCTGTGCCGGGAGGACTGCGAGCAGTGGTGGGAGGACTGCCAGGATGCTGTCACCTGCAAGGTCAACTGGCACAAGGGCTGGAACTGGACCACAGGTCAGTGATGGGGGGGGGGGGGGGGCGAAATGGGGACACCCCACCCACCCACCCACCCATGGTTGGACCCCCCTGTGGGTCCCCAGTCACACACCCCACCCCCGTCTGGCCACAGGGGATGTGGCTTTGTCACCCCCTCCCTGGTGAGGGGGCTGGGCGGGGTGAGGGTCCCCATGGAGGGGGGGGGTTGCCCACGGGGGGGGTGTGAGGGTTGCCATGGGGGGAGCAAGGGACCATATTGGAGGGGTGAGGATTGCCAGGGAGGCGGGTTTGAGGGTCCCCATCGTGGGGTGTGAGGGTCACCACGGGGGGGGTTGGTGGTCCCCATGGAGGGAGGGTGGGTGTCCCCATGGAAGTGTGAGGGTCCCCATGGCGGGGTGTGAGGGTCACCATGGGGGGGGGGGGTTGGTGGTCCCCATGGAAGGGTGCGGGTCCCCATGAGAGCGGGTTGAGGGTCCCCATGGGGGAGGGTGAGGATCCTCATTGTGGGGGGTGAGGGCCCCTATGGGTGGGGTTTGAGGGTCCCCCTGGGGGGTGCGAGTCCCCATGGGGGGGTGCTGTCCCTCGGTGTGTCACACCCCCCCCCCGGCCCAGCAAAGCCACCAGCGGGACCCACCAGAACCCTCAACTGCAGCGGGTCAACAACCCCCCCTGCCCCATCCCCAATCCCTTTACCCCACCTCACCCCCTATTCCCCCCACCCCCCGCCCCCCCAGGCACCAACCAGTGTCCCCAAGGCGCCATGTGCCAGAAGTTCAAGTTCGTCTTCCCCACGCCGGCGGCCCTCTGCGAGCAGATCTGGTCCCACTCCTACCGCTACACCTCCCACCGCCGTGGCAGTGCCCGCTGCATCCAGATGTGGTTTGACCCCGTCCTGGGGAACCCCAACGTCGAAGTCGCCCGCTATTACGCCAACGACGCCCCCCCGGCCTCCCCCGCCCCCCCGCTCCCCCTCCTGCTGGCCCTGCTGCCCCCCGTCCTGCTGGCATTGCTCTGAGCTGGAGGGGCTGCGGGGCAGGAGTGGGCAGGGGGGGTGTTCAGGATACCCTGGACCCCTCCATGGGGTGTCCCCAAGCTCCCCAAGCCGCTGTGTCCATCCCTTCCCCCCCCCCAGCATGTGGCTGGTGAATAAATGCTCATGCCCCACCCAGTGTCGGGCGGCTGTGGGGAGGTGGGATGGGGGGGGGGGCAGTGGGATAGGAGAGGGGACCTGTCTTTGGGGGATGACCCCCCCTTTATCCATACTGACCTCCCTTTATCCTTACTGACCCGGGGGGACCCCCCCTTTATCCATACCAACCCCCCCTTTACCCACACCGACCCAACCAGGCTGCGTGGCATCACCCCCCCCCCCGAACCTCCACAGCCAGCAAAGTGGGGGGCACGGGCCTCCCTGACACTGGGGCCCCCCAAGGCTGTCCCAAGTGGGGGGGGCTGTGGGGAGGAGTGGGCAATGGGGGTGTCTAGGCTGCCCTGGCCCCCCCCGCCATGGGGTGTCCCCAAGCTCCCCAAGCCGCTCTGTCCTCCCCCCCCCGGCATGTGGCTGGTGAATAAATGCTCCTGCCCCACTCGGTGTCGGGGGGCCGTGGGGGGGGTGGATGGGTTGAGTGGGGCAGCAGGATGGGAGGGGGGACCCATCGCCGGGGGGTCCCACCTTTACCCGTACTGGCCCACTGGGCTGTGTGACATCCCCCCCCCGCCATAGTGAGGGGCATGGGGCTCCCCGCCGCTGGGACCCCCCCGAGCTGGGGCCCAGGCTGTCCCGGGGCGGGGGGGGGGGTGTCCTTCCGGGCCGGAGCCCTCCCGGCTGCCCCACATCCCATCTTGGGGGGCTCAGCTCAGCCCCCACGTCCCCATCTGTGCCCCACGGGGGGGGCCCCTGCCCCGGCAAGCAGCCCCCGGGTCATGGCGGGGGGGGGGGGGTCGCCGGTTCTGGGACCCCTCGCAGCCCCCCCCCGCCCGGTGCCCACCGGTCCCGGTGCCGACTCTTGCCCTCGGCCCGCCCCGCTCTCCCCGGGCCCCCCCCGGTACCTCTCGTTCCGACCCCAGTGCCCCTCCCGGTGCTTCCCTGGACCCCCCCTCTCCCCGTGCCTCTGGATCGCCCCCGCAGCCTCCCTCGTGTTCCTCCCAGTGTGGCCCCCCCCCCGGCCCGGTACCTCTCGTTACCCCCCCGGTGCTCCCCCCCGATGTCCCCCTTGGTGCTCCCCCCGGTTTCCCCCGCCGTGCTCCCCCGGATGCTCTTCCCAATGTCCCCCCCGGCGCTCCCCCACTCCCCCGCCGGTACCCGCCGATGCTCTCCCAGACCTCTCAAGGTGTCCCCCCCAGACCCCCCCGGTGGCCCCTCACTGCTCCCCCCGGACCCCCCGCGGTGCTCTCCCGGACCTCTCCGGGTGCCCGTCCCGGTGCCCCCCCCGGAGGGCCTCGGTGCCCATCCCGGTGGCCCCCCGCCCGATGTTCCCTCCGGTGCTCCCCCCGGTGCTCTCCCGGACCCCACCGTTGCCCCCTCGGTGCCCCCCCCGCTGCTCCTCCCGAAACCATCCGGGTGCTCATCCCGGTGCCCCCCGGTGCTCTCCTTGGTGCTCTCCCGGACCCCCCCGTTGCCCACCCCGGTGCTCCCCCCGCCGGTGCTCTGCTGGACGCCCCCGGTGTCCCCCCGGTACCCCCTTGTTGCTCCCCCGGAGTCCCCCGGTGCTCCCCCCGATGTCCCCCCGCTGCTCCCGCAAACCCCCTCCGGTCCCCCCCCGTTGCTCTCCCGGCCCCCCCCCGGGTGCCCCCCCCGGTCTCCCCCCCTTGTGTGCCCCCTCCCCTCCCGTTTCCCCCCGCCCCCCGGTGTTCCCGCCCCCCCGGTGTCCCCGCCCACCGCGGCGGGAGCGCGGCCCCGCGGCGCGGCCCCGGCGGAGCATGGCGGGCGCGGGGGGCGCGGGGGGCGCGGGGGGGGCGCCGCCGCCGCCGCCTCCCCCTCCCTGGTACCACCGGGACCTGAGCCGGGCCGCCGCCGAGGAGCTGCTGGCGCGGGCCGGGCGGGACGGCAGCTTCCTGGTGCGGGACAGCGAGAGCGTGGCGGGGGCCTACGCGCTCTGCCTGCTGTGAGTGCGGGGGGGCGGGGGGGGGACACGGGGAAGCCGGGGGGGGACACCGGAGGGGGCGGCGGAGGCGTCCCGGGGAGCATCGGGCAGTGGGAAAGGGGACACCGGGGGGCACTGGGGGTGTACCGGGGGAGCACCGACGACGTACTGGGGGGGACACCGGTGGGGGGACAGCGGGGGGGGGACACGGGGAATCGGAGGGGACACCGGAGGGGGCGGCGGAGGCGTGCCGGGGAGCGTCGCGGGGGGGGAAAAGGGGACACCGGGGGGCACCGGGGGTGTACCGGGGGGGCATTCGGGGGAGCACCGACGACGTACCGGGGGGGACACCGAGGGAACCGGGGGGAACACGGGAGGGGGTGGCGGGGAAGTCCCGGGGAGCATCGGGTGGGGGGAAAGGGGACACCGGGGGGCACTGGGGGTGTATCTGGGGGGGATCCGGGGGAGCACCGACGAGGTACCGGGGAGGACATCCGGGGGCGACACCGGGGGAACCGGGGAGCACACCGGAGGGGGCACCGGGGGGGGAAACGGGGAACCAGGGAGGACATCGGAGGGGGCGGCGGGGGCGTCCCGGGGAGCATCGGGCAGGGGGAAAGGCGACAGCGGGGGGCACTGGGGGCATATGGGGAGAGCACCGACGACGTACTGGGGGGGACATCGGAGGGGGACACTGGAGGGGGCAGCGGGGGGGACACCAGGGAGCATCGGGTGGGGGGGAAAGGAGACACCGCAGGGGGAAAGGGGACACCGGGGGGCACTGGGGATGTACCGGGGGGGATCCGGGGGAGCACCGACGATGTACCGGGGGGAAAACCGGGGGGACACACCGGGGGGGACACCATAGGGGGTGGCGGGGAAGTCCCGGGGAGCATCGGGTGGGGGGAAAGGGGACACCGGGGGCACTGGGGGTGTACCGGGGAGGGATCCGGGGGAGCACTGATGACGTACCGAGGGGGACATCGGAGGGGGACACTGAAGGGGGCAGTGGGGGGGACACCGGGGAGCATTGGATGGGGGGAAAGGGGACACTGGGGGGGCACTGGAGGGGAGCACTGTGGGGGGGATCCGGGGGAGCACCGATGACGTACCGGGGGGGACACCGGGGGGAACCAGGGGAAGGTCCTGGGGAGCATCGGGTTGGGGGAAAGGGGACACTGGGGAGGTACTGGAGGGGAGCACCCGGGGGGGGAGATCTGGGGGAGCACCGATGAGGTACTGGGGGGTCACCGGCAGAGGTCCAGGGAAGCACTGGGGGTGGGGGTCTGGGGATCCATGGGAGAGGGGGGGGTCCTGGGGAGCGGCGGGGGGGGCGTTTGGGGACACCGAGAGGGGGGGGAGTACTTGGGGGGGATCCAGGGAAGCATCGATGAGGTACCAGGGGACACCCAGAGAGGTCCAGGGGAGCACCGGGGGGGGTCTGGGGAAGCACTGTCGGCACCGGGGGGGGGCACTGGAGGGGAGCGGGTGGGGGGATCCGGGGGAGCACCGAGAAGGTATGGAGGGGGGTCACTGGGGGGGGCACCCAGAGAGGTCTGAGAGTCTGGGGGAGATCTGGGGGGCATGGGGGTGTCCAGGGGGGCACTGTCGGCACTGGAGGGGGAGGGCACCTGGAGAAGTCTGGGGAGCACTGGGGGGGGGTCTGAGGAGAGCACTGGGGGAGCACTGGGGGACATGAGTGGGGTGTCCCGGGGGGGGCAGAGCGGGGGGGACTGTCACCCAGAGGGCAGCAGGCAGAGGGGGGTTGTGTCTTGGGGGGGACACACTGGCCATGGGGGTCACCGGCACTAAGGTGGGGACCGGGCATGGGGGGGCAACGGGAAGGGGGGGCTGAGGCAGTGCTGGGAGTGGGGGTCTGGGGGGGCACAGGGAGACCTGGGGGGGCACTGGCGCTACTGGAGGGCTGGCACCCGCTCTGGGCTGGGTGGGGGTTCCAGGGGGCTGGGGCACCCACAGACGGGGGGGGGTCCCAGCCCCTGCCCTCATGTCTGGCCGGGGGTCCTAATCCTGGGGGGGGGGCTGGCTCTTTGTCTGTGGGTCACACTGGGGGGACTCGGTGGCTCCTGCGGCAACACCGGCTGGTGCCAGGACCACGGGTGGGTGCCAACAGCCCTGGGGGTCCCTGTGGTGGCCGTCCTGTGCGCGGTGACACCGGGATGGCGGCCGGGCCGTCCCCGTGGAGTAGAGCCCGTCCCCCCGGCCGTCCCCGGGGCCTCACCATCCCCTCGGTGCGTTGGCGGGGTGCCGGGGTGCTCCCGGGGTGCTCCCTGGCACCTTGATGTGGTTGGGGCGCGGTGAGGGCACCCTGAAACGAGCCTTTTCCGCTCCGTGCCAGCCCGCAGGCGCCGGTGGCCGCTGGCTTCCTACGGCAAAGGAGGGAGAAGCGGGAGCCGACCTGCCCTGGCCCCGGGCTGTGCCGCGTGCCGCGCCGGCGCAGGGCGTGCAGCCTCCGCGGTGGCACCGTCCTCCTTCCCCGGGGCCGGTGGCTTGTGCGGATTTGGTTTGCTGGCCACGCAGGCACAGGGTGGCTGTGGCCACTGGCTGCCTGCCGTCAAGCCGGGGTGGTGGGCGGCCCCGACGGCACGGCACGGGCAGAGCACGCCTCGCCCCTGTGGGTACCGGCACCCAACGGTGCCGGGGGGCACGTGGGGGCACATAGGTGGGTGCCGGGGGGTCTTGGTGCCGTGGTAAGGGGGATGTGGCACTGGCGTCTCCCCCCTCCTGGCCCAGTGCCGGTGGTGGGAAAGTGGCATCCCTGCCGCGGGGCTGGCTCAGTGGCTGGTGTCCCCCCTGTGCCACTGGCCCGGTGGGCTTGCTGGCTCGGTGCCGCCGGCCCGGTTGTGGGTGCTGCGTGGCTGTGGCGAGGGCCGGCACCCCGCCGCAAGCCGAAGCCCAGCACGGCGATGCCATGGTGGGCAGCTGCGCCAGACCCCACGGTGGCGAGGGGCGGTGGGGGTCCCTGGCCGGGCTGGGGGCAGGAGCGTGCCGCGGTGCCACCGAAGCCCCCTCGCCGGCGCTGGGGTGGCTGCTAGAAGCGGCGGCGGCCACCTAAAAATAGCTGTGGGGGCAGGAGGAGGAGGAGGAAAGGGAACTGCGCCGGGATCCCGGCAGCGCCGTCTTCCTTTAACCCTCCCGCCCACGCGCCGCGGCTGCTGCCGGCACCGGCACGGCGCATCGGGGCTTTGTTGGGGACAGTTGTGGCACACTGGGGCTTTGCCAGGGCTGGCCGTGGCACTCTGAGGCTTCACCGGGGACAGTCACGGCACACCGGGGTTTCACCAGGGCTTTGTTGGGGCTAGTCGTGGCCCACCGGGACTTATCTGGGAACAGTCATGGCACACTGGGGCTTTGCCAGGGCTGACTGTGGCATACTGGGGCTTCACTGGGGACAGTTGTGGCATGCCAAGGCTTTGCTGGGGACAATTGTGGCACACCGGGGCTTTGCCGGGGACAGACGTGGCACACCAGAGCTTTGCCAGGGCTGGCCGTGGCACACCGGGGCTTTGTTGGGGACAGTTGTGGCACATGGGGGCTTTTGTCGGGGACAGTCGTGGCACGCCAGGGCTTTGCCGGGGACAGTGGTGGCACACCGGGGCTTTGCCAGGGCTGATCGTGGCACACGGGGGCTTTGCCAGGGACAGTCACGGTACACCGGGGCTTCGCTGGGGACAGTTGTGGCACGCCAAGGTTTTGCTGAGGACAGCTCTGGCACACGGCGGCTTTTGTCGGGGACAGTCACGGCACCCCGGGGCTTTGCTGGGGACAGTTGTGGCATGCAAAAGCTTTGCTGGGGACAGTCGTGGCACCCTGAGGCTTCACCAGGGCTGGCCATGGCAAGCGGGGCTTTGTTGGGGACAGTCGTGGTACACCGGAGCTTTGCCAGAGCTGGCGGTGGCACGCTGGGGCTTCTCTGGGGACAGTCATGGCACCCTGGGGCTTGGTCAGGGCTGGTGGTGGCAGTCGGGGGATCACCGGGAGGGTCGTGGCACCCCGGGGGCTTTGCCAGGGTGGGCCACGGCACCTGGCGGTGGCGAGCGCTGGCGTCACTGGCTGGCGGTGGGGACGGTCCCCGCGTGGTGTCCCCCAGGAGGGTGGGGGGCCAGAGGCCCCGTCCCACTCTGCACCAGTTCATGGCAATGGCGGTGCCGGGGGGGTGCTGGTGGAGAAGGCGGGGTGGGTGCCCCCCTCTCCGGGGTGGGTGCACAGGGGGGTCAAAACACCAGCTGGGGGGGGGCAGCCCCTCGGAGTGGTGCCTGGGAGGGGGGGTGGGCAGCCCCCTGGGGTGGTGGCTGTGGGGCTCCCTCCCCCCCCAGGCTGGGGTCACCTGCACTGACCCCTCTGCTGGGGGTCCCCATAGAGCCCCCCCCCAGGTTACCCATAGAGACCCCCCCTGTGCTTCCCCTCCAGCTGGGGTCCCTCCTGTGCCCCCCCCCCCAAGTTTGGGTTCCCCAAACCCTGTGCTGGGGTTCCCATCACCCCCCTGTCACCCCCCCATATGGGGTTCCTGCTCCAGAGACCCCGACTGTGCTCTAGGGCTCCCCACAGAGACCCCCTGTGCCCCCCCCAAGCTGGAGGGCTGTGCATCCCCCCCTGCCCCGTCCAATCCCCTGACCCCAGTTGGGGGTCTTCTATGGCGACCCCCCCAGAATCCTTTGAGTTGGGGACCCCCCAGATCCCTCAGTGGGGGTCTCCCATGGACCCCCTTGTCGTCATCCCCCCCCTAACCCGGAGGTTTCCCATTCAGCTCCTCCCAGTTTGGGGGGTTCCCCATGGCCCCCCGCGCCCCCCATCCCCTGGCTGGGCATTGGGACCCCCCAGCGCAGCCCCGGTGCTGGGGGAGCGGGTCCTGCGCCCCCGGGGTGCGATGCCAGCCATGGCGGGGGGGGGGGGGTCGGTCATGTCCACAGGTCGGGGGGGGCAGAAATGGGGGACCACCTTTTCGGAGCCCATGGGAGGGTGCTTGTGCTGTGCCCCCCCCGGCCCCCCGCCTCGCTGTGGGGCCAGGGGCTGGAGGGGCAGAAGTGACTGGGGTGGGGGATGGGGAGTGGGGGGGGCACTGGGGGACGTGGCACTAGGGGGTGGCACCAGGGCACTGTGGGGAGTGGGGGGACACCAGGGGACACGGCACTGTGGGGAGCGGGGTGGCACTGGGGGAGCCGTCACTATGGTAAGTGGGGTGGCACCAGGGAGCTGGCATTGCAGAGAGCAGGGTGACACCAGGGGACCTGCTGGCACCGGGGGACTTGACACTGTGAGGTGACACTGGGGGACCTGGTGATGTGGGGAGTGGGGTGGCACCAGGGACCTGGCATCGCAGGGAGCAGGGTGACACCAGGGGACCCGGTGCTGTGGGGAGTGAGGTGGCACCAGGGGACATGGCACTGTGGGGTGGCACCAGGGGCTTGGCACCGCAGGGAGTGGCGTGGCACCAGGGGACATGGCACTGTGGGGAGTGGGGTGGCACCAGGGGACACAGCACTGTAAGGTGGCACTGGCGGACACATCACAAGTAGGGTGGCACCGGGGGACATGGCACTGTGGGGTGGCACCAGGGGACCTGGCACCACAGGGAGCAGGGTGGCATCAGAGGACCTGGCACTATGGAGAGCAGGGTGGCACTAGGGGACATGGCACTGTGGGGTGGCACCGGGGGACACAGCACTGTGGGGAGTGGAGTGGCACGAGGGGACTTGGCACTGTGGGGTGACACCAGGGGACCTGGCACCACAGGGAGTGGGGTGGCATCAGGGAACCTGGCACCATGGGGAGTGGGGTGGCACCAGGGGACACGGCACTGTGGGGTGGCACTGGGGGACACGGCACTGTGGGGAGTGGAGTGGTACTGGGGGACACGGCACTGTGGGGCGGCACCAGGGGACTTGGCACTATGGGGTGACACCAGGGGATCCAGCAGTTTGGGGAGCAAGGTAGCACTGGGGGACCTGGCGCCGTGGGGTGACACTGGGGGACCTGGTGCTGTGGGGAGCGAGGTGGCACTGGTGGACCTGGCACTGTGGGGTGACACGGTGACACCAGGGGACCTGGCACTGCCAGGCAGGGCACCCCCTCCGGTGGCACAGGCAGAGTGGCAGGGGGACACTGCTCCCCCAGCCCCACGGGGGAATGCCACCGGGGCAGGGGACGGCGTGGTGGGGCTGACAGGTGGCCCTGGCGCGGTGACAGCCACCTCTGTCTTCATGGTGACCTCCGGGAGCACCGTGGCCGGGGGCCAGGCTGGGAGCCACCGTCCCTGCTGCCGTCCCTGCCGCTGTCACCCGGGGTGGGAGGTCTGGGGGTGCCGGGGGGTCCCTGTGCGATGGTGGGGACGGGCAGGGGACAGGCGTGGGGTCCTTGTCCCGCTCCCCACTCCCGCTGGCATCGGTGCCCCGTCTCTCAGCGCCGCCCGTCACCCCCGGCCCCGGGGTCGTGTCCCCGCTTCCGCTCGGCTGCCATTGAAAAAGGAATTGTTTCCTGGCCTCCTGCCTGCCAGCTCCTGCCTGCCCTGCCTCCTCCTGCCTCCTCCTGCCAGCTCCTGCCTGCCCTGCCTCCTCCTGCCTGCTCCTGCCTCCTCCTGCCTGCTCCTGCCTGCCCTGCCTCCTCCTGCCTTCTCCTGCCTGCCCTGCCAGCTCCTGCCTCCTCCTGCCTCCTCCTGCCTTCTCCTGCCTGCCCCTGCCTCCTCCTGCCTGCCCCTGACTGCTCCTGCCAGCTCCTGCCTGCTCTGCCTCCCCCTGCCTCCCCCTGCCTCCTCCTGCCTGCCCCTGCCTCCTCCTGCCTGCCCCTGACTGCTCCTGCCAGCTCCTGCCTGCTCTGCCTCCCCTGCCTCCTCCTGCCTCCCCCTGCCTGCTCTGCCTCCTCCTGTCTCCTGCCTATCTCTGCCTGCCCCTGCCTCCTCCTGCCAGCTCCTGCCTGTCCCTGCCTACCCTGCCTTCTCTGCCTGTCCCTGCCTCCTCCTGCCAGCTCCTGCCTGTCCCTGCCTCCTCCTGCCAGCTCCTGCCTGTCCCTGCCTGCTCTGCCTCCTCCTGCCTCCCCATGCCTGCTCTGCCTCCTCCTGTCTCCTGCCTGTCTCTGCCTGCCCCTGCCTCCTCCTGCCTGCTCTGCCTCCTCCTGCCTGTCCCTGCCTCCTCCTGCCTGCTCCTGCCTACCATGCAGGCAGGGAACGGGCAGCAGGGACAGGATCCACGGCATGGCATGGGGCAGGCTGGAGGATGGCCCGGGGACACGGGGGTGTTGATCGGGGGGTCCCTCTCGGAGCAAGCCGGGGGTCACTCTGGGACCCCCCGCCCTCCCCGGACCCCCAGCACCCTTCCCACAGGCATTTTCCCGTAGGAGCCGGGCTGAGACCCGGCAGCTCGTTACATGCCATGGGTGATGGTAGTACCAGAGCCGCGGGTGCTCGTGCCGGGCTGGTGACAGAGGGGTCCCACGGGACGGGTGCCTGGTGTCCCCCTGGGGCTGGGGGGGGCTGTGCGGGGAGGTGAGGGGACGTGTGTCCCCCCCGGCACCCCCTGCCTGACCCCCCCCCCCCCGCCCCCCCACACTGCCCGCAGGTTCCAGAAGCACGTCCACACCTACCGCATCCTGCCCGACGAGGAGGAGTTCCTGGCCGTGCAGGTGGGCACTGTGTCCTGTCCCCCCCCCACAACCCACCGCCACACCGGCCACCCCCCGGCATCACCACCGTGCCGCGAGTGTGCCCAGCTCCTGGCACAGCGTGGAAGGGCTCGGCATGGCCGCCGTGCCATGAGCGTGCCCAGCTCCTGGCATGGCTGGATGGTTTGGCATCGGCACTGTGCCGTGAGTGTGCCCGGCTCCCTGGCACGGTGTGGCAGGGCTTGGCATGGCCACCGCGCCATGAGTGTGCCCGGCTCCTGGCATGGCTCGGCAGGGCTCGGATTCGGCACTGTGCCGTGAGTGTGCCCGGCTCCCCAGCTCTCGGTATGGCCGGAGGCTCAGATTCGGCACCGTGCCATGAGTGTGCCCGGCTATCTGGCACACCTGGAGGCTTGGCACGGCTCGGATTCGGCACTGTGCTGTGAGTGTGCCCGGCTCCCAGCATGGCATGGCAGGGCTCGGCATGGCCACCGTGCCATGAGCATACCCGGCTCCCCAGCTCTCGGCATGGCCAGAGGCTCAGATTCGGCACCGTGCCATGAGTGTACCTGGCTCCCGGTACAGCCTGATGGCTCGGCATGGCCACTGTGCCGTGAACGTGCCTGGCTCCTGGTACAGCCCGATGGCTTGGCGTGGCCACCATGCCATGAGTGTACCTGGCTCCCGGTACAGCCTGATGGCTCGGCGTGGCCACCGTGCTGTGAACGTGCCCGGCTCCTGGTACAGCGCGATGGCTCGGCGTGGCCACCGTGCCGTGAGCGTGCCCGGCTCTCCAGCACGGCCGGGTGGCTCAGCCGGACTCAGCCTTGGCACCGGGCCATACGCGTGCCCGTGTCTCTGGCACGGCTCGGATTGGGCTCTGTGCCACGCGCGTGCCCGGCTCCCGGCGCGGCCGGCGGCTCGGCAGCCCCATCTCGGCAGCCCCGTCTGGGCCGTCCGGCGGCGCCGGGTATTTTTAGAGCAACAGAAGCCCCTTTGTGCCGGCCCGGCCGGCAGGAAAAAGCCGCCCCCGGGAGGGAGGAGGCCGAGGGATGGCGGCGGCTGCTGCCTGCGGCTGCCTGCTGCTGCCTGCGCCCTGCCAGCCCTGCCTGCACCCTGCTTGCACGCTGCCTGTGGCTGCCTGCACCCTGCCTGCACTCTGCCAGCCCTGCCGGCAGCCATGGCACCGCAGTGGGGTGCCACGTGCACCGAGCCCCACTCCCCACGGGACTCAGCCCCCCATTGTGCGTGGGGGGGGTCCATGCAGGGGGGGGGCAGCGGGGGGATCCCTGCATGGGGGTCCCTGCATATGGGGATCCCTGCGTGTGGGGGGATCCCTCCGTGGGGGGGGGATCCCTCCATATGAGGGGGGTCCCTGCATATGGGGGGCCCATGCACATGGGGGTCCATGCATGGGGGGGGATCCCTGCATGGGGTGATCCCTGTGTTGGGGGGGGAGTCCCCACATAGGGGGTCCCTGCACAGGGCGATCCCTGCATATGGGGGTGTCCCTGGATGGGGGAGTCCGTGCAAAGGGGGGATCCCTGCGTGGGGTGGTACCTGTATATGGGGGAGCCCATGCACATGGCGGGTCCGTGCTTGGGGGGGGGATCCCTGCATATGGGGGATCCCTGCATAGGGGGGAGTCCCTGCTTGGGGGGGGTCTCTGCATGGGGTGATCCCTGCGTTGGGGGGGTTCCTACATAGGGGGTCCCTGCAGGAGGTGATGCCTGCTTATGGGGGGGGTGTTCCTGGATGGGGGGATCTGTGCAAAGGGGGGATCCCTGCAAAGGGGGGATGCCTGCGTGGGGTGGTACTTGCATATGGGGGGGCCCATGCACATGGGGGTCTGTGCACAGGGCGGGGGAGCATCGGGGGCCCATGCACATGGGGGTCTGTGCACAGGGCGGGGGGGCATCCCTGCATGAGTGATCCCTGCATGGGGGGGGTCCATGCAAAGGGGGGGATCCCTGCACATGGGGAGTCCCTGCTTGGGGGGTCCCTGCATGGGGTGATCCCTGCGTTGGGGGGGGGGTCCCTGTGTGGGAGGGTCACTGCAGGGTGGGGATCCCTTGGCAGGGAGCGATCCCTGCACAGGGGTATCCCTGTACGGGCTGATCCCTGCATGGGGTGACCCCTGCATGGGGGGTGTGTGTGTGTGTGTGTGTCCCTGGGGAAGGGGGGGTCCCTGAGGAAGGAAGGGGAGGGTGTGGGTGCCCCCGCCGGTGGGCGCTGAGGCTGCCCGTGTCCCCGCAGACCTCGCAGGGGGTGCAGGTGAGACGGTTCCAGACGCTGAGCGAGCTCATCGCCCTGTACCTGCAGCCCAACCAGGGGCTGGTCTGCACCCTCCTCTTCCAGTGGAGAGGGAGAAGGAGAAGGAGCCCGCCGAGGACAGGGACTATTCGGGTAGGGCAGGGTGACCCGGGGTGGGCTCCCCGGGACCCCCAGACCCTGCTGTCACCGACATCCCCCCCACCCCACCGCACGCCGTTGCAGATGGAGAGGACGACAAGCCACCTTTGCCGCCGCGTTCTGGCTCCACCAGCTTCTCCGGCACCTCCGTGGGGCTCAGCCCCACCGGCCTGGGGATGGAGGGGTCTGCGGAGAGGTGAGGGGTCCTGCCCTGTCCCCCCCTGCCCCGTCCCTGTCCCCGCCAGCTCCTCACACCCACCCCACCGGGCTCGCTCCCCACAGCACCAACGGGCTGAGCAGCATCTCCCACGAGTACCTGAGGGGCAGCTACACTCTGGACCTGGAGGCGGTGAAGGGGGGGGCCAGCAGCCTCCCCCACCT
This sequence comes from Rissa tridactyla, assembly GCF_028500815.1. NCBI lineage: Eukaryota > Metazoa > Chordata > Aves > Charadriiformes > Laridae > Rissa > Rissa tridactyla. The sequence goes on along the minus strand of NC_071466.1, from coordinate 9,617,733 downwards.
CAACAGGACCCTCGTCACCTCCTGCAAACGGCTGCACAGGTTGGTGCGGGGCGGGGGGGGGGGGCAGGGGGAGGGAGGGACGGAGGGAGGGACGGCGGCGCCGGCCGCTGAGACCGCTGCGTTCCGTGTCCCCAGTGAGGTGGACAAGGTGCTGGCGGGGCTGGAGATCCTCTCCAAGGTCTTCGACCAGCAGAGCTCCCCCATGGTCTCCAAAATCCTGCAGCAGGTGAGGGGGGGGTGTGGGACGACACATGGGGACGTGGTGATGATACCCCTTCCACCCCCACCCCCCCACCCTGGGGATTGTGCCCACGGACCCGACATGGGGACATGGGGGTGGTGGGGAAGGCAATGGAGGGACACCCACGTGGGATCCAGGGGTCCCATCCCGTCCCATCCCACAGTGTTGGGGGGGGTCCTGCCCCTCTGGGGGCTGGGGTGGATCCAGGGGTCCCATCCTGCCCTGTCCCATGGTCTTGGGGGGGTCCTGCCCCTCTAGGGTGCTCGGGGGGGATCTGGGGGTCCCATCCTGCCCTGTCCCATGGTGCTGGGATGGGGGGTCCTGCCCCTTCTGGGGGGCTGGGATGGATTCAGGGGTCCCATCCTGCTGTGTCTCGCCCTGTGCCCGGGTGCTGGGGGGGTCCTGCCCCTGTGAGAATCAAGGATGGATCCAGGGGTCCCATCCTGCTCCGTCCCACGGTGCTGGGGGGGTCCTGCCCCTCTGGGGTGCTGGGGGAGATCCGGGGGTCCCATCCTGCCCCATCCCAGGGTGCTGGGATGGGGGGGGTTCTGCCCCTCTGGGGGCTGGGATGGATCCCAGGGTCCCATCCTGCCCCATCACACGGTGCTGGGGGCTGGAAGGGACCTGGGGGTCCCATCTCTTGGTGCTGGGGGGGTTGGTCCTGCCCCTCCGGGTATCGGGGATGGATCTGGGGGTCCTGTCCTGCCCCGACCCAGGGTGCTGTGGGTGGGGGTCCTGTCCTGCTCCTTGGCACGCTGTGGGTGGGGGGTCCCGTCCTCCCCCTTCGGGGGGGGGCTGGGTGGGCCTAGGGGTCCCGTCCTACCTCTTGGGGTGCTGGCTGGGCTGGGGGTCCCATCCTGCCCCTCGGGGGTGCTGGGTGGGCTGGGGGTCCGCTCCTGTCCTCGGGGTGCTGCGGGGGGGTGGGGGTCCCATCACGTCCCTCGGGGTGCCGTGGGGGTGTCGGTGGCAGTGGGTGACGGTGGGTGACATGCCAGGCGCAGGTGGCAGGGCAGAGTGTGGTGCTGGGGGGGTGGGTGTCCCGTTGCGCCCCTCGGGGTGCCGTGGGGGGGGTCGGTGGGTGACGGTGGGTGACGGTGGGTGACACGCTGGGTGCAGGCGGCGGGGCAGAGCGGGGAGCAGGAGCTGGAGAACCTGGTGCTGAAGCTCTCGGTGCTGAAGGATTTTCTTGCCAGCATTGAGAAGAAGGTGGGGGGGGGGGACACACACCTAGGGTGGGGGGGCTGGGGGGGGGGGGGGGCCTGCTGGGCGGGCTCTGCACAATCCAGGTGGTGCTGGAGCTAAAACGAGCTGCCTGGGGGGCACAGAGGGGATGCCATGGGCTGGGGGGGGCTGTTGGGGCTGGGGGGGCTTTGGGGCTGGGAAGGCTGATGGAGCTGGGGGGCTGTTGGGCTGGGGGGGCTGTTGAAACTGGGGGGGCTGTTGGGGCTGGGGGGGCTGATGGGGCTTGATGGGGCTTGGGGGGGCTTTTAGGGCTGATGGAGCTGGGGGCTGTTGGGGCTGGGGGGCCTTTGGGGCTGAGGGGGCTGGTGGAGCTGGGGGGCTGATGGAGCTTGGGGGGGCTCTTGTGGGTGGGGGAGCTGATGGAGTTGAGGGGGCTGTTGGAGCTGGGGGGGCTGTTGGGACTGGGGGGGCTGATGGGGCTCGATGGAGCTTGGGGACTGTTGGGGCTGGGGGGGCCTTTGGAGCTGGGGGGGCTGGTGGAGCTGGGGGGCTGATGGAGCTTGGGGGGGCTTTTGTGGGTGGGGGAGCTGATGGAGTTGAGGGGGCTGTTGGAGCTGGGGGGGCTGTTGGAGCTGGGGGGGGCTGCTGGGACTGGGGGGCTGTTGGAGCTGATGGAGCTGGGGGGGCTGATGAAGCTGGGGGGGTCCGTTGTGGCTGGGGGGGCCTGTTGTGGCTGGGGGGTGGCGGTGCCCGGCGTGGGGCTGACCCCCCCGGCTGTGCCAGGCGCTGAAGGCCCTGCAGGAGATGAGCTCGGCTGCCCCCCCCGCCCCCCCCCCAGCCCCTCTCCCGCAAGGCCAAGTGCATCCCGGTGCAGACCTTCGAGGTGAGTCGTCCCCCCGCCCCGCTCCCCCCCCCCCCGCCCCCGGTGCAGACCTTCAAGGTGAGCCCCCACCCCTACTGCGGGACCATCGCTAGGATGGGGGGCGGCTTCGTCACCCACCGAGGCCTGTGTAGGTCTGTTGGGGGGGGCTGGGGGTGTCCCGTGTCCCCCCCCTCCCCGTCTGTCCCCGCCCCGTCCCCGCAGCCCCCGGTGTGTCCCCCCCCCCGCCCCCGGCAGGTGAAGCTGGACGTCACCCTGGGGGACCTGACGAAGATCGGGAAGTCGCAGAAGCAGACGCTGAGCGTGGACGTGGAGGGGGGGAGGCTGGTGGTGCTGAAGAAGCAGAAGGACTCGCAGGAGGACTGGAACACTCTTCACCCACGACAAGAGTGAGCCGGGGGGGGGGGGGACGGACACACATACACATGGCGGCGGGGGGGGGGGTGTCTGTCACATCCCACTCTCAGGAAAGGCCGGGGGGGTAAGCGGCTTCAGATGCGTAAAGCCCCAACGGCACGGACTAAGGTGAGATAAATCTCCAGGTCCGTGTGGAAACGTCTATTAGCTGCCCAAAAATGGTTAGTGTAGGTCTTAACGAGGCCCCGATAATTGGTCAGGGACAGTCTTCTTTCTTGGGAAGCATCTTCCCAGGCGTGGTTGTCTTTCTTGGGAAGCATCTTCCCAGGCCTGGTCTTCTTTCTTGGGAAGCATCTTCCCAGGCCTGGTCTTCTTTCTTGGGAAGAGTCTTCCCAGGCCTGGTCTTCTTTTCTTGGGAAGAGTCTTCCCAGGTTACAGTCTTCTTTCTTGGGAAGAATGTTCCCAGGTATGGTCTTCTTGGGAAGTATCTTCCCAGGCGTGGTTGTCTTTCTTGGGAAGCATCTTCCCAATCATGGTCTTCTTTCTTGGGAAGAATCTTCCCAGGTACGGTCTATCTTGGGAAGCATCTTCCCAGGCGTGGTTGTCTCTTTCTTGGGAAGAATCTTCCCAGGTACGGTCTATCTTGAGAGGAATCTTCCCAGGTATGGTCTTCTTGGGAAGTATCTTCCCAGGCGTGCGTTGTCTTTCTTGGGAAGCATCTTCCCAGTCATGGTCTTCTTTCTTGGGAAACATCTTCCCAGGTACGGTCCTTTCTTGGGAAGAATCTTCCCAGATGTGGTCTTCTTTCTTGGGAAGAATCTTCCCAGGTACGGTCTATCTTGGGACGAGTCTTCCCAGGCACGGTCTTGTTTCTTGGGAAGAGTCTTCCCAGGTACAGTCTTCTTTCCTTGGGAAGAATGTTCCCAGGTATGGTCTTCTTGGGAAGTTATCTTCCTAGGCGTGGTTGTCTTTCTTGGGAAGCATCTTCCCAGTCATGGTCTTCTTTCTTGGGAAGCATCTTCCCAGGCGTGGTTGTCTTTCTTGGGAAGCATCTTCCCAGTCATGGTCTTCTTTCTTGGGAAACATCTTCCCAGGTATGGTCTTTCTTGGGAAGAATCTTCCCAGATATGGTCTTCTTTCTTGGAAGAATCTTCCCAGGCACGGTCTTGTTTCTTGGGAAGAGTCTTCCCAGGTACAGTCTTCTTTCTTTGGAAGAATGTTCCCAGGTATGGTCTTCTTGGGAAGTATCTTCCTAGGCGTGGTTGTCTTTCTTGGGAAGCATCTTCCCAGTCATGGTCTTCTTTCTTGGAAGAGTCTTCCCAGGTACGGTCTATCTTGGGAAGAATCTTCCTAGGTATGGTCTTCTTTCTCGGGAAGAATTTTCCCAGGTATCGTCTTTCTTGGGAAGAACCTTCCCAGGTAACGGTCTTCTTTCTTGGGAAGAACCTAGAACTGAGAACTAGCGAGCTCGCCACACGCGTGGCAGAGCTACCCTGCCTTCACAAGGCCGTTCTTCCCGTCCTTTCAGCCGCCAGAAGTGTGAGCCTTGTCGGTTCTTTGAAGGCCGGGCCTGCCTTATTTATTTCCTTGCGAGTGTTTGAGGCGTTCTGCGGAAGGCTGGGAGGGCCTCCTGCCCCCCCCGCGCCCCCCCCCCCCAATCCCCAGGGAATTTACGGACCATCTCTTACAGGGTCCCAGCACCCCAAACTGGGGCTGGGCTCCCTATGGGGTGGCAGCGGTTGGGTGTCCCCATCCTGGGAGTCCCTGTGTCCTCCCCGCCCCCGGAGCCCAGGCTGGGGTGGAGGGGTGGGGGTGGGGGGGATGTGGTACCCAAATGGGACACCCCACCCCACCCCCCCCCCCAAAAAAAAAAACCCCCAACCCCTCCCCCAGTCCGGCAGCTGATCAAGTCCCAGCGGGTGCAGAACAAACTGGGCATCGTTTTTGAGAAGGAAAAGGACAAAACGCAGCGGAAAGACTTCGTCTTCGTCAGCGCCCGGGTGGGTCACGCTCCGCCGGGACTTTTTTGGGGGGGGGCCAGGGGCGGGGGGGGATGTCCCTCGTAGGGATGGAGGTTGGGGGAGAGGGGGGGGGCAGGATTTAACCCCTGGGCCCCCATGGGGAGTCAGGGATGCCGGGGCGGGGGGGTGTCCCCGGGGTGGTCCCCTGTGCTGGGGGGGGTGCTGAGCCGAGCTGGGGGGTCCGTGGGGAACCCCTCTGCCCGCTCCCCCCCCGCCTTTCATTTATTCCCCCCCCCATAGAAGCGGGAGGCTTTCTGCCAGCTGCTGCAGCTGATGAAGAACAAGCATTCCCAGCAGGATGAGCCCGACATGATCTCCATCTTCATTGGCACCTGGAACATGGGTGAGGGGGCCGGGGGGGGGGCCCAATGGGACGTGAGGGGCAGGACGCTGTGTACCTCCCCAGGACAACCGTGTGTCCCCCCCCCAGTGACACTGTGTCCCCCCCCGGTGACACCGTGTTCCCCCCCAGGACACTGTGTACCTCCCAGGACACCCTATCGCCCCCTGGACACTGTGTGTCGTCCCCCCCCCCCGGACACTGTGTACCCCCCAGGACACCATGTCCGTCCCCCCGAGGAGGACACTGTGTACTCCCCAGGACACTGTCCCCCCCCCTCAGTGACATCGTCTCCCTCCCCCCCAGGACACCGTGTACCCTCCCCAGGACACCGTGTGTCCCCCCAGTGACACAGTGTCCCCCCCCCCCAGTGACACCGTGTACGCCCCCAGGACACCATGTCCCCCTCCCCTGGACACCATGTCCCCCCGCAATGACACTGTGTGTCCTCCCCCCCCACCAGTGACACCATGTACCCGCCAGGACACCGTGTACCCTCCCCTGGACACCGTGTCCCCCCCCCAGTGACACAGTGTCCCCCCCCAGTGACACTGTGTACCCCCCCAGGGACACCGTGTGTCCCCCCCCAGTGACACTGTCTCCCCCTCAATGACACCGTGTCCCTTGCACAATGACACCATGCGTCTCCCCCAGGACACCGTGTTCCCCCCCCCCCAGGACACTGTGTACCCCCCCCAAGCACACCATGTCCCCCCCCCAGTGACACTGTGTACCCCCCCAGGACACCGTCTGTCCCCCCCCTGGACACCGTGTACCCCCCAGGACACTGTGTCATCCCCCCAGGACACTGTGTCCCCCCCCCCCCCACCCCGGACACTGTGTCCCCCCTCCTGACGGTGCTGCTGGTGCCCGCCCCCCCCGCAGGCAGCGTGCCCCCCCCCTCAAGAGCATCACCTCCTGGTTCACCTGCAAGGGGCTGGGGAAGACGCTGGACGAGGTGCCGGTGGCCATCCCCCAGGACATCTACGTCTTCGGCAGCCAGGAGAATTCCCTGGGGGACAAGGAGTGGGTGGATTTTCTCCGCGCCGTCCTCAAGGACTTTACGGAAGTCGAGTACCGCCCGGTAGGAACCGTGGCGGGGGGCAGGGCGGGGGGGCGTGCTGGGGGTGCTGGGGGGTGGTGGAGCTGGGTGATGCTCCATGTCCCTGGGGTGGAGATGGGGGTCCCGTCCTGCCCCGTTCCAGGGTGCTGGGGGGGGGGGGTCCTGTCCCTCTGGGATGGATACGGGAGTCACATCCTGCCCCATCCCAGGGTGCTGGGAGGGGTGATCTTGCTCCGCTGGAGGTGCTGGGATGGATCCGGGGGTCCCATCCTGCCCCATCCCTTGATGTTGGGGGCTGTTTTCCCTCCAAGGAGTGGGGCTGAATCCAGGGGTCCCATCCTGCCCCATCCCATGGTGGTGGGGGGGGTGCTGTCACTCTGGAGTGCTGGGGTGGATTCAAGGGTCCCAAGGGTGCTGCGGGGTTGGTCTTGCTCCTCTGGGGAGCAGGGATGGATCCAGGGGTCCCATCCTGTCCCCATCCCACGGTGCTGGGGGGATGGATCTGGGGGGTCCCCATCCTGCCCCATCCCACAGTGCTGGGGGGTTCCTGCCCCTGGGGGGGGGGCTGGGATGCATCCAGGGGTCCCCATCCTGTCCTGTCCCATGGTGCTGGGGGGGTCCTGCCCCTTGGTGGGTGCTGGGGTGGATCCAGGGGTCGCAGGGTGCTGGGGGGTGGTCCTTGCTCCTCTGGGGGGGCTGGGATGAATCTGGGGGATCCCATCCTGCCCCATCCCATGATGCCGGGGGGTCCTACCCTTCCAGGAAGGTCTGGGATGCATCCAGGGGTCCCATCCTGCCCCGTCCCAGGGTGGTGGGATG